>NC_135255.1:23067258-23682468 GCF_964204865.1 Styela clava
AGTTTGGCGGGAATTTTCCTCTGCATTTTATTATATCTCGTTTCAAATATTCGCTGATAGCAGTAAACATCAAAATATAATGTTTCATGGTATAGAAGCGTTCTCGAACTGTTAAATCAATTCTATGTGTCACATACGTCATTTCCTGATGACATCATTTTTTCAGTGTTCGGGTCACATATTATACAGAACATTATTAACTGTGTTCAGTTCATATGTGCTACCATTCATTACAGTATATGGTCCTGCCAAATTCTCTCCCGGAATTTCAGAGCCATTTTGGCGGGAAATGTCATCTTCCGCAGCATTTTGGCGGCAATTTTCTTCTGCGTTTTTAAAAACTTTGTTTGGGGTCGTTGATTGCAAATAAGCTTCGCTGTGTATAATGTCTTGGTTTCGACCATATTGCATACGCATTGGGGTTTCGTATCTTTGTTCTTCTTGGGGTTTCATGTTGGGGTTTCTGAGTGGGAGCATGGGACCAATTTCAGCATATGTTTCGTCAATTTGTTGGGAATGTATGTTGGTGATAATATTGTTGTTGCATTTTCGAGAATCAGTTCCGGATCCGGATTTCTTTTGAAGTTGTTGGAGTTTGATTGACTCCTGTTCAACGCGCTGTTGGTTGATCCTAGAAAAATTAATTTGAATTGAAACATCGGTCAAGATTTTAGAACGGCGAAATGGCCGAGCGCGGTGGTCGGCAAATTGTGGGTCGGGGCACAATCGTAAGCCATCGAGCATTTTCTAGTAAGCCTCTAATAATTTCAATTATGACAATAATAAAGGGCGCTCTCGAGGTATGTACACCAAGATGGCGCACAACCCTAATCTGGTACACATACTATGTTCAGGTTGTGTGCCATCTTGGTACACATACTTCTGGAGATCCCAAAAAAATCGATAAATCCAACATTACATAAAAATATTTCGCCAAATGTTTTTTTGTACATATTTCGAACGATAATACAATACGTTCATTTCAACTAAACAGACTAATTGCTCAAGTTTATTACGTGGTTGAATTTAATTTTTTTTAACTCAAGCAGAGTTATAACAAGTAACAAAATTTTTATTAAATATGTAGATTCGTTAGTATTATATTGATGTATATGACTAATATGGCGTTTGTATAACGCGACCATACGTAGCATACAATGCGTGATTTGACTTCCGGCTTCCTGCTTAGAAATGAACCCATGACCTACATTATGTGGTACTACGTGTTTACCACAAATGATCGTCATGTTAGGCTTCTCGAGTTAACGCTTTGTAAATTTTGAATGTTAATGAAATGATTTGAATGAACTTTTTGGCTGTGATGACCAAATGCTGGAATGGAAAACTACCGACTAAAAGTGAAAACCCCAATATTTTAATTACATATTAAAACTTTGTGTGTCGCTGCTCGATATTTAGCTTGGGTTCCTCGCGTCTTTCCTTCTCCAGTTAAACTGTGAGTTTACATATTTATCGGTGTTAATGTATGCTAGAGTTGTCTCTGAGCAGACAAGTTACGGGCGGCAACTAAAAGCCAAGAATGGTACATAACGTGTATTCATAAGTAAACGAGATTTATTGGGTGTCTATTGAATTGCCAAGAGATACTAATACCATAAACAATTATATCGTGGTATTGTGTGTTGGGAAATACCAATTGATTCGTCACTTGAAGCAGTTCGTGTCACTGCGATGGGAGAACAGCTATGTTGATAGATGAATCCACATAAATTTGTTACACAAAATAACAAATCGGGCCTTCGAAACTGATATTCGGAATTTTTTTACAGCTTTTGCGAGACTAAAATTTTTCTCGGTGCTGAAAATGGGCCACAAGCGAATAAAGGTTGTGAACTCTTGCTTTAAGCTTCTTAGAATGTTACTATTCTAACATATATTTTCGAATTTTTCATGCGTCATTTTGTTTTAGCTCATTTGTTTGGAGAAAAAAATCCCTGCCACATATATTTTATCGATAACTTCAGCCAGGTTATCCGTATCCCTTTGTACTTTTAATGAGTTTTTAGGCCTTTTGCTACAAAATAGTTCCGGTACACGCAGGGGCATATCACATTTTTTTTTCACTGCCCGGGGCTAGTTTCTGATAATGGTGCTCTTTTATAAGTAACTTTAAAAATAAGTCGCGGGATTAACAAATTATAGATGTTGTTATACATCAGAATGAATAAAATTGAAGGTCAAGTAAGAGTGAAATGTTTATATTATTAATTAAATCACACATCGGGAAAAACATGTGTAACTATGTGAACTCTTAAATCGGCTGCCCCTTTCAACGAGCTGTCCCGGTGCTGGGGCCCTCCCCTAAGCCCTGGGTACACGAGACAACTGATTTATTTAGGGTTGCCACATTATAATTTTCCACTCACCTGATCCCACAAAACAGCAGCAACAGCACAGTCAATGCGAAGAACACTGAAGCCAGAATAACCGGTATGATTATGAGTTTCGCGTTATCGTCGTCGTCTCTTTGGTCGGTCTTGCCTGTCGCCATGGTTACTGCATCTGGATTGCAAAATGAAATTATAATATGTACACGCCTCTTACTCCGAACAAGGTTTTGTACAATTGTCGACTGAGAACATGTATGGGGTTACTATTTATGGGCGGAATCCCCACGTTTCGGCATTTAACCGACCTGATTAGAAGTTCGAACCCGAAATTGTGAACTTGCGATGTCAGCGTAGTCGAGTCTTAGGCTCTAACTACTTCGATCATGGCGTAACTAAGAGTTCTGAAATTTATAATCGCCAAGTAAGACCGAAACAGCTAGCGGGCCCGAGAACATGGGTTTCCATGACTCCCAAGGATCCAAAATGCGTTTCATTTTCACATTTCAAAGTGAGGAGGAAAGGATCCAACCTACATGCGCAGTAGTTCCCATTTTTATTTTACAATATAGTTCAGTTTCCCCTTTTCTATTTTTCGGACATCGGAACGTAGTATGTGTACCAGGTTAGGGCTAGGCCATAATTTTATTTCAATTTTTCCTATTTTAGTTCTATTACGAGTTCGAGGACTAGCCAAGTGACTCCTGCAGTTTTTGTACCTGAAATAATTGCCTAACCCTAACCTGGTACAAACACTACGTTCCGGTGAGTACTACGGGAGTCACAATTCTTTATGTTCTTGTTGTTGTTGATAAAAAAAAAACTAAGTATGAAATATTCACCTGTATCGTTTTGCTTTTGTTTGTTGTTATCGCCGAAATCTGAATTTATTCTTTCATCCACTTCATTATCCGAGTCCATAGTTGTACTTGTGATACTATGTGGTATTGGGGTCGTAGTTGTTGGTGTCAAGGGCTGATCTGGAAATAACAAAGAGTAAAGATCAAATATTAAGACGCTCAGCGCAAATGGCTGCCGTAGTGTCAGCAAAGAATTGTACCGAATGCCAAATAAATGTGTGTTCCGGATGTCATATATCAAAGAGATAATTCTAATTAAAAAGCGCAATCGCGAGTTTTGTAAAGATCTTACCAACATTCGCTACAATTATACGACATTTTATACAAACATCAGCCAAAAAAAACACACAGTCCAGTCGAGACAGCGTGGCCGTAGTGTCAGCAAAGAATTGTACCGAATGCCAAATAAATTTGTGTTCCGGATGTCATATATATCAAAGGGATAATGCTAATTAAAATACGCAATCGCGAGTTTTGTAAAGATCTTACCAACATTCGCTGCAATTATACGACCATCCACCAAAAAAAAAAACACAGTCCAGCCGAGACAGCGTGGCCGTAGTGTCAGCAAAGAATTGTACCGAATGCCAAATAAATTTGTGTTCCGGATGTCATATATATCAAAGGGATAATGCCAATTAAAAAGCATAATCGCGAGTTTTGTAAAGATCTTACCAACATTCGCTACAATTATACGACCTTTTATACAAACAATCACCAAAAAAAAACACAGTCCAGTCGAGACAACGTGGCCGTAGTGTCAGCAAAGAATTGCACCGAATGCCAAATAAATGTGTGTTCCGGATGTCATATATCAAAGGGATAATTCTGATTAAAAAAGCGCAATCGCGAGTTTTGTAAAGATCTTACCAACATTCGCTACAATTATACGACCTTTTATACAAACATCAGCCAAAAAAAAACACAGTCCAGTCGAGACAGCGTGGCCGTAGTGTCAGCAAAGAATTGTACCGAATGCCAAATAAATTTGTGTTCCGGATGTCATATATATCAAAGGGATAATGCTAATTAAAAAGCGCAATCGCGAGTTTTGTTAAAATCTTACCAACATTCGCTACAATTATACGACCTTTTATACAAACCCCCACCAAACAAACATCCCCGCCAACGTTCAAAATAAGAAAATTAGTAATTATCCAGTTAGTTTAGGGTTCGGACGCGATTGCGCTAAAAA
Source organism: Styela clava (assembly GCF_964204865.1). Classification (NCBI taxonomy): domain Eukaryota; kingdom Metazoa; phylum Chordata; class Ascidiacea; order Stolidobranchia; family Styelidae; genus Styela; species Styela clava. The sequence goes on from NC_135255.1 coordinate 23,071,662, forward strand.
TCAAATTTTCAAATCATTATTAACCACAACTGGATAATTATTACTAATTGGTATTTTAAAAAGTGGCGAGGGTGTTTTCTCAAATCTCGCATTTTCCATTAGTGGCAGTGGCTTTGTACAAAATATCCCATCTGAAATACTGGTCAGAAAAGCGGATCTCATAACCGACATTGACTGGCGACGGGACGCGTGATACGCCATATAATTAGTTTTTTTTATCTTTTTCCCATTCCCTGGGATAAATATGTAAATTCTACTAAAAATCTACTTCAGGAAGTTTGAAAATGTGAATTCAGTTATGTCGACATTGTAATCGACGGCTTATGTAAGATGTATTCGGTTATGCCCTCCCACACCGTCAAGTCCATGCATCTGAAACAAATACCTGGGTTAAATATCCCTATACCCGTCTTGGACTGGTAACCGGACGAGGTGCCATGGTTCTCCATATTTTGGACTGTTTTATCGGCGGCTTTCCTCACCCCGTGTGCATATAGAAATGTGTGCGAACTAAGAAGCGCGATCGCGAGTTTTGTTCATACTCCTGTTTTAATATCAAAATTCTATTAAACCTTTAATTGCCGAGTAAGTAGCGCAATCGCGATTTCTGTAAATATCTCACCTGCACATTCAGTATACATATAAGAAAGCTTGAAGTTTGGAGGTTCACTCCCTTCATACGTCATGTAGAACGTGTCAACTTCGAGGTAGTGACAGTTGCCTGAAAAAGAAAAGTATGACAAGTTGCACAGAGTAATTTATAAAACGTTTATTCAAAACTTTCGCTCCAAACAAGGCCTTAAAAAGCAGCCTCTGATATCTGATAAATATAATAAAAGCAAGCCTGATACTGACAAAACAAAATGAGCAAGTGTAGCAAGTTTTTTTTAGTGGCAAACCTAATGGGTATTTGAATATATTTAACCAATATACATACTAGAATTCGGTTGGAAACCGAAGACTTATCGATCGAAGGTTAGGGGATCCCCCAAAACAGTGGTCTTACTCCATAGTGACACCGTGTGTCTCATCACTAATTAATTAATAACTTGCTAATTATACGACATAATCCATCCAAAATCAATAGGCTTCTAATCCGAGCTATGATGAATGCACATGCAAAATATGCAGCAGATCCAATCTCACTTTCGGGAGATATCGCGTGCATCTAACACACAGACATACAGACAGACAAATACCTATCAACATACTCACCCATCAAGATCGATAAGTAATAATATTATTGACTCTCGGATTTAAATGGAAACTTTCGGAACCCCTGGACTGTACTGAGTGAAACTTGGTTGAAAACTACTGGTTTAGTGTCTTGTTCGGAGCGGAAAAATTAAAACCACATATAAAGAACCCACTGGAATCCGTTTCTGCTTTCTCTTTGCACAGCTTCCTCATGTCTTTTGAATCGGTGTGTCGAGTTGCAAAATAGTAGCAATAACCTCCGAAGTTTTGATGCAGTTTAGAGACTTTACGGCCTGTAATAGAAAATTGTAGATTGTTAATGTGGATTTGGGTACGATAGCCGGACGGTGTTAATTGTGTTGGCACCGTCCACGTGCACCCTGGTTTATGATGTAATGAATTGGGTAGGCAATGCTTAACCGAAAAGATTCTGACCGTTCCAAACAAGTATTGTAGCAAGTACATTGGGGTAGTTACTGTATATTTCAATATTTTCACCACGTATTGTTAATAGTGCATGTTACTTGCCTGAAACAAGATCAACTCGATTGTGCAATTTTATAATATACGAACATTTGGCATTCAATACATTGTGCGCTTTTTGACCTCTGAAGGAGTCAAGATCGGAGTTACACTCTGTTAACGTGTGTTCAATAACACGGGAGCGTGGGCACGCAGATAGGGTAATAGCCCCTTAAATGCAACTTACAAAATATACTGAGATTTGATGATAAGCCTGAAGAGTCGGGCCCTGTCTTAAACGCAGTAGCCACTACTTAAAAACCTTTTTTAATAGATTCCTGTTATCAGTAAGCACTCATACAAAGCCCTCTTAGGAGTTAAAATTATAGAGATAAATTTAAAACCTACCTGCGAGCTTCAACTCTGACCCTTTGTAGCTGTCCCACAATGCAATGTAAATCATTTCATTGTTTTCCGGGATTTTGAAATTCCAGGTGTATGACGTCATAAGGAAATCAACTTCGTTTGTTTCAATTTTCCCGCTTCGTGAAGTAATCGGCCGGAGAAAGGGGTTTGATAGTACAGTGTAGATTTCTGAAACATTATATAGAGAGGGTAAGAAAAGAGCAGTAATCAATATCGGGTGAATATAATGACATCATAGTTACGTCACTCAAGACGGGCATACGACGGTCCGCGGACCAAATCCGGCCGGTTGGGTAATTCAATCGGCCCGCCTGATGCTGCCACAACTCAACTAAACCCGAATTTTGATGTTTTAGCTAAAAAATACCTTAAGGAATTTGTTGAGTTTGCGATTAAATTTAGTTTTGTCATGAGGCTTATTGTTTTCCACTTTTGCTTTTGTGTTCGTAAAGTGTAACTTTTAAAGTCACACTCACATGACCCGCCAGTGTTGGTGGGCAAAATTTTTGGCCCTTAGTACAAAAACCTTGCCCACTCCTGCTCAAAAGTGCTAATTCGCCATTATTCGACGAAATCACGGTTCCAAGACCCTTGTACTCTTACATTTCTGAAGTATTATTTGTAGGAAGTAATAGATTTTATAGCGGAAATTTATATGGCCTGTATTAGCGTGAATTTCCGGAGTGACTTCTAATGCTTATGCCAGCATTATTAAACAAAAGAGAATATACTCAGATATATGGACACAAAAGCCGAATGTAATATACAAATGTTATAATATCTCATTTTAATGTGTTTCCATAAATTCATATAAATTAGCAATGCTTCGGGCAGAATAACATGCTTCATACAGTATTCCTAAAAAAATGTATCTACGCCTTTTCGCGATTTTTCTATTTATGAGAATTGCGATGAGAATTGAATGGTCCAGCACTTACGGACAAACCCGATTTTTTACAACTGCATTTTAACCACAAAAACAATTTATCTAAAACGATCGATATTTCCGAAATGGCTTCTATTGTGCATGTCATTATATATAATTAGACAACATTGTGAGACTGAGCAAAATCTAAATTTTTTGAGGAGCCGTGAAGCTACGGTAATCAAAAATATTGTTAGATTTGATCTTGCTCGTCTTTTTTTGTATACGGTTTTTCCATTTCTCTATTTAGGTTCCATTCACTTATTTTCAAGGTACTTTAGCGTTACTCTCTGGTATTTGTAGCTTATTATTAGCAAGTTGTTTTGAGGTGGCGCACGAGACTTGATAAATTCTAAAAAAGGGGCGCGACTTAAAAAGTTTGAGAGCCACTGAACTAGGCGAAAATACAAGATTGTCAAAGCCGAACGTGAAGATTCATGATTTTTACATATTTGTAACAAGCTTAGCGCATTGTAGTAGGCATGTACTCGCCACGAAAAGAAAAATCGCATTCCGAATCAAGATTACCAGGGCATTCTGGCTAGCATTCGGTTTGCCACACTTAATCACTAACTTTCGGCTATTATTGGGCTGTTGATGTAACTGTTTTTTTGCAAAAAAATGAGCAGGATAAAGAGAATTCATGAAAACATGCTGAGAATCATTGTCTTGAAAAAAACTCACCGTGAATCCATAAGGTGACCACAACAAGCTGATATTTCATGTTGGATATAGAGTATATATCTAAAAATTTAAATTCCTGGAAATGAAAAATAGTTGTAATTAATTTTGTTCGCCTATTGTACATCAAGTTGTGTAAAAGGACTGAAACTTATGGGTAGGTAGGCGCATTGTGCTAAAAACCAAAACGTCACTGGTCTCCCCAAAATACATAGCAACTCCCGTGATAAACCTAACAAAAAGGTCGTACTTCAGGCTTCTATTAGCTCAAACGTCATCTAAGAGTTTTAAAACAGCACGAATCAAAGAATGACTTTCAACTCAAAACACCAGGCTATTAAAAGAACGAACAGTATACACCAGCAGGTTGGGAAGGTTAAGACACAAATCACAACAACTCTTTATCTATTTGGCTGCCAAAACATATTCCCATCGATGTGGAATTTATACAATATCGTAGATAAATTACGGTACTCCTGTAGTGTGTGTACCAGGTTAGGGTTAGGCCATAATTTTACGATTTTCTCTATTTTTGTTTTATTACGAGTTCGGGGACTTTCTGTGTTAGTCAAAAGAATATACCCCCTGCCCATATGCGTCCGTCCCTTTACACAACTTGATGTAAAGTAGGCGAACAAAATTAGTTACCTCAACATTGGTACACACACTCCTGGAGCCCTAAAATTACAGATAATCCCCAAAATAGTACCGTACTTTTTAACAGCTTGACACTATTCAGTACATAAGAATATCGTTTATTGAACTGCAAGGCCTCTCTGTTGACTCTCTAATCCAAATCTATGTGAACGTAAATATTCTATTGTTCTATGTTTCGTCTGGAAAAGTTGAATATTAAACTACGATATAACGAAAGCTTACAAATATACTTTCTATTTCGTGTTAATCATGTTGTTATTAGATGAGTCACCATTCAAGACGCTCCAATTTTTGCCAACTCATCGCATACGTTTTGACGTCGTGTAGAACGCACTGTCTGACCCAGGCATACTAACTTCAATGCTACATTGAGAAGTATTCTATTAGTCCCCGGCAATGGGTTATGGTCCGCGAAAAACTTATCAGAAGCGTCTGTTTCATCAGAATCTACGGGAGTTCATGCAACTCTCCTCACTGAGGCATCGGGACCTTGCTTTGAGCAAACTTTAAACTCTTCTATCAGTACTCTTTCCATTTTTAGTTGAGGGCTCGGAACATTGCTTTGAGCAAACTTGCAACTCTTCTATCAGTACTCTTTCCACTTTTAGTTGAGGGCTCGAGAACTCGCTTTGAGCAAACTTGCAACTCTTCTATCAGTACTCTTTCCACTTTTAGTTGAGGGATCGGAACATTGCTTTGAGCAAACTTGCAACTCTTCTATCAGTACTCTTTCCACTTTTAGTTGAGGGCTCGGAACATTGCTTTGAGCAAACTTGCAACTCTTCTATCAGTACTCTTTCCACTTTTAGTTGAGGGATCGGAACATTGCTTTGAGCAAACTTGCAACTCTTCTATCAGTACTCTTTCCACTTTTAGTTGAGGGCTCGGAACATTGCTTTGAGCAAACTTGCAACTCTTCTATCAGTACTCTTTCCACTTTTAGTTGAGGGCTCGAGAACTCGCTTTGAGCAAACTTGCAACTCTTCTATCAGTACTCTTTCCACTTTTAGTTGAGGGCTCGGAACATTGCTTTGAGCAAACTTGCAAGTCTTCTATTAGTACTCTTTCCACTTTTAGTTGAGGGCTCGGAACATTGCTTTGAGCAAACTTGCAACTCTTCTATCAGTACTCTTTCCACTTTTAGTTGAGGGCTCGAGAACTCGCTTTGAGCAAACTTGCAACTCTTCTATCAGTACTCTTTCCACTTTTAGTTGAGGGCTCGGAACATTGCTTTGAGCAAACTTGCAACTCTTCTATCAGTACTCTTTACATTTTAGTTGAGGGCTCGAGACCTTGCTTTGAGCAAACTTGCAACTCTTCTATCAGTACTCTTTCCATTTTTAGTTGAGGGCTCGAGACCTTGCTTTGAGCAAACTTGCAAGTCTTCTATCAGTACTCTTTCCACTTTTAGTTGAGGGCTCGGGACCTTGCTTTGAACAAACTTGCAACTTTAGTATATATAAGTACTCTTTCCACTTGCTTTGAGCAAACTTGCATAAATATATATACATATCCTTTCTTTAATCATCTCATTTTATACACATTTTTCGTTAATTATGGTCCAATCAAAGTTACCGTCCTCAAATCTCATCTAAATTTTGATTGACGTATTTCAGATGTACAATTTCTGACCCGTTTCCTTAAACCATTACAGACGTCAGTTCAATAGGATTCATATATAAGGAAAGCAGGAAAGACTCATCTCTATTATATCGCTATGGCTATCACTGTAATGTAATGAGCTACTAAAACTGAATAGAACAGTGGTGGTGCATTACGCGCATTCGTTATTCAATGAATAAAGTTACTCCGGAGTAAATTACTCCAAAATATCTATGGGTAAAGTTACCGGCGATCACTACAATGCTAAGATCTATCGTAACCATATAAAAATATAGCGTTCCGTTCTGTGTTAGTAAACGCCGATTGATATAAATTTAAAGCAGTTATGTCAATACGATCTCGAAACCAGCTGTTAGGTAGTGATTGCGCATAACTGCAGTTCTCAAAAACCCTTTGGCATAAAATACGGCGCTGCAGAATTGTGTGTACCTATATGGAAGTAACTAATTTTGTTCGCCTACTTCACATTAACGTGTGTAAAGGGACTGAAACCTATGGGCAGTGGGTATATTCACTTGACTAATACAGACAGCCTCCAAACTCGTAATAGAACTAAAATCGGAATAAAATTATGCCCTAAACTTAACTTGGTACACACAGTACGGGAACACCTAAAATACAGTGCACTCCCCAAACTGTCTCGACCTATGACTAGCGTTTTCCAACTTCCTGGTGTATTTCGCTTATTAATCAAGTCATGATTTTAGTTTTTCTATTTTGTTTTAGTTTCACGCAAATCATGCGTCGTTATAATGAGTATTATCACGTAACTATAATTTTTATTATGACGCAATACAGAGCGGAAATATTTTCATGCGCTAAGTAATGCTGTTGTCAAACACGGCAATAAGGAATAACACGGTGGTATTATTATGCTAATATCGTGTAGCAATAACTACCTGACTATATGGGTTTATTTTGTTATCGCCACATCGCTAGTTTTATCTTAAGTTATCTTCGATTTATATTAGATTGATGTATTATAATTACTGAGATTAAAAAATATGAAAAAAATAATGAGATTGGCCAAATATAACCCTAGTCGTCAGCTGGGGTGCACATACTCATTTTCTGCGGTCTTCTATCGTCTAAAGTAGTGGTTCTCAAATGGTTGGGAGCGCCCCACAACGGTGCGTGAAACAATATTTTGAGGGGTGTGAAGCTAATTAAAAATAAAAATATTTGTTGGATATGATCTTTCCCGCCTTATTTTCGAAATTTACATTTTTTATTTTGGAAATTTACGTTCAATCCATGTATTTCCAACGTGTTTTTCGAATAAAATATACTTACGCTCTACTATCTGTTATTTGTAGCTTTTTGTGAGCTAATTATTTTTGTGTTAGAGCGTGGGACAATATCCTGGTATCACCCCACCACTAATTCCCCTGATCTGCTTTCTTTAGTTCTGTTTATGCCAGGTTAAGTTGGAAAAAGCCTGTGACGCAATTTTTAAAATAGCTAAGGATCGAAATTCCCAACGCGAGGTGACGTAAAATAAATTGAGACGTGAGTTCCATGCATGACTGCTGTTAGCTTTAAATACGAGTTTGGCGGTGTGGCACGTCGTGCTAAGCATTAGGAATACGCTTGCCACGCCACCTCTGATTACCCTGCGTGGATTCACATGTTCGGATCCCGTGTGGAATAATTAAGTGCGAGAGGATTGCTGGACTCCTCGCCGCCTTAAGTGGTTCACGTAACCGCTGGTCGGTTACGGCTTCCTTAATCCTCAAGTCCATGGAATAAATAACTAACCAATCCCACACCGACATGGATTGGTATTAGGACGAGGGGCTGTGGTTTCCATTATAACTGATTCGACTTATCAGCTTCCTTCTCTCCTGGGATAAAAATGTAAATCCCATTCCTGTATTTAGTTTATATTTAGACGATAATCATTATGAAGGGGACTTCCATGCGATGCTCACATAACCACAATATGTTGCTTATATTACCTTAATTACACGCTTTGCTAGAACTATAAAAATAGCTATTCTATTAAAAAGATACGTTTATGTATAGCACTGAAAATTTTGTCCGTGAAACGAGTTAACGTTCTGAATGAAGGAAAGTGGTACCTATTTTTTTTTTCAATTCTTCCCCTCGCATATTTACGAACTCTTCATTCCTCGCATGTATTTGGAAACAGGTTCAATTCAATCTTTAATGGATCATTAGCTAATAGGATGCACAAGTCGCACCCCCGATTTTGTACAGTTTAGGTCAACGGTGCACAACCTGCGGCCGCCGTGAAAAAATAATGCGGCCGTCCACATAAAAAATCCTAAAAGTTCAAAATATAGGATATGGTGGCTATGCTGGCGTATATTGAAGCAAAACAGTACATTATTATATTTTTGGGGACAAGAAAATGGGGGCGACCGCCCCTCCCCCTCCCAGACTTTCGATTTTTTCCCAATTGTGCAACCATTATTCAACTTGCTGCAATATATCTGCTCAAGAATAGGTCCACCGAAGAGAAAAATCCGTTCGAATGCGAATACTATACTTCCAAGTACTCCTACATACTTCATAATTAGGCAGACTGCAACTCGCATGGGTCAAATACGCGATTATGACGTCATAAAACCCAAAAATTCTCATCAACCCCATAGAGGCCGTATTGAATACAAATAAATGCAATGTGGCCGCCAATAGCAAAAAGGTTTTGCACCCCTGGTTTAGGTTGTTTATATCGTGTGCTTAAATAGGAATTCTAGTAGTAGAAGATGAAGAATATTAGTAGTACTACAGCAAATACGAAGCAAAATTAGACCTCCAAAAGTATGTGCACCAAGATGGCGCACAACCTGAACATAGTATGTGTACCAGGTTAGGGTTCAGGTCGTGCGCCAGCTTGGTACACATACTTCGGGAGCGCCGCAAACAACGCAAATTCCCCCAAACAACGCTGAAATTTCTTTCTGGCGCGGAATTTCTCCCGGTTAGGAAATGTTGACGAAGACCGAAACATATATTACCTCGGTGGTAGCGACCAGCCCGGAAATATAGGAATTAGAAGACCAACGCTTTTCAACCTTTATAGTTAATTTCCTCTCTTCGCTCATTTAGGAAGTCTTCATTCCTCCCTCGTTATGTGTGAAAACTGCTCGTTCAATCTTTGGTGGATACTCTTTGAAACTCTTTTTTACTCCAAATTTTAGTGTGATGACGTCATCAAAAAAAAATCGAAACGTGCCGTGGTTCCATGATTGTATTTCAGCCGTTTTCGTGGTCAGACTACCAGTACTACAAAAGAGTTATTTCTACCTCGTTTTGGCCACCGTATCCATATATTTGATCATCGCTCGCTTGTTTAATTGAATTGTTATTGTTGTGACCAATATAGACTTTCTCTTTAAAAATCACCCAATGGCTTTCAATTTCCAGAAAGTAAAAGCGGAAGAACGATATTACCCTTAGATACTTTTCATGTATACCAGGTTAGGCCATAATTTTATTTCACCTTTTTCTCCGATTTCTCTTATTTTAGTTCCATTACGAGTTCGGGGACTGCTTGTGTTATTCAAGTGAATATACCCTCTGCACATGAGCTTCAGTTCCTTTACAAAACTTGATGCAAAGTAGGCGAACAAAATTAGTTACTTCCATATTGATACATACACTTCTGGAGGGCCCTTTTTAAACACTTTCTCTCTCGAACAGCCCCTGTTTTCCCCAAAAAATGGGATACTAAGATCTGCTGGAATGTAAGCCCTGTTTTTCAGCATTTTCAACAAAAAAAAGTTTAATTTCAAAGTTTAATAATCACAGAAACGATAAATAAAATGATTGTAAAATAAAAGCAGAAAATAAAAATGAAACAATACGAATGTATTTAACAATTTGAGTAGCTAATCGGTTTACCGTTTTTCGGTAAAATATAATACTGTATTTTATTGCATCCATGTGTTTTTGCATTTTCTTTCCAAACAAATTATTAGACAAGCAAACAGTGTGGGCAGTAAATTTTGAATGGAATTCAATGTCGAGCGAGTAACTGAGCTAAGTCTAGCGATCAGTTAAACATTCCATTTGGATAAATTGAGTAACTGCGAGACTTTGATAAACGATGACTCAGGTCAAACCTCCCCAACACAAGAAGCATACCCAGAGAAGTTTTGAATTTGAACCTATTTTTGAAAATGTAACGAAAATTTTTGTGTCATACATAGCAATTTTTGGTCGCTTGAAACTCTTTTAGCCCCTCAAAACTTTTGAAAACACGCATTTTTTGGCCTCCACCCGGGTTGTTACGGTCCAACTTAGCAATTAAAAGTTTAAGATTCCCCCTATGAAAAATTTTGCCCCCCCACCCTTCTGCCCAACACTATATAATGATTGGGGAATTTGTATATTGGATACAATGGCAATAGATGGAAACCCACAACCCCGAGACGCAAATAAAGTTTTGAATCCAAAGTCAATCTCTGAGTTAATTCTCACTAAATATTATAACATCCCCTTTAAATGAGCCGACCAAGTTACTTGAGACTCAATTCAAACTCAAAGCTTTCCCACACGGTAAAATGATACGGGGATATAAAGGCAGTATTGGATGGAGATCCAAGTCATAAGGGAAGCCGTCTCGGGCACCGCGTTGAAGGGGGCTAGCTGTACGTGTGAGTTTGTTGCTTAGTTTGATGATTTATACCACAGTTGGTACCACACAGCAGGAAACTGACAAATAACACGAAAAAACTACAAAAACGAGGCAATATTTATAACTATCCTGGAATGTCTGTCTGTGCGAAAGAAGTGTCTGGGTGGCTTCATTGATTTTCATTGTTACGTCTTTTTGACTCATCGCTGATTCGGCACTGTCGCGGAAATGAACAAGTAAATCGATGCTCGGAGAAACATTCATTCGATGCTTTTCTCACCGGGCCACGCCTCCCATTTGTTAATATTACAAATCCATCAATCAATCAAAAATGACTCCGCCCATCTCTCGGGGGAAGTAATCTCATTACTGGGGTTTCATATCCATCCTTATCCTGTCCTGCATTCGCTGTGTACTGTACCCTTGATTCGGGCTTTATTTCAGAATCACCTGCCAAATGATTATACGCGTTTTCCATTGGTAACATCATATGTTCGTAGTTGGCTGGAATTTCCTCATATATGGGCGGATCTTCTTCTATTGCCGGTAGGGTAGGAATAGGAGGAGGCGAAGATTTTCTAAAAATAAGATGTTGTTATTTCAATCAATACGACTGTTACCAACTTTTTTTTGCTTTTTGCGCCAATTCCAAAATAGGACACCAATTCTCATACCTCCTTAAAACGATGATCTTAAACCGTTACATCTTATGGCGCCTTATGTGTGGATAAAACCTAATCTAAGCAGTTTATTGGCGAAGCGCCTTATAACCAGGTGCGCCGTATAGCCCGTAACAGATAGTGCTTTTTCATATGGCCGTTGGTCCCAGGTTACGTCTACGCATTTGAGACGAATGACAGGTCCACTATAGACATCCCGTCATGGGCTGGTAACGGCTAAAAGTACCGATTAAAATCGATAAGTAGAAAGAGGATTGCTACGCTAAATGAAATGTTTTGAACGGGAAATGAAATTGCATTTCAAACATCTGGCAACTATGATATTTACGCTTTTCATAAAAGTGTATTGTTTTGTAAAAATAATCTACGTAACAATGCCTTACTTTTTACAGAAGCATGCAGCAGCGATGACGATGGCGACGAAGGCTATTGCTACCAGTGCTGCCGGTATAACTGTGGCCAGTAAGAAGTTTTCTGGAAGTCCAGACGAAGCTGTTTTGGTGGAATCTGAAAAAAAATAGACGTGAGTTAATATCTATTCATTAGTTCAAGTTTAGGGATAATGTGGTTATTTTGGCCGGAATTTGGGTCTGATATAGTACAGTACCACAAGTACTTCTAGGGAGCGTGGCTAAATGACCTTAAGTTATAAATCATTTATTAGTTCAGGTTTAGGGATAATGTGATTACTTTAGCAAGAACTTGTTTCTGGTATAGTATAGTACCACAGGTACTTCTTGTGGACCTCGCTCAACAATATTTGCATATGTCATTCCTAACGCACCTCTGACTACGGGGCAATATTTGGCAAGCTTTTTTGACGTGATTGACGTATTTTGAATGACGTGGTCAGATGGTCAGTGGGTTTGGAATAACATATGCAAACATGGTTGAGCCACGCCAACTAGGAGTACTTGTGGTAAGCTATACTAGACCAATGAAATTTACTAAAACTTAGCACAATGATTAATGTTTCTCAAACTAATAGTTTTTGAAACGAAGTTATAACGAGTTCACTCCGGACTTTCCGAAAGTTATAAACTTTTCGAACATGTTTGAATATGGAAATAATTTAAGTTAGTTAAATAACCCCAAGAGATTTCAACCGGACTAGCCAGTTTCCGTGGCATTTAGCCTATCCCAGTTTGACTAACTGGGACATTTTCATGAATTGATAATTTATTATATAAACCGTTCATGATTCGCTATTTGATTAAGTTGTAAGAGCTGCTAATAAAAAGTGACATATCGCCACGATATAACCAAATTAGCTTATGTCAGGAAATCGCCATTTAGTAAATTATACATATGTACAGTCAAACCTAAAAATGGACATAATGCACGACCTAAAATCAAAACTAAAATAGGTACAGCTTTGGATTGCCCCTGGTTTATAACAGCAGAAGTTAAAATTAAAATATAACGTGTACTAAGTACATGTTTATCGGTGCCGGCATAGTATGTGATCCACATGTCATTATATCCTACCGAAACAGTATGTACATATAGCGATTAAGGGGGGGTTACTGTTTACTGTTAGAATTCCTACTGCTCCTGCGTGCAATTCGCGTTATGTTATCACAGTGCTCTCGTCCAGGAGCTGCGGGTGAAGGTTGATGATGACATTTTTTTGATTTATTTACCCGCGATTGGGTGATACTCGATAACCCTCCGTATCGATTCGATTTCACGCCATGGACTTTATAGAAGAATATATAATACGTAACTCGTTGTATATTAGTGTACAAGTGAAATAAAGGTAATTTCATTTCACACTCCAAATACGCTTCGTCTTACGTGGGATGGACATCCTAAACCGTAACCTCGGGATAATGCTCGATAACACTCCAGATATCCGATCTGTTTCACACTAAATGCCATAAAACACTGTGAAATATCCAATATTGTATAAATGGCTGATAGCATAATGGAGTTTATTCAAATTAGAAAAAACATATTCCTATAACAAAATCATGACTTTTATATTAACAGCCATCCTATCAATCATTTTGTATATTTCTTTGAATTTAGGCCATGTTAAAATTCCCCGTCTCAGTATAAATATCTGAATCATGACCGCGTATTGATCAAGCCTATTACGAATAATAACCAAAATAGACTAAGTTCCATAACTTTCAAACTCACACAGTATTTACTTTACGTAAAACAAATCACCACGCCTTGGAAACAAATTTGACTTGATTTTACCATTAAATTAAGACCATGTAACATTCTATAATATATTTACATCTACCGTATTTTGAAGTCCATAAGGCGCACTTTATATCCTTTTTTTCATAAATCGATGGTGCGTTTTATAAGCCGGTGCAGCTAATGTATGAATCAGGTAGGGCTTTGTGCCTTATTGCCTACACTCAAAACCAGTACCGGTTCGCCAGTTCGCCTTGCCTTTAGCAAATTGTTTTAGAAATTAGATTTCAAGTTAGCGACGTACTTAAAATTACCTAGTGGCACACTTTGAATACCACTGGATCAAGTCCTAATAAAAATTGAACCTTCACAAATGCGTGCCACCACGACGACGTACTTTTTTTTACCTACACACCTAAAATGGTTTAGTTAAGTAGAGCCTTGTCTTGGTCTAATATCTGCGTGTAAACTTACCGATGCCTCTTCAAAAGCTTTGCATTGTTCAAGTTTGTTTTTAAAAGCGAATACGCATAACCTTAGACGTGACATTAGAGTCTAAATTTATTAGACTTGACATATAGAGAAAGGACAATATTCTACGATCAGACAAGTCGTGACATAGGAATCGGGTTATATTAATGCCATGCCACTTGAATGATTAAGGTCGATTCAGTTTAGATTGTATGCAAAATTCGAAGCCTCATCGCTGTTTCTTGACCGTATTAACCTGGATTGCTTCAAGGCTGACTTCAAGTTTTTACTAAGATTCCTTTTATGTGGAATTTTCTACTTCATTGTTTTTTCATAGTCGCAGTGGCTAAAAGTGCTTCAAGTCTCGCGTGAATCTTTATACCAAGTTTTTTTTACACAAAAAAGTTCACTTATGTGTAATTCATTGTCTCGTGTTTCTAAAGCTAAGTTCGAAGCTTTAGCTACTGAGTCCTTTGCGCCCATCAAATTTCATAGTATGTAGACATTGGTCATTCCAAACATTTTGTGAGTTGCAGAACCGAAAATATATCACGTACCTGTCGTTTTATCCAGCGTTCTTGTTGGTTTCGAGTATCCTGTGTAGTTGAATGCGCTTCCTAGAATAGAAATAAAATATAGCGTTGGGTATTTCCGATTTCATATCGATAACTAGAGTTTTCAATACCGAACTGGCAAATTACATGAATGTGTATTGTATGAAATTGTATCTAATCTGGTCTCTGAATGACGACTAAAGGCGTGGGTTCGAATCCCACTTCTGACACCATGTAATAATACGTTGTATTATTTATTCAAATTAAAATACAATTAGTTCAACACAATCAAACGGTAACAGTTTAACACTGACTAAGAGAGCAACCAACAAAATCAAGACAGCTTTTATATGTCTATCGTTTTGTGGCGTGATTGGCCTAAACATGCATACGTCACACACATGGGGACTTACGAAGCAGCCAATCAAAACGTCGTCTACTGGACACGTTACAAAGTCACAGCACGTGACAGTTTATCGTATCAGACACTCTCGAAAATGAACGTCTGACCTTGCTTTGAACAATTTTTCTTGAAAAAATTAAATTCAACTTTTGGTAATGACTACTTTACCATCTGATTTTGAGTAGGAGTAAAAATATAGCGTCAGTTAGTACATACCCGACTTTGTCGTGACATTAAGTAACTATTTTTATAAATTGTTACCCACCATCAAATCCGCTAATATTATACAATATATCACAAAATACATACCAGTTTTGCAGTCTATTATTTTGTATTCCATTTCAAATTCCTGGCCTCTATGATTGAATGCCACAGTACAGTTTTCATCAGTAACTGAATTCAGGGTGCATCTTCCATATTTTGTCCTCCATAAGTCATAGCAAGGTCCTCCTTCTGTTTCTTCTTTCTTATGATAAACCATACAAAATGGCGTCTCTTGTTGTCCAATTACATCCTCTGCGAAAATGAGGGAAATTTTGAGTCTATTGCCACTCCACGGGAAGTGGTATTTCTTTTGTCTGACAATGCCTATATGATTTAATAGGACACCTATTGACGGCTTTCGCTCCGAACAAGACCCCATATAAGGTTACTTCCTTAGTTGATAGGACCTGACGGTCAGGAATCCGTTTCGGCATTGCTTACCCAATTTATTACAGCCTGTGTGAGATTGAAGACACGGGATTTAAACTTGAAATGTCTAATCTGCAATACAAACACAGCTACTTATAACGCTTTAACCGCTACGCCTTAACGGGGCCACATGGCAGTTCGAGGGGGAGGGGGGGGTTAATTCTGGGCGCACAACTTATTTTACTAGTCCCATTACTGCGCTACGCCACCCCGGCAGTTCACTTCTTATAGTGTTTCAAACTTTTTGCTTCAAACAGGGCTTCACACGTGGAGCTGATTTCTTATAGATCCCACCAATATTTGGGTCGCCTGCACTTTTTTTTGAGTCCTTTGTTGACAAAAACCTTAAATTTACTGTTTTATTTTTGAGCAAATTTTATAGTTTATGCCGTATTTGTATTGAAGTTTTTTTCAATAGTAACTGTATATGTGGGAAGTATCACAGTTCAAAAACTTGGCAATTTCTACTTCGCTCAAGTATAGCCACGCCACGATTCCAAAAAACGCGCTTATGGAAAATAGGTGCAGCTTTCTCACTATGAGTTAATTTCTGGAAAAATAAATTGTATGTAAAAATGGTTGTTTTATATTGATCAGGGAATTTTGCGACTATAAAAGCACTATATAGCCTAGTATATAAGCATATACTTGGGTCACAATATTTTGCAAAAATTTTTCTTCCCAAAATCGGTCGCTTGAACTAATGTGGTTAACCACTGGTCTACTAATCAACCGCGTCATGGTCGATAATATACATAAAAGCAAGCTCTCTCTCTCTTGTCATTGTAAGCATGCTTCGTAAAGTTGAAAACTTTTATTTTATAACTTATTCTGTGTCTGGTTGTTTCAACAATATCTAGCAATTGGAAAATTCTTTCTAAAATATAACATCAGCCTGCTTACTCGTGTTGATGGATGGAAAATCTTTGCAAAGAATATATGCAAATATTCACACCCACATGACATTTTTGAAATTCAACGAATGTGGGAAAACGCCTAATAATAATATAGTCTGCTAGTTTATGATTAGCTTGTTACAAAAATAGTCAGCAATCGGGGAATTCTTTCTAAAATATAACGTATGTCTGCTGATGCGCGTTAAAAAAACTTTATGCAAATATATAGCACAATTGTAATCGTGCATTTTTAGAATAAGACCAGTCGAAATAACTGATATAACATAATGAGCAAACTATGGCGCGTGAGTTGTTAATCTGTGTCCGAATAGTTTGTAAAATATCAAGTTCAATGCTTTGCTCGAGATGTCCCATAATACACGCATTTGATGGGGGGTTCCCGTACTTAGATATGCAATTAGTTAAGACGACCGTATCAGACGCCTTATGCGACTATATGAGTCACATCTCGCCCATATAGGTCATATAAGGTTACAGAAGTTGGCAATTTAAATGTGTGTTATATGATCCCTTGAATGTATTACTGACATCCCACAAAGATATCAAAAGAAATGCGGTATAGTAACGTTGCTTGATCTGTACTATGACTGAGTTTGTTAATTGTTCATTTCATACGAGCTGGCCTATATATAAATTTGCAAAATTGTTGCAGATGTTAGAACAACTTCATTCCAAAAATTGACATATGAAATCAGCTATTAGGCTGCCATAAAAACAGCAGTTTAAGTATACGGATGAATATATGGTCCCAATCGAAAAGCCTCTTCTGTGGGAGCTGTTGGGCTCTGTCATAAGAAAAATGGGTGTGATTTTAAGAACACAAAAATAGGTAAACGTCTAACACTGAAATATAGACATTCTGATTAAGGCGACGTCTCAAGCGTCATAATGCTTGAAAATAAAACATAATTGTATGGTCACAATCATTAGAAAATTTCCCGTCGAAATGACGTCAATTCCTGTTATCAAACAAATTCAATCAATATTTATTAATAGAACTGCAAAAAATTTGTAAAATTGACTAAAATTTCACTGAAAACGTTTATAACTTTAGCAATAGTTAGCTGGACAATCGGATGAGATTGTCTGTACCAAGCGCGTTTCGAATTAAAATTCGTCCAACAAATTCGCACCATTCATAAATGGATATTTAGACATTAGCACGGAGCAAGCCTCCGAGCCGTAACTGATGGGTAAAGGATCTTTATTTGGGAAAGCAGAATCTTTTTGATTCGGCATATTTATCACAGTCTGGGTGAGACGATAAAGTTCCATTCCAGTATCAAACATAGTTTAACCCAACACGCTAGAATTACTGCCATTCACTGGACTATTTACTGTGCTTCGTCAGTCTGTGTTCTTCAATTTGCCATAAGTAGATTATCTAGCTAATCGTCTGTGCATACGTCTCGTCGCAATTAATTGAGTATATTAATGAATTTTGATATTAAATCGCGTAAATTGAAAGTTAATGAACACAGTCAATGATCCTATGGATCGCTTTGTTACATCGTTGTTTGGAAAAATCAAAATTAGCCTTATTCCTCAACTAATGACCAATCGATTTTAAATGTTCAGTACTTGGAAATAGTTGTAGATGCTGGAAGTCTATTGTGATAATTTATTTAACATAGTTTGGTATTCCAACTTATTGTGTTTGTTTACTGGTAAGAGTAAATTATCTGTCGAGTCATACTTGTTTTACTTTTACCTGAGCCATGTCTTGTTGGTGCTTTATCATTTGTGTACTGCTTTAAGGTGGTGCTAATACTTAATGAATTGAAGCCCAGTATTTCTGAATCTCTCCTTTATGTACTAAAAGTTTTAACCTGATTGGTACAGGAGATGTGAAGAAAAGCGTTTTTTCACAAAATAAACAAAAATAGCAATAATTTGACAAAATGGTCTGCAAGTCCATTTCGTATCCGATAACGATAATAATTGAAGCCGCTAGAAGTCTATAAATTTTGATTTCTCTCAAATTTTTCCTGGGCTGACAATGCATCGGCATCTTCTTTATGCAATTTTCGCTACAATTCATCAACACCAAGACAAAATGTTAACATGTGGAGACATAGCGTACATCGCGACTTCAATCTTTATGTACTAAAACTTTTAAATCGATTGGGACACGAAATGTAAAGGAAAGTGTTTTCATTTTCAAAACATCAATAGCAATAATTTGACAAAACGCCCACACGTCCATTTCGTGTCCAATAACGACTTGACAGCTGAGCCGACTTCGATGGAAATGCATTCGTGATTTAAAAATGAAAATACAATCACGCTGTACATTAGAATGTGTTTTCAATAGTTTCAAAGTTTCTGTGCTCTCTTTTTGGTATCCTGAGATAAAAATAACCAATTGTGCTTTGTGTATCCGAATTTACAATAGTAAAAATTTGGTTACCGATTTTAAATAGATTTTATGCTTCGATTTTTGAAAGCTTTTCGCCGGAATTTCCAAATCCTTCTTGGGTGCGAAGCGTCCCATTTAACTATATTTGAATCACAAGTAAATAAAAATGAATGGTTCAATTCTCATGCCCACCACCTCACTCACCCAGGGTGTAATAACTATGGTGAGCAATGTTGAACTGGGAAAATCGGTGTATTCAAAATATAACAGGTTCATATATGTTAGTGAAAGCTTGTAGAAAAACTTGTACTAAGGAATGAAAAACGCGTAAATATGTCGTATAAAATGTGTGTTCATTTTTATCTATATGGCGTCTAACATAGACAGTAATTACTGTGAATAGAATAGGATTTAAATATTTATCCCGTGGGAGCCTATACGACGGCTTAATCATATGGCAAACCACGACCTCTCGTCCGGTTACCAGTCTAAGTCGGGTATGGGATTAGTTAGCCAGTTATTTGTTTCAGATTAACGATTTCAGGTTTAAAACGAAAAAGCACCTCATCAAAGATGTGATAGATTGAGTAGGCAATGTTAAACCGGGAAAATCCGTTCCTTCCAAAATTTAGTAACTGCCTACATAATATTGTAACTTAGTGGAGAAAAATTCGACCGAAATGTCGTATAAAGCGATGGGATGGCGTTTGACACACAAAATACTTACTGTAAATCATAAAGTCCCTGCTGCGTATTCCTTCCATCTTGAAAACGTCAAATACTATGATTGCATTGGGGTTTGGTAAACCTGTACAAATAGGAAACAAGTAAGGCGGTGGTTTTAACCTTTTTGGTTTCTGTATTTGCCTATTTCGAAAATCCTCATTACTGCCTCACGGTTGTACAGTTCTAATAGCTTATATTGTTCATAAGGAAATATGGATACTCCTATTCTTTGAGAGTACGAATCTGGTTAAGAGACAATATGATCCCTCAATTACTTTCAGTTCAGCCGGACTACATTTTAATAAAAAGGGCAAAAGGTAATGTTCACCTAATAAATAATGGTACTCCAGAAGTATGTGCACCAAAGATGGCGGACACCGGAACGTCGTATGTGTACCAGGTTAGGATTAGGCCATAATTTTAGGTACAAATACTACGGGAGTCACTTGGCTAGTCACCGAACTCGTAATAGAACTAATATGGGGAAAATCGGAATAAAATTATGGCCTAACCCTAACCTGGTACACATACGACGTTCCGGTGTCCGGCATCTTGGTGCACATACTTCTGTAGCGCATAAACAAGAGCTAAAATACGCGGACAACCAAGCCCAACAATTTATCAAATCGATCCACAAGTTGTGCCCAGTTAAAAACTTATACGGCTATGTCACTTATTGATTGTACTGAATTTTGGTTTTGCAGCTGTTGGTCAATATTCAATCCCCAAAATAAATCAATTCACCCCAAGTTAAATCCGGTTTAATGAATTTCTACTCACCGGGAAACGAAAACTCATATTTCAGTCCTCGTTGAAGATAAATGCTTTCAATAAATCCCGATCCCCGAGGTTGTATGAAAATATCTTGTGCGTGAACTATCGTTGCCAGAAGTTGTGAAACAACTAAAAAAAAATCTTTGAATAATTAGACGCAATGGTTTAGTGCAATGGTTGTTAGACGGTCGGACGCGCCCAGCAAGGGGGGCGTAGACAATTTTTTGAGGTGGCGTGAAGCTAATTAAAAATAAAAACAATTGTTAGATTTGATCTTACCCGCCCTATTTTGGTTATTTACATTTCTTTATTTCAGAGATTTACGTTCTGTCCACGTATTTTTTGAATAAAACATACTTTCGTCTTCTTAGTATATTATCTGTTATTTGTAGCTTATTGTTAGCTAGTTATTTTTGAGGTGGGCGCGAGACTTGATAAATTCTAAAATGGGGGCGCGGCTTTAAACGTTTGAGAACCTCTGAACTTTGGTGTTATAGGTGTAAGGTTGTTTTTATCTATGTTGGCATCGCGCGTTAACGATCTCGGGTTCCCATTTCATGCCCGCCACCTCACCCAGGAATTGGGAATATTTTGGTCCTTCCTAACAATAATGGTAGATTTTTGCATATCAGTGGACAATTGAACAGAACTCTTTTCGGCAGATCGATATTTTATGTAGTGACATCTCTGACATCGAGTATTCATCGAGCTTTAAGCGTGTCAAAAGTCGTTTGTAACTTTCCTATCAGGCTTTGAGCGAGTTTGTTTACCTGATTTCGTAAAATCCACCAGAGGTATACTGCATTTGTGCAGGATTTTGAAGTGTCCTTTACTTTTACTATGTACTATACTATATTCTTCCCCGTTTACCTACTATATCATGCTATTTACTTACGCATACACATAACGCACGCAAACACTACTTACATGTTATTGTAACAGCTTTTGTGAAATCCATGCTATTAGGTCATTCAATGTTGATAAATTCGTCCAAGTCGCGATCCAATGCAAGGTTTAATATTTTTTTAGTATTGTTTTACTTAAAATTTGTGCTAAAAGTCTGAAAATAATAATGAAAACTCTATTAACTTGTATGAAACAGCTCTGATTTACATTAGATCTTTCGAAAGAAAACTTGGCATAACAAAAGTTTTTTAAAGTCATAGATGCTCAAAATGTTGACCGTGTACTTCCAAGCAGTGTCCTAACCTAGAAGTTTCGAAGTTTAAGTTGTGGGTTAAATTTAACCTATAATTATACGCATTTGATTCGGGATCTCATCTGACCTTTAAATTAGCTGCTTTTCTAGCGAACTCCCTGTATATTATCCCGGAAAACGCTATTCTACGATACAAGATTTACCACAAGAGAAAAATTATTAAATTTATCGATAGTTGCATCACAACATAGCGATGTGCCATTACTCCGAAAGTTGTTCGTCTAATCAGATGTTTCCAGTTCATGACTATTTACTGGCATGATTTTGTGTATTTTTGTCTAACTAACATATATATCTCTCAGCGCAAAATTTTTCATTTTTTTTTCAAGACTTCCCTACCAGTAAGTTTTTAGTTGAGAGATACTTTTATGAAACAACAAGGAAAAAGCAAGCATTCTACTCAATGAAAAAGCAAATCGTAAATGTACTTCTATTATACAGGCTATCTCATGATACAAAATTAAAGTTAAAAAGATGTTATAATGACAAGATAGCAATGTAAAATTATATGAGCACGAAAATCAGCGAAATTACAGCTAAAAGTTGGAAGAACTTCATCACCAAATGTTTTTCATAAAGTTGGGTCAGAAGTCCCATAACAATGTTCTCGTGTATAAAAAATATAGAAAATTTTTTGGAAAAATAATGTGCCCCGTGGGGCTAGTAAAAAAATGCGAAAATATGAATGTGTTTGCCCAAAGAATTCTGCTTCCAACTTTAAATAATGGAAATTTGAAATTGATTGGTCAATTAGGTTTATAATACAACTTCCGAATCCCATCAAAACTAACAAAAACAGTTTTGTAAAACGATCCATAGGAACTCAAAATTTGGGACACCCGAAGTATGCGAACCAAGACGGCGGACATCGGAATGTAATATGTGTACTAGGTTAGGGTTAGGCCATAATTTTAGGTATAAATACTACGGGAGGCTCTTGGCTAGTCTTCGAACTGATAATAGGACTAAAATAAGGAAAATTGGAAAAACATTATCGCCTAACCCTAACCTGTTACCCATGTTACGTTCCGATGTCCGCCATCTTGGTTCGCATACTTCGGGAGCACCCAAAATTTTGTCGACATGCTCACACAAACAATATGTTTAATCGATAGTTTAAGCAAAACATTGCGTACGTCATTACTCGGAACTTTGTAATTTTGCTTTTGTAATCATAACAACGTGACAATTATAAAAAGAAGCTAAGTGGAATTCCCTATAAGAATGATTACTAAATGTGACGCAAGACCTAAATTAATGTTTATAATGAATACTACGTTGTTGTCATACAAAATCGGCCGTATTCGCTTTTAAATCCAAATCTCTCAAATTCATTTTCAAAAACCGTCCGAATTTGCCATCAAATTAGTTTTTATCACTTAAAATCGCTTCTCAAAACAACTCAAATCAACCTTCAAAATTGCTCGAATTAATTTTTAAAAATTGCAGTCAGTCTTTCAAAATCTCCTAAATTTACTTTTCAGATTGTTTAATTTGCCCTCAAGTTTGTCCGAATCCGCTCGCCATATCCGCCCAAGTTCCCAATTTGCTCTACAGTTAATACTCTACTACTCTTAATACAATGGTCGGCAACCTTTCGTCGCTCGCGGGCCAAAATACAAGGATGCAAGTCATTGGTGGGCCGCACATATTTTTAGAAAGTTAAATATCGAATGGATGAACGATGAATCACATTTTATCACACAGATCAGAAGTTAAATTTTAAGCAGCGCGCGAAGACTGACCATTTGAATATTTTTTGCGCAATTAAACCATTTGCACTTAGCATCAACTTTTCTGCGTTTTGTTGCCATTTTTCTAAATTATAATTAAATTATAGGCTCAATAAACGAGTGATTGTGAAAAACATACTTGTTACGTTATAATATAATTTAGTCTACACGTAAATTCTTTTGCGTAAAAAGTATAATTGACGAAACAGCTATAATTAGTTACTATAATTCAGTGGAGAGTCGCGGGCCGTAGATTGCCGACCCCTGTCTCAAAATTTCCTCAAGTTCGTCCGAATTCGCCCATAATAATCGCCCAAGTTCACAACGTAAATAATAATACCATATTATGTTTCCATATAGAAACTGAACTCAAATCAAACTTATCACAAAAAAATCGACAATAGAATACTTTATCTATCTTACATCCTTAAAACTAAATTCTTGATTTATACTCTGATATTCAAAAATCAAGCAGAAATTAAGTACGCCATGTTATAGGTACTATACCATATCACACCTGTCTCTTCCTACGTTCAGCCTCCTGACATCTATTACCATGCAATAACGAAACTGGTGGTATTGATAGACGTTGGTATTTTAATCAATGTCATACGTAACTCATTCAGGACTTTCCATTTCAAAGTTACCTAGTTTCAAACGTTTCCTAGATTAAAGGCTTCGAAACTTACAAACTTAGCAATATAGCAGCGTTTCCCAACCTGGATGGAATTCGTTCGTATTTTCGGGGAAAGAAATGTATATATATTATTTTCTGTTTGTGTGTAGTATTACTGATATTCTCAACCTAGTTCCAAACGTTTTCTAGACTCAAAACTTAATAACTTAAAAATATAACAGCGTTTTACAACTGACGTAGAATTCCTCTCAAAAAAGTAATTTTGTTGTGTTTGGCTGCGTTTAGTGTCCTATGATGTGTATTGTTATTTAATACAATTTTATGGGCATAATATAAACTATTTAAAGAGTATAAAAGCCAGCGTGCCAGTTTCTCATAACATTGGCTGAGTATCCTTCAAGTACTGAACAACAAAGTTGTAGAATGGACATTGGATAAACATGCTGAGTGGCTAGTTTCAATGCAATAGTATTAATAAACTCAAGAAAGAAACAGTAAGTACTGAATACCTCGAGGTAGCAAACACTGGTATTTGACAGTTAAATTTTTGTATAATTGTAATTCGTAACTATTTTGTAATAATTATAAATCTATAAATGTCTTTTGTATTCAAATTTTAAATCGTCTGCCATTCACGACTAGTAATAGACTGGGCTAATGAACACTTATTGATCTTAGAAAAAGGAGAAATTGCCTTTGGTTATAATTAAAGCTGCTAAGCAGGTTTCCAAGTTCTCCATTTTTCCAAATATACCTGGCTTAGCCTATTTTAGATTTTTATATTCTTCCTCTCATCATGCATGAAAACTTAGTTTGCCTGTTCGATTTAAAAATCCATAGCTAGTTTTTTTACTAGCAGCTTGCACTCTGGAATTTGCACGTTTTGAATGATTTATATTTTGTCCATAAATATGTATTACAATACGTCATACTAAATAACTGTACAATATTGGTTATCTACGCCAAATACAGAGTAAAATTTCTATTTGCCCTCCTTTAAAACAACGGAATTCATTCCTGGTAAGGAAACGCTGCATTTCTGGATATAGGTTCAAAATACCAAATTTACCAAGCCGACGATAGAAATAACTCTAACAATATTTGGAATACGTGGCATTATAAAATAAGTTAATGTTTCGGGATTATTGCATTTGATGAAATTATTTTGTAATTACCTATTAAAAATTAACTATTAGTGAGGGATACTCAAAATTAGCTACGTAACCATATCTATGCTTTGCACTGGCAGATCCCTTCACAAACTGACTAGGACGAAATGGAATAACCACTGAATAAATCGCAAATCGCTTATTCTAAAAGGGGACCAAAATCTACTGGTGCTATACAAAACTTTTTCAAAAAATACGATACTAAAATCCAGGTTAGCGCAATCACTCAGAGATAAAGAAGATCTTTAAGTAAAGTTGCGGATAACTACTGAACCGCCAAGATCTACTGAATTATATTGCTCGAGGAAATTCACACGCAATCAACAAAACTGAAACAGATTCATCTCTGAGCAAAGTTACAGGCAATCACGCAAATGCCAATGTCTAATGAAACTATATAAAACGCTCATTGAAGACATTATTCAAAGCAAGGCCTCCGCGCGCTCATTTGAAAGTATAGATTACTCATCGGGGAGAAGTTGGAGTCAAATACACAAATGCCAATGAAACTATTTAAAACGCGCAAAATATAGCTGAAAGTGAGACCATGGGCTCACAAAGTACTCGAAAATGAAAGAGACTCATCTCTGATCAAATTTAGGGCAACCGTTGAGTCTCAAGTAACCGCTGGGGCCATGTACAATCATGGTGGTGCCCGTTTCCCCCCTCGTTGTTGTATTTCAATGCACCATTAGCTAGTTATGCGCAAAACTCGCATTCTGTTTTTTTTACAGTTTGAATAATTTATGAAGCGTATTACAACAATACTGAATAATATCATTTAACAATATACTGAATAATAATAGTAAAACTGCACATTATACAAAGTAAAATCCTTCCTCTGAATAAATAAAATTCCTCGCTAGGAAGAGTTGAGTTAAAAAAAGGTTACTGACAATAATACTTTATCTACTTTCAATTAAATCACCTGCCTAAATTTTGCTTTTGCCTGGGCGCGAAATTTTATTGAGTAGTAAATTCCAATTCTTAAACGATGCGTTCTATTATAATACCGAAACATCTATTTTGATACAATATCTGCGAACTTATTGATCTGCTTGTTGGAAAACGTTCAGATGTAAAGTCGTTTGAATGTACTGTTAAATAAAACGTTAAGTTCATACGCATCCTATGCGGCATTGTCATTTGTGCCCTGCCCAACTCATACAAAAGTTCATTTTATTATAACAAACGCGTCTTGCAGTACTTTATCTTCTTTTAGTGAAACGTTTGCGACCTTGCTTTATTCAAGAAATTGCTTCGAAAGCGTCTGAAACTTTTTGTCGTCGTCGTCGACAAGAATACATCTTCTTCTATTTATGACGTCACACACCTGACAAGACATCGTGTCTTCATCTCACAATCGTGACTTCTTGTTGCCAAGAGACTTTTGTTTCAAGACAATCCCGCACGTGATGTCACAATATAGAACAATTTAATTGATAGCACATTTATCATTCTTCAACGACCCGCTGCTCGAAATAAATCTTTATAAATAGCAAAGCATTTGCGTAATCCGGTTCTTTTTGCAGACTAACTCTTGGAAGTAATTGTAATTTGAAACGTATTCAACATCAATAATTTTTTGAAATAAATTTACTACAAAGAAGATATTGGTGGCCTGGTAACCTTCCTCCCCACATTTCACCGTTTTTAACTTCAATTCTTTGTTATGTACTTTTTCTCGTTGATATTAACCTAAATAATAACTTTGTGTCAAGTTCTAAACGCGTACATATTAAAATTAATTTCGTTTATACATAAAGGATTGATATTTCGCGACAAATTCGAAATTACTCTGAGACGCGCAAGACAGCCGCTTGTTGGATTTGCGCACAAAACGTGACCAAAGTGACACAAGATCAAAGTTTACTTGTCCTTGCGTAAAAATCACGCGTTTAAAAAAATTCCCGAATTCGAAAGTACATAGTATGACTTAATTAATCATCAGAAAATTACGCAGTTGCCAAGTTTGGCTACAATTTTATCCGCTGTAACTTGAGAACAGAGAATCAATTAATCAAACGCGTATTACGCTGTCAATTGCTCTATTCAATTTCAGCTCCTTCGACGTGATTAATTGCAAAAGCGCCCGTTCAATGGGCAGCGGTATCATGCTTGTAATGGGAAGAAGAAACGTCTTCGTAAAATTGAATTGTCTTTGCAGTTTTTGCATGTAATTGCTGGATCTTTTGCACAAAGCCCCGCCAAAAAAAAAATTTCGCCAAGGAGCAAAATGAGAAAATTGATAGTTAACCAGTTATGGTTATAAATGCAGATTGCGGTTATAAATGGATAATTACTATTTCTTGGTTCTAAAACTTGGAGTTTTCTCAAATCTGTCATTTTTGGATTAGTTGTGGGGGCTTTGTACAAAAGATCTCAATTTTATAACAAGCTAAAGAGTTGAACTCGCCAGTTGAAAATGTGAATTTAATACCCCATAAAATAAAATTCGTTTCTTTTATGTGATTACTCAATCGCTTTCGCGACTATTTAAACAGCCAAATTCCTCTAAGACAGAAATTGCGTCCTGTTTATAACTGCTGGACTAATCACTTTTATGTATTCAGTAGTTCGAATGTAGATGTTCACTAGAAGTACATTATTTAATTAAATTTCACATATCACCACTGCACTTCTTCAAGCTCGTTGTTTTGCTTCAAATGTCTATTTATTTTTAACCTTTCGAGTTCATCAAGGCTGATTAATCCCGTTAATATGGAAAATCTTTCTTTTTAACTGCTAGAACGGTTGTTTTAAAATTTTTAGTAGTTAAAAGTGTGAATAATACCTTAAAGAGTTTTACTTACTCGTAATTTTTCGTCTCTTCTGGGATTCTCCGGAGCCGTTGTTGCGCTGCACCATGTGTATCTTATGCGTTCGAATTGTCATTAATATTTTAAAAATGCTGATAACTCTTATCGAATCGCGACGTTACAACCAGAGCTATGGGACTTCGAGTTGTGAATCATGGGTCATCAAGGTCGATCAATGAGATTAGTCTCACTGATGGTTAGTTAGTTGGACGAATCACTTCATTCAGATGACTTGGATCTTTGTTTGAGTGCGAGCTGACCTCACTCCCTCGTGTCCATACCAAAACAATTTTATTGCTGTTGCTATCTTATTGATGGCTGTATTTTTCTAACGAAATATTAAATCTCCCTCTCTAGAATGGAAAGTCGGAGTTTCGCGTATTTTTGTTGACGCTTGAGCCATGTTGAAGAACTAATCATATTATATAACGTTTGTTTGGCGCCATCTAGTGCTGGACTATTGCTATTAAAGTCACGGTGACCCAGCCCAAATTCTCGTCAATCGATGTTCGCACAAAATTATTCTTTGTAGAAGCAAGCCTGTGAAGCAAGCATTGGGAACGAGGACAAATTTTAGAATGAGTTTTTCAATTCACGTCTTATCGTCGCTAAGTGTCACAATACATCTCAAAGTAATCGACTTTTCTTTCAAAATAAACTCGGTCACACATAAAGCTTTAATAAAATTGACTTCCGACTGGAACAAGCATCGTTTATTCGAGAATTTCCCAAACTTTTAGGCTCGCGACTCATTCCAAAATATTGAAATTTTCGCGATCCCTGTTAAGTCTTCATTGCTTTGCAAGTGTGCCCCTTCTCCGACCCCATGCCCAGGTATCCTCTCCAAATCGTAGGATTTCTGTTTCGAGGCAAAAGTGCAATAGACGTAGTACTTTGTGTGAAATTGGTGTACTCTATGTGCCCCACCCCATTTAGAAAAACCTGGTTTATTCGATACTGTTCGTAAATATTACTGCTGGGAATGTTTACCAAAGTTTTATGGTTTTATGGTTGCCAGGATTTTTCAAAGGAGTTGCGAAATTTGTAATTGCCAAGAGAGTTTTTTCATTGAGAAAAGGGGGATGGGAGTTCTACCCTCAACAACCCCCTGGGTACGCCCCCGAATAGAGTCGGAAAATTTGGAACGTTTATATTGATGAGGCGCTAGAGCCGGCTTCGTGTTTCTCAATTTGTGGGAAAATAATTGTTACCAAAATCTACATTTTTTCAATACAACCTGAAATCTAACAACTTTCATCTATATCAACTTTTATGCGATATCGTCATAAACTCGGTCGTACATAAAAAACTTTATTGCACTTGATTATCGGATGGAACACGGATTCGTTCGTCTGCTACTGGGCGTGAATGTTATTATGTTCGTATGGTAAGGAAATCAGCACTGCAAGAATGCCGTTCATCTACGTTTTGTTTGCTTTTAATCAGGGCGTGTACTATTTTTGTCGGTGGGCCCTATAACCAACTGCAGACAACAAGGCGTACGTAACGAGTTGAAAAAAATTGTTACAATGCAAAATTTTATTTATTCATTATATTTTATTTATTTTTAACATCGGCTTTGGTGGAAGTTGGAATTTTTTGCTTGATGGGGGGAAATCTGTGTGTTAACGAGGGCCACACTAAATGGCTTGACGGACCGGGTTGTAAACAGCGGGCAGTCTGTTGCTACCCCTGCATCAAATAGTAAAGAGTAGGTCTTCACCAGAATATTTTAGTTCGCGGTCAATTGCAGGGCTGTTGAGTTTAGCACGTTTATATTGATACGTATTCTGGGACTTCGTTTCCAACTTTCCAGAGTCAAAATCGAAATACTTATTTTTTCCGAGGTTCAAAAAGATACTGGCGATTAACAAATCTAGCAACTTTTAATGGACATGAAGTAGCTATGAACCGTTTTGTCATTTTGTATTATTATTATTCTTGAAAAAAATCGTTTTTCTAATCTTCACTGGTTAGAGAAAGGCTATTACTTTTATTTAACACCAACAGTTACCAAATTTAGTAGCTGTAACAAGTAGCTGTCTTACTATCTTCAAGTACTGACATTTGAAATCTATTTTCCGGTCGCTGCAGAGAACGATATTTCTGCAATAACAAGAACATTGCCAATAACCTAACAAAACGGCCCATAGGTCCATTTTAATTCCAATAGAATATTGATAAGGCGATTTGTACGGTCGATAAAGGTGTCCTGACATGCAGCCTTCCATGACCAAATTTTGGCTGCAAAGTGTACTTTGCCGAATTGCAGTTGTTGAGAAGTGCCCTTTGCACTTGGGTAATAATCGATTTCAAATCTTCAGTACTGAGATGTGGCTGATACCCAAGAAGGTATTATTTTGGTGGGGGAAATCTTTCTGGTCTGGCATTGTTAAACTATAAGATACATTTTAGGCGAGGTGCTGAGGACTGAGGTCTTTATATGAAAATTCTTCTGATATGTATTTGATTCGATTTATAACAATATACATATAGTGATATGTACTCTCGGACGTTCCAGAAGTGTGTGTACCAATATGGAGGTGACTAATTTTGCTCGCCTATTTTACATCAAGTTGTGTAAAGGGACTTGAACCAGTGGACAGGGGCTATTCACTTAGCTAACACAGACAGTACCCGAACTCGTGTCACCGTAGAAAATGTTGCTAATGTGGTTGAAAATAAATCAGAAAACTCAAGGATTCCGGATCGGTTGTTTATTGAACAGCAACTCGCAATTTATAACTTAAAACAGCATTACAGATTACAACACTAACGAACTGAAAACTTGACCGACCGCCAGTCCAGCGGCCTGAAAAAAGAGCGAATCACAGTTTCTCTCTCACGTGCAGTGAGTGGTCGGAGTCCAGATTCGACAAAAGAGCATTAAACAAGGGCCAACACAAATGTCCACAAACATAAAAGTATACATACACACCCAATATACACCCGGACACTTTAGTCCAGCGTTTCCCAACCTTTTTCGGTTGCGGACTATTTTCTCATCGGCGGAAACCTTTGCGGACTCGGTACGATTATTGCAAGGGGCAAAACGTACGTTTATTGCAAGGGGCGGCAAACTTTTGTCGCTCGCGGGCCAAAATCAAGGGTCGCAAGTCATTGGCGGGCCGCACATATTTTTGGAAAGTTGAAAACCGAACGGATGATACTTTTTATAATAAAAATCAAGCAGTGATACATCACTCAAATCGAATATAGATTTATTTTCTCATTGAATTGCATCTCAAAAAAGGCCATTTAAATATTTTCGGCGCCATTGAAACGTTTGCACCCAGCATCAACTTTTCTGCGTTTTGTTGCCATTTGTCTAGTTATAATTAAATTATAGGCTCATTAAACTTAAACGAGTAATTGTGAATTTTAGATTATAGTTAAGATTATAATATAATTTAGTCTTCACGTGTCTCACAATGAATTCTGTTACGTAAAGTCGTAAAGAATATAATCGTCAAAGCAGCTGTTTTGTTACTATTATTTAGTAAAGTGTCGCGGGCCGGGCCGTAGTTTGCTGACCCCTGGTTTATTGCAACCGTACTCTGTGTTAAGAAGCAATAAAACCAAACACAACAAAATTTTCAAATGGGAAATTCGCTGCAATTACGCGTTCATTGAAAGAGCCGAATTTTTCTATCGCGTAATATTCAATCCATGACAACGACGAGAATTTAAAATGTCTTTCTATTTTAATTTAATTGTTCATGGTAACTCGCGGTTGCATCGACTTAAGTCAAGATGAAAGCATTACTTCCTCAAAATGCCACAGAAATAAATCTGCAAACATACTAATGAGAGAATATATTGCCCGATTACATTTAGTTTTGATACATATTTTTTGCGATCTTGCGAATTTGTTACCGCCATTAGAAAAATCCTACTATCTGCTATAAATTCTCAGAAAGTACAACTTGATTTAGTACTTATTAAAATATATATTTTAAAGTATATATATATATTAGTAAATCAAAAATACATATTCATCGCCTTGCTTTATTATTAATTTAATTGTGATCATTTTAATCTGCCGTTGTATTGACGAAATAAAAGCAATACTACCCAAAAAACATCATGACAATCCGTGGACACAAAAATACGTAGTAAAATGCCCGATTATATTTTGTTTTGATTGGTATTTTTTGAATTCGACAAATCTGAGCTGTTCGTACAACATTTACGGCGCTCCAGTACTGTACGTACCAATGTGGAAGCAGTAAAGCAAAGAATCCTAATGAAAAATGACCTGGTACGTATACTACGGTAGAACCCGAATTTTTGCGATTTGCAGGGTCTGAAAAAGCGTTTTTAATAGGACGCAGACCGTTTTAAAACTTATGGTGTTCTTCGTTTTATTTTTAGTATTTTGTATTGCCGCTTTTCAATATAGAAAATCTGGGTTGCCACCATTGACACCTACCGGAGAAAAATAATATTCCTCGTTGTTTGAACACGCGAGAAACCCCACTTAGTTATCTGTCGACGCGTTTTCCAACTCGTGTTTACGTCGAAAATCCGCAAGTGAGTTGTGAAATCCAATCGCTTGATTAGGCGGCGCGCAAGTGACCTGTCGCGTCACCAAATTTTTGAATAGTAAATTGCTATTCTAATAGTTGAATATTCGAATATATGCCCAGTCCTACCCGGTAACCAGTAATTATTGACTCGATTAATGTTATGTGAATAAACTTGATTTTTATTTTTTATTTAAATTTTAACGTAAATCGTAACTTGGCTGATAGTTAAGTTTCGCAAAAACGTTTGCGACCCGCAGTGAATTTCTGACTCGTTGCGGACTCATTCAAACTCTCCGCGGACTCATTTGAGACCGCGGACTCGGGTTGGGAAACACTGCTTTAGTCCGTGACACTCGTAATAGACCTAAAATGTGGAAAATCAGAATAAAATTATGGCTTAACCCTAACCTGGTACACACAATACGGGAGTACCAACTCTCGGATTGGAATGTGAACTCGCGGCACTCCTGAACTGTATTGACGGAAACCTAGAGTGACGTGGAACCCTGGATAGAAACCACTGGTCTAACCAAGTCACAGTTTTATTTTTATCCGTAGAAACTGCGACTCGAGCGAGCCGTTCATTTGATTATAAAATCGAAATTGATCAATCAAACATAACGAGACATTTTGCGCTTTCTATTCAATGACGTTTAACAAAGTATATATCCGTGCTGGTGATCGAAAATGACACGTAATAAATCAATATTGCATTTTTTTCGGCAATGATTAGGCCGGCTGTTAATATGACAGATTAAATTTCCGACAGACAAATATACAGAGGAAGTCATTCAAATGGCGGTTGGGCCATGTATATCTATTCCTAACTTGTTGTCTATATAGCAGCCCTCTACGGAGGAAGTCATAAAAAAGCGATTGGAATAACATATTCAATTCTATTCCTAATTTGCTGCTACACAGGGCAGCTCAATAGCCCTGTATAAAGATGAGGTCATTACTTATCGATCTTTAGATTGGAAAAGTATGTTGATAGGCATTTGTCTGTTTGTCTGTCTGTTTGTTAGATGAACTCGATATCTCACGAATCTGCTCCAAATTTTGCATGTGCATTCATCATAGCTCGGACCAGAAGCCTATTGATTTTGGATGAATTATGTCGTATAAATAGCGAGTTATTGATTAATTAGTGATCACAAGGTGTCACTATGAAGTAAGAGCGCTGTTTTGAGGGATCTCTCAACTTTCGATCGATAAGTCTTCGGTCTCTAACCGGAATTCTCGTTGTAATGTCAATGAGAACATATATCCATCCCTTTTCTTAACCTATGCATTTTATGGTGGATAACATTTAAAATGATCTAGTCGTCCATATTTTCAGACCTATTCCCACTGTTTGTAAGCTTTTGGCGTTCTTTCCGAAATTCAAAGTACAGCATGAGGAAATATACATTAATCCAAATTATAAATATATATAAATATTTTTAAAAAAGAAATTTACCAACTAGCAAAACCTGGAACAAATGTAAGTTTCAATGAGCAAAAATAAAAGTATATAAAGCAATAGCCTTGTAGGAGACACTTAAATATTTATTGGTTGGAAAATTGAAATTGGGTTGGGTCCAGTACTTGAGAAAAAGGCAACTTTTACCATGAAAGGCAAGTTAACTATATTTTAATAAACAACAATTATTATGTTCATCTAAAACGATCTATATGCTCACTTTGTGTAAAGAAAACATAAACGCAAATTTATTCGAATTTTTAGTACAAAATTTTTTACAACTTCTATTCCAAAGAAGGATCTGCATAGTCATTCACTGATATTCAAGGAGCTACTATTCTTAGAAAGTGCTGTAATCGTTCCTGCTCAGCATTGCCAACACAATGTTTTAAACCCTGCTTGAGAAGGGGGACGTTGAACCCAGGATGCCAACATGGATGAGTCAGCGTACTGATTCAGTGATTTTTAAATCTTTCAGATAAAGCGAAACCTTGATGAAATATTCTCGAGAAACCCTTGTACAATAGTTCAATTGTCTTTTGATTTTTTGAATTCCATAGACTGGATATATGTATATAAACGCAAACCAAAAACTTGCAAAACAGAACGATCTTTAAAAAGTAGCAAGATTAATAATAGTATTTGATTATATTTGGACAATATACAGATATAGAAATAGACGGGTTTCATTGGACGAATCCTATGGTGCTGGGGAACCCATGTTGAAAACCACTCCGCGGGTTCTCAACCAGAGGGCCATGGCACACTTCTGGGTCACATAAACATTTCCAGGTGGGCCGCAAACCAATTAAAATTTCTATAGTTATTGATTGATTTTGATTATAGTCGTAATGAATGATGATGCTCTTTTTACCGCTGAGTGGTAATTTTTATTTTAATTATTAAACTGGTAGTGTCTATCTTTGGGGAAAGAATTGTTTGCTTTTCTTGTAGTTCTTCCTATGCATGAGTAAATTTGGGGCCACGTAAATCTTGAGCAATGGAAGTGGGCCACAGAAAAAACGGTTGGGAACCACTGCACCATTCTAACCACTCTACTACAACTAGAGTTAATTTCGCGTATTTTCTGTTCAATTTTGTTTTAACACTTGTATCACACTGGCAAAACTCTATGTCCATTACGACCATTCGTGATGTTTATGTCAATATATTCATAGGAGTGAACTTGCGGCTCATACAGTGGGTTAACGACATCTTTAGCAGACTCAGTGCGCGATACAGTCTCTTTCTTTAGCTCCTTTTTGCTCTTTTTCTTCAGCTTAGGAACTGGTTTAGTTACATTAGAGATTTGATCATAAATTTGCCCGTTGTCCTTCGGTAAAGAGTCTGGTACTGATTGGTAGAAATTACTCATTTGGCATTCCTGCTGTTCTACTCGATGTTTTAATCTTCTTTGCCTGTTAATTAAAAAAAAAACTTTAGTGAAAGCCTAATTGGTAAAACGTTTAGACGAATTTGTCATCGCAGGTTTAGAAAGTCTCGGATTCAAATTCCATGCTCACCACTTCGTCCGGTATGTAATTTATTGTCCAATGAAACGACTCGGTATAAACTAACCACCGAGACCTTGACTCATGCGACTTCAGACTCGAATATATGTTTGCCCAAGCGCCAATTTCCTTATTTATTTCCGTGACAATAACCAATCAGCTAGCTTTAAGTCAACAATGAAGTAATAATGGCAAGTTGTACAGTCTCTTAGAGAGATATTTAGGTATGACTGTTTGGCAGTTTTCATTTGTGTTTCCAATAATTAGTTATGAATCAAATAATTTAATTGTAATTAGTTTTCCGAAGATCTTTAGTTTAGGTAAAATTAGTCCTGAAAAATCTGCGATAGACAAACCTATCAGTATCTATAAGCGGCACGTGGTTCAATATTTCAATAAAAATGACGGATTTGAAATGCACACCAAAAAACTCTCGAAATAACGATCGAAAATAATGCTGTATTTAAGTATAGAGCGAATTTTTCTGGGGTCAAAGGTCGGGGAAACATCCATTTTTTGAGACTCTTGTTTCAGGGACTTCTGCCCAACACTGTTTAGATTATCATTAACTATAGTCATAATGTGTTTTATGAAATATTCCACATTACCAAATTAGATAACTTAGATTTCACAAATATGCTTGGGAACGTGACTGACATCTATTAGAGTCTGGAAATTGATATTTAGCATATAAGAAACTTCGCCAGACATTTCGTTATGTTTCATTTTTGTCAGAACGTCTAGTTTTGATTGTTAGGATTGATCGTTATGACTAAAAATATGCTAAATATATTGCTAAATTGTTGTTGAAAGAAAAAATTTCTATGCAATTAATGGGACAATTGATTAATATATCTCTAGTAATGAATATGGTCAAAGTCCTTCGAGTGCTATCTCTTTTTTTGTTTTTAAATTTCCCTAGCCTAGTCCTATGAGGTTGATATTTCAATATTTCATCCAAAATTTTGCAGATTTTTAATTTAGGGGAACACTTCCATATGACGTATGTAAACACTTTTTATAACATTTTACTTTGTGTATATATACATTCGAACATTGCTATCATGATTTCAATAACAGTCATATTATAATCTTGCGGGCACGATGTCTGATTGTTAAAGCGTTATTTATTACACATCTCATGTTCAAATCCCATGCCACCACCTAACCCAGAGTAAAATAAATTGAGTATGCAATGCAGAACGTTTCTTCTAAAAAATAAGTGGCTCCGTACCTATCGTTATATGGCAATGAGAGTTTATACCGGCCTTTTTTCTGAGCGAAAGACTTGAATAAGCGCCGCATAAAATCGGTCAAATTGGTAAAAAATTCATACCAAATATGGGATGACTTGTGTCATGAAATCTACGCTTTATTCTATCAAGTATAAGCCAAGTAATGTTAGTCTAAACGACATATTGTTTCGATTCGAAAGCTATTGGTCGATTTGTGTTGAGACACTTGACGTTTAAGCTAATAAAAGCCTTTCCAATATTTTAAAATAGTATAATAGATATTGTACTGTGTGTGAAATTTGTGTGCTCCCTGCAATTGGTGACCTCTTCGCGAACCAAAATCGTGGCTCGCCCCCATGCCGGGTCGCGAACCCCAGTTTGGAAAGCTGTGGCATAGAATTAGGAATTATTAAGTTCATACCTTCTGCAAAGTGCTGCTCCAAGAAATATAAGAAGTAGCAAAACTATTCCACCCAGAACCGCAAGAATAATCGTCATAAACCCTGTTCTATCGACAGGCTCTTTTGTTGAAGGTGTAGTAACATCAGTAGAAACTGTAGTAGATTCCAATAATGTTGAGCCTGCTGTCGTTGCTGGTTCTGGAATTGAAGATTTGATAATATTTTTAAGATTATTTGTACAAATCCCCGCTATTAATGCAAAAACTCTGGGCTTTGGGAAAAAACACTCTCGCCACGATTAACAAAAAGTAATTATCCGTCACACCGAATCCAGAATTCCGCAAATAGTTAAATTAAATTTGTCTGAGAAAGTTTGATTTTATTCGAAAGAAAGAATATGAGAACTCGTGAATCGCAATAGAACAGTCCTTATGACTCTTGCTACAGTTATCTTAGTATTCTAGTAATATTGAGTGAGTAGTGGACATAGAGTATATAAATAAAAAATTCTTGTTTTTTTTGTGAAAAATGGCAACTAATAAAATAATCATTTTTTAATTTTCAGTATTAGAACATGATTAAAACCACTAGAAGTTTATTTTTACTTTTCATTCAAATTTTTATGATCCTATCCCGATATTTCGTCGAGAGTATTTCTTTATTTTTTCATTCAACACTTTTATATGAAATATGGGAACACTTTTTATGACATCTTGGGACATTTGTATATGAACTCGAGTCACTGTTGTAGTAAAAAGGGAAAACAACTCACTTGCTAGCA
The DNA here is from genome assembly GCF_964204865.1 of Styela clava. Classification (NCBI taxonomy): domain Eukaryota; kingdom Metazoa; phylum Chordata; class Ascidiacea; order Stolidobranchia; family Styelidae; genus Styela; species Styela clava. The sequence goes on from NC_135255.1 coordinate 23,109,463, forward strand.
AAACCGGTACAACTCTGTACTCGATCACAAATTCAGGAGGCACCCAGAAATGTTGTCTTCCAACAAAAGTTAGTTTGGCGGGAGGGGAAACCCCCGATCGCAGCTTACAGCCGGGGAATTCCTTGTGAATTTTAGTCGCCACGTCTTTATCATGTTGGTTGTCAAATGAGCGATACGTGAAGTCCAATATCTTACAATACGGGTCTTGACTATCGTCTATGAAATCTTCCCCTGTAAAAAAAATATCATTTTTTTGTGACGCTTTTCTACACAATTCTCTCCAAGTAACACCATTTAAAAGCAGTAGTTTTGCTACTGTTTACTTTTTTACTACTGCTACGGCGCTCCAAAAGTATGTGTACCAATATGATGGTAACTAATTTTGTTCGCCTATTTTACATCAAGTTGTGTAAAGGGACTGATACCTATGTGGAGGGGGTATTTTCACTTGGCTAACGCAGACAGTCGCCGAACTCGTATTCGAACAAAGGTATTTGACTAGAACTCAGCTAAACGTCAATATGACATCGCACTACCTATTCAACACTTGGTGGGGTGGTGGACGTGAGTTTTGACCTTCAGATTTTTAATCTGCGATTCTAGCAAAGTTACTGCGGATTCCATACGATTTAAATTAACGAATAGCAAAAAATATCACACCCGCACAAATTACGATAAAATGATAATTATACAGTTTTGTGCGAAAAGAGAGTCGCGAGGAACCAAATCTGGTAATCGAGCAACGACACTCGAGGTTATCATATCTAATTCAAAAAGTTGAAACTGATGATATTGACGGTTAGAGTCCTAACAAGTTGGAACCGATTGGGCAATTAGTTTCGGAGGGCGATTTATTCCGAGAATTTATAAAACACAAAAATGGATTAACCATCCTCACCATATAGTTTTATTATATCTTTATCAAGCGGCGGTTCAGTCATGTTCAAGACAAGCATCATTTCCTCGTTGGGAAGACCGACAAATTCCCAAGTGTGGTTACATCTGAGTCCGTCCATTTGTAGCAAATCTGATATTCGTCCTTGTGGTTCTGTGAATCTTGTTACAGGTGTACGGCATAATTGTCCAGATGTGTAACTAAGCGTGACGGCCAGAATAAAAAGCGGAATTCTACCTGGGATAGGCAAAAATTTATTGGTTAAGGAAGAGAACCTAATTATGCTCACGTGCGAGTTTACACAGAGATTACAGATTTAAACCCTTTGGCCACACCACCACTTCACTCAAGTCAATGCTGTTGTTCTTCAAATAATAGTAGCTTAAACAGCGTCACACAAAAAGTGAGCTTTAAATGGACATGACAGATATATGGTAGCAATACCCAGTCCAGGGTGAAGTAAAAAAAATAGATTTATATTTTGTGTCAAACCGAATACCCACACTTGTGGGATCCGACATTTCTAAGAACTTCCATAAAAAGTAGTCCGTTTACTCACCTTGAATAATCATATTTATAAATTCTGTAGCGGTAAACTAATTAATTAATATAATCAACTGTAAAATAGAAATTAGTTGTCAAGTTTAACGCCATACTGAAAATAGATAGACTGTACAAATGAAATATAAAAGGAAGTAATTTATGACGAAGCGAGACGCGAAGAACCAATAATAGTCATGGTGCAGTGATACCTGTGTAAAAATTGGTTTTACTATTACTCGCTGATAGCCAGATAATTGTCAATGCTATCTGTATACAAGGCTACCTTTCTATTGCGCCGTACCTCATGTACAAGAGAAAGCACGCAGACTCATTTAACTCACTAGTCCTAGTCACGTGACTTCGAGGCAAACAAACATAATATCTATTTAGCCCATTTCAGCAATTACCCTTTAACCTTGTATACACACTGCGTCTATTTTTCTATTGTGATATATACGTTATATAGAAGAGCACGCATCTAGACTCATTTTTCCTCCGTGAAAACACAACCACGTCACGCGACGTCTCTGGCAAAGAAAATAATATTTATTTAGCACATTTGAGCAAATGCCCTCCAATGCTGTCTATACGCTGCAATACTTTTATTAAACTATGCGCCATCTTATTTAAAACATCACGCAATTAGACTCATTGCTCCTTCTAATAAATACCGTTATTGCGAGACCTTACTGACAAAGAAAATAACTCATTTTAGCAATTACCCGCCAATGCTATCTATACGCTGCCATACTTTACCATTAAACTATACGCTATGTTATATAAAATTGCACGCAACGAACGTCGACTGTAGGAAATTTGCGGCCGAAAATAAATCTCAAACGTGACCATATCGCCATTAATACAACTTTACGTTGCTGGAATGGGAAGATCTTCATGCGTCAGTAGTATTTTAGTGCTTAGTGCATTAGATCAGTAACTTCAAACCAGGGAGTGCAAGATGATTTGTCGTTGGGTCATATAACCATCCTCAGATATCTAGCTGGTCCACACAAAAATGTAGTTTTTTCCATGTACACAACGAATTACAGTAATGAATGTACCGGACAAACGGCGATAGATTTAACGTAGCGACAAGAGCAAAAACGATAGGTATTTTTTAGCTATGTGGGCGCCTTTTTAAACATAAACTGTCGGATCAGCAACTCAATCTTGATGAGGGAAAATCCGAGTGTTCACAAGATTCACACTAAATGGCTTGGCGGGCTAGGTTGTAGCCAACAGGCAGCCTGTTGCACACCACTGTTCTGAACGGCGATAGATTCACGCAGCGACAAGAGCCAAAAAAACATTATGCATTTATACCTATGTAAGCGACTTTTTCAACATGAACGGTCAGATTAGGATTTTAATCATGACGAGGACAAATCTGAGTTTTGACAATGGCCACACTGAATGGTTGTGGCCCGCCGGCCGCCTGTTGCACACCACTGTTCTAGTGCTCCACTAGGCTAGTGCTGCGCGCACAGTTTGACTAACTTCCAATGTAAATAAATCATAAATAAATATGTATTACAACGGTACTAAATAACACCTAATTGTCCGGATACAAAGTACCAAGCAATACAATTCGTATGCACACTTTTCGGATCTAATTAGCACAGCTTCTAACTAAACGTCGAAAATAGCTGAGATATATCGACTTATTGTAAGTGACTGACGCATAACACGCAGCGCGTGTCAGTTCAAATTTTATATATTTCTTTTCTACTAGGCTAATTCCCCTTAGTCGGGCTAGCATGGCCAGTATGTTAAATACTAAACTTATTTCATTGACTTGACCATTTGTTAGGACGGCACGTTGCAAGATCATAGCCAGTCTAAAATTTGGGCCAAATTTTTGTTTTTGTAAATGACGTAATATGACGCTTACTCGCGCTTTTTGCTACAGACAAGGCCAGATAAAAGCAGCAATTGATATCCAACAACATCATAAAGAATCCCTCTACAGACTCCGCTGTCGAAGTTATTCAATCTATAGGAGCGCACATTTTCATCTATCTCGGTTGGTTCATTTGGTGGAAGCATTGTTAATAGCAAGTCAGGAAAGGTTCGGTTTTAAGTAAATCGTTCAAAAAAAGGTGTTGGACAGTCGTAAGAATGTATGTCTCACTGCTAATGGCTCAGCGCCCTATGGTTCAGCCTGTGACTACACCTGTGGAACTTTGGACCTAACTATTTTATAGTTGCAAGTGGAAATCTTGGGTTTACCCACTACGCCTGCAAACTTTATTTCAATGATTCAATCATCTAAAAAGTTGTTAGCAAAAGTTTAGGTTCAATCTACATGATAACCAACTATCTATAGGTTTCTATATATCTATCCTAATCTATTATTTATTCTAACATGAGCGTGAGGTCTACTACACTAAAGTGCATAATCTATATAAAGCTAGAGCTATCGCGTTGTTTTCCATCCTAATTGACTTCTAACGTTAATCCTTAAAAATAACATATTACTATATATTTCGCGCAATTGTAACACCTACTATGCAAAGGGAACGTAGACTCGATGACAAAACACACCGATTCTTCCCATGGCTACCATTAAATATTTCATTTTTTGAAAATAATTTTTTAATTTCCTGGCCGATATACAAACTCTGACCCCAATCCTCCCACACTATTGATACAGGACTCGCCAAATGCCGATTTCTTACTTGCTTCGTCACAAATTAGCATCAATGCAATCATTTGCCTTTGCGTTTTAGTTTGCTTCGTGACCAAAAGCAGTGCTAAATGCCCAAATATATTAACACGAAGGTCAAATGACTACGTCAAAGTGCTTAATTTTGGATGAAATTATTCTATTTTCAACGATAACTTGAAAATTCATTGACCATGTTTATTGTCCAAATTTACTCAATGGAACATTTAGTTTGTCCAAGTGACGACAAATTTACTCAATGGAACATTTAGTTTGTCCAAGTGACGACAAATTTACTAAATGGAACATTTAGTTTGTCCGAGTGACGACAAATTTACTAAATGGAACATTTAGTTTGTCCAAGTGGCGACAAATTTACTAAATGGAACATTTAGTTTGTCCAAGTGACGACAAATTTACTAAATGGAACATTTAGTTTGTCCAAGTGACGACAAATTTACTAAATGGGACTTTTTTTGACTTATCCTATACGTCTAAATTACCGGACATGACTTGCGTATGGTAATCTATACCAATAACTAATAAGGCCAATCACCAAGTTCGCAGAGCTGAACGAAGATAAAACGTGACGTGGAGACCTAATTTAAAGTTTAATTTGACGATTTATGATCGGAAATTAATGCGGCACGCGCACTTCCGTCAATGTGCATATTTGCCCCGCTGGCACACAACGTTTGCCGACCAATGCGCTAGGCCAGGGATTTTTAACCTGTGGCCTGCGGGCCAAATGCGGCCCGCACAAAAAAATTGTTTGGCCCCAGGAGAAGTGCTAATTTTGAATGATGAGCTGCCCGCAAAACGAATTTTTACTTTAGTTTTATCTAGTACGTGCAAGTACTCTCAATTCATTTGTGTTGCGAAGCCAATCAATACCTAAGACCAATACATTATCTATGCCTATGACGTTGCAATGCCCTGACATGTAGCATGTGCGAAGTGAACAACGCATGTTATAAAATCCTTACCAACATTTTTGTGCCTGCAACTACTAGAATACCTATGATAAAAAGGTGCGACGCGCGATTTCACCCGGTTACTTGTACCTGCCCCCTTGTATTAAAGCATGCACACCCCAGCGCTAAGCTATCGCATCGCCTAGAAATTAGAAACTAACTCTGACTTATTCACTAATTTCAGCAAATAGTAATATCTGGCTGGCTCATTGCGTGAACTAGCATCAATATTCAGTAATAATTCGTGATTCGAGAAACGGTCTGTTTCCATCACGAGGAACGCTGTGATATTTAACGAAACTTATGCGTTTGTCTAGTAAAATCAGTTTTCGAAAAACGATTCTCAAGAATGCGTGCTCAAAGCAATCAATTAGCACGTTTTCCATATATCTGTATTCGTCTTAAGGAAAATTTCGTGCTTCATATGACGATTTTTTGCCACTTACACCCGAAGTAAAATACGATACAAACAATCTACACATATGTACACTTTACAATCAGAGTGGGCCAAAATGTGTCATTAGTTTGACTTGTTACTCGTAACCCATTTTGGTCTTGTAAAAGCATGACTCTCAAAAATAGTAATATATTCTACAATGAACACACTTTTGTGCAAAGCGTCCTAGATTACTGAAACTTTTGGGTACAATCATACACAAATAGAAGTTCAGGTGTTAAATAATTTTTCTTTAATGAACTTCACGAGTTTATTGTTTAATTTTACAATGACCAGGAATATGCTAAGCCCTTGAATTTCAATCTGTTCTAATAACCCAAAGTAGAAAACATAACTTTGATAGCCCATCTGCAAGCTCATGCTAACCCTATAAAAGATAAAACTGTTTAATTAACTCGAGCTGACAAATGAAAACCACAAAACACTTTGTTAATCGAACGTCTGCGAACATTAAACTAGTTTCGATGACAGCAATAACTTTTTTAATTGTGTTGTCATTATCATCTAAAATTCCAGATTGTTATTAAATAATCGATTTATGAAACAAAACGTGACAGTCGTCTGCTGTGTTGTTCGCTTCAATCATCTGATATTAAAATATTTTTATTTAGAGTAATGGCCTTAAATTCACTGGTCCTAAACAGCTATTGATCAGTTCTGGCTGAAACAATTTTTGCTACATTGGGAAAGTCCTAATTTCATAAACTCGTGCCAAGTTGTTGCTGGAACGTCATCACATGCTTTTGATCTCATAGTGCGTGTTGCAATTTTCAAAAAGTTGACTGTTATTTGCAAGGAAAAGGAACAATTTTTTTTTTCTATAGCACGTTTTTACACGCGTTTGGGCGTTTCAGAAGTATGTGTACCAATATGGAGGTAACTAATTTTTGTTCGCCTATTGTACATCAAGTTATGTAAAGGGATTGAAACCTATGAACAAGGGGATATTCACTTGGCTAACACATACAGCCCTCAAATTCGTAAAAGAACTAAAACAACGAAAATCGGAATAAAATTATGGCATAATCCCAACCTGGTACACATACTACGGGAGTATCCGCGTTTGACGCCGAACAAATCCCTACACCAAGAATCAATAATGAAATAAACTTTAAAAACATGTGGGCAATGGTAAAATATACGGACACGGCCAAAACGAAATAAAACGGGTACACAATCTGTCACAATATATTTTTTCCCAATTTTCACGACTTTGCCTGAGCAACAGATAACAGCGAACACGGAACCGCAACAAGGTTCGCAATTTTTAATTTTGATGACTTAATTAATCGCACGCAACAAAACAATCCTTTAAGAGCCCACAGATATTCTTGAAATGAATATGTAAATGATAGTCTTCTAGCAAAAAATGCAATCTTTAACCATCAAAAAAAATTGGTCCAGTAGGTAATGAGAAAAGCAATTTTTTTGATACAAATATGAAGTAAAATCCTACCAAGATTAACAACAACAACATGACAACAACAAAATCCTCGTCGGGCCGTAAAATAATATGATAGACGAATATAATGAAGAAAAGGCTCAATCTTTCAGTGCGTTTCGAAAGTAAAATACGCGGAATTGAATAATTACATTTGAATATTACAGTATGCTCATGGAATGGAATTAATGATGTTTGTCTGCAATACGACAATGTCTAATGAGAATATATTTCATGGACTACTGGTTATATCTGACATGGGAAACTACGGCCCGCGGGCCAAATCCGACCCGTTGATTGATTTAATATGGCCCGCCTGATGCTGCGACAGACAAACTAAAAAATAGCTCAAAGAATTTGTTGAGATTGCAATAAAATTTAGGCTTGGAACGAGGCTTATTGTTCGATTGAAAATTTGACAACGGTAACGTCTAAATGTGGCAACTAGGCTGTAATTGAAATACGGCATTTTCTATTGGATTCTACCAATAATGCCATACAAGAATCACCGCCTTGTTGCCACATTTAGACCCTACCATTGTCAAATTTTATTAGTGCCGTTATTACTTCTTTGAACAGTTACAAAATCAGCTAAGTCAGTATTTTAATAAGTAAACGAACAGCTTACGTAGCCTCGAGTCTCGGTATATACCACTCTGAGAATTTATGCTCAAACTTGGTTAAGCGATGTCGAATCTGAGAAATTCCATTTCATTCAACATATAGTAACTCCTTACAGAGCACAAAATTAAATATTTATTGGGAAACAATCTCGTAATGACCTTCAGCGAAATTAATATGTGTGAGAGGATTGCTGGACTCCTCCTCGTCGCCGTAACTGCTGACCAATTTCATGTATCTATAAGAAGAACTAACCCCGTGTCCGATGTGGACTGGACGAGAGGCCGTGGTCCACCATATGTTTAACCCGTCTTGTCGACTTTTCTCTACCTAAGAGTAAATCTGACAATATTTCTCCTATTCCGACTTCACAGAAACCACTCAACTAGCAAACTTTGCAGAAATATCGACTTGCTACTAGTGTTGGCGATTTATACTCTAACCCACCGGTTTACTAATCTTTTTGGCACATTCCTCCCTTGGCCTATATTTAAAGTCCTAATTCCTACTTCAATACGGACGCAAACTCTATTAACAAATGTTACTCAATATTTGACGCAACATTTTCTTGTGATGTGATGACAACTTGTACTCATTTGTACTACTCACTCAATGCGACGCTGATTCATTTCCGTTACGTTGCTTGAACGTCGTATTCAAATTTTCTCTTGCGTCATAATATTGATACACGCTTTCAAAAATTTGGGGAATTATGAAAGAAAATATTGATAATATATAAAATAAATCTGAAAATAGAAACACAACTGAGACTCAGGGGGGAGATATTAAGGGTTGGCTCCCCCATTTGTTGAGATGCAAAGGAAAGCATTTTTCTGCATCATACTTGAAAAATTTTCATAGTTTGAAACGCTTTTAGAACCTCAAATCTCTGGAGAACCCACGATTTCTATTCTCCGCTTTCTATTACGGTCCAACTTGGCAAGGCGAAATTATGTTTTATACAAATAACACATTGAAAATATGTGGATGGAACGTAAATATATAAAATAAAGAAATGTAAATATCCAAAATAAGGCGGGCAAGATGAAATATAACAAATATTTTTAGTTTTAATCAACTTCACGCCTTCTCAAAATTTGTCTACGACGCTCTTGTAGGGCGCGACCCATCGTTTGAGAACCAATAGTCCATTGGGAATGCTTAGTCAACCTAAAAACTACAAAACGTATATAAATTTTGCGTGCTTTTTTAACAGTACTACGTCATAACTTATTATTTCCGTAGTAGACGATCCTACAAGTCATACACGTATTTCAACTAATGCGGGCTACAGATTACCGATTACTAAAATCAGAATTAAGCATTGACCTTGTATGGCCATGTATAATTAGTAAAGCATTTTATGACTGGGAGTATTCATTGACTGAGGTTAAGATAAAACTTTGAACATTTCGTATTTCGTAAAATGTGACTTGATGGGCGTTAAATATTCATATTCTAAGGTATAATATGTTTGTATAAATTGAAAACGGTTCCATTACATTTGAACCCACGTATATTTGAACCCACGACAATTGCACCTGCATGCCATTGCACCTATGGAATTTTTTTTGTTTCACGGATAGTTATACCCATACTAACCTAACCCATGGGTTTTAGCACCCGCATATTGATTGAACCCGCGGATATACATATGGGTTCAAATGTACATGGGTTCAAATGTACGGTCACCATCGAAAACATCCCACATTCACTAAATTCAATATTCCCTATCTACTACACACCAAGAAACGTTAGATGTCGAGCAAAGCTTATACTTTACTCCAAATTCAGAACCATTTAGAAAACGATTGAACTTCGAACTTCGAAAATTTTGACCCGGAGAAATTAAACTTTCGTGAATAAAACTTTGGCGTATGTAAGCCCTTATTAAATGTCTATTAAGAATGCTCAGAAAACATAGAATTTATCAAACGCATGTAATTTTTTCGTGATTTTCAACAGTATTACGCCATAACCTGTTATCACTTATTTCCATAGAGACGATCCTATACACGTCGTACACGCATTTTCTTTAACACGGACCGCAGTTGGCCGATTCGAAATTAAGCATTGACCCTGTGTTGCCGTGTATAATTGGTCAAGCATTAATGACTGAGTATATTCATTGAGAAACGTTAAATTTGAATATTTGCATTTTGTAAAATGTGAGTTTTCAAGATTGTAGTGAAATATTGATATTCTAGGATATAAAATATGTTTTTTATAGATCAAAAATATTTTCCATTCTTACTACATACAATACCTCAAATGCCGAATCCAAGTTGAAGAAAATTTCGAAATTTTCGAATCTGAGAAAAAAAAATTCGGAGATGCAAGCCCTTAGTAATTGAAATGTTGAGAATGCTCAGTCAATTTAGAAACTGTCAAACGCTTATAAATTTTGCGTGATTTTCAACAGTATTACTTGGTATTAACGATTTCCGTAGTAGACTTTCTTACGCGTGATGCACGCATTTTATTTAACACGGCGGCCCACAGTTGGCCACGATATGATTTGAGATTAAATCATGCATGGCCATGTATAATTAGTCAAACATGATAAATTGAGTGAGGTGATATAAAAATTTGAATATTTTCGATGTTCTCAAATTTGGGGATTTCATGATCGTTATAAAATATTGATATCGTAAAATATAATATGCTTTCGATACAACGTACATTATTATCTATAACGTAATCACTCACATGACAACATATGCAAGTATCTTTGCTTTGCACATTTGTCTATCTCGATTTTCTTGTCAGGCACTGCTTTAAGTTGGTTAATATTGGGAAGTTGTTGCAATTCTCTGACTACCTGTGTGCTCGCGTACACTCACGAAGGGGCAACACCAAAATATTCCATATAACGGCGCAATGGCCAGGCAGTTGATGTGTCAGATTACACATATCGGGTTCAAACTCCATGCCACCAATTCACCTCGGGGTGTGATAAATTAAGTAGGTGATGCCGAAATGAAAAGATTCCAGTCCTTACAGATATAGTGGCTCCTTATATATCGTAAGATGTAAGTGGGTGATGGTACATGCATGGCCTCATTCAGAGCGGAAAAAGCGTCGAATAAAAATATATCCGTTACTTATTAAATGTATTTCAAATCAGATCTGAGTGAAAGAATCTTTGTAAAATATGTGAAACTGAGAAATTGATTGCGTCAAAAATATATATTCGAAACTTTCACAGAATCAAAATAAACTTATTTTTACATTTTAGGCAGAAATGGTTTACTGTTACTGATTCTATAAATATCATAAAATTAACCATTCAACTGAAAAAGATATCGAAACTGACAGATCTGACTGACAAAATAGTTCATCGAGGAGTTGAACAAATTCTAAACATAGCCACTGTTGCGCTGGAAGCATTGTAACAACCTAATCCATTAAAATGTACCATAAATTCTTTTATAATTTCAATTTGATTATGAAGTCAGTTCTCAATATATCTTAACCAGGTTCGTTGTTTTTTAATCAGTAATTGTTTAGGTATTTTTCACTTCATTTAATAAATCTGTGAGGGTCAAAACAATATATATTATCGATAAATTCCCGTTTGCAATTTAAGTTTTGTTTGAGACTTCATGGGCACACTGTATTATATTTAAAACACGTCCGCGGACGCTTACATAATTTTTGTCTGTCTTAAGATAGACCCGACGGGCTACATTGAAATATGCAGGAATTATCTGAATTAAGTCTGTATGAAATGGCAATTGAAAATGAATGGAACATAAAACAAATACAAATTTTTGAGGCGTTTTATTTAAGAATGTGCCCGTAGATCTGAACTTATTGGCAGCGCTGCAATTTTTTGTATTCGTATGTGCAGTTATCTGCATATTCAGTACTCGTTCAATTTTTGGTATGACCTTAAATGACTATTACCGATAAGTCGATTGCGATCTAATTTGGAGATATTAGTCGAGCGCGTACTAAAGCAGGTTGGCTACCCTTGGTAAAAAAATCCCAGCCAATTCACGGCGGCTTACATACGCCAAAGTTTTTGTTATCAAAATTTATATTTCCAGAGCTGGAATGGGAGGCAAACTGAACGCGCAAGTCAACATGGTGTAAGGTGAAACATTATGAAATCACAATACAGTGTGTACCAGGTTAGGCCATAATTTTATGCAAATTTTCCCTCTTTTATTTCTATTACGAGTTCGGGGACTAGCCAAGTGACCGGGACCGTACTATTTGTGCCTGAAATCATGTCCAAACCTTAACCTGATACACATGCTACGTTCCGGTGTCCGCCCTCCTAGTTCACATATTACATGAGTGCCGTGAACCACTCAGAACAGCAAGCAATCTTATAGAACATAACCAACCTCCACGCGTAATGTAACCAGAGTTGCGATGTGACGGGACTCGAATTTAACTCGTTTTATTGATGTTTTCGGTATTGCCCGATGCGTTAGATTTTAATGTTCTTGACCAATTCCGAGAACATCTTTCCCGTGACCTCGTCTTAGTATGCCCGTCGCTAACTTAATTGAATGTCAATAAAGTCGGGTATGTATTTGTGCTCTGTATTATATCTGTTCAAATCCGTGCATTTTTGTTCGGAAATAAGGTCTTTACTGGCGTCTTCATATTATCGAACCTGTTGTGTGGTTTTGCAACACATGGAATCTTTTACGGGTTTTACAGACTTGGCCAGCACACTTTATAGTGAAGCCGCACCACTGCACGTGTTACCAACACTTAGCGCGAATCACCAATGACAGAAGTCTTTCACAAATTTTGAAGTCAAAGTTAGCTAAGCACATGGCAGCACATGTGTACTGAGTACACAATACGCATTCCATTTAATAGTCTCACCCCAAAAACCCATTTTTGTTTTAAATTACCCATAAAACTCCGTTCTCGCAGCACTGCGTTATCGAATAGGTCTGTTTTAGAACTATATTCTTCCAAAATGACCTTCACACAAATTTAAGTCTCGCAAAAGTTAAGTCCCGCAAAAGTGCATTACTAAAATTTACAAACATCAATGGCGCTCGCAGTCAGCTGTCTTTTCGTTCTCCAATCCAACTACAGTAAGTCTGTTATCTAATAGATGGTTTATTGCTATCTAAGCAAGCTATCAAGATTCGAATTATTAAAAATTATTATGTACATTTGAAGAAACGTGAATGAATTCAAAGCAACGAAATTACTAGTTTTATAAACAGTTTTGGGAAATTTGCATGAAAAAATGTTCTATTTGCATTCTACCATTTGAAGGTCCGAAACCGAAAATAATTCTACATGTATTCATACGAGATTAAACGAATATTTAGAATATTGACGAAATGGTTAGTTCAGGTATTTATTATATTGATGTATTGAAAATGGATACTTTATCTCGGTTGATTAGTTGGAAAGTCATTCAAAGATTGTTTTTGTGAAATGAAAATATATTTACATTTTACTAAAGGCTGTGGAGTCGGAGTTAGAGATTTGAAGATCACCATCTTCAAGTATTTTGCGTTTCGTCTAATCACTGAAAGGTTTTATTTTTTCAAGTATTCTTTTGCTAGCTTGAGGTGTATTCAAAACTGCGTCAAAATGTGAACAAAAAACAATTAATTTTTCAAAACTACTTTCAGTAAATTGTAGTTTTCAGTGTGAATATTCAATTTCACTTTAAAAGTTTTGAAAAATGTATCACATATAGATGAAAAAAAAAATTACAAAATATTACAAATATTGTTAAGCTTTTGAGGGCCGCATTGGAAGTTGTCTGGGGCCACATGCGGCCCGCGGGCCGCGAGTTTGACACCCCTGTGATGAAATATCGCGGGGCTAATGCTACAAATGGGCATATTAGGATATAATGGTGAATGTCTTTACATAACAATGCGTATTATTCAAAGTGGGAAATTTTATGTGAATGGACGTCACGTGGGCTTGAATGATTCACGCGTTATTTTATTTCGGAACAAATGAGCGGGATGAGTCACTAATTGAGAAATGTATAAATTTAGGTTTGCTATTTGGTTCGGCTATGAGTAGTTATATATGCATTAAATATGGTTTATGTACCTAATTAATTTGGAGATTAGTCAGTTCACGCTCGTCCTATGCTTGTGATATGAGTGTCGATTACAGGATATAAGTATGAGAAAGTTTCAGTTTCTTTACAAACAATCTAAAAATTCGATTTCGCCTTGATGAAATATTTTGATCACGACTCCAAATAAACAAACGTCAATTCAATTTAGAGCCTTCCATTCTATTCTCAAAATACTTTTATCTCCGTACCAATGATTTGTATAATTTTTAATACGTTCACGAGTTTTAGGTCGAGTTATTGCCATAGCAGACAATCCCAGGGGGCTTAGGCAACCAAACTTTTAATAAATATTTGAATGCCTTGTATGACGAAGTTCGTAGAATTTAAACTTTAGTCGATTTGTTGTGTAAGTTGCAATGGTTAGATTAAATTAGATCTGAGATGTTTAGACGTCTTGTACGTGTTACGCACCGCAGGCCAAACATTTTGGTCACTTAGACTGGCGGCCCATAAAAGTGTGACGTAAAAAGTTGCATTCCATGGACAGTATTTACAGTGATGCAAAAGCAATAGTATGAAACGATAAACCTCGTACTTAAACTAAATTTAATCATAAACTCAAAAATTCCTTGTTGTATTTTCAGCTGAAACATCAAAATTAGATTTCAGTTTGGTTGTGTCAGCATCAGGCGGGCCAGATTGAATTACGAACGGGCCAGATTTGGTCTGCGGGCCGTACTTTGCCCATGTCTGTGTTACAGTGGAATTTTATCAATAGTTCGCAAAACAACTGTCGTCAAGTATGGCGCCCTTAAGTTTGGATACCGCAAAATACTTTCTAATTGTAGCTATAGTTTCTATGGAACAGCTGTACTACAAGCAATGTTAAAGAATCGGATATAACACGGACGTTGATCGGTCGAGTAACTGTCACAGCAAATATCGAAGCATATCTCATGGGATTTATGCAAACGATAATTTATATTCGACTGAACGCAAATTCATTTTATGACGCACAATTGTAAAATTTAAACTCTAGTTAAAGTTTTCTGTAGGCAGCGATGTTTTTATATATACTTCAGCTGAAATGTAATTCTACAGCGATTATATTAAAATGCAGCGATATATGTGGGGTGCGGTTTAAATTGCAAAGCTGAAAAATCGAAAAAAAATAAATAAAACGAGAATATCGGTTAGAGACCGAAGACTTATCGATCAAAAGTTAGGGGATCCCCCAAAACAGCGCTCTTACTCCATAGTGACACCTTGTGTCTCATCACTAATTAAATTAATAACTCGCTAATTATACGACATAATTCGCCCAAAATCAATAAGCTTCTGGTCCAAGATAAGATAAATGCACATTCCAAATTTGGAGCAGATTCAATCTCGTTTCCGTGAGATATCGCGAGCATCTAACAGACAAACAGACAGACAGACAAATACCTATCAACATACTTACCGATTAAAATCGATAAGTAATAAGTGTAGTTGACAGTAGTGGAATGGGAGATGATATTTATTGAAATTAGAAAAATAGAAAATTGTGGCGAAATTCATAAAGATGAGTATATTAGGGCATTATGGTGGAAACTTCACAAGAGCAATTCGTATTTTCGAATTAAGCAGGATGTCACGTGGGCACCAGTCATTCATGCTTTATTGGACACAAAGTTTATATATGTGTTATTATGTTGTTGCTGTTCTTATTCTTGTCAGTATTTTTTTTACCGTTTTGAAAAAAATAAATCGCTTTTCTCTTTAATTATTGAAATAATTGCTTTGAAATCTCCGTTCATTGAAGATGCTATTACTAGATTGAATTTACGGTATAAAATCTAGTTTGCGATTTCCTGTTGTTTGAAGTTCTAACTCTTTCCTTTACAAGTTAGAAACTTGAAGTCGAATATGATTTTGGCCAAGATTCTTATAATATTGCCTTGATCAAGTATTGCAAGTTGAGATTTCTTGGGTCCGTGTTTACAACATCCTTTAGAGTAGACAATCATAAGGTTTCAGTAGTGATTCCAGTGCTCGGATACCATCTTCTATACTTATTTGATTGGCGTCTTGTGTGTGCTGTGATGAAGTATACTAGTTTTCAAAACGACAGTTTCCCTCAAGCATGGCGCCATCAAATTTGAATATCTCAAATATCAAGATACAATATTTAAAACGTCATGAATTGTTAGTTCAAGTTATTGCAACCGCGGACAATCTCGAGAGACGTATGATAACAAATTAATAATAAATATTTTTGCTGAATGTCGAATACGTTGTATGACGTATACCATAGGGGTAAAAATATAAAGTCTAGCAGAGATGAGATAGAGATGATTATATCATATTGCAGCTGAGAAACAATTGCATTTTGCTTATCTGGGTTCGAGTTTTAATCGCAAGGATTAGGATTCGGTAAAAACACTCACAGACCAACCATAAGAATTAGAGACCATGACGTATTCATTTAAAAGAGTGTCGCGTCGAAATTGTTATACAGAGACGCGGCAGGGTTGAGTACGTTTCTCGGCGCTCCCGAAGTTTGTGCAACAAAATGGCGGATACTGGAACTTTATTCCAATTTTTCTTATTTTAGTTCTATTACGAGAACCGCAATCTTGGTTCACATACTAAAGGAGTACCCGTTTCTCAACGTAGTAACAATGCATAATCTATATAGTATTAAAAATTTTATGCGTATTTAGATCTACAACATTCGATAATTATTTTGGAACTTGATTGATTAGGAGATTATCCAGCACTTTACACTTTGAACTTTTTGTTCATACAACGCTTAATCACGACTTTCAACACTAAAAATGTAAAAGAATCACTATTATTCTTTCCGGCATTTTCTATCCAACTTATTACACCCTGGGTGCACCCCTGGTTTGTAATGGAGATGTGTAATCTGCAATCCCACCGCAGTTAGGTCGGTACTCCCGTAGTATGTTTACCAATTTTGGAGGGAAGGCCATAATTTTATTCCAATTTTTCTTACTTCAGTTTCAGTACGAGGTCGGGACTGTCTGTGTTTGCCAAATGAATATACCCCCTGCCCATAGGTTTCAGTCCCTTTACTAAACTTGCTATGAAGTAGGCGTATTATCCAGTTATAGTGTGTATTAATACATTACATATGGATGGCTTTGTTATTATGTTGTTATTGTTCTTATTTTTTTCACACTGTTATGAAAAAATCGCTTTTCTCTTTGTTTTGACCAATTGCTCTGTAATTTTCACTGGTTGATGGTTGTATTTTCGATAAAAGACCAATATTTTTTATTTATTCCAAAATTTTTTGTAAATTCTATGGGATTCTTTTTTCCAGTATTCATTGGACCTGAATTTAGGCTAATCTGCTTTTATCACTGAAGAATAAGATTGTTTAGCAGATATTTATCCAAATGTATGTTCGTCCCTGAATCACTCTCGGCGATAAAGAAGTAGCGCAACCACGAGCTAGCTAATTTATGTGGTTATCGACTAAATTTATGTGGTTATGATGACCAATTTAGTCTCAATTTCGATCCATTTTTCCAGGATTACAGTTTGGGAAACCCCGACTTAGTTTATGGCATTTTTTGAAGTAAGAATTTTTACGTGAATGGAGGTCACGTGGGTACGAATCATTGATGCGTTATTTTATTCCGAAACAAATGAGCAAAATCAGTCACTAATTGAGAAATTTATGAATCTAGGTTTGTTATATTAAATTGAAGTCGATTCAAGGTCCAGTCCTCTATTCTAGAATAGTTAAATTTACAGTATAAAATCTCGTTTGCGATTTACTGTAGTTTGAAATTTTTACTCTCTTTACTCTTAGTTTCCAAAACGACAGTTTTCTTTGTCGAGTATGGCCCTCTTATATTGATTCTTATAATATTTCCTTGATCAATTATTAGAAGTAATGCAAGTTGAGATTTTTGGCCCGTGTTTACAATAGCTTTTAGACAATTTAAGGTTTCAGTAGTGATTCCAGTGCTCGGATGACATCTTTTATACTCATTTGATTGGCGTCTTGTGTGTGCTGTGATAAAATATAATAATTTTCGAAACGACAGTTATCCTTAGTCAAGCATCTTTCTCTTCGTACAAATGGTTCATATAATATTTAAAACATCACGAGTTGTTAGTTTGAGTTATTGCAACCGCAGACGATCTCAAGGGGCGTATGGAAACAAATATTTTTCGGAATGCCGAATACGTTATATGACGTATACAATGGGGTAAAAGATAAACTCTTGTAAAATCGAGATGTAGATAGAGATGGTTATGTTATATTTCAGCTGAGATACAATTGCATGTTACATATCTAGGGTTTGAAGCTTGTTATAAAATTAGAATCATTTGTACAAAGCCCCCGCCACTAATGCAAAAATGTGAGATTTAGGAAAAACACATCCAGTTTGGGTTAAGAATGCAGATTGCGCTGAAAATTAAAATTTTTAAATTATTCTAAATCCTAACTGGATAATTACTAATTTTAGGCGTTGGCGGCGGCTTTATTCAAAAGATCTTGAAATTGCAGTTGAAAATGTCATCTCTGGCTCTTGGAATTCAGAAATTCTAACTGTGATGCGAGTCCGGCTTGAACTATTATACCAGAAAGCCCTAGTCAGACCCCGGTTTGATTCGAAATTGATAATTTTTAAAACGACATGAACCATCAAGCATGGCGTCATTGGAGTTGAATCCGTAAAATACTTTATTATGCGTGGCAATGATGTATATATTATCGACAGCTGCACTGAAATTATTTTCGTCGAAGCAGATTCAATACAGCCGCGCCTTGATTGCCAGAGCCATTGCCACGGCAGACAATCTCAGGGGACATGTGTAACCAAACAACCGATTAATATTATATGACTGTCGAATACATTTTATTTTTAATAATAAACTTATGATAGGAAGGTTGTGTACCTGATCTCCAGGTATCTATTTTAGGACTGTAGTATCTGATAATGTTTCAATTCAGCTCCGGGCTTTTCAAAAATTCGACTTGACTTTGTTAAATTTTTTCAGTTCGATTCTAAATTGAACAAGACTCAAAAAAGACTCTAGACTTTGACTTGAGAATATAAAGTCTTTGCAAGTGTTTATTTAGTTTGAATTTTGGAATGCAACAAGGAATTTATAATACTTTTTAAAACGACAGTTTCTTCGTCAAACATGGTGCCCCAAAATTTGAATACTGCAAAATACTTTTATCTCCGTACAAATGGTTAATAATATAATATTTGATACGTTCGCACGTTTATCGTTCAAGCAAACAATCTCGTGACACTTAGGCAACCAAGCTATTGACACAACCACGTCTATAACTGTGTTTTATTCACGTAGGCGCCATATTCATTCCAGGCACTGGAGGTTATATTGAGCAACCTCCTTTCCATCTGGTTTGTCAGACTGCCGGCAGTGTGGAATTCTTTTGTCTATTAGGTCATTATTATGATGTTTGCTGCTGCATTTCTCAAACATTTTTTGCCTCGGAACAACTTCGCTTTTTATCTCGTCTCGTGGAAGACGGAACGCCAGAAAATTACAAGGTAAAATTAATAAGAAAATTGTGTAATAGATTCACATTGTTCGTCTTTTTGCGCAACAGGCTCATCACATCTTTTGAGGATTCCTTTTTTTTCGATCCTTGTTGCGGTGAAAGTGTTAAAATAGGCATATTAGGATATAATGATGTATGCCTTTACATATCAATGCGTAGTCTTCAAAGTAAGAAATTTTACGTGAATGGATGTCACATAAGCACAAGTCATCCATGTGTTATTTTATTCCGAAACAAATGAGCGGGATTAGTCACTAATTGAGAAATGTATAAATTAGGTCTGCTATCAAAGACATTGGTTTGGCTGGCAGAAGTTATTTCTGTGTCTGGAGTTAAAATATAGTTTTGTACGTGATTGATTAGTCAGTGTTATATCTGTAATGTGAATGCCAATAGGAATCAGGCAATGTTTCAATTTCTTTATAAGTCGACTTCATGTTGTCAAATAATTCGACCCTGGCCCCAAATAAACAAACGTCAATTCACGGTCTAACTCTCAATCTTGATGTAATCAAAATTAAAACGCAAAAAATTAAACAGTTGCTAATAATTGTGATCGCAAATTTTAATATCGGTTTTCATGAATTGAAGATTCCAGAACGACTCTGTGATCAGTTTGCGTTGATCAGTAATGTGAATTATGTTTGAAAGGGTTATTTTGTGCTTGTGTGTGACAATCGCTGATTGGCAATAAGGCTACCGTAGTGCGCCCGTATCTCCGGATATCCACTTCGATTACTATTTGATTGTTGTGTTGTATGTGCTACAGTGGATTAAGAGTTTTCAAAGAACAACACTCATCAGGCATGGCGGAATTAAATTAGAAATATTCAAAACAACTCACTAGACTAAAACACTCACAATTTGAGTAATTTCAGCCGCAGACAGTCTCAGGGGACGTATGTAAACAAACTAGTATACAATATTATTCTGAATGTTTGACATGTTGAGTGACGATAATTTCGTAAAATCAAAATTTTTGTCGAGTTGTCGTCAAGAAAAAATTCTCTTTCTTCTTCAATTACTGAACCAATTGCCTTAAAATTTCCAGTGGTTAATTAATTTTTGCTAGAAGGGTATTACTTTTGTTTATTGCAAAAATTTCTGTGAGCTATATGGGATTCTTTTGTATGCAATGACATCATCAAAAATTACGCACTTTGTCGTGGTTCCAAGTTTGCGTTAGTCTACTATAACAGATTGCATATTTGATCGATGTGTTGTATGTTCTACAGTGCAATAAATGTTTTGAGAGGACAACATTTATCAGGCATGGCGAAATTAAATTGGAAATCCGCAAAACAACTCATTATGCGTAGTGATGTTTTATATAATATTCATAACGTTCTCACTTTGTTAGTTTGAGTTTCTTGAGACAGTCTCAAGGGACGTATGTGAACAAACTAGTAAATAATATTTGCCTGAATGTTGAATACGTTGTATGACGGTAATTCCGTACAAATAAAACTCTAGTCGAGTTGTTACGTATGTTGCAATGGTTAGATTAAATTACAGCTGAGATATTTAGACGTCTTGTATGTGCTACTGTGTAACTTTATGAATAGTTTCCAAAACGACGGTTTCCCTCGTCAAGTATGGCGCCCTTAAGTTTGGATACTGCAAAATACCTTTGTATTTGTAAAAATAGTTTTGATGGAATTACCAGCTGTACTACAAGTAGTGTTGTAGAAACGGATTTAACACGGGTGTGGATCGGTCGAGTCACAAATAATCTCAATTGATTTATGCAAGCGAACTAATAATTAATATTCGACTGAATGTCAAATACATTTTAAGACTAACATTTCGTAAAATTAAAACTCTAGTTGAAGTTTTCTGTAAGTAGCGATGTTTGAAACATATTTGCGATGAGATGTAATTTTTCAGCGAATATATAAATATGCAACGATATATTTGTGTGCGGTTTGAATTGCAAGGCTGAGAAATTGAAAAAAGAATTGAGTGCCGACGACAGTAGTGGAATGGGAGATGATATTTATTAAAATGAGAAATATAGAAAACCACGGTGATTGGATATTATGCAGTATATATATCGATCGTTATGGTGTTGTTGTTGTTGTTGTTGTTCATATTCTTGTTGGTATTTTTTTTCGCACGTTTATCGTTGGAGTTATCGTCATAGCAAACAATCTCATGATACTTAGGCAACCAAGCTATTGAGACGACCACGTCTAGAACTGTGTTTTATTCACGTAGGCGACATATTCATTCATAGCACTTTAGGTGATATTGAGCGACCTCCTTTCCAGCTGGTTTGCCAGACCGCCAGCAGTGTGGAATTCTCTTGTGTATTCGGTCACTATTATGATGTTTCGTTGCCCAAAACCTGGGTAATTTTGGTTAAAAAATGATATTTGTACTACAAGTTCAAAGTTTTGCCAGAGCTGCGGATAATCTTCGAATCTTATTCGATCGGCGTATTGCATGTGTTCTGGTGGAATATAGTATTTTTCAAAACGGCAGTTTCCCTCGTAAAGCATGGCGCCCTCAAGATACATTTGTCTTTGTATAAATGGTTTATATAATATTTAAAACGTCATGAGTTGTTAGTTCAAATTATTGGAACCACAGACAATCTCAAGGGACGTATGAAAACAAATTATTAGTAAATATATATAAATAAATAAATAAAAATATAAAATACGTTGTATGACGTTTATAATGGGGAAAATATAAACTCTAGTAAAATCGAGATGTAGATAGAGATGATTATATTTCAGCTGAGATACAATTGCATATCTGTAGTTCGAGTTTCAATCGCAAGAATGTGGAATCATTTTCAATCCTAACTGGATAATTACTAATTTTCTTATTTTGAGGGTTGGCGGGGGCTTTGTACAAAAATTCTCAAAAGTGTGTTTAAAAATGTCATCTCAGGGTTTTGGAACTCGAAAATTTCAATTGTGACGCGATTCCAGCTCGGACTTATACCAGGTAGCCCTCCCTAGTCAGGTTTTATTTTTACAGTCGAATTTGATAATTTTCGAAACTACATGAATCTTCACGAACAGTGCCATTGTACTTGAATTTATGCTAATCTATTTTTATTACTGTAAGAATAAGACTGTTCAGTAGATAATTATCCAAATGTATGTCCCTAAATCACTCTCGGCGATGAATAAGTAGCGCAACCACGAGCTAGCTGATTGCCTCGACTAAATTTATGTGATTATGATGACCAATTTCGATCCCTGTTCTGCGGAACACAGTTTGGGAAACCCTGGCCTAGTCTATGCCCCCTTTTTTGCAGTAAGAAATGTTGAATGGAGATAACGTGGGTACGAATCATTTAAGCGTTATTTTGTTCCGATACAAATGACCGGGAATAGTCACTGATTGAGTTATGTATAAATCTAGGTGGGCTATCAAAGACATTAGTTTGAATAGGTAGAATTATATCTGCAGAGGTAAAATATGTTTTTGTACTTGATTAATTTGGAGATTAGTCTGTTCATACTAGTCAGTGTTATATCTATAATGTGGGTGTTAATGGTAGGGCATTGGTATCGGGAAGAATTTCAATATTTCTCTATAAGTTGACTTAACCTTGACAAATATTTTGACCGCGGTTCCAATATAACGAACGTCGATTCACGTTCCAACTCTCCAATCTATTGTAATAAAATTTAAATGCAAAAACTCAAGCATTTGCTAGTGATTGTTGTCGCAAATTTTACACCAAGTTTTCCTGAATCGGAAGATTAGTGAAAGACTCTGTTACTAGATTGCGTTGATTAGTAATATGAATTATGCTTGAAAGAGTTATTTTGTGCCTGGGTGTGGCTACCGCTGTAAGGCAATAATGCTTCCGTAGTACTTCCATAGCTGCGGATATCCACTTCGATTACTATTTGATTGATGTGTTGTATGTGCTACAGTAGACTAAAAGTTTTCAAAGAACAACACTCATCAGGCATGGCGGAATTAAATTAGAAATATTCAAAACCACCCGCTAGACTAGAAAACACTCACAATTTGAGTAATTGCAGCCGCAGACAGTCTTAGGGGACGTATGTAAACAAACTGGTAAAAAATATTATTCTGAATGTGAAAGGACAACATTTATCAGGCATGGCGAAATTAAATTTCAAAATCCGCAAAACAACTCATTAGGCCTAGTGATGTTTCATATAATATTCATAACGTTCTCACGTTGTTAGTTTGAGTTATTACAGCCGCAGACAGTCTCAGGTGACTATGTGAACAAACTATTGAAAAATATTCTTCTTAATATCTAATTTCTGATACGTTGGATGACGGAAAGTTTGTACAAATAAAACTTTATTCGAGTTGTTGTGTAAGTTGCAATGGTTAGATTAAATTACTGCTGATATGTTTATTCTAAATATACCCATTATGCAGCAAAATCATGTAATATCCCAAACTTTACTTATTCAATATTATAATTTCTTTCCAACAATGTTGAAATTTACCAAAAAAAACATTTCATTTTTCAATATGGTAAGTTTTTTCCTTCCCTTATACAAATTTTTTTCTACACGATATTGGACCGCAATTAACCAATGTAGCAGATCTGCTGCAATTTGGGTGAGAGGTATAAATTATGGGGAAACATTTTTTTTATTTTTTTTTAAATGGTGGCACAAAACAAATATTTTCACCGAAGGAAATAATTTTCCTGTCTTTAGAAAAGGGTTTGTTAATAGAGGGTTAAATATTTTTTTTTCCTTCAACTTTGTTCTTTCATTAGTATAATATTATTATTCAATCACAATTTATCCTGTGGTTGTTCCAAATTTGTAGGAAGTTAAATAAAATATGATTTTATGTTAAATAGAATCAGATTTGGAAATATTCGAATCGGAACATTCTGATTCAGAATTCGATTCGGAAATGAGTTATTCAAAACTAAAATTTTTGAATTCTACAATATTAATATAGGGCTTTTAGATTTGATTGATCTGGAAAATATTAACTACTAGTCTGGTCGTGTCGTTGTCGAGTGTTATTGATAAGGCATTAGTATCGAAATAGGTATGAATTTTGGCTCGAACCAATCTGAAAACACGTCTTCCTGTTTACAAATAATTCGACCTCGACTCAAAATGTAAAATAAATCTAGATTATAAACTTGTACTTGCGAGTACTCGTGGTTGGCAACTTTTACAAGTCAGAATTCCCGACTGCGATACGAGGTTCCGACTTCAATGACATATAGCACTGTTCAATTTATTCCTTCAAAAGCATTTTATTGTTCTAGTGTTGACAATAACAACCGCGGTTAAAAAACTATGAAGTCTCAATAGTGTTTCCGGATATCATCTTTGATTCTTATTTGATTGGTGTCTTGGGTGTGTTACAGTGTGGTAAGAATTTTTAGAGAAAATATTCCGCGCTGCAGAAGTATGTAATAATAATATTTAATGCGTCGCGCGTTATTGGTTGGAGTTAATGCCAGAGCAAAAAATCCCAGATACTAAATCAACCAAACTATTGAGACGCCCATGTGTTTTATTCCCGTAGGCGCCATATTCATTCATATCACTGGAGGTGATATTGATATTAATTAACCTCTTTCCAGCAGGTTAGTCAGACTGCCGGCAGTATAGAATTCTCTAGTGTAATAAGTCCTTATTTTGGTGTTTTGTTGCTCTAAGCCTGGGTACTTTTGGTTGTAAATTGATTATTTGTTAAATGTCTTACCAGTTTGACCTAGCTCAATTCCCCAGTTATCTTGTTATTGAGGTCTCTGTAACTGCTCTACTTTGTAAGAGAATATTCTATTCGTTGATTTTCTATGCGTATTCATGGTCATTGACATGTATATTAGATGTTTGTTGACAAGATAGGATTTGTGTTGTATAGTTAGTGTCACACAAGTTATTCTTATCTATTTTGAAGTATATTTTTCCAGGTTTTCCATATATCCCATCATGAGTCGGTATTTTATGACTATGGCGTCATAGACAAATTTCTTACCTCGTGTTCTACGGCAGGCTTTTGGTGCTATATAAACTATGTAAGAGGTTGACTTGTAACAATAATTTATATTGAATTAACAACTGTACTACAAGTAATGTTGAACAAACGGATTTAACACGGGCGTAGATCGGTCGATTTACTGCCGCAGCAAATCTCATGAGAATTATACAAACAAACTGATAATTATTTAATATTCGACTGAATGTCAAATAAATTTTATGACGCACATTTCGCAAAATTCAAACTCTAGTTAAGGTTTCCTGTAGGCAGCGATGGTTGGAATATATTTCAGCTGAGATGAACTTTTACAGCGATTTATATAAAAATACAGCGATATATCTGGAATGCGGTTTGCATTGCAAGACTGAGAAATCGAAAAATGAAATGAGTCGAGAGAAATGGAAAATTTCGAAATTGTTAAAGATAAGCATAATAGAGTATTATGGTTCAAATTTTTAAAAAGCAATTTGCATTTTTCAAATTAAGAAATTTTACGTGAATGGAGGTCACGTGGGCACGAGTCATCCATGCTTTATTGAATACGAACATATGGATCGTTTTGTTTTTCTGTTGTTGTCGTTGTTCTTATTCTTTTAGTATTTTTTTCTTATCGTTCAAAAAAAATCGCTTTTCACTTTAATTAATGCACCAATTATTCCTCAGTGGATGAAGATTGGGTTTTCGATAAATGGCTATTACTTTTAAATATTTTAAAAATTTCTGTGAGCTCTATGGGATACTTGGTCGTGTGCCATAACGTCATAAAAAATTGCCTAGTCACTAATTGGGAAATTTATAAATCTAGATGTTTGGCTATGAGAAGTTATACCTACAGAGTTGATATATGGTTTTTGTACTTGATTAATTTGGACAGTCAGTTCATACTGGCCAGGGTTTTATCTGTAGTTGATACTCAATGGCAGGGGTACAGTATCGGGAAGAATTTCAATTTCTTTATAAGTCGACTTCACGTTGACAAATATTTTGACCCCGACTCCAATAAAACGAACGTCGATTCAAGGTCCAATTCTCCACTCTGGTGTAATTAAGTCTAAAATGCAAAAACTCAAGCAATTGCTGGTACTTGTGATCTCAAATTTTAACATCGGTTTTCATGAATCGGAAGATTAGGGAACGACTCTGTTACTAAATTGCTTTGTTCAATGTCCTGTATGTGCTACAGTGAAATAAGAGTTTTGAAGGAACAACATTCATCAAGCATGACAAAACTGAATGCCCGAAAAAAACTCATTATACGTAACAAATGGTTTATATAATATTAAAAACGTTCGCACATTGATCGTTCGAGTTATTGCAACCGTAGACAGTCTCAAGGGACGTATGAAAACAAACTAGTAAATAATATTATTCTGAATGTCGAATGCCTTGTATGACGATATGCTCGTATTGTTAAAACTCTAGTCGAGTTGTTGTGTAAGTAGCATAGGTGAAAATAGGTCAATCTAAACTGGTGGTTCTCAACTTTTAAATTCATCAATTTAAATTCATCCTTTTGCTTATTTTAAAACTTCCTATTACTCACTATTTAATGATAAAGCGGTACTCAAGAAGTATGTGAACCAAGATGGCGGACACCGGAACGTAGTATGTGTACCAGGTTAGGGTTAGGCCATAATTTCAGGTACAAATACTACGGGAGTCACTTGGCTAGTCTCCGAACTCGTCATTTAACTAAAATAAGAATAATTAGAATAATATTATGGCATATCCCTAACCTGGTACACATATCCTGGTTCCGATGTCCGCCATGTAGGTTCACATACTTCGGGAGTGTCTATGAAACTACCTATTTGTTCAATCTTTAATGGACCCAGCTACTGTTATGGGCAAGCCACACTGCCGCTGTTGTAAATTTCAAGTAGTCGTGAAAGTGTGCATAAATTAATGTTGCCATACGCCAGATTTTCCCTGACATGTCCGGTATTTGAGTGGTCAATTTTGCGTCAGGGAGAAATGCTAAAAAGTGCCTAAATGTCAGATTTTGGAATACACAGAATTCCTGCTAGAAATTCTCGAGTTTCCAGATATTGCGCATCCACGAAAACCTATTTTTCAGAGATATGTCACATGCAAGCTTTTTTGTGCCACACGGATAGAGTCGCATTCAGATAATTGTGATGTCACATATGAACTGTATTACCAGCATTTTGTAATCGGTATTTTGGTTGCACAACCTTTAGCTTACTCCGTGCTAGGGTTTGGTCACTAGTGCTAAAGATTAGGCAACAATTTTGCTTCTTTCGTTTTTTCTGTATTTATTCTATTCTCACAAGAAAGCGACGACAGCTTGTGCCCTTGCATACATAGTGAATTTATACCATAATAGAAATCATTAATTTTGTGTTTTGTGAGATTTTGTGTTTCCACATATGGTAACCCTAGCATGAATAATTAATTATATTATACTAAATAATAGTAATACTGCGCGTGTACAAGGCAAATCGCTTCCCTTCCCTTGGAAAGAATTCCTTCCCTGTTGGGAAACGTTTTTCTCGAGCAGTTAGAGGTGGACCACAATGCTAGGCGCGAAATTAATTTTAATTTTGATGGAAAACTCCTCGTTTTCCTAGTTTCATTTCTTTATACGGTGTTTTCACTTTGTTGAGCAGAAATTGTTCACACAAAATGAGATATGGTATCTACCAATCAAAATAACACTATAAATGCCACTGGAATAATAAACAGAGGGCCATGAGTGCTAAAAGCCTCCAGACGGGGCCCACAAGCTATATAAGGTTGGGAACCACTTTTCTACGCAATGCATTAAAAAGGCTAGACTCAGACTAGAAGCCAACAGTCATTCTTGATCCAAATCTAAAAGGCAGAACAAAGATGCAGCAGACTGTAATTAACCGGATTCCATTTGCGTGTTGTATGTGTTATCTACTGTGATTGTGTTGAGTAAGTTGTAACTTTAAAGTGTTTTATTCATCTCAGATTAATACGAGTATTATCGGAACTAACCATGATCAAATATATAACCCTGTTTATGCTTATTGGAATAATTTCCACGGAGAACGCATCGTCTTTGGATAATTATGGGACAGTACTGACCGAGCAAATGAATCGATATTGCCAAACGTATATGTGTCAACATACCGACCATACATCGGTAAGACAACAGAGAGAGCCGCGGGTTGGAAAAGCTGGGCCAGAGGGCCCACCTGGACTACCCGGAATAGTCGGTCCCCGTGGACCTGCTGGAAGCGTCGGTCCACAAGGGGTCAAAGGTCAGCCCGGGGTTTCTGGACCATCGGGTGAAGTGAACTACACCAGGATCGTGGAGATAGTTGGGGAGAAAATAGGTAAGATTTTATTTGGTTTAAAGCACGTTCTCTGTGGCAAATAATCAATACGGTCACCCATATTACTAAGCCGTTGTGTTGTATTTTACTTAGAATAGTAGTAGCGTGTATGAATTATGTATTTATTATATCATTGAATAAAAAAAAAACATTCAACTTTAACTGGATGAACTGGAATGTCTTAACTGGACTTAATCAGGATTCCAGGTCTATGACACCAAAACTAAGAACTTTCGCTGGTCG
Source organism: Styela clava (assembly GCF_964204865.1). Lineage (NCBI taxonomy): Eukaryota > Metazoa > Chordata > Ascidiacea > Stolidobranchia > Styelidae > Styela > Styela clava. The sequence goes on from NC_135255.1 coordinate 23,138,177, forward strand.
CGGAAAATATCCTATTTTTTATATAACATGACGGTTGAGCCTGGGCGTTAAAAAATTTCACAAAAACCTATCAAGCCATTTCATTTCACATACCATTGTTGAATTGAAGCAAGAAAATTACAAAACGTGAAAATTAATTTATTCTGTTAATTAATTAAATCCAGTGTTTTATTAAAAAAATTATTGAATTTCTTTGTAACATTTCAGGAAAGTATCTTCTTCCTAACAAAGATTGTAGCAACTTCGACACAAATGAAATGGCTTTGCTTCAGAACGAGACTGGCGGTGTGTTCGAAATCAATACGATCAAGCTGGAACATCGACTCAGGGTTTATTGCGACGTAGAAACAGATGGAGGGAAATGGATGGTAAGAAGTGGTATTTTCCAGAATGTTTCGCAATTTTATTTCCATATTCTTTTTTCTAAATTGTTAAAACGAAGCTCGTGATCTATGTGGTAACTTCAGAGGGAAATTAGCATCCTGTTTGCAAGGGGTTTTATAACGCACGATTTTTTCATGCCGTCTAGCTTCGTATGTCTGAAGTCTCAGTTTGTATATTGGCAACATAATTTTCAATCAGAACGTTATATCATATGAATTTTTCACATTAATATGGCACCTCCGAACAATGTACCAAATAAGCTAATGAATTTATTTGTAGAGAACCTTAAATATTGCAATTGCATTCCATGACTGATATTACATGGGTGGGTTATATTTTTTTATATTTTCGGCCAACAGGTTTTCCAACGAAGGTCTAACGGAATGCTCGATTTCGCCTCGTATAACTGGAAAGATTATGTGGAGGGATTTGGAAACCCAAAATCTGAATATTGGATGGGTAAGAAAAATGATTGTTGGAAAGGATAGGCTTGTAAAAAGAAAACTTTCCGAGGAACTTCTAGTTCTTATCATTTATAACGTAACCTGGTTAACATATCACCAAAAAACTGTTAAATCTGGCAACTAGATTCTATGATATATTCAAAATCTTACTAAATTAAAACGATTAGAATTGAATGTAACTTTACTCCATGTGTGATAGCATGAATTTAAACTATGCTGAAGTGCAAATATTCTTCCAAATATAGTCGCTTGCGAGTCTTGTCCAGAGTGAATTCGTGAAACACATAATAAAATACAAATAATTTACAATATTCTCAAATTTGTTAGGATTGGAGAAACTTCATCGATTAACATCAGACGGTGAATTTGAACTCAGAATTGATTTGGAAGATTGGGAGGGAAATAAACGCTACGCCAAGTATTCGTAAGTATTTCATCAATTATATTTTACCCGTTTTTTACAGCTGTGGGTATTGCGGACGGAGACTCCGGTTTCTGAATCGGAAACGACAATTTTTGATTGAAAAAGCTGAATCATTCGGAATACTTTTCATATTTAATTGGAAGAATTTGACTCCGACAAATTTGTTTATTATTTCAAATCCGACTTCTCATCTTCATTAATGAAAAGTTTTCTGGTCGATTAATAGCTTTGTTTATGAGATTGACCAAGTTGACTGAATAAGACAAAACTAGGAAATTATCGATAGTCTCAAAACAGCCGCCTTCCTATTAGTAACACTTTGTTTAGATTCTTACAAATCCGGTCGAGCATTTCTCGCGGCCTGTATCATCATATAGGTGATGCAAAACTGATTTTTCGGGTTTCAGGACTGAATATGAAATTCTATATTAAAACGCATTATATCTATGTTGTTGAAATAATATTTTTATTTCAGGTCGTTTTCCATCGGATCCGCTTCTACAAAATATCAACTCAATGTTGGAGGATATTCAGGAAATGCTAGGGATTCACTTACAGAGGGACATAACGGAATGAAGTTTTCGACAAAGGATCAGGACAATGATATGGATGGTGGCAACTGTGCAAGTCATTTTAACAGTGGTGGATGGTGGTTTAATAAATGCTTTGACTCAAGCCTCAACGGTAAATATATCAGTGGAGGTCAGACTAGTAGAGATGGTGAAGGAGTCATCTGGGTACATTGGAAGGGAAGCAGATACTCACTGAAGTTCACGGAAATGAAATTCCGTCCGAGAGTGTAAAGATGTTAAAACATCAATCAATCAAAACCAAGACTCTGGAGTTAGAGTCGCATTTTCAAAATTTTTCTAAATCGATGTTGCAATTTTGAACGAAAATTTAATTAAATACAAGATAAAACTAATCCTATAAAATTTTTGTTTTCCTGAAAACTAAATCAAAAGTGTTTTTTCTAATTTTAAGAATTAAAATTTTGAATTCTTTCAGGTTCTTATTTGAAATTATAGGACCAAATTTTTTCACCTAATCAACCTAGATCGAGTTTTCATTTGTAATACATTAATATAACAAATACCTGAACCAGCCATTTGGTCAATATTCTAAATATCCGTTTAATCTCGTATGAACACATGTAGAATTATTTTCTGTTTCGGACCTTTAAATAGTAGAATGTAAATAAACAAATTGTTTCATGCAAATGTCTTAAAACTTTCATTAAATCTAGTAAATTCGTTGTTTTGAATTCATTCAAGTTTCTTCAAATGTACATAGTAATTTTTAATCATTTAATTCTTGATATCATGCTCAGATGTCAATAAATCATGTATTAGACAACAGGCTTGATATCGTATTTGGGTTGGAGAACGGAAAGACAGCTGATTGCGAGCGCGATTGATGTTTGTAAATTTTACAAATGTACTTTTGTGGGAATGGTCGTTTGCGAGAATGTTACTTTGTTGAAAGTCATTTTGCGAGAATAAAGTCTGTAGGAAACGACTATTTTCAAATAATGCAGTTTTGCGAGAACGAGATTTTACAAGGGTGAGGTGTTTTGACAGAAATAAATTTATGAGATTAAGCGTTACCGCAAATGTAGTTCCAAATTTAAATGGGCTGGATAGGATAGGATTTACATATTTATCCCGGGGGAGAGGAAATCCGATACGACGGCTCGACCACATGGCAAACCACGCCTCTCGCCCGGTTATCATTCCATGTCAGGTATGGGATGAGTTAGTTATTTGTTTGCGGAAGCATTGACTTGATGGTGGAGAAAGCCGTAACCGACCAGCGGTTACGTAAACCACCCTACGCCGGCGAGGAGTCTATCAATCCTCTCGCACATAACTATCCACGCGTGGGATTTGTGCCTGTGAACCACCGTGCCTTGTCACACCGCCGCGGCTAACTGTGACGTCAATCTTCAAATTTTATTGCTAACATACTTCAATTTTGATTACCTTACACTGGTTGTGGTGCGGAGCAATTATGTGCGATAGAATTGCTTGACTTCTACCCTTTCAGAGTGGGTTAAGTAACCCGTTGGTCTGTTACGACTTTCACCACCAAGCACATATACAGCGAATGACTGGTTGACTACTTTCATACTTTGCCAGATAACCAGACGATGAGACGAGTGTCTGTGGTTCGCGATATAATTAAAATCGTCTTATCACTTTTCTTCTATCATGGAATAATTGATTAGAAATTATCTCATTCTAACGTTCAAATAAAAATTGCTTCTCCAGAATACTCCTATGTTGATGAGTATGGACATCTTACTTTCTCACATCTGCATTCGCGCAGAGACACATTTTTGCTGAAATCAATCCTTGCAACATATTCTCTTGCTATTCTGTTTATGAGTAACACTGCTATAATATTGAGCGCTATTAACCAGTGGTTATATAACTTCTCGTGTTGGTTAGAAATCCCTAAAAACTTCGAGCGAAGTCGAGTCTTTGATAAATTGGACTCTGATCATGTTCTGGACCCCCAAACATTGGCCATCCTGATAAATATACATTCTTGTAAACGCCCTATCAGGCAAATTTCTTCCAATTAAGACCGATTTTACGCGTTGGCTACCATCAACCAGTGACAGCATAAATCGTGAGAATGTGAGAAGCCATCATTGCCATCACATCTCTGATTACTCCTTTAAGTACCGACCGCCGTCGCGTGCGGACGTGGCTATCTCGAGCCGAAGATATACATTCGAGAAGTGAATCTCAGACTTAGTGACATCAATAAACAAATAACAGAAATAGCAGATTTTTGAATGATGGAATGGAAATGTGCAACATGGAAGATTTTTAAAGATATTGTGAAGATAAGTTCGGACGAAATTATGCTCTGCTCAAATATGTGACCGGATATACAAAAGTTAAACTGAACGAACTGATATTTGAAAATTCACAATCGATTTTTACATTGGCGTGTTAACGTTTTAGTAGATTTTACTAGATATATGTTCGAGCATGGAACGGAAACATGCATTCGCACCTCATTCTGGGATTTTTCGGATTGTTTGTTTACATGCCGCATCACACGCACAGCGGATATTAAATTCACTGTTTTGTTTTTGAAAAAATTGCACGCAACTTGACCAAGTTAAACGCCTGAGTAATGACCGCCGTCAATATTCATGTTCATTTGTTTGTGTTTGTGACTTGTTTTCTTTCTTTTTCGGTATGTGAACGCGTTTAATATGTTTTTAACTTATTTTTTGGGGTTTTGTTCACTTTCCAGGTGCTTCGCCTTAATCTTTTGTGTATATATGTTTATTTTGTTTTTGCGAATGAATCGAAATAAAATATTATCTTACTCTATGCCAGTTCGCAAGTTTGAATCCTGTGGAAGATAATTACCGGTAAGTGCGAGAGAGAGTAGCTGGACTCCACAAACATGCCAGGGTGGTTCACGAAACCACTTACCGAAATGGTCGGATCCTATTCTCGTACCCGACATGAACTGGTACTTGGTATATTTAATCCGGCTAGGAATGGAGATGATATAGTCCAAGCACATATTTAGAAACCCCCAATCGAGAGAAAAACATTAGTCTTTCAACATCTCTGTCAACAGGAGTTTTAGTATAAAAGTATATTTAAAATTCATATTTCCTTCACACTTGATATAAAAAGATAGAATAACTAATAAAGCCAGGATTTGCATTTCCACAAGCAACGTTTAGCACATTCAAACAGCAAAATTTGGTTTTAGTTTGGTTGTGACGGCATCAGGTCGGCCAGAATAAATTACCCAACTAGTAGGATTTGGCCCGCGGCCCGTAGTTTGCCCATGTAATCAGTAATTTTTTTTTTCACCATTCCAAAGCACACAATGTGAATACACAATACAAGAAATAGGAAATATGGTACTTTAGGGTGAAGGGAGGCGCGAGACACCAAGACTGGTGATCGAGCAGCGACACCCATGACAAGTCTAACAGTAATAGATAAATAACAGTAATATATAAATCAAACAAACAATAAATATTAGAACAGGTTTACGTTAAAGTAAGTCGAGGCGACCTACATAAATAAATACAAAATAAATAAATGTGGAAGTAAATAGTATTGCTAGTTAGACAAAATATGTACATAAAGAAACTAGTATATTAGAAAATTTTAGTCCATCATTGAAAACATGAATGCAGTAAACACTGTACGGTATCGGTACCCAAGCAAACAGCATATGGAAAAGACATCGAAATAACAAGTTCAATATTTTCAGAGTCTCCATCTATTTCAGTTACTGTGGACTGTGGGTGAAGTCAAGTGTTGAGCTGACAATGACAAGGGGTGGAGGGTGTCAGCACATCAAACAGATGTGGTGACCCGAGACAGGTAAGATGAAAGCATGACCTTCTTATATTTTATTTTAAAAGAGAGATATGTGCTTTCACGTAAACTTTGTGGAATACTATTCCATATTATGACACCTTTGTATTTCAGGGAATTTTGAGATTTGCTCAGTGAAAAGCGAGGTACAAAAAAATTGGACTTGGTTGAAGAGCGAGTGTTGTGTTCATGCACAGAGGTAAGCGAAACAAAATAATTGTCGAAAGCTGTGGGCAAGTGGTTGTTTTGAAATTGGTGCATAACTTTGGAGATCTCTAGAGTGTGAATGTCAGATAGTTTTAACACCCTTGTTTTATGGTATAGGGTGTTTAGGTTTGTACGAATAGATGCTCTAGAGAATGTTCTAACAGCTTTATTCTGTGAGATCTCCAATTTAAGAATGTTACTGAGCCCCAAGCGGTTATGGCATATTGTATGTGGGATTGAAAGAGAGCAAAGTAGACAGTTCGCAGGGTGGCATCCTGGACATAATGTCTGAGTTTTCCCAATATCCCAACCGATCTCGACCATTTTTTATGTAATTCGATAGTATGGGTGTTCCATTTTAAATTATTATCTATATGGAGCCCGAGATATTTATAGGATTGGACGACTTCCAAGTCAACCCCCCTGATTTTGATTAGAATGTCGGCATGTGTTGTTAGCGATTTTCGGCTGAAAACCATGACTTTCGATTTTTCGACATTTACAGTAAGTTTGTTGCATAACATCCACTCATATATTTTATTTATTTCTGAGTTTACAGTGTGTTGGAGTGTGGTCAAGTCTTTTCCACTAGCAAGCAGGCAGGCATCATCGGCGAAGAGCTTGGTTAGAAAATTAGAGCAGTTCGACAGGTCATTTACAGAGAGTAAAAAAGCCAAAGGCCCGATAATTGAACCCTGGACAATTCCGCACTGAATGGGCAACATTGGGGACTTATGAGAACCTAATTCAACAAATTGAAACGACCACTCAGGTAATTAGCTAGTAGTTTGCTTACATTACCTCTGAAACCATAGTGTTGCAACTTTTGAATAAGAATTTTGTGGTCCACCGTGTCAAAGGCTTTCTTTAGATCAAGGAAAGCACAACTCACATTTATCTATTTTGTCATAAATATATGATGTTAAGTCTAGGATGGCATGGCTAGTAGAGTGGTCGGGTTGGAATCCGAATTGGCATTTATTGATCAAGTTGAATTTGGTACAAAAAATTAGCATTCTCTTGTATATTAACTTTTCCAGAATAAGACCAATTGAAGATAGAATAGAAATTGGCCGATAATTAGAGGGATTATTTTTGTTGCCGCTTTTGAAGATTGGTATTACACCCGGCAATCTTTAATGAGGAGGGGAAAATACCATAATTGAATGATAAATTAAAAAAGTGACTCAATTCTGGAGAAATAATATCTGCGAATATTTTCAAAAAAAACGGGGAAATACCATCATGTCCAACTGCTTTGCCCTTTTTCAGGTTCAATATTATTTGGCGAACCTCGGTAGATGTCGCTTGCCCCAGAAAGAAAGAATGCTGTGAGGGAGCACTCAAGAAAGCTTTGAAAGATTTCTTGATTACCATATTATTCTTGAAAACAACAGAGGGGATGTGAAGCACACTTGGAAAACTATCAATGACATTATTAGAGTTAGGTCCAAAGATGAATCCATCGTCTCTGAATTGGAGCTTGAAAATGGTGCCACAGTATCCGACCCCGCCAGAATATCCGCCGAGTTCAATAAATTCTTTTCATCTGTAGGAAAGAAACTTGCTGACAATATTCCACATAGCATGTGTTAGAGTAGGGACGGGCAAACACGACCCGGGGGCCGGATCCGTCCCCCGCCATATGTTTAACTCGTCTTATTGACTTGTCTCTCCTCTGAGTAAATCTGACAATCTTCACCCCCTTTCCCGGCTTCACAGCACTCAACCAGTAAACATTGCAGAAATATCAACTTGCCACTTGCGTGGACGATTTTTAATCTTAACCCATCGGTTCCCAAACCTTTTCTGTCACATTCCTCTCTTGGCCTATTTTTAAGCTCCTAATTCCTTTAACAATACAGATACAAACTCTATTAAAATTTGTTACACAATATTCGACGCAACGTTTGTACATTTTGAATAGTTCATAATGTATGCATATATTATTTTCTTTAGAGGCTCTTAGGATATTGATTTAACAACGATTATTTTATTCGACGTTTTGTTCAGTTTCAGGAGCCAGTGCTCTGTAATGAGCTTATATAATTTGGAATTTTCTACGGGCTGTTTGAGATTGTTTTTTTGCGTGCGATGACGTCATCCAAATTAAAAATTGCCCATCTTGTTGCGGTTCCGTGTTCGCTGTTATCAGTTGCTCAGGCAAAGTTGTGAAGATTGAAAGATTTTTTATGATGACATATTCGTTCTATTTCGTTTTGGTCGTGTCTGTATATTTTACCATTGCTCACTTGTTTCTATCATTATTGGTTTCTGGTGTAGGGATTTGTTCGGCGTCAAACGCGGGCACTCCCGTAGTATGTGTACCAGTTTAGTGTTAGGCCATAATTTTATTCCGATTTTTCCTATTTTAGTTCTATTACGAGTTCGAGGACTGTCTGTGTTAGTCAAGTGAATATACCCCTGTCCATAGGTTTCATTTTCTTTACACAACTTGTTGTAAAATGAACGAACAAAGTAAGTTACTTCCATATTGGTACACATACTTCTGGAGCACCCAAACGCGTGTAAAAACGTGCTATAAAGCAAACACCAGTTGTTCTATTTACTTACATATAACAGTCAACTTTCTGAAAATTGCAACTCGCACTATGAGATCAAAAGCAAATGATCAAGTTTTGGCAACAACTTGGCACGCGTTTATGAAATTAGGACTTTCCCAATGTAGCAAAAATTGTTCCAGACAGAATTAGTCAATAGCTGTGTAAATTTAAGGTCAATACTAGAAAAAATATTTAATATCAGATAATTAAAGCGAACAACGTAGCAGACGACTGTTACATTTTGTTTCATAAATCGATTATTACATAACAATTTGGAGTTTTAGATGATAATGAAAACACAATTAAAATATTTTTTTGCTGTCATCGAAACTAGTTTAATGCTCGCAGACGTATAACAAAGTGTTTTCTGGTTTTCATTTGTCAGCTCGAGTTGATTGAACAGTTTAATCTTTTATAGGGTTAGTATGGGCTTGCAGATAAACCATCAAAGTTATGTTTTGTAGTTTGAGTTATTAGAACATATTGAAAGTTCATGGGCTTAGCAAAAAATAGGTAAATTTTTTAACTTAGAGCTTTGTATACGTTGCTTTCATTAAACATTTTTCTCGGACACCGAAAAGTGCAAGCAGACGCTAATTTGAATATAGAAAATGTGGAATGTTCTTGAGCTCCTCTTTCCACAACTTTTACATGGAACAACATCTGTTACCGATGTGCGATATCTTGCGATACTTGTAAGTGAAGGAGCAAAAGTTATGTATTTTGGTTGTTATTTGTCAACGCCAGTTGATAGAACAGTTTGAACGTTTATATCGGTATTGCAAGAGATGTAATATGTAATAATTTCAGCTTTGAGATTTTGGTACAAAAATTGTTTTATGTAATTGGCTATCTTGCAGACGCGCCTCCGAAGTAACGTATTTTGTATATAATTTGTCTATTTCAGTTAACACGTTTAGTAAATTAATCAAAAAATATGAAACATATAACAGTTTTAGCTTGGAGCTTCTTATACATCCATTTTTCACACATTTCCCTTCGAACAAGTAGCGTATTCTGGGTATTGTTTGTTTGCAATAAAAAATGACAATTGTAATATATGACAATTTTAGCTTTTGGTGGGACGTTTTTTAATGTCTTCCACCCAGAAGAAAGTGATTCCCTCGATTTGCGAAGAGCTACTCTACTCACAAAATTTGTTCTGGTTTTTATTTGTACTGTACAAGAACTCTACTGGTTATGTAATAAGCTACCTTATAGAAGCGCTATTATCGAAATGCTTAATAGTTTTTTTTTCTATTCGTCTTCTAGTTAACAGTGGAAGCGTAAGATATGCAATATACAATAATATTTATAGCTGTTAGTTTTTATCTTTTTTTCTATATGACAATTTTCCAGGATTTTCACTCAAAACAAGGCCCTATACGGGCTTTCACTAATATGCAAACGAATACCATGTAGACGCGCCATAAATGAAATACCTTTTCGGTATATTTAATAATTTCAACTTAGAATTCCAACTTAAAAACTTTCACTAGTTCTCGTTGCTAGAATTTTGTGATAACTTTGTGTGATTTTCTATGTATGGAACTTTATTCAAATGGTTTAGACTCTAAACTTTAGAGTGAGCATATGAAGTGGGATTCATGGTGAGTTAGGATTCACATATTTCTCCCGGGGAGAGGAAAGCCGATAAGACGGCTTAACCATATGGAGAACCACGGCCTCTCGTCCTGTTACCAGTCCATGTTGGGTATGGGATTAGTTTTAGGTATTTGTTTTTCGGAAGCATGGCGTTGCGGCTCAATGTTGTTGTCGCTAGAATGCTATTGATTTTATTAATTTCAGAAACTTTCTGAGGGTTCTATGTTTCCACATTTTCTGTTATCTGGTGTTCAGGCAAAGTCATGAAGATTGAAAGTTTGTCCATACATCTACTGTGACAGATTACATATCCGTTCTATTTCTTTTTGGATTTTGTTGCTCACCTGTTTTCATAGTTTATATCATTATTGGTCTCTGGTGTAGAGCTTTGTTCGGCGTCGAACGCGGGTACTCCCGTAGTATGTGTACCAGGTTGGGATTAGGCCATAATTTTATTCTGATTTTTGTATTTTATTTCTATCAAGAGTTCGGGGACTGTCTGTGTTAGCCAAGTGAATACACCCCCTACCCATAGGCTTCCTTTAAACAACTTGATGTAAAGTAGGCGAACAAAATTAGTTACCTCCATTTTGGTACACGTACTTCTGAAGCGCCCAAACACGTGTGAAAATCGTTCTATAGAGCAAAAAAAAACAGTTGTTCCATTTACTTGCATATAACAGTCAACCTTCTGAAAATTGCAACTCGCACAATGAGATCAAAAGCATGTGACAACTTGGCACGAGTTTATGAAATTAGGCCTTCCACCATGAAGCTATTGTTTCAGACACAATTAATCAATAGCTGTGTAGGACCAGTAAATTTAAGGTCACTACTACAAAAATATATTTTAGTATTAGATGATTAAAGCGAACAACACAGCAGACGACTATCACATTTTGTTTCATACATCGATTATTAAATAATAGTTGAAAATTTTAGAAGATGATGACAAGACAATTAAAAAAGTTATTGCTGTCATCGAAACTAGTTTAACGTTAGCAGAAGTTTAACAAAGTTTATTCTGGTTTTTATTTTTCAGGTCAAATTAGTTTAACAGTTTTATCTTTTATAGGGTTAGCATAGGCTTGCAAATAAACCATCAAATGTATACAATTAGTTTGGGTTATTAGAACAGATTGTAAGTTCGTGGGCTCAGGTCAAAATATGCAAATTTAATAATTTAACTCAGATCTCTGTATACGTAGTTTCTTTATATCCTTTGTCTGAGAGAACGCACTGTACAAACCACTGATTTGAAAAGTTGCTTACTATTTACTTACATATAACAGTAAACTTTCTGAAAATTACAACACGCACTATGAGATCAAAAGCAAGTGATCACGTTCAGGCAACAACTTGGCATGAGTTTATGAAATTAGGACTTTTCGGATTTAGCAAAAATTGTTCCAGACATAATTAATCAATTGCTGTTGAGAATTTAAAGTCACAACAAGTCAAAACAAAATAGGATATTGAATGCGTTATAAAAGTGCGCTACGATGCGCCACACCGCCGAGTCAAGAATAGGGTACTCCTGTAGTATATGCACCTGGTTAGAGTTAGGCCGTAATTTTATTCTGATTTTCTATAATTTAGTTCTATTACGAGTTACGGGGACTGTCTGTGTTAGCCAAGAGGATATACCCCCTGCTTATAGGTTTCAGTCCCTTTACACTACTTGATGTAAAGTAGGCGAACAAAATTAGTTATTGGTACACATACTTCTGGAGCACCAAATAATGTTGGAAAACTATTCAACAGTAACTACCGATACACTTCTGGAGCGCCGAGAATATAATCCATGGTTCCCCATATGATTAGGTCAAATTCATTGGCTTTTACAAGAATGACTGTGAATAATCTAAACCTATCACAGTATTGATATTACAACTCCAGAACTCCATTACACAAAAAAGATAGACAGATAGTTTATTTTGAAAACCCCATAATATAGGCCTACACTGATTCAAATGAAGAATTTTGAAAGGCGAACAAAACCTTTGAAAAAGTTGTGTCAAAATAAAATTATACTTATTGTCGCGGTATAAGATCTTGCTGCTGTGGTTGCAAATATGTCAGAAGACCAAAAGATTTCAGATTGGTTATTTATTGTACGGCAACTTCACAATCTAAAACTTGAAACAGCAAAAACAGAGCACACAACGAAACGCAACCCACCTCCAGACCAACGGCCGGAGAACGAGAACAAGAGATATATTTTCTCTCGCACGTGTAATTGGGTGGTCGCAGTCCAGACCCGGTCAAAACTGCCCAAATTAGGTCTGGTATAGTTTAGTATCACAAGTACTTCCAGTATTCCGCACGGTGGACATTTTTGAAATTTTAATATGTGTTTCATGAATCTCTATAAAAGATACGGTCTCAATGATTCGGGTGAGAAAAAATTATTTCTTACATAAATTACGCTTTAACTCAGTTAAATTGAGAATGCCTTAAATTTTTCCTTAAATCTGGTGGAATTTCCCTACTTTCCGCACGGTGAAATGTTTTAAAATTGTAGTATATATTTTACATATGTCCACCAAAAATACTGTGTTGATGGATTGGATGAGAAAGAATTATTTCTTGCATAAATTAAGCTTCAACTAAATTGACGACTTTGTCGATAAATAAGGGCAAATTTATATCTATCTATTCATTTTAACGAAAAAAATGTAGGTTTCAATCATTCTCTGTATTATTATGTTTCTTCTTACTTTTGATTCCTAAAAAGGGGAATTGCCTCATTAATTCCACCCATTTTGTCGCAATTAACTATTGCGTATTTAAGAATGGTTGCGTTTATGGTTCAATGCATAGTAATTCTATTCATACTTCGTGGACAAATTTATTTGAGCAAACTTGCATAAAATAATTTTAACGTGGAAATATCTCGAACATCATGAGGTGGAGTTCTTTATTTTCATGGTTCATGGTTCAATGCATGGGAATTCCATTCATAGGTCGTGGGGCTTTGGTTCACACGCAATGAGGAGCTGAGATATCGAGTTGTTGAATTGTGAACAAATCACTCGTTATTTATTCGTGTCGTATTTTGCCCACGACTCTCTCTCTCTTTTATCTTTTAGAGATTATATCGCATAAAATGTGGCGCAACTTCAATCTCATTCATATTTCGCTTTGTCAGTGTCTGATGATAAAATAATTTTAGTTCAGTGTAGTTGTAGTGATAGGTGGGTTAGATTGGCAGTTTTTGATGTTATTGGAATTGAGGTTGCATTTCTAAATTAACCTAAGTCGGTTAGATTCGATATTTTAAGAAGATCATTTTGAACATTTTGCCATATCAAAATTTAATGATTTATAGTTGCTATATAGATTTTAAAAATTAGATTGTTTGGAGCTGAAACCAATATAATTAGTCACGGCTTCTGGTTTCGACCAACGGCCGGCAACCAACTTGCTTAATGGTAAATAAGTTCATGGACGCCATCTTGTGCCATATTTGGGAAACGCGAAACAATGGAGTCTTATGGGAAATTTTCGTCGTGTTGTTGTACCGAATCGAATAAGTCCGCTGTTATAAGGGCTAGAATGAAACTGAAGGGTGGATTTTGAACTTTAAGATATATGCTATCTAAATATATAACGCAGATTTTATAGTGATACGCCAATTTGAGGCTGTAAAATGTCTCCGCAACAATCAATCCTACAATGTCATTTGTTCTTCTAGCGCATGGCTGAGCAATAGGGCATTATGGAGCTTGACAGACGAAAAATGTTAACCAGAAAATAGAAACGGCCATTGAAGCAAAGTTGGGTCGGCCGGAAATTTGACGAATAAACACAACTTTTCATCTGTGACATCATAAGGAAAGCCTTTGTCATATTGTTAATAATAACGATTAGAATGACTAATTTACTTCGGAAGCAACTCGGAACCGGTATACTTGTCTTCAAAGACAATTTAATGTACTAAAAATGTAATTTGGCCAACATGAAAGAATATAAGCATGTAAGGCTAAGATTCTACTTCAAAATACGACCTTGAAAATTTTTCTACCTAAAATATTAGTGAAAATAATAGGTATGTTTCAATAATTGTGTTGGAACTTTTCATAAGGCGCCGTGTTGAATTGTCGAGAACATTAGGCACAAGATGGCGTCCATTGTCTGAGCGTTGCCCCGCTCATATTATATATACGCTTTGGTTCCGACCTGCTCCGACTCCAGACCTGGTTTAAACCATCTATTTTTGGAACCTGATTTTTGAAAAGGCTCTAGACAAGCATAGGTAAAAATAGGTCAATCTAAACTGGTGGTTCTCAGCTTTTAAATTCATCAATTTAAATTCATCCTTTTGCTTATTTTAAAACTTCCTATTACTCACTATTTAATGATAAAGCGGTACTCAAGAAGTATGTGAACCAAGATGGCGGACACCGGAACGTAGTATGTGTACCAGGTTAGGGTTAGGCCATAATTTCAGGTACAAATACTACGGGAGTCACTTGGCTAGTCTCCGAACTCGTCATTTAACTAAAATAAGAATAATTAGAATAATATTATGGCATATCCCTAACCTGGTACACATATCCTGGTTCCGATGTCCGCCATGTAGGTTCACATACTTCGGGAGTGTCTATGAAACTACCTATTTGTTCAATCTTTAATGGACCCAGCTACTGTTATGGGCAAGCCACACTGCCGCTGTTGTAAATTTCAAGTAGTCGTGAAAGTGTGCATAAATTAATGTTGCCATACGCCAGATTTTCCCTGACATGTCCGGTATTTGAGTGGTCAATTTTGCGTCAGGGAGAAATGCTAAAAAGTGCCTAAATGTCAGATTTTGGAATACACAGAATTCCTGCTAGAAATTCTCGAGTTTCCAGATATTGCGCATCCACGAAAACCTATTTTTCAGAGATATGTCACATGCAAGCTTTTTTGTGCCACACGGATAGAGTCGCATTCAGATAATTGTGATGTCACATATGAACTGTATTACCAGCATTTTGTAATCGGTATTTTGGTTGCACAACCTTTAGCTTACTCCGTGCTAGGGTTTGGTCACTAGTGCTAAAGATTAGGCAACAATTTTGCTTCTTTCGTTTTTTCTGTATTTATTCTATTCTCACAAGAAAGCGACGACAGCTTGTGCCCTTGCATACATAGTGAATTTATACCATAATAGAAATCATTAATTTTGTGTTTTGTGAGATTTTGTGTTTCCACATATGGTAACCCTAGCATGAATAATTAATTATATTATACTAAATAATAGTAATACTGCGCGTGTACAAGGCAAATCGCTTCCCTTCCCTTGGAAAGAATTCCTTCCCTGTTGGGAAACGTTTTTCTCGAGCAGTTAGAGGTGGACCACAATGCTAGGCGCGAAATTAATTTTAATTTTGATGGAAAACTCCTCGTTTTCCTAGTTTCATTTCTTTATACGGTGTTTTCACTTTGTTGAGCAGAAATTGTTCACACAAAATGAGATATGGTATCTACCAATCAAAATAACACTATAAATGCCACTGGAATAATAAACAGAGGGCCATGAGTGCTAAAAGCCTCCAGACGGGGCCCACAAGCTATATAAGGTTGGGAACCACTTTTCTACGCAATGCATTAAAAAGGCTAGACTCAGACTAGAAGCCAACAGTCATTCTTGATCCAAATCTAAAAGGCAGAACAAAGATGCAGCAGACTGTAATTAACCGGATTCCATTTGCGTGTTGTATGTGTTATCTACTGTGATTGTGTTGAGTAAGTTGTAACTTTAAAGTGTTTTATTCATCTCAGATTAATACGAGTATTATCGGAACTAACCATGATCAAATATATAACCCTGTTTATGCTTATTGGAATAATTTCCACGGAGAACGCATCGTCTTTGGATAATTATGGGACAGTACTGACCGAGCAAATGAATCGATATTGCCAAACGTATATGTGTCAACATACCGACCATACATCGGTAAGACAACAGAGAGAGCCGCGGGTTGGAAAAGCTGGGCCAGAGGGCCCACCTGGACTACCCGGAATAGTCGGTCCCCGTGGACCTGCTGGAAGCGTCGGTCCACAAGGGGTCAAAGGTCAGCCCGGGGTTTCTGGACCATCGGGTGAAGTGAACTACACCAGGATCGTGGAGATAGTTGGGGAGAAAATAGGTAAGATTTTATTTGGTTTAAAGCACGTTCTCTGTGGCAAATAATCAATACGGTCACCCATATTACTAAGCCGTTGTGTTGTATTTTACTTAGAATAGTAGTAGCGTGTATGAATTATGTATTTATTATATCATTGAATAAAAAAAAAACATTCAACTTTAACTGGATGAACTGGAATGTCTTAACTGGACTTAATCAGGATTCCAGGTCTATGACACCAAAACTAAGAACTTTCGCTGGTCGCGGAAAATATCCTATTTTTTATATAACATGACGGTTGAGCCTGGGCGTTAAAAAATTTCACAAAAACCTATCAAGCCATTTCATTTCACATACCATTGTTGAATTGAAGCAAGAAAATTACAAAACGTGAAAATTAATTTATTCTGTTAATTAATTAAATCCAGTGTTTTATTAAAAAAATTATTGAATTTCTTTGTAACATTTCAGGAAAGTATCTTCTTCCTAACAAAGATTGTAGCAACTTCGACACAAATGAAATGGCTTTGCTTCAGAACGAGACTGGCGGTGTGTTCGAAATCAATACGATCAAGCTGGAACATCGACTCAGGGTTTATTGCGACGTAGAAACAGATGGAGGGAAATGGATGGTAAGAAGTGGTATTTTCCAGAATGTTTCGCAATTTTATTTCCATATTCTTTTTTCTAAATTGTTAAAACGAAGCTCGTGATCTATGTGGTAACTTCAGAGGGAAATTAGCATCCTGTTTGCAAGGGGTTTTATAACGCACGATTTTTTCATGCCGTCTAGCTTCGTATGTCTGAAGTCTCAGTTTGTATATTGGCAACATAATTTTCAATCAGAACGTTATATCATATGAATTTTTCACATTAATATGGCACCTCCGAACAATGTACCAAATAAGCTAATGAATTTATTTGTAGAGAACCTTAAATATTGCAATTGCATTCCATGACTGATATTACATGGGTGGGTTATATTTTTTTATATTTTCGGCCAACAGGTTTTCCAACGAAGGTCTAACGGAATGCTCGATTTCGCCTCGTATAACTGGAAAGATTATGTGGAGGGATTTGGAAACCCAAAATCTGAATATTGGATGGGTAAGAAAAATGATTGTTGGAAAGGATAGGCTTGTAAAAAGAAAACTTTCCGAGGAACTTCTAGTTCTTATCATTTATAACGTAACCTGGTTAACATATCACCAAAAAACTGTTAAATCTGGCAACTAGATTCTATGATATATTCAAAATCTTACTAAATTAAAACGATTAGAATTGAATGTAACTTTACTCCATGTGTGATAGCATGAATTTAAACTATGCTGAAGTGCAAATATTCTTCCAAATATAGTCGCTTGCGAGTCTTGTCCAGAGTGAATTCGTGAAACACATAATAAAATACAAATAATTTACAATATTCTCAAATTTGTTAGGATTGGAGAAACTTCATCGATTAACATCAGACGGTGAATTTGAACTCAGAATTGATTTGGAAGATTGGGAGGGAAATAAACGCTACGCCAAGTATTCGTAAGTATTTCATCAATTATATTTTACCCGTTTTTTACAGCTGTGGGTATTGCGGACGGAGACTCCGGTTTCTGAATCGGAAACGACAATTTTTGATTGAAAAAGCTGAATCATTCGGAATACTTTTCATATTTAATTGGAAGAATTTGACTCCGACAAATTTGTTTATTATTTCAAATCCGACTTCTCATCTTCATTAATGAAAAGTTTTCTGGTCGATTAATAGCTTTGTTTATGAGATTGACCAAGTTGACTGAATAAGACAAAACTAGGAAATTATCGATAGTCTCAAAACAGCCGCCTTCCTATTAGTAACACTTTGTTTAGATTCTTACAAATCCGGTCGAGCATTTCTCGCGGCCTGTATCATCATATAGGTGATGCAAAACTGATTTTTCGGGTTTCAGGACTGAATATGAAATTCTATATTAAAACGCATTATATCTATGTTGTTGAAATAATATTTTTATTTCAGGTCGTTTTCCATCGGATCCGCTTCTACAAAATATCAACTCAATGTTGGAGGATATTCAGGAAATGCTAGGGATTCACTTACAGAGGGACATAACGGAATGAAGTTTTCGACAAAGGATCAGGACAATGATATGGATGGTGGCAACTGTGCAAGTCATTTTAACAGTGGTGGATGGTGGTTTAATAAATGCTTTGACTCAAGCCTCAACGGTAAATATATCAGTGGAGGTCAGACTAGTAGAGATGGTGAAGGAGTCATCTGGGTACATTGGAAGGGAAGCAGATACTCACTGAAGTTCACGGAAATGAAATTCCGTCCGAGAGTGTAAAGATGTTAAAACATCAATCAATCAAAACCAAGACTCTGGAGTTAGAGTCGCATTTTCAAAATTTTTCTAAATCGATGTTGCAATTTTGAACGAAAATTTAATTAAATACAAGATAAAACTAATCCTATAAAATTTTTGTTTTCCTGAAAACTAAATCAAAAGTGTTTTTTCTAATTTTAAGAATTAAAATTTTGAATTCTTTCAGGTTCTTATTTGAAATTATAGGACCAAATTTTTTCACCTAATCAACCTAGATCGAGTTTTCATTTGTAATACATTAATATAACAAATACCTGAACCAGCCATTTGGTCAATATTCTAAATATCCGTTTAATCTCGTATGAACACATGTAGAATTATTTTCTGTTTCGGACCTTTAAATAGTAGAATGTAAATAAACAAATTGTTTCATGCAAATGTCTTAAAACTTTCATTAAATCTAGTAAATTCGTTGTTTTGAATTCATTCAAGTTTCTTCAAATGTACATAGTAATTTTTAATCATTTAATTCTTGATATCATGCTCAGATGTCAATAAATCATGTATTAGACAACAGGCTTGATATCGTATTTGGGTTGGAGAACGGAAAGACAGCTGATTGCGAGCGCGATTGATGTTTGTAAATTTTACAAATGTACTTTTGTGGGAATGGTCGTTTGCGAGAATGTTACTTTGTTGAAAGTCATTTTGCGAGAATAAAGTCTGTAGGAAACGACTATTTTCAAATAATGCAGTTTTGCGAGAACGAGATTTTACAAGGGTGAGGTGTTTTGACAGAAATAAATTTATGAGATTAAGCGTTACCGCAAATGTAGTTCCAAATTTAAATGGGCTGGATAGGATAGGATTTACATATTTATCCCGGGGGAGAGGAAATCCGATACGACGGCTCGACCACATGGCAAACCACGCCTCTCGCCCGGTTATCATTCCATGTCAGGTATGGGATGAGTTAGTTATTTGTTTGCGGAAGCATTGACTTGATGGTGGAGAAAGCCGTAACCGACCAGCGGTTACGTAAACCACCCTACGCCGGCGAGGAGTCTATCAATCCTCTCGCACATAACTATCCACGCGTGGGATTTGTGCCTGTGAACCACCGTGCCTTGTCACACCGCCGCGGCTAACTGTGACGTCAATCTTCAAATTTTATTGCTAACATACTTCAATTTTGATTACCTTACACTGGTTGTGGTGCGGAGCAATTATGTGCGATAGAATTGCTTGACTTCTACCCTTTCAGAGTGGGTTAAGTAACCCGTTGGTCTGTTACGACTTTCACCACCAAGCACATATACAGCGAATGACTGGTTGACTACTTTCATACTTTGCCAGATAACCAGACGATGAGACGAGTGTCTGTGGTTCGCGATATAATTAAAATCGTCTTATCACTTTTCTTCTATCATGGAATAATTGATTAGAAATTATCTCATTCTAACGTTCAAATAAAAATTGCTTCTCCAGAATACTCCTATGTTGATGAGTATGGACATCTTACTTTCTCACATCTGCATTCGCGCAGAGACACATTTTTGCTGAAATCAATCCTTGCAACATATTCTCTTGCTATTCTGTTTATGAGTAACACTGCTATAATATTGAGCGCTATTAACCAGTGGTTATATAACTTCTCGTGTTGGTTAGAAATCCCTAAAAACTTCGAGCGAAGTCGAGTCTTTGATAAATTGGACTCTGATCATGTTCTGGACCCCCAAACATTGGCCATCCTGATAAATATACATTCTTGTAAACGCCCTATCAGGCAAATTTCTTCCAATTAAGACCGATTTTACGCGTTGGCTACCATCAACCAGTGACAGCATAAATCGTGAGAATGTGAGAAGCCATCATTGCCATCACATCTCTGATTACTCCTTTAAGTACCGACCGCCGTCGCGTGCGGACGTGGCTATCTCGAGCCGAAGATATACATTCGAGAAGTGAATCTCAGACTTAGTGACATCAATAAACAAATAACAGAAATAGCAGATTTTTGAATGATGGAATGGAAATGTGCAACATGGAAGATTTTTAAAGATATTGTGAAGATAAGTTCGGACGAAATTATGCTCTGCTCAAATATGTGACCGGATATACAAAAGTTAAACTGAACGAACTGATATTTGAAAATTCACAATCGATTTTTACATTGGCGTGTTAACGTTTTAGTAGATTTTACTAGATATATGTTCGAGCATGGAACGGAAACATGCATTCGCACCTCATTCTGGGATTTTTCGGATTGTTTGTTTACATGCCGCATCACACGCACAGCGGATATTAAATTCACTGTTTTGTTTTTGAAAAAATTGCACGCAACTTGACCAAGTTAAACGCCTGAGTAATGACCGCCGTCAATATTCATGTTCATTTGTTTGTGTTTGTGACTTGTTTTCTTTCTTTTTCGGTATGTGAACGCGTTTAATATGTTTTTAACTTATTTTTTGGGGTTTTGTTCACTTTCCAGGTGCTTCGCCTTAATCTTTTGTGTATATATGTTTATTTTGTTTTTGCGAATGAATCGAAATAAAATATTATCTTACTCTATGCCAGTTCGCAAGTTTGAATCCTGTGGAAGATAATTACCGGTAAGTGCGAGAGAGAGTAGCTGGACTCCACAAACATGCCAGGGTGGTTCACGAAACCACTTACCGAAATGGTCGGATCCTATTCTCGTACCCGACATGAACTGGTACTTGGTATATTTAATCCGGCTAGGAATGGAGATGATATAGTCCAAGCACATATTTAGAAACCCCCAATCGAGAGAAAAACATTAGTCTTTCAACATCTCTGTCAACAGGAGTTTTAGTATAAAAGTATATTTAAAATTCATATTTCCTTCACACTTGATATAAAAAGATAGAATAACTAATAAAGCCAGGATTTGCATTTCCACAAGCAACGTTTAGCACATTCAAACAGCAAAATTTGGTTTTAGTTTGGTTGTGACGGCATCAGGTCGGCCAGAATAAATTACCCAACTAGTAGGATTTGGCCCGCGGCCCGTAGTTTGCCCATGTAATCAGTAATTTTTTTTTTCACCATTCCAAAGCACACAATGTGAATACACAATACAAGAAATAGGAAATATGGTACTTTAGGGTGAAGGGAGGCGCGAGACACCAAGACTGGTGATCGAGCAGCGACACCCATGACAAGTCTAACAGTAATAGATAAATAACAGTAATATATAAATCAAACAAACAATAAATATTAGAACAGGTTTACGTTAAAGTAAGTCGAGGCGACCTACATAAATAAATACAAAATAAATAAATGTGGAAGTAAATAGTATTGCTAGTTAGACAAAATATGTACATAAAGAAACTAGTATATTAGAAAATTTTAGTCCATCATTGAAAACATGAATGCAGTAAACACTGTACGGTATCGGTACCCAAGCAAACAGCATATGGAAAAGACATCGAAATAACAAGTTCAATATTTTCAGAGTCTCCATCTATTTCAGTTACTGTGGACTGTGGGTGAAGTCAAGTGTTGAGCTGACAATGACAAGGGGTGGAGGGTGTCAGCACATCAAACAGATGTGGTGACCCGAGACAGGTAAGATGAAAGCATGACCTTCTTATATTTTATTTTAAAAGAGAGATATGTGCTTTCACGTAAACTTTGTGGAATACTATTCCATATTATGACACCTTTGTATTTCAGGGAATTTTGAGATTTGCTCAGTGAAAAGCGAGGTACAAAAAAATTGGACTTGGTTGAAGAGCGAGTGTTGTGTTCATGCACAGAGGTAAGCGAAACAAAATAATTGTCGAAAGCTGTGGGCAAGTGGTTGTTTTGAAATTGGTGCATAACTTTGGAGATCTCTAGAGTGTGAATGTCAGATAGTTTTAACACCCTTGTTTTATGGTATAGGGTGTTTAGGTTTGTACGAATAGATGCTCTAGAGAATGTTCTAACAGCTTTATTCTGTGAGATCTCCAATTTAAGAATGTTACTGAGCCCCAAGCGGTTATGGCATATTGTATGTGGGATTGAAAGAGAGCAAAGTAGACAGTTCGCAGGGTGGCATCCTGGACATAATGTCTGAGTTTTCCCAATATCCCAACCGATCTCGACCATTTTTTATGTAATTCGATAGTATGGGTGTTCCATTTTAAATTATTATCTATATGGAGCCCGAGATATTTATAGGATTGGACGACTTCCAAGTCAACCCCCCTGATTTTGATTAGAATGTCGGCATGTGTTGTTAGCGATTTTCGGCTGAAAACCATGACTTTCGATTTTTCGACATTTACAGTAAGTTTGTTGCATAACATCCACTCATATATTTTATTTATTTCTGAGTTTACAGTGTGTTGGAGTGTGGTCAAGTCTTTTCCACTAGCAAGCAGGCAGGCATCATCGGCGAAGAGCTTGGTTAGAAAATTAGAGCAGTTCGACAGGTCATTTACAGAGAGTAAAAAAGCCAAAGGCCCGATAATTGAACCCTGGACAATTCCGCACTGAATGGGCAACATTGGGGACTTATGAGAACCTAATTCAACAAATTGAAACGACCACTCAGGTAATTAGCTAGTAGTTTGCTTACATTACCTCTGAAACCATAGTGTTGCAACTTTTGAATAAGAATTTTGTGGTCCACCGTGTCAAAGGCTTTCTTTAGATCAAGGAAAGCACAACTCACATTTATCTATTTTGTCATAAATATATGATGTTAAGTCTAGGATGGCATGGCTAGTAGAGTGGTCGGGTTGGAATCCGAATTGGCATTTATTGATCAAGTTGAATTTGGTACAAAAAATTAGCATTCTCTTGTATATTAACTTTTCCAGAATAAGACCAATTGAAGATAGAATAGAAATTGGCCGATAATTAGAGGGATTATTTTTGTTGCCGCTTTTGAAGATTGGTATTACACCCGGCAATCTTTAATGAGGAGGGGAAAATACCATAATTGAATGATAAATTAAAAAAGTGACTCAATTCTGGAGAAATAATATCTGCGAATATTTTCAAAAAAAACGGGGAAATACCATCATGTCCAAC
The DNA here is from genome assembly GCF_964204865.1 of Styela clava. Lineage (NCBI taxonomy): Eukaryota > Metazoa > Chordata > Ascidiacea > Stolidobranchia > Styelidae > Styela > Styela clava. The sequence continues at coordinate 23,161,672 of NC_135255.1, forward strand.
TGCTTTGCCCTTTTTCAGGTTCAATATTATTTGGCGAACCTCGGTAGATGTCGCTTGCCCCAGAAAGAAAGAATGCTGTGAGGGAGCACTCAAGAAAGCTTTGAAAGATTTCTTGATTACCATATTATTCTTGAAAACAACAGAGGGGATGTGAAGCACACTTGGAAAACTATCAATGACATTATTAGAGTTAGGTCCAAAGATGAATCCATCGTCTCTGAATTGGAGCTTGAAAATGGTGCCACAGTATCCGACCCCGCCAGAATATCCGCCGAGTTCAATAAATTCTTTTCATCTGTAGGAAAGAAACTTGCTGACAATATTCCACATAGCATGTGTTAGAGTAGGGACGGGCAAACACGACCCGGGGGCCGGATCCGTCCCCCGCCATATGTTTAACTCGTCTTATTGACTTGTCTCTCCTCTGAGTAAATCTGACAATCTTCACCCCCTTTCCCGGCTTCACAGCACTCAACCAGTAAACATTGCAGAAATATCAACTTGCCACTTGCGTGGACGATTTTTAATCTTAACCCATCGGTTCCCAAACCTTTTCTGTCACATTCCTCTCTTGGCCTATTTTTAAGCTCCTAATTCCTTTAACAATACAGATACAAACTCTATTAAAATTTGTTACACAATATTCGACGCAACGTTTGTACATTTTGAATAGTTCATAATGTATGCATATATTATTTTCTTTAGAGGCTCTTAGGATATTGATTTAACAACGATTATTTTATTCGACGTTTTGTTCAGTTTCAGGAGCCAGTGCTCTGTAATGAGCTTATATAATTTGGAATTTTCTACGGGCTGTTTGAGATTGTTTTTTTGCGTGCGATGACGTCATCCAAATTAAAAATTGCCCATCTTGTTGCGGTTCCGTGTTCGCTGTTATCAGTTGCTCAGGCAAAGTTGTGAAGATTGAAAGATTTTTTATGATGACATATTCGTTCTATTTCGTTTTGGTCGTGTCTGTATATTTTACCATTGCTCACTTGTTTCTATCATTATTGGTTTCTGGTGTAGGGATTTGTTCGGCGTCAAACGCGGGCACTCCCGTAGTATGTGTACCAGTTTAGTGTTAGGCCATAATTTTATTCCGATTTTTCCTATTTTAGTTCTATTACGAGTTCGAGGACTGTCTGTGTTAGTCAAGTGAATATACCCCTGTCCATAGGTTTCATTTTCTTTACACAACTTGTTGTAAAATGAACGAACAAAGTAAGTTACTTCCATATTGGTACACATACTTCTGGAGCACCCAAACGCGTGTAAAAACGTGCTATAAAGCAAACACCAGTTGTTCTATTTACTTACATATAACAGTCAACTTTCTGAAAATTGCAACTCGCACTATGAGATCAAAAGCAAATGATCAAGTTTTGGCAACAACTTGGCACGCGTTTATGAAATTAGGACTTTCCCAATGTAGCAAAAATTGTTCCAGACAGAATTAGTCAATAGCTGTGTAAATTTAAGGTCAATACTAGAAAAAATATTTAATATCAGATAATTAAAGCGAACAACGTAGCAGACGACTGTTACATTTTGTTTCATAAATCGATTATTACATAACAATTTGGAGTTTTAGATGATAATGAAAACACAATTAAAATATTTTTTTGCTGTCATCGAAACTAGTTTAATGCTCGCAGACGTATAACAAAGTGTTTTCTGGTTTTCATTTGTCAGCTCGAGTTGATTGAACAGTTTAATCTTTTATAGGGTTAGTATGGGCTTGCAGATAAACCATCAAAGTTATGTTTTGTAGTTTGAGTTATTAGAACATATTGAAAGTTCATGGGCTTAGCAAAAAATAGGTAAATTTTTTAACTTAGAGCTTTGTATACGTTGCTTTCATTAAACATTTTTCTCGGACACCGAAAAGTGCAAGCAGACGCTAATTTGAATATAGAAAATGTGGAATGTTCTTGAGCTCCTCTTTCCACAACTTTTACATGGAACAACATCTGTTACCGATGTGCGATATCTTGCGATACTTGTAAGTGAAGGAGCAAAAGTTATGTATTTTGGTTGTTATTTGTCAACGCCAGTTGATAGAACAGTTTGAACGTTTATATCGGTATTGCAAGAGATGTAATATGTAATAATTTCAGCTTTGAGATTTTGGTACAAAAATTGTTTTATGTAATTGGCTATCTTGCAGACGCGCCTCCGAAGTAACGTATTTTGTATATAATTTGTCTATTTCAGTTAACACGTTTAGTAAATTAATCAAAAAATATGAAACATATAACAGTTTTAGCTTGGAGCTTCTTATACATCCATTTTTCACACATTTCCCTTCGAACAAGTAGCGTATTCTGGGTATTGTTTGTTTGCAATAAAAAATGACAATTGTAATATATGACAATTTTAGCTTTTGGTGGGACGTTTTTTAATGTCTTCCACCCAGAAGAAAGTGATTCCCTCGATTTGCGAAGAGCTACTCTACTCACAAAATTTGTTCTGGTTTTTATTTGTACTGTACAAGAACTCTACTGGTTATGTAATAAGCTACCTTATAGAAGCGCTATTATCGAAATGCTTAATAGTTTTTTTTTCTATTCGTCTTCTAGTTAACAGTGGAAGCGTAAGATATGCAATATACAATAATATTTATAGCTGTTAGTTTTTATCTTTTTTTCTATATGACAATTTTCCAGGATTTTCACTCAAAACAAGGCCCTATACGGGCTTTCACTAATATGCAAACGAATACCATGTAGACGCGCCATAAATGAAATACCTTTTCGGTATATTTAATAATTTCAACTTAGAATTCCAACTTAAAAACTTTCACTAGTTCTCGTTGCTAGAATTTTGTGATAACTTTGTGTGATTTTCTATGTATGGAACTTTATTCAAATGGTTTAGACTCTAAACTTTAGAGTGAGCATATGAAGTGGGATTCATGGTGAGTTAGGATTCACATATTTCTCCCGGGGAGAGGAAAGCCGATAAGACGGCTTAACCATATGGAGAACCACGGCCTCTCGTCCTGTTACCAGTCCATGTTGGGTATGGGATTAGTTTTAGGTATTTGTTTTTCGGAAGCATGGCGTTGCGGCTCAATGTTGTTGTCGCTAGAATGCTATTGATTTTATTAATTTCAGAAACTTTCTGAGGGTTCTATGTTTCCACATTTTCTGTTATCTGGTGTTCAGGCAAAGTCATGAAGATTGAAAGTTTGTCCATACATCTACTGTGACAGATTACATATCCGTTCTATTTCTTTTTGGATTTTGTTGCTCACCTGTTTTCATAGTTTATATCATTATTGGTCTCTGGTGTAGAGCTTTGTTCGGCGTCGAACGCGGGTACTCCCGTAGTATGTGTACCAGGTTGGGATTAGGCCATAATTTTATTCTGATTTTTGTATTTTATTTCTATCAAGAGTTCGGGGACTGTCTGTGTTAGCCAAGTGAATACACCCCCTACCCATAGGCTTCCTTTAAACAACTTGATGTAAAGTAGGCGAACAAAATTAGTTACCTCCATTTTGGTACACGTACTTCTGAAGCGCCCAAACACGTGTGAAAATCGTTCTATAGAGCAAAAAAAAACAGTTGTTCCATTTACTTGCATATAACAGTCAACCTTCTGAAAATTGCAACTCGCACAATGAGATCAAAAGCATGTGACAACTTGGCACGAGTTTATGAAATTAGGCCTTCCACCATGAAGCTATTGTTTCAGACACAATTAATCAATAGCTGTGTAGGACCAGTAAATTTAAGGTCACTACTACAAAAATATATTTTAGTATTAGATGATTAAAGCGAACAACACAGCAGACGACTATCACATTTTGTTTCATACATCGATTATTAAATAATAGTTGAAAATTTTAGAAGATGATGACAAGACAATTAAAAAAGTTATTGCTGTCATCGAAACTAGTTTAACGTTAGCAGAAGTTTAACAAAGTTTATTCTGGTTTTTATTTTTCAGGTCAAATTAGTTTAACAGTTTTATCTTTTATAGGGTTAGCATAGGCTTGCAAATAAACCATCAAATGTATACAATTAGTTTGGGTTATTAGAACAGATTGTAAGTTCGTGGGCTCAGGTCAAAATATGCAAATTTAATAATTTAACTCAGATCTCTGTATACGTAGTTTCTTTATATCCTTTGTCTGAGAGAACGCACTGTACAAACCACTGATTTGAAAAGTTGCTTACTATTTACTTACATATAACAGTAAACTTTCTGAAAATTACAACACGCACTATGAGATCAAAAGCAAGTGATCACGTTCAGGCAACAACTTGGCATGAGTTTATGAAATTAGGACTTTTCGGATTTAGCAAAAATTGTTCCAGACATAATTAATCAATTGCTGTTGAGAATTTAAAGTCACAACAAGTCAAAACAAAATAGGATATTGAATGCGTTATAAAAGTGCGCTACGATGCGCCACACCGCCGAGTCAAGAATAGGGTACTCCTGTAGTATATGCACCTGGTTAGAGTTAGGCCGTAATTTTATTCTGATTTTCTATAATTTAGTTCTATTACGAGTTACGGGGACTGTCTGTGTTAGCCAAGAGGATATACCCCCTGCTTATAGGTTTCAGTCCCTTTACACTACTTGATGTAAAGTAGGCGAACAAAATTAGTTATTGGTACACATACTTCTGGAGCACCAAATAATGTTGGAAAACTATTCAACAGTAACTACCGATACACTTCTGGAGCGCCGAGAATATAATCCATGGTTCCCCATATGATTAGGTCAAATTCATTGGCTTTTACAAGAATGACTGTGAATAATCTAAACCTATCACAGTATTGATATTACAACTCCAGAACTCCATTACACAAAAAAGATAGACAGATAGTTTATTTTGAAAACCCCATAATATAGGCCTACACTGATTCAAATGAAGAATTTTGAAAGGCGAACAAAACCTTTGAAAAAGTTGTGTCAAAATAAAATTATACTTATTGTCGCGGTATAAGATCTTGCTGCTGTGGTTGCAAATATGTCAGAAGACCAAAAGATTTCAGATTGGTTATTTATTGTACGGCAACTTCACAATCTAAAACTTGAAACAGCAAAAACAGAGCACACAACGAAACGCAACCCACCTCCAGACCAACGGCCGGAGAACGAGAACAAGAGATATATTTTCTCTCGCACGTGTAATTGGGTGGTCGCAGTCCAGACCCGGTCAAAACTGCCCAAATTAGGTCTGGTATAGTTTAGTATCACAAGTACTTCCAGTATTCCGCACGGTGGACATTTTTGAAATTTTAATATGTGTTTCATGAATCTCTATAAAAGATACGGTCTCAATGATTCGGGTGAGAAAAAATTATTTCTTACATAAATTACGCTTTAACTCAGTTAAATTGAGAATGCCTTAAATTTTTCCTTAAATCTGGTGGAATTTCCCTACTTTCCGCACGGTGAAATGTTTTAAAATTGTAGTATATATTTTACATATGTCCACCAAAAATACTGTGTTGATGGATTGGATGAGAAAGAATTATTTCTTGCATAAATTAAGCTTCAACTAAATTGACGACTTTGTCGATAAATAAGGGCAAATTTATATCTATCTATTCATTTTAACGAAAAAAATGTAGGTTTCAATCATTCTCTGTATTATTATGTTTCTTCTTACTTTTGATTCCTAAAAAGGGGAATTGCCTCATTAATTCCACCCATTTTGTCGCAATTAACTATTGCGTATTTAAGAATGGTTGCGTTTATGGTTCAATGCATAGTAATTCTATTCATACTTCGTGGACAAATTTATTTGAGCAAACTTGCATAAAATAATTTTAACGTGGAAATATCTCGAACATCATGAGGTGGAGTTCTTTATTTTCATGGTTCATGGTTCAATGCATGGGAATTCCATTCATAGGTCGTGGGGCTTTGGTTCACACGCAATGAGGAGCTGAGATATCGAGTTGTTGAATTGTGAACAAATCACTCGTTATTTATTCGTGTCGTATTTTGCCCACGACTCTCTCTCTCTTTTATCTTTTAGAGATTATATCGCATAAAATGTGGCGCAACTTCAATCTCATTCATATTTCGCTTTGTCAGTGTCTGATGATAAAATAATTTTAGTTCAGTGTAGTTGTAGTGATAGGTGGGTTAGATTGGCAGTTTTTGATGTTATTGGAATTGAGGTTGCATTTCTAAATTAACCTAAGTCGGTTAGATTCGATATTTTAAGAAGATCATTTTGAACATTTTGCCATATCAAAATTTAATGATTTATAGTTGCTATATAGATTTTAAAAATTAGATTGTTTGGAGCTGAAACCAATATAATTAGTCACGGCTTCTGGTTTCGACCAACGGCCGGCAACCAACTTGCTTAATGGTAAATAAGTTCATGGACGCCATCTTGTGCCATATTTGGGAAACGCGAAACAATGGAGTCTTATGGGAAATTTTCGTCGTGTTGTTGTACCGAATCGAATAAGTCCGCTGTTATAAGGGCTAGAATGAAACTGAAGGGTGGATTTTGAACTTTAAGATATATGCTATCTAAATATATAACGCAGATTTTATAGTGATACGCCAATTTGAGGCTGTAAAATGTCTCCGCAACAATCAATCCTACAATGTCATTTGTTCTTCTAGCGCATGGCTGAGCAATAGGGCATTATGGAGCTTGACAGACGAAAAATGTTAACCAGAAAATAGAAACGGCCATTGAAGCAAAGTTGGGTCGGCCGGAAATTTGACGAATAAACACAACTTTTCATCTGTGACATCATAAGGAAAGCCTTTGTCATATTGTTAATAATAACGATTAGAATGACTAATTTACTTCGGAAGCAACTCGGAACCGGTATACTTGTCTTCAAAGACAATTTAATGTACTAAAAATGTAATTTGGCCAACATGAAAGAATATAAGCATGTAAGGCTAAGATTCTACTTCAAAATACGACCTTGAAAATTTTTCTACCTAAAATATTAGTGAAAATAATAGGTATGTTTCAATAATTGTGTTGGAACTTTTCATAAGGCGCCGTGTTGAATTGTCGAGAACATTAGGCACAAGATGGCGTCCATTGTCTGAGCGTTGCCCCGCTCATATTATATATACGCTTTGGTTCCGACCTGCTCCGACTCCAGACCTGGTTTAAACCATCTATTTTTGGAACCTGATTTTTGAAAAGGCTCTAGACAAGCATAGGTAAAAATAGGTCAATCTAAACTGGTGGTTCTCAGCTTTTAAATTCATCAATTTAAATTCATCCTTTTGCTTATTTTAAAACTTCCTATTACTCACTATTTAATGATAAAGCGGTACTCAAGAAGTATGTGAACCAAGATGGCGGACACCGGAACGTAGTATGTGTACCAGGTTAGGGTTAGGCCATAATTTCAGGTACAAATACTACGGGAGTCACTTGGCTAGTCTCCGAACTCGTCATATAACTAAAATAAGAATAATTGGAATAATATTATGGCATATCCCTAACCTGGTACACATATCCTGGTTCCGATGTCCGCCATGTAGGTTCACATACTTCGGGAGTGTCTATGAAACCACCTATTTGTTCAATCTTTAATGGACCCAGCTACTGTTATGGGCAAGCCACACTACCGCTGTTGTAAATTTCAAGTAGTCGTGAAAGTGTGCATAAATTAATGTTGCCATACGCCAGATTTTCCCTGACATGTCCGGTATTTGAGTGGTCAATTTTGCGTCAGGGAGAAATGCTAAAAAGTGCCTAAATGTCAGAATTTGGAATACACAGAATTCCTGCTACAAATCCTCGAGTTTCCAGATATTGCGCATCCACGAAAACCTATTTTTCAGAGATATGTCACATGCAAGCTTTTTTGTGCCACACGGATAGAGTCGCATTCAGATAATTGTGATGTCACATATGAACTGTATTACCAGCATTTTGTAATCGGTATTTTGGTTGCACAACCTTTAGCTTACTCCGTGCTAGGGTTTGGTCACTAGTGCTAAAGATTAGGCAACAATTTTGCTTCTTTCGTTTTTTCTGTATTTATTCTATTCTCACAAGAAAGCGACGATAGCTTGTGCCCTTGCATACATAGTGAATTTATACCATAATAGAAATCATTAATTTTGTCAGAGATTTTGTGTTTCCACATATGGTAACCCTAGCATGAATAATTAATTATATTATACTAAATAATAGTAATACTGCGCGTGTACAAGGCAAATCGCTTCCCTTCCCTTGGAAAGAATTCCTTCCCTGTTGGGAAACGTTTTTCTCGAGCAGTTAGAGGTGGACCACAATGCTAGGCGCGAAATTAATTTTAATTTTGATGGAAAACTCCTCGTTTTCCTAGTTTCATTTCTTTATACGGTGTTTTCACTTTGTTGAGCAGAAATTGTTCACACAAAATGAGATATGGTACCAATCAAAATAACACTATAAATACCACTGGAATGATAAACAGAGGGCCAGAGTGCTAAAAGCCTCCAGACGGGGCCCACAAGCTATATAAGGTTGGGAACCACTTTTCTACGCAATGCATTAAAAAGGCTAGACTCAGACTAGAAGCCAACAGTCATTCTTGATCCAAATCTAAAAGGCAGAACAAAGATGCAGCAGACTGTAATTAACCGGATTCCATTTGCGTGTTGTATGTGTTATCTACTGTGATTATGTTGAGTAAGTTGTAATTTCAAAGTGTTTTATTCATCTCAGATTAATACGAGTATTATCGGAACTAACCATGATCAAATATATCACCCTGTTTATACTTGTTGGAATAAGTTCCACGGAGAACGCATCGTCTTTGGATAATTATGGGACAGTACTGACCGAGCAAATGAATCGATATTGCCAAACGTATATGTGTCAAGATACCGACCATACATCGGCAAGACAACAGAGAGGGCCGCTGGTTGGAAAAGCTGGGCCAAAGGGCCCAACTGGACCACCCGGAATAGCCGGTCCACGTGGACCAGCTGGAAGCGTCGGTCCTCGAGGGGTCAAAGGTCAGCCCGGGGTTTCTGGGCCATCGGGCGAAGTGAACTACACCAGAATCGAAGAGATTGTAGAAGAAAAATTAAACAGTAAGTGAGTGCCACCATTATACTACAAGCTGAATGCAAACAAAATTTTCAACATCATTTGTCATCATTTATGTGTCACTTCTTACAATCGTACATTCACTTTGTATGCGAACACTCACTCGCTGACAACAGTTTCATCCTTGGTTTATAATGTACAGTTACAGATGTTTAGACTAGTTATTATATATTAGCAAAAATAATATAGAATAAATTTTTTCAATAACGATGTCTTGATGACACATAATTATTCCAATCACGGAATAGATATTTATTTATTTATTATTGCTGTTTACAATGAACAAACCACTGGTCCAATTGCTCCCCAATCCCCATTATTAAAAAGATGAGGTTTCTAATAATAGCTTTTAAATATGTTCATATATTTTTGCCTCTAATTTTCCTGGATGGAAATGAACAACTTTTTTGCCTGTCAAATTCTACTTTGCTTTTGTCCTAATTCATTGCCAACTGATTGATTCATTTAATTTCATCAGGTATGTTCTCGCTGGTGCTTAACAAAGACTGCAGCAACTTTGCCACAACAGAGTTAGCTCTGGTAAAGAACGAAACAGGCGGCGTCTTTGCAATCTATCCAGTAAGATGGAACCAAATAATTCAGGTTTATTGCGACACATCGACAGACGGAGGAAAATGGATAGTGATAAATTTCGTCATTAATATACAAGATTACAATGATTTATGATGCACTTGTGATCCTGTATTGTCTGGATCATTTTGGGCAAACTGCAGTTATGACTCACTCAGATACAACCAGATATCATTCGAATAAAATCAATTGATACACAAAAATTTCTGTCTGGCATTCATCTGGCTGAGTGAATAGATTGTACGTAATATAAACCGCAACATATCCTTTGATTTTGCAATGCTATTTTGTACTTTGAACATTTTAAACGCACTTTAAAATAAGGCTTCACAACAAAGACAAAAAACAGTATTTATAATTTAAGTGCATAATCGCTTAATAGATATGGAGAACCACAGCCTGCAGAGTGACGTTTTTTACCAGCTGAGGTCAGATATAGAAATAGTAAATTGTAATATGCGCGTGTACTTCTTCACCAAAACAGGTCGAATATTGGCTGCGTATACCGACTAGATGGTCCAGCACGATGCACCATTATTAAGTGCCGTAGACAAGCGACTTTATATTATTCTTTGCAGGGCATTAACAGACGAATATATAATTTTTGAACATATATTTTCTGCAAATAGGTTTTCCAACGAAGGTCCAACGGAATGCTTGATTTCGCCTCGTATAACTGGATTGAATACGTGGAAGGATTTGGAAATCCAGCGAACGAATATTGGATGGGTAAGATAGATGATTGTTAAAAAGAATAGGCTTGTAAAAAAAAACTTTCAAGAAGCTTTTAGTTGTTTATCATTTATAAAGTTCCATAATTACCATATCACCAGAAAACTGGTAATTCTGGCAACGGGATTCTATGATATATTTTTCGAAAGCAAAGCTAACTAAAATGAAAATATTGACTTTAATCTATGCGTAATAGCTTGGGTGTAAACTATGCTGAAGTGCAAATATTCTCCCAAATATAGTCGCTTGTGAATCTTGAAGTGAAGCAACTAATCAAATAAAATAATTTACAATGTTCTCAAATTTGTTAGGATTGGAGAAACTACATCGATTAACATCAGACGGTGACTTTGAACTCAGAATTGATTTGGAAGATTGGGAGGGAAATAAACGCTACGCCAAGTATTCGTAAGTATTTCATCAATTATATTTTACCCGTTTTTTACAGCTGTGGGTATTGCGGACGGAGATTCCGGCTTCTGATTCGGAAACGACAATTTTTGATTAAAAAACCTGAATCATTCGGAATACTTTTCATATTTAATTGGAAGAATTTGACTCTGGCAACTTGTTTATTATTTCAAATCCGACTTCCTATCTTTACTTTGTGCTTAATGAAAAATTTTCTAGTCGATTAATAGCTTTGATTATGGGATTTACCAAGTTGACTGAATAAGACAAAACTAGGAAATTATCGATCGTCTCAAAACAGCCGCCTTCCTATTAGTAACACTTTGTTTAGATTCTTACAAATCCGGTCGAGCATTTCTAACGGCCTGTATCATCATATAGGTGATGCAAAACTGATTTTTCGGGTTTCAGGACTGAATATGAGATTCTATAATAAAACGCATTATATCTATGTTGTTGAAATAATATTCTCTTATTTCAGGTCGTTTTCCATCGGATCTGCTTCTACAAAATATCAACTCAATGTTGGAGGATATTCAGGAAATGCTGGGGATTCACTTGATTATCATAACGCAATGAAGTTTACGACGAGGGATCAGGACAACGATGAAAAGTCTGGTGGCAACTGTGCAAGTGAATATAACAGTGGTGGATGGTGGTTTTATAGTTGCCATCACTCAACCCTCAACGGTAAATATATCAGTGGAGGTCAGACTAGTAGAAGCTGGGAAGGAGTCATCTGGAACCATTGGAGGGGAAGCAGTCACTCACTGAAGTTCACAGAAATGAAATTCCGTCCGAGAATGTAAAGATGTTCAACCATCAATCAAAACCAAAGCCGTGGAGTTAGAGTCGTTGGTTCAAAAATTTCTAAATCGTTGTTGCAATTTTAAACTGAAACCCTAAATACAATATCAAACTTATCCTGCAAAAAGTTGTTTTCCCAATTTCTTCAAGTCAAAATACAAAATTCCAAATTTTACCAGGTACTTATTTGAAGTCAGTATTTGAAGTCGAAATTTTCCAAGTTCGTAATCTCAAATTTTTCTCATTTTGATAATATACTCGGATTCTGAACTCGGTTTCTTCAATATCTCGAACCACGTGATTTCCACAGCCTTTGGTAAAATGTAAATATATTTTCATTTCACAAAATCAACATTTAAATGACTTTTCACCTAATCAACCGAGATAGAGTTTTCATTTTTAATACATTAATATAACAAATATCTGAACTAACCATTTCGTCAATATTCTAAATATCCGTTTAATCTTGTATAAATACATGTAAAATTATATTCTGTTTGACATCTTTGAATGGTAAAATTTGAACAAAATAATTGTTTCATGCAAATGTCTTAAAACTTTCATTAAATCTAATAATTTCGTTGTTTTGAATTAATTCAAGATTTTACAAATGTACATAATAATTTTTAATCATTTAATTCTTGATAGCATGCTTAGATGTCGATAAATCATGCATTAGACAACAGGCTTGTTATTGTATTTGGGTTGGAGAACGGCAGGACAGCTGATTGCGAGCGCCATTGATGTTTGTAAATTTTACAAATGTACTTTTGTGGGAATGGTCGTTTGCGAGAATGATACTTTGATGAAAGTCATTTTGCGAGAATAAAGTCTGTAGGAAACGACTTTTTTCAAATAATGCAGTTTTGCGAGAACGAGATTTTACAAGGGCGAGGTGTTTTGACAGAAATAAATTTATGAGATTAAACGTTACCGCAAATGTAGTTCCAAATTTAAATGGGCTGGATAGGATAGGATTTACATTTTTATCCCAGGGGAGAGGAAATCCGATACGACGGCTTAACCACATGGTAAACCACGGCCTCTCGCCCGGTTATCATTTCATGTCGGGTATGGAATGAGTTAGTTATTTGTTTTCGGAAGCATTGACTTGATGGTGGAGAAAGTCGTAACCGACCAGCGGTTACGTAAACCACCTTACGGCGGCGAGGAGTCCAGCAATCCTCTCGCATATAACTATCCCCGCATGGGATTTGAACCTGCGAATCACCGTGCCTTGTCACACCGACGCGGCTAACTGTGGTGTCAATCTTCAAATTTTATTGGTAACATACTTCACTTCTGATTACCTTACACTGGTTGTGGTGCGGAGCAATTACTTGCAATAGGATTGCTTGACTTCTACCTTTTCAGAGTGGTTCATTTATCTGCTTATTGTGATAAATGTTATCTGCTACTGTTTCATGTCCTACATAAGTTAGATAGAAAATTTGGCATTATCTGCATATTATTGATTTTATTCATTGCTTCTCGCCCGGTTATCATTCCATGTCGGGTACGGAATGAGTTAGTTATTTGTTTTCGGAAGCATTGACTTGATGGCGGAGAAAGCCGTAACCGACCAGCGATTACGTGAACCAACCTACGGCGGCGAGGAGTCCAGCAATCCTCTCACACATAATTATCCTCGCATGGGATTTGAACCTGCGAACCACCGTGCCTTGTCACACCGCCGAGGCTAACTGTGACATCAATCTTCAAATTTTAATGGTAACATACTTCACTTTTGATTACCTTACACTGGTTATGGTGCGGAGCCATTATGTGCGATAGGATTGCTTGACTTCTACCTTTTCAGAGTGGTTCAAGTAACCCGTTGGTCTGTTACGACTTTCACCACCAAGTATATATACAACGAATAACTGGTTGACTATTTTCATACTTTGTCAGATAACCAGACAATAAGACGAGTGTCTGTGGTTCGCGATATAATTAAAATCGTCTTATCACTTTTCTTATCCCATGGAATAATTGATTAGGAGCTATCTCATTTTAAAGTTCAAATAAAAATTGCTTCTCTAGAATACTCCTATGTTGATGAGTATGAACTGTGGCTTTTCTCACATCTTCATTCGCGCAAAAACGCATTTTTGCTGAAATCAATCCCCGCAACATATTCTTTTTCTATTTTGTTTATGAGTAAAACTGCTATAATATTGAACGCTATTAAGTGGTTATATAACTCTTCTTGTTGGTAAGAAATCCCTAAAAACTTCGAGCGAAGTCGAGTCTTTGATGGATTGGATTCTGATCATGTTCTGGACCCCCAAACATTGGCCATCCTGATAAATATACATTCTTGTAAACGCCCTCTCAGGCAAATTTCTTCCAATTAAGACCGATTTTGTGCGTTGGCTACCATCAACCAGTGACCGCATAAATCGTGAGAATGTGAGGAGACCAGCAATGCCATCACATCTCTGATTACTCCTTCTAGTACCGACCGCCGTGCGGACGTGGCTATCTCGAGCCGAAGATATGCATTGGAGAAGTGAATCTCAGACTTAGTGACATCAATAAACAAATAACAGAAATAGCAGATTTTTTGAATGATGGAATGGAAATGTGCAACATGGGTGTAAAATGGAAGATTTTTAAAGATATTGTGAAGACAAGTTCGGACGAAATTATGCTTTGCATAAATATGTGACCGGATATACAAAAGTTAAACTGCACGAACTGATATTTAAAAATTCACAATCGATCGAGAGAAAAACATTAGTCGTCCAACATCTCTGTCAACAAGAGTTTTAGTATAAAAGTATATTTAAAATTCATTTCCTTCACACTTGATATATAAAGATAGAATAACTAATAAAGCCAGGATTTGCATTTCCACAAGCAACGTTTAGCACATTCAAATTCCCTGAACTATTTTTTGCAAAAACAGCAAAATTTGGTTTTAGTTTGGTTGTGACGGCATCAGGTGGGCCAGATTAAATTACCCAACTAGCCGGATTTGGCCCGCGGCCCATATTTTGTCCATGTCTGCTTTGACGGTTGATAAGATATCGATGTCATCGTTCCAATATGATACATTCTTTCAATGTTATGTTATTGTTGTGAAAATAGATTTTTCAACTACTGGACCAATTGCTTTGAAATTTTAAAGATTGTTGTTGGCGCTAGAAGGCGATTACTTTTATCTATTTCAAAAATATCTGTCAGCTCTATGGGATTCGTTTTTCACTTCGTTTTGCGTGACGACGCCATCAAAATTAAAAGTACCGTGCTTCCGTGATCTCAGCCATCTAGCGACCAGACTACCGGTAATGTTAGAGATTTTATACTACTTGGTCTTCGCGTCCATCTAAATGAGCATTGCTAACTTGTTATTAGATTATTATCAGTGGTAGACTGTAGCCGGAACGCCGTTCCGGTTATTAAATATTTCATTGCATTCGCGTCTTTGTTATTGAAATAAAATTGTGTCATGGTACGATCAGTTTCTCTGACAAACATAGTTACCAACTGTACGTTTTGATACGTCTTTTTACAGCAGACAAATAATTATTAAAGCCGTAACGTGTAACGGATGTATCCTCGAACTTTGACCTCAGTAATATTGAAGCCCGTATTAAATTAATAGAAAACCATTGCGATACTGAGCCCTATGTATAGACTTGTCTTTGCAGTCATAATTCTGTGTGCGTGGTGTTATTGTTGATGTTCCTTAGGACAAGTTCGGACGAAATTATGCTTTGCATAAATATGTGACCGGATATACAAAAGTTAAACTGCACGAACTGATATTTAAAAATTCACAATCGATCGAGAGAAAAACATTAGTCGTCCAACATCTCTGTCAACAAGAGTTTCAGTATAAAAGTATATTTAAAATTCATTTCCTTCACACTTGATATAAAAAGATAGAATAACTAATAAAGCCAGGATTTGCATTTCCACAACCAATGCTTAGCACATTCAAATTCCCTGAGCTATTTTTTGCAAAAACAGCAAAATTTGGTTTTAGTTTGGTTGTGACAGCATCAGGTGGGCCAGATAAAATTACCCAACTAGCAGGATTTAGCCCGCGGCCCATATTTTGCCCATGTCTGATTTGACGGCTGATGGGATATCGATGTCATCGCTGCAATATGATACATTCTTTCAATGTTATTGTTGTGAAAATAGATTTTACTTCAACTACTATCGACCAATTGCTTTGAAATTTTAAAGATTGTTGATGTCGATAGAAGGCGATTACTTTTATCCATTCCAAAAATATCTGTGAGCTCTATGGGATTCGTTTTTCACTTCGTTTTGCGTGATGACGCCATCAAAATTAAAAGTACCGTGCTTCCGTGATCTCATCTCAACCATCTAGTTACCAGACTACGGGTAATGTAAGAGATTTTATACTGCGCGTCCATCTTCGCGAGGATTGCTAACTTGTTATTAGATTATTATCAGTGGTGAGCTGTAGCAGGAACGCCGTTCCGGTTATTAAATATTTTATTGCATCCGCGTCTTTGTTATTGAAATAAAATTGTGTCATGGTACGTTCAGTTTCTCTGACAAACATTGTTACCAACTGTACGTTTTGATACGTCTTTTTACAGCAGACAAATAATTATTAAAGCCGTAACGTGTAACGGATGTATCCTCGAACTTTGACCTCAGTAATATTGAAGCCCGTATTAAATTAATAGAAAACCATTGCGATACTAAGCCCTATGTATAGACTCGTCTTTGCAGTCATAAATCTGTGTGCGTGGTGTAATTGTTGCTGTTCCTTAGGACCCCGCGCGTGCCGAGACTGGGCTTCCTTTCAACTTCAAATCTCTAATAATAACGAAATTGCTTGATTGTGTAATATATTCTTTAGTTAAAAGCGGCAACGATAAAAACAATATTAAACAGGAAAACTCTTCAAATATGATTGAGTTTGGTTCTTGCAGTTGGGCTGTGCGCTGTCCGAGAGTCTCAACACGATTGCTGGATTCCTCGCCGGT
Organism: Styela clava; assembly: GCF_964204865.1. NCBI lineage: Eukaryota > Metazoa > Chordata > Ascidiacea > Stolidobranchia > Styelidae > Styela > Styela clava. The sequence goes on from NC_135255.1 coordinate 23,178,250, forward strand.
GGTTCACGTAACCGCTGATCGGTTAAAGCATCTATCACCATCAAGTCCATGCTTCCGAAAACAAATAACTAACTAATCTCATACCCGACATGGAATGGTAACCAGACCAGAGTCCGTGGTTTGCCATATGGTTAAACCGTCTTATATTAATGAAAACATTGCATGTTATTTTTGACTTAATAGTAGCATTCATATTGTACACAGAAAAGATTTAAATAATTCCTTCATATTTATGTAGCTCTTCTGGTTTATCTTAAAACAGACGTGAAAAAAATTATGTAAGCGTCCGTGGATGTCCATGAAGTCCTGAAAATATTTTAAATTGTAAATGGAATTTTTGGCTTCACAGATGTAATAAACAACAAACAACAAACCTAGTCAAAATATATTGAGAACTTACTTCATAACAAAATTGAAATTATAAAGGGAATTTATGGACACCCTGTTTCTTTTCACGAATTAATTTGTTACAATGTTTCAGTACAGCATCAACTCCCCCCCCCCCCCCCCCCCCCTTCAATTGGGGCTAAGGGGCGTGGAATTTGGACCCGATATGTGTAATCTGACATCCCAACCGCTTTGCCATTGGGTCGGCTTATAGAATATTTTGGTTGTGTTCTTTGTGTTCATGCTTTAAAATTCTTTAATATTCATCCCTTGTGGTTCATGTGTCCCGAAGCGATGAATGAGATAATATTCTTTGTTTTTCTGTAATTGTGGTCATGTAGTAGTTTTTCAATGCCAATGACACTAAAGTCTTTAAATGAATGTCCCGGTTGGGTGAAATGTGCACCTACAACTAAATCTTTATTTTGCGTTTAATACTTCTGATATGTTCAGTTATTCTATATTTTAGATGTTTTCCCGTTTCTCCTATGTATTGCATGCCACACTTTTTGCAGCTTATTAAGTAGATGACATTCTCCGAGTTGCAAGTAGTTTTCTGATTAATTTTCATTTCCACGTCCTCGTGTCTGCTTGTTGCAATTTTTCCTTTTCCGGAATGTTGGCAAGTGCTGCATGACTTTCTGCCACATTTGAAAAATCCCGGATTCTTTTTGGCTGGTGTTTCTGATTTCAATCTTGCTCTGACTAATCTGTCTCTTAGAGTAGGGCACTTACGATAAGATAGTCTTGGTGGCTTGGGGAAAATTTCTTTTAGTCTTTCATTGTTGTCCAGAATATATTGGTAATCTGAAAAGATTTTTCGGATATTTGGTTGTGTTGGGTGATAACTTGTGATGAACGGTAGCAAGGTTTCTTTTTTGTTTTCAGTTTTTGGTGTGAAAAGAAGTTTTCTGTCAAGTTCTTTTGCATATTGAATCGCGTCGTCAATTAAATGTTCTTTGTATTTTCTCGTCGTGAGGTATGTTTTCATGATTTTTGCATATTTATCAAAGAATTCATTGGTTGAACAGGCTATTCTTATTCTAATGAATAAGCTATTCGGAATATTTTTCGTGACATGTCTAGGATTACAAGAAGACGGTGAAAGGTACTGATGAGAGTCGGTTTCTTTGTTGAAAATTTCAGTTTCCAATTTGTCGTTAATTATATGAACTTTAACATCCAAAAACGTAATGCGTGCAAAAACGTAAAACGTAATCTGACGTTACCCAAAGAATATTCTCATTCATAAAATGCATGACTAATCATACGCGGCCACACATAGTTCATACTTAATTGCGATTCTTGGAAGCGATCATCTCTGGCCCGTGTTAAAGAAAATGCGTGTATGTCGTGTATGATCGTCTACTACGCAAATAATAAGTTAATTAAGGCGTAGCACTGTTAAATAAACTGTACTGTTAAAAATTACATGCGTTCGATAGTTTTTAGGTTGATTAAACAATCTCGACAGCCAAATAATATGGAATGCATACGCTAATGTTTTTATTTACAAAATTATATTCGAAGTTTTCTCCGAGCTTGGAATCATGATAATTAGTCGTTTTATAAAAAAAAAATTATCTGATGTTATCCAAGGAATATGCACATTCATAAAATGCATGACTAATTATACACGGCCATACAAGATCTATGCCTAATTTTGATTCTTGTATTGGCCTACTGTGGCCCATGTTGAACAGAATACGTGTATGACTTGTAGGATCGTCTACTACGGAAATAATAAGTTATGGCGTAGTGCTGTTGGAAATTACGCAAAAACTATATGCATTTGATAGTTTCTAACTTGACTAAGCATTCCCAGTGGACTCGTGTATCTCAAACGATGGGGCGCGCCCCACAAGAGCGTTGTAGACAAATTTTGAGAAGGCGCGAAGCTGATTAAAACTAAAAGTATTTGTTATATTTTATCTTGACCGCCTTATTTTAGATATTTACATTTCGTTAATTTGGATATTCACGTTCCATCCACGTATTTTTAACGTGGTTTTTGAATAAAACATACTATCTCATATTTGTAGCATAATATCAGTTAGGTATTTTTGAGATGGGACGCGAGACTTGACAAATTCTAAAAAAGTGCGCTGTTTAAAACGTTTAGGAACCAATGCAATGACCATTAAATATAATTGCACCTGTGGTTTCTGTAACTTTTATGTGAGTTCTATTTTCATTTTTAGTTCTTTATCTTGGATGCAATTAGATCAGATATATTTGGGCGTTTTAGTCTTTACTTTAAGTTAGATTTCGGATCAGGACCTAGCCAGATATTGTCAATGGGGTCGGTTCTAAAATTTTTATTTGCCAAGTTAGACCGCAACAGAAAGCGAACTTAGCCGGAGACCGAAAATTGTGTTTTTTTTCAAAGTCTTGAGGGTCTAAAAATCGTTATTTAAAAGTGTGACTAAAATTTACTATGTATGACGCAGAATAATGCTTCTTTTTGCATTTCAAAAGAGGGGGTTCCGACGCGTAAAACCTCTACTACTACCAGATAATGGCTCTGCGCCTATAAATTTTCTTATAGAAACTTCACCAAATTTTTGAAAGCATGTATCGATCTTATGACGCGAAAGAAATTTTGAATATGACGTTCAAGCAACATAACGGAAATGGATCAGCGTCAAAATACGTGGATATAACAAATGCTTAACGTGTAAACGTCAACGCAAGTATCAAGTCGATAATATATTCCTACTGGTCGAGTGTCGGAATAGGATGAAGATTGTGAGATTTATTATGAGGGAGAGGAAAGTCGATACGCGACGTGTCGTCCTGTTACCAGTGTAAAGAAAATGCGTGTATGACAAGTAGGAGCGTATACTGAGGAATTATGTAATATCAAGTTAAACAGCACAAAGAATTCATATGCGTTCAGCAACAATAAATGGCTCAGCGGTCTTTCTATTTTCAGATATTGGCTCTGCGTCTAAAATTTCCTTTGATACTTCGCTAGATTGTTCAAAGCGTGTATCAATCTTATGGCGTGAAAGAAAATTTGAATACGACGTTCAAGCGACGTACCGGAAATGAATCAACGTCAAAATACGTGAATATAACAAATGGCTATAACAACGTTTTGCCAAACGGGGCCCTATTGTTTCCCGGGAAGGATATTTTCACTCATTTAGTGTTATTTGCAATGCCTATGTATATGCATACATTATGAACTATTCAAAATGTACAAACGTTGCGTCGAATATTGTGTAACATATTTTAATAGAGTTTGTATCTGTATTGTTAAAGGAATTAGGAGCTTAAATATAGGCCAAGAGAGGAATGTGACAAAAAAGGTTTGGGAACCGATGGGTTAAGATTAAAAATCGTCCACGCAAGTAGCAAGTCGATATTTCTGCAATGTTTACTGGTTGAGTGCTGTGAAGCGGGATAGGGTGAAGATTGTCAGATTTACTCAGAGGAGAGGCAAGTCAATAAGACGAGTTAAACATATGGCGGGGGACGCATCCGGCCCCTGAGTCGTGTTTGCCCGTCCCTACTCTAACACATATTAATTTCTTTATAGGTTCTTAGGAGATTGATTTAACAACGATTATTTTATTCGACGTTTTGTTCAGTTTCAGAAGCCAGTGCTCTGTAATGAGCTTGTATAATTTGGAATTTCTACGGGCTGTTTGAGATTGTTTTTTTGCGTGCGATGACGTCATCCAAATTAAAAATTGCCCATGTTGTTGCGGTTCCGTGTTCGCTGTTATCAGGTGCTCAGGCAAAGTCGTGAAGATTGAAAGATTTTTTATGATGACATATTGTGTGTATTCGTTCTATTTCGTTTTGGTCGTGTCTGTATATTTTACCATTGCTCACTTGTTTCTATCATTATTGATTCTTGGTGTAGGGATTTGTTCGGCGTGAAACGCGGTACTCCCGTGGTATGTGTACCAGTTTAGTGTTAGGCCATAATTTTATTCCGATTTTTCCTATTTTAGTTCTATTACGAGTTCGAGGACTGTCTGTGTTAGTCAAGTGAATGTACCCCTGTCCATAGGTTTCATTTTCTTTACACAACTTGTTGTAAAATGAACGAACAAAATAAGTTACTTCCATATTGGTACACATACTTCTGGAGCACCCAAACGCGTGTAAAAACGTGCTATAAAGCAAACACCAGTTGTTCTATTTACTTACATATAACAGTCAACTTTCTGAAAATTGCAACACGCACTATGAGATCAAAAGCAAGTGATCGAGTTTTGGCAATAATTTGGCACGCGTTTATGAAATGGACTTTCCCAATGTAGCAAAAATTGTTCCAGACAAAATTAGTCAATAGCTGTGTCAATTTAAGGTCAATACTAGAACAAATATTTTATTACCAGATAATTAAAGCGAACAACGTAGCAGACGACTGTTACATTTTGTTTCATAAATCGATTATTAAATACCAATTTGGAATTTTAGATGATAATGACACCACAATTGGAAAAATTAGTGCTATCATCGAAACTAGTTTAATGTTCGCAGACGTTTAACAAATTGTTTTTTGGTTTTTATTTGTCAGATCGAGTTTATTGAACACTTTTATCTTTTATAGGGTTAGCGTGGGCTTGCAGATAAACCATCAAAGTTACGTTTTGTAGTTTGAGTTATTAGAACAGATTGAAAGTTCATGGACTTAGCACAAAATATGTAAATCTTTTAACTTAGAGCTTTGTATACGTTGCTTTCATTAAACATTTTTCTCGGACACCGAAAAGTGCAAGCAGACGCTAATTTGAATATAGAAAATGTGGAATGTTCTTGAGCTCCTCTTTCCACAACTTTTACTTGGAACAACATCTGTTACCGATGTGCGATATCTTGCGATACTTGTAAGTGAAGGAGCAAAAGTTATGTATTTTGGTTGTTATTTGTCAACGCCAGTTGATAGAACAGTTTGAACGTTTATATGGATATTGCAAGAGATGTAATATGTAATAATTTCAGCTTTGAGATTTTGGTACAAAAATTGTTTTATGTAATTGACTATCTTGCAGACGCGCCTCCGAAGTAACGTATTTTGTATATAATTTGTCTATTTCAGTTAACACTTTTAGTAAATTAATCAAAAAATATGCAACATATAACAGTTTTAGCTTGGAGCTTCTTATACATCAATTTAGCGTATTCTGGTTATTGTTTGTTTGCAATAAAAAATGACAATTGTAATATATGACAAGTTTAGCTTTTGGTGGGACGTTTTTTAATGTCTTCCACCCAGAAGAAAGTGATTTCCCCGATTTGCGAAGAGCTACTCTACTCACAAAATTTGTTCTGGTTTTTATTTGTACTGTACAAGAACTCTACTGGTTATGTAATGAGCTACCTTATAGAAGCGCTATTATCGAAATGCTTAATAGTTTTTTTTTCTATTCGTCTTCTAGTTAACAGTGGAAGCGTAAGATATGCAATGTACAATAATATTTATAGCTGTTAGTTTTTATCTTTTTTTCTATATGACAATTTTCCAGGATTTTCACTCAAAACAAGGCCCTATACGGGCTTCCACTAATATGCAAACGAATACCATGTAGACGCGCCATAAATGAAATACCTTTTTGGTATATTTAATGATTTCAACTTAGAATTCCAACTTAAAAACTTTCACTAGTTCTCGTTGCTAGAATTTTGTGATAACTTTGTGGGATTTTCTATGTATGGAACTTTATTCAAATGGTTTAGAGTGAGCATATGAAGTGGAATTCATGGTGAGTTAGGATTCACATATTTATCCCGGGGGAGAGGAAAACCGATAACACGGCTTAACCATATGGAGAACCACGGCCTCTCGTCCGGTTACCAGTCCATGTCGGGTATGGGATTAGTTTTAGGTATTTGTTTTTCGGAAGCATGGAGTTGCGGCTCAATGTTGTTGTCGCTAGAATGCTATTGATTTTATTAATTTCAGAAACTTTCTGTGTGTTCTATGTCTCCACATTTTCTGTTATCTGGTGTCGTTCAGGCAAAGTCGTGAAGATTGAAAGTTTGTCCATACATCTACTGTGACAGATTACATATCCGTTGTATTTCGTTTTGGATTTTGTTGCTCACCTGTTTTCATAGTTTATATCATTATTGGTCTCTGGTGTAGAGCTTTGTTCGGCGTCGAACGCGGGTACTCCCGTAGTATGTGTACCAGGTTGGGATTAGGCCATAATTTTATTCTGATTTTTGTATTTTATTTCTATCAAGAGTTCGGGGACTGTCTGTGTTAGCCAAGTGAATACACCCCCTACCCATAGGCTTCCTTTAAACAACTTGATGTAAAGTAGGCGAACAAAATTAGTTAACTCCATTTTGGTACACATACTTCTGAAGCGCCCAAACACGTGTGAAAATCGTTCTATAGAGCAAAAAAAACAGTTGTTCCCTTTACTTGCATATAACAGTCAACTTTCTGAAAATTGCAACTCGCACAATGAGATCAAAAGCATGTGACAACTTGGCACGAGTTTATGAAATTAGGCCTTCCACCATGAAGCTATTGTTTCAGACACAATTAATCAATAGCTGTGTAGGACCAGTAAATTTAAGGTCACTACTAGAAAAATATATTTTAGTATTAGATGATTAAAGCGAACAACACAGCAGACGACTATCACATTTTGTTTCATACATCGATTATTAAATAATAGTTGAAAATTTTAGAAGATAATGACAAGACAATTAAAAAAGTTATTGCTGTCATCGAAACTAGTTTAACGTTAGCAGAAGTTTAACAAAGTGTATTCTGGTTTTTATTTTTCAGGTCAAATTAATTTAACAGTTTTATCTTTTATAGGGTTAGCATAGGCTTGCAAATAAACCATCAAATGTATACAATTAGTTTGAGTTATTAGAACAGATTGTAAGTTCGTGGGCTCAGGTCAAAATATGCAAATTTAATAATTTAACTTAGATCTCTGTATACGTAGTTTTTTTATATCCTTTGTCTGAGAGAACGCACTGTACAAGCCACTGATTTGAAAAGTTGCTCTGCTTTGTGTTTCTCGGTTTAGAGTAAGCAAAGCAATAACTTTAGCTTTGCCTTTGAGCTTATTATATATCAATTTATTTCTTCCCTTTAAACAAGACATCGTAGAACAACCACTCAAATAATGTATTGTAGTTTTATTTTTTACTCGGAACAAGGCCTAGTACGAGCAGTTACTAATATGTGTAAATGCATGCCAGAGAGCAAGAAGGCATTTGTTCTATTTACTTACATATTAACAGTAAACTTTCTGAAAATTACAACACGCACTATGAGATCAAAAGCAAGTGATCACGTTCAAGCAACAACTTAGCATGAGTTTATGAAATTAGGACTTTTCGGATTTAGCAAAAATTGTTCCAGACATAATTAATCAATTGCTGTTGAGAATTTAAGGTCACAACAAGTCAAAACAAAATAGGATATTGAATGCGTTATAAAAGAGCGCTACGATGCGCCACACCGCCGAGTCAAGAATAGGGTACTCCTGTAGTATATGTTAGGCCGTAATTTCATTCTGATTTTCTATATTTTAGTTCTATTACGAGTTCGGGGACTGTCTGTGTTAGCCAAGAGGATATGCCCCTGCCCACAGATTTCAGTCCCTTTACACAACTTGATGTAAAGTAGGCGAACAAAATTATTATTGATACACATACTTCTGGAGCACCAAATAATGTTGGAAAATTATTCAACAGTAAATACCGATACACTTCTGGAGCGCCGAGAATATAAACCATGGTTCACCATATGATTAAGTCTAAATCATTGGCTTTTACAAGAATAAACCTATCTAAACCTATCACAGTATGGATATTACAACTCCAGAACTCAGCCATTACACAAAAAAGATAGACAGAGAGTTTATTTTGAAAACCCCATAATATAGGCCTACACTGATTCAAATGAAGAATTTTGAAAAGCGAACAAATCCTTTGAAAAAGTTTGTGTCAAAATAAAATTATACTTATTGTCGCGGTATAAGATCTTGCTGCTGTGGTTGTAAATAAGTCAGAAGACTAAAGGATTCCAGATTGGTTATTTATTGTACGGCAACTTCACAATTTGAAACTTGAAACAGCAAAAACAGAGCACACAACGAAACGCAACCCACCTCCAGACCAACGGCCGGAGAACGAGAACAAGAGATATATTTTCTCTCGCACGTGTAATTGGGTGGTCGGAGTCAAGACCCGGTTAAAACTGCCCAAATTAGGTCTGGTATAGTTTAGTATCACAAGTACTTCCAGTATTCCGCACGGTGGAATTTTTTGAAATTTTAATATGTGTTTCATGAATCTCTATAAAAGATACGGTCTCAATGATTCGGGTGAGAAAAAATTATTTCTTACATAAATTACGCTTTAACTCAGTTAAATTGAGAATGCCTTAAATGTCTTCCTTAAATCTGGGGGAATTTCCCTACTTTCCGCACGGTGAAATGTTTTAAAATTGTAGTATATGTTTTACATATGTCCACCAAAAATACTGTGTTGATGGATTGGATGAGAAAGAATTATTTCTTGCATAAATTAAGCTTCAACTAAATTGACGACTTTGTCGATAAATAAGGGCAAATTTATATCTATCTATTCATTTTAACGAAAAAAATGTAGGTTTCAATCATTCTCTGTATTATTATGTTTCTTCTTACTTTTGATTCCTAAAAAGGGGAATTGCCTCATTAATTCCACCCATTTTGTCGCAATTAACTATTGCGTATTTAAGAATGGTTGCGTTTATGGTTCAATGCATAGTAATTCTATTCATACTTCGTGGACAAATTTATTTGAGCAAACTTGCATAAAATAATTTTAACGTGGAAATATCTCGGACATCATGAGGTGAAGTTCTTTATTTTCATGGTTCATGGTTCAATGCATGGGAATTCCATCCATAGGTCGTGGGGCTTTGGTTCACACGCAATGAGGAGCTGAGATATCGAGTTGTTGAATTGTGAACAAATCTCTCGTTATTTATTCGTGTCGTATTTTGCCCACGACTCTCTCTCTCTTTTATCTTTTAGAGATTATATCGCATAAAATGTGGCGCAACTTCAATCTCATTCATATTTCGCTTTGTCAGTGTCTGATGATAAAATAATTTTAGTTCAGTGTAGTTGTAGTGATAGGTGGTTTAGATTGGCAGTTTTTGATGTTATTGGAATTGAGGTTGCATTTCTAAATTAACCTAAGTCGGTTAGATTCGATATTTTAAGAAGATCATTTTGAACATTTTGCCATATCAAAATTTAATGATTTATAGTTGCTATATAGATTTTAAAAATTAGATTGTTTGGAGCTGAAACCAATATAATTAGCCACGGCTTCTGGTTTCGACCAACGGCCGGCAACCAACTTGCTTAATGGTAAATAAGTTCATGGACGCCATCTTGTGCCATATTTGGGAAACGCGAAACAATGGAGTCTTATGGGAAATTTTCGTCGTGTTGTTGTACCGAATCGAATAAGTCCGCTGTTATAAGGGCTAGAATGAAACTGAAGGGTGGATTTTGAACTTTAAGATATATGCTATCTAAATATATAACGCAGATTTTATAGTGATACGCCAATTTGAGGCTGTAAAATGTCTCCGCAACAATCAATCCTACAATGTCATTTGTTCTTCTAGCGCATGGCTGAGCAATAGGGCATTATGGAGCTTGACAGACGAAAAATGTTAACCAGAAAATTGAAACGGCCATTGAAGCAAAGTTGGGTCGGCCGGAAATTTGACGAATAAACACAACTTTTCATCTGTGACATCATAAGGAAAGCCTTTGTCATATTGTTAATTATAACGATTAGAATGACTAATTTACTTCGGAAGCAACTCGGAACCGGTATACTTGTCTTCAAAGACAATTTAGTATACTAAAAATGTAATTTGGCCAACATGAAAGGATATAAGCATGTACGGCTAAGATTCTACTTCAAAATACGACCTTGAAAATTTTTCTACCTAAAATATTAGTGAAAATAATAGGTATGTTTCAATAATTGTGTTGGAACTTTTCATAAGGCGCCGTGTTGAATTGTCGAGAACATTAGGCACAAGATGGCGTCCATTGTCTGAGCGTTGCCCCGCTCATATTATATATACGCTTTGGTTCCGACCTGCTCCGACTCCAGACCTGGTTTAAACCATCTATTTTTGAAACCTGATTTTTGAAAAGGCTCTAGACAAGCATAGTTAAAAATAGGTCAATCTAAACTGGTGGTTCTCAGCTTTTAAATTCATCAATTTAAATTCATCCTTTTGCTTATTTTAAAACTTCCTATTGCTCACTATTTAATGATAAAGCGGTACTCAAGAAGTATGTAAACCAATATGGCGGTCACCGGAACGTAGTATGTGTACCAGGTTAGAGTTAGGCCATAATTTCAGGTACAAATACTACGGGAGTCACTTGGCTAGTCTCCGAACTCGTCATATAACTAAAATAAGAATAATTGGAATAATATTATGGCATATCCCTAACCTGGTACACATATCCTGGTTCCGATGTCCGCCATGTAGGTTCACATACTTCGGGAGTGTCTATGAAACTACCTATTTGTTCAATCTTTAATGGACCCAGCTACTGTTATGGGCAAGCCACACTACCGCTGTTGTAAATTTCAAATAGTCGTGAAAGTGTGCATAAATTAATGTTGCCATACGCCAGATTTTTCCTGACATGTCCGGGATTTTAGTGAACCACAATGCTAGGCGCGAAATTGATTTTAATTTTGATGGAAAACTCCTCGTTTTCCTAGTTTCATTTCTTTATACGGAGTTTTCACTTTGTTGAGCAGAAATTGTTCACACAAAATGAGATATGGTATCTACCAATCAAAATAACACTATAAATGCCACTGGAATGATAAACAGAGGGCCAGAGTGCTAAAAGCCTCTAGACGGGGCCCGCAAGCTATATAAGGTTGGGAACCACTTTTCTACGCAATGCATTAAAAAGGCTAGACTCAGACTAGAAGCCAACAGTCATTCTTGATCCAAATCTAAAAGGCAGAACAAAGATGCAGCAGACTGTAATTAACCGGATTCCATTTGCGTGTTGTATGTGTTATCTACTGTGATTGTGTTAAGTAAGTTGTAATTTTAAAGTGTTTTATTCATCTCAGATTAATACGAGTATTATCGGAACGAACCATGATCAAATATATAACCCTGTTTATGCTTATTGGAATAATTTCCACGGAGAACGCATCGTCTTTGGATAATTATGGGACAGTACTGACCGAGCAAATGAATCGATATTGCCAAACGTATATGTGTCAAGATACCGACCATACATTGGCAAGACAACAGAGAGGGCCGCTGGTTGGAAAAGCTGGGCCAAAGGGCCCAACTGGACCACCCGGAATAGCCGGTCCACGTGGACCAGCTGGAAGCGTCGGTCCTCGAGGGGTCAAAGGTCAGCCCGGGGTTTCTGGGCCATCGGGCGAAGTGAACTACACCAGAATCGAAGAGATTGTAGAAGAAAAATTAAACAGTAAGTGAGTGCCACCATTATACTACAAGCTGAATGCAAACAAAATTTTCAACAAATCATTTGTCATCATTTATGTGTCACTTCTTACAATCGTACATTCACTTTGTATGCGAACACTCACTCGCTGACAACAGTTTCATCCTTGGTTTATAATGTACAGTTACAGATGTTTAGACTAGTTATTATATATTAGCAAAAATAATATAGAATAAACTTTTCCAATAACGATGTCTTGATGACACATAATTATTCCAATCACGGAATAGATATTTATTTATTTATTATTGCTGTTTACAATGAACAAACCACTGGTCCAATTGCTCCCCAATCCCCATTATTAAAAAGATGAGGTTTCTAATAATAGCTTTAAATATGTTCATATATTTTTGCCTCTAATTTTCCTGGATGCAACTTTTAGCCTGTCAAATTCTACTTTGCTTTTGTCCTAATTCATTGCCAACTGATTGATTCATTTAATTTCATCAGGTATGTTCTCGCTGGTGCTTAACAAAGACTGCAGCAACTTTGCCACAACAGAGTTAGCTCTGGTAAAGAACGAAACAGGCGGCGTCTTTGCAATCTATCCAGTAAGATGGAACCAAATAATTCAGGTTTATTGCGACACATCGACAGGCGGAGGAAAATGGATAGTGAGAAATTTTCGTCATTAATATACAAGATTAGGCTTGTAAAAAAAAACTTTCAAGAAGCTTTTAGTTGTTCATCATTAATAAAGTTCCATAATTAACATATCACCAGAAAAGTGGTAATTTTGGCAACGGGATTCTATGATATATTTTTTGGAAGCAAAGCTAACTAAAATGAAAATATTGACTTTAATCTATGCGTAATAGCTTGGGTGTAAACTATGCTGAAGTGCAAATATTCTCCCAAATATAGTCGCTTGTGAATCTTGAAGTGAAGCAACTAATCAAATAAAATAATTTACAATGTTCTCAAATTTGTTAGGATTGGAGAAACTACATCGATTAACATCAGACGGTGACTTTGAACTCAGAATTGATTTGGAAGATTGGGAGGGAAATAAACGCTACGCCAAGTATTCGTAAGTATTTCATCAATTATATTTTACCCGTTTTTTACAGCTGTGGGTATTGCGGACGGAGATTCCGGCTTCTGATTCGGAAACGACAATTTTTGATTAAAAAAGCTGAATCATTTGGAATACTTTTCAGATTTAATTGGAAGAATTTGACTCCGGCAACTTGTTTATTATTTCAAATCCGACTTCCTATCTTTACTTTGTGTTTAATGAAAAATTTTCTGGTCGAGTAATAGTTTTGATTATGAGATTGACCAAGTTGACTGTATAAGACAAAACTTGGAAATTATCGATCATCTAAAAACAGCATCCTTCCTATTAGTAACACTTTGTTTAGATTCTTACAAATCCGGTCGAGCATTTCTCGCGGCTTGTATCATCATATAGGTGATGCAAAACTGATTTTTCGGGTTTCAGGACTGAATATGAAATTCTATAATAAAACGCATTATATCTATGTTGTTGAAATAATATTCTCTTATTTCAGGTCGTTTTCCATCGGATCTGCTTCTACAAAATATCGACTCAATGTTGGAGGATATTCAGGAAATGCTGGGGATTCACTTACATCTAGACATAACGCAATGAAGTTTACGACGAAGGATCGGGACAATGATAGGTATAGTAGCAACTGTGCAAGTAAATATAACAGTGGTGGATGGTGGTTTAATAGTTGCTATCACTCAACCCTCAACGGTAAATATATCAGTGGAGGTCAGACTAGTAGAAACAGTGAAGGAGTCATCTGGTATCATTGGAAGGGAATGGATCACTCACTGAAGTTCACAGAAATGAAATTCCGTCCGAGAATGTAATAATGTCTAAACCAAGGCTGTGGAGTTAGAGTAGAATGTTAAAAATTTTCCTAAATCGGTGTTGCAATTTTGAACAAAAATTTAATTACTATATCAAACTTATCCTGCAAAAAGTCGTTTTCCCAATTTCTTCAAGTCAAAATACGAAATCCCAAATTTTACCAGGTACTTATTTGAAGTCAGAAGTCGAAATTTTCCAAGTTCGTAATCTCAAATTTTTCTCATTTTGATAATATACTCGGATTCTGAACTCGGTTTCTTCAATATCTCGAACTATTATTTCCACAGCCTTTGGTAAAATGTAAATATATTTTCATTTTACAAAATCAACATTTCAATGACTTTTCACCTAATCATCCGAGATAGAGTTTTCATTTTCAATACATTAATATAACAAATACCTGAACTAACCATTTTGTCATTATTCTATATATGCGTTTAATCTTGTATAAATACATGTAAAATTATTTTCTGTTTGACATCTTTCAATGGTAAAATTTGAACCAAACAATTGTTTTATTCAAATGTCTTAAAACTTCCATTAAATCTAGTAATTTCGTTGTTTTGAATTCATTCAAGTTTCTTCAAATGTACATAATAATTTTTAATCATTTAATTCTTGATAGCATGCTTAGATGTCGATAAATCATGCATTAGACAACAGGCTTGTTAATTTATTTGGGTTGGAGAACGGAAGGACAGCTGATTGCGAGCGCGATTGATGTTTGTAAATTTTACAAATGTACTTTTATGGGAATGGTCGTTTGCGAGAATGATACTTTGATGAAAGTCATTTTGCGAGAATAAAGTCTGTAGGAAACGACTATTTTCAAAAAATGCAGTTTTGCGAGAACGAGATTTTACAAGGGCGAGGTGTTTTGACAGAAATAAATTTATGAGATTAAACGTTACCGCAAATGTAGTTCCAAATTTAAATGGTCTGGATAGGATAGGATTTACATATTTATCCCAGGGGAGAGGAAATCCGATACGACGGCTTAACCACATGGCAAACCACGGCCTCTCGCCCGGTTATCATTTCATGTCGGGTATGGAATGAGTTAGGTATTTGTTTTCGGAAGCATTGACTTGATGGTGGAGAAAGCCGTAACCGACCAGCGGTTACGTAAACCACCTTACGGCGGCGAGGCGTCCAGCAATCCTCTCGCATATAACTATCCCCGCATGGGATTTGAACCTGCGAACTGTGGCGTCAATCTTCAAATTTTATTGGTAACATACTTCACTTCTGATTACCTTACACTGGTTGTGGTGCGGTGCAATAACGTGCAATAGGATTGCTTGACTTCTACCTTTTCAGAGTGGTTCAAGTAACCCGTTGGTCTGTTACGACTTTCACCACCAAGTACATATACAACGAATAACTGGTTGACTATTTTCATACTTTGTCAGATAACCAGACGATGAAACGAGTGTCTGTGGTTAGCGATATATTTAAAATCGCCTTATCACTTTTCTTCTCCCATGGAATAATTGATTAAGAGCTATCTCATTCTAAAGTTCAAATAAAAATTGCTTCTTCAGAATACTCCTATGTTGATGAGTATGAACTGTGGCCTTTCTCACATCTGCATTCGCGCAAAGACACATTTTTGCTGAAATCCATATTCGTAACATCTTCCAATGCTATTTCATTTCTGAGCAACTTCGAGCGAAATCGAGTATTCGATAAATTCAACTCTAATCATGTTACGGGCCTCCCAACACTGGTCATTCTGGCAAATATACATTCTTGTAAACTTCCTTGCAGGCAAATGTCTTCCAAATAAGACCGATCTTGCACGTCAACCATGAATCATGAGAGGGCCAGCAATGCCATCACATCTCTAATCACTCTATGCCAGTTCGCAAGTTCGAGTCCCGTAGAAGATAATTAAATGAGAGAGAGTTGCTGGACTCCTCAACGTGACAATGTGGTTCACGTGGCCACTGGTCGGCATGATCAGGTCCCATTCTCATACCTGACATGGACTGGTGCTTGGTATAATTAAGCCAAAATAGGTATGATAAGGTCCGAGTTAGCGCATATTTATAACCTACCAATCGAGAGAAAAACATTAGTCATTCAACATCTCTGACAACAGGAGTTTTAGTATAAAAGTATATTTAAAATTCATTTTCTTTCACACTTGATATTAAAAGATAAAATAACTAATAGAGTCAGGATTTGCATTTCCACACCCAATGTTTAATACATTCCGCCTCTTTGTTAAATATTTGTTAAAAGCTGTTTAGAAAATATCCATGAAATAAAATTTGACTAAAGACTAGGGCAGGACATTTCAAATCGAGTATTCGAATCGAATAGTAAATTATTGGAATCGTTTCAGAGCAAAATTTCGAATCGCCGCCATCTTGTTTTTTTTCTTTCCTCCAATGGCCGAGATATATTTTTCAATTTATTTTTATTTAAGCCATATTTTTTCACAAAATTTTGACATATGGCTCTTTTCTGTAGTGAGCTATTGATGAAAACGTGTTTTTTTTTGTCTATGAACGCTCAGCAGTCTGTATTAATGAATTCTATGTTTTCAGTAACTTATGTGTCTGGAGGACCGAATACAATAAGAAAGTTACATACAATTTTATATCTCCCGAGTATTCGAGATTCGTTCGAATCGAAAAAAATATTCGATTTGAAATCATCAGGTATTCGAAAATGCCCAGCCCTACTGAAGATTTTACACAAATTCAACTCCAAAGTTTATGCAAACTTCAAACATATCAATATTCAAAAATAATCTTATGTGTCTTTTTCAAGTAGGAGAAATGACATCTTATAAGATTTTTGCTAAAAACAGGTCGAGGAGACAATAAAATTTCAACATGAATAAAAACTCAGACTGCTTACGAATTCAATTATTATGCAATCTGATATTATTGATGCCCTAAAGCAGGGGTGTGCAAAGTGCGGCCCGCGGGCCAAATGCGGCCCGCAAGGGAAAATTGTGCGGCCCGCAGAGGCAACTGGAGAGCAGTTTGAAAAAAATAATATTAAAAGATACAAGAGCTAACTGAGTTTTGGTTACAGCCTATCGGTTAATTTTGTCTAAATCCAACCTAGAATAAGATCTGACAGCAAATTATTTGAAATGAATCTTGGCGTATTTTACAGAAAACATCTCAACCAAAATAACTTTCCCCATTTGAAAAAAACCATGGCTCCAAATATTGCACTTTTCGGTAACATATTTTTTTTCTTAAATGGGCGTCATTTAGAATTGCTAGCACTTCCATTTAAGCAAATTTGGATAAAAGTAGTCGGGAAAAGAATCCAGCAGCAAATTTCTTACTGAATTCGTTTAAATTGGGTGTGACAGTATATTTGAATTTGAATTACAGTTTTAAGGAATTTATGCATTTCAACTCATCATTTCTGCAAGGACCCCCAATGATGACATGAGATCAATAACAAAATGACATCATTTTGTGCCTGCAACTAATAGAAAGCCTGTGTTAAATGTAGGTGCGGCCCGCGGTTTCACCCGGTTATTGATATTTGGCCCGCGTGCGAAAAAGGTTGCACACCCCTGCCCTAAAGCAGTGGTTCCCAAAGTTGATTGACCACTGTTCAAAATTAGAAGTGAAATGATAATTGCGGGCCTGGAGAGAGGAGGGCCCAGTAGGGGCCAATAACGGTATCGGAACGTATAATTAGGATACCGATATAATTAAATTGCTACGATTATACACATGCTTAAACTGTGATAATGACGTAACAATTGGCCGGTCTGAGTGAAAACGCAAAACAATAAAAAAACATAAAGTGAACTATTTTACTCAAGTTACTCAGGCCATATTGAATCGTTAGGCGGGTCTTAATTAGCCCACGGATTGGGAACCACTGGCCTAAGATATTCGTTACCAACCGGAAGTCTGTAAATTGATTTCAGGGGTCTCGCTAGCTTTTCAGGCACAAGATAAAAAACAAATTGTATAATGAGAATGTGACCATTCGCCACAGCGTAATACAAATCCTATTTATATAAATGAAAATTTAAGGTTAAGAACTACGGTCCAACTAATTGTTTGTATTGCTGAACCTGTGAAAAGTCATCATTACAACACAGTATATGTAGAAGGCACAGGCATTCCTCTCTCTAACGCATGCCTCACTTCCCAACGTAGAGCAGATCGCTTTTTACTTGTCGGTACAACATAGGTGTTGGGGACGTAGATTCTTTGTGGCTTCTGGAAATAGAAAACAGGTTGAAGGAATAGTGTAGAGCAGGGCTCACTCAACTGGCGGACCGCGGTCCGAATCTTTCAAGTATCTTAAGCTGGGCCTTAAGCAAGGTCTCCCTTGAAGGGCAACGGGGCAGGTTTCTGGACGCCACAAGAATAATCCCCGATTAGGTTTAAGCACATATATATACGCTGCAATTCAGCATACCAGTATATAATGTCACGGCATTTACCACAAGTCGAGGAAGGTGCTCCATTCTCCTGGCCCGCGAACAACTTTCCGCTCCTAATTTTGGCCCCCGGTCAATAAACTTTGGGGACCACTGTCTTAGATCATAGTAGTTCCTCATATTTCCACGCCCCCCGAGGGGACGTGCCCCATCGTTTGAAAACCACTGGGTTAGACTCAACTGTATTTGCGTATACATATCTCTCGGTTAACCTCGTGCATAGCTCATGCATAAGTAGGTAGTGCCGAATGCTTGCAGTGATGCCTTTAACGGCATGCAGTCTTTATTATGTATTATAGAATAGGCAAAAATAGCCCTCATTTTTGCCGAGCGATGACATGCTGGTTAAACTGCTAGACTTGAAGTTAGGGGTGAGCGACAGGCGGGCCCGCAAGGCCACAACCCGGATTATTAGGTTTTGCCCTTGTAAACACTCAGATTTTGCATAGTTAACAAATTATGCAAGAAGTCAAAATTTCAAGTTCAAGTGCGCTATGGGTAGCAATACTAACCGGCTGTGGTTCATCCTTGTACATCATTTGGGCTTTGACTTCCCATCTTAAATCTTTATGGCTTTTCTCTCCGGGAGCTTTTATTGAATTCCATACGTCTCTGTATTGATGGTATCTATAAGATGGAAATATTTTGAGAGGATTATTCATTGTAAAGGTATTCCATCGAAATTCTGGGTACAAGTTGCTAAAGTCCAAGTTTCATCAAATTTCTGAGTCGAGGTAGAATACTCATAAGTTCATTCGGCCCGCTGCTTTTATATGTGACGAGGCGAGTAAATTCGCTCACAAGTCACGACTCGAGTCGATGCTTTTCTTGGTCACCCTCAAGTCAGAAGCCCAGTGAATGCACCCCGTTTCTAAGTCGAGTCAATGTAGCCTCGAGTCACAAGTCAGATTGAGCCAATGTACTCTCGAGTCACAAGTCTAATCAACGCATTCTCAGGTTACAATTCAGGTCACGTTACTGTAATTGTGAGTCAAAAGCCGAGTGAATGCACTGTCAAACTCAGAGGCCTAGTGGATGCACTTTCGATTCACAAGTCGAATCAATGCACTCTCAAGTTACAACTCGAGTCAATGTATTACCAAATCAGAAGCCAGATCAGTGTACCCCCGAGTCACAATCGAGTTATTGCACTCTTCAGACTCAACATTAGAGCTCGACCGATATATCGGCCAACCGATATATCGGGCCGATATTGCGTGTTTGCCGATATATCATATCGGCCCAACCGGCCGATATATATCAGCGTTAGTCGCTTTTCCACGTTCTAAAAAATTAGTCTCTTTCCCCGGGAAATATCTGCAGCCGAGCGTTTTCTTTTTCTCGCTTCTCTCATTTTGCCTCTCAATGAACAGAGAGTTCTCTTCTATATTTCTCTCTTTTATCTCTTCGTGCGGCGCAAAATCCTCGCCTTCGAATATCTTGCGTTACCACTAGACTTGCACGTAATCGACAAAAATAAATTCCGTAATTACGGCAAAATCGATTACGTAATGACCCCGTAATTGCGATATGTTTTCACGCATTTAAACCTATCATAAAAACCATTTGAATCCACTTCTTTTCCGAATGGGACATCGAAGTTTGGTTTTCATATCACCGACAGTACTACACGCCGGTGACAGATGTTAAAGACAAATACCAAGGAGTGAATTCAAATTAAATTTATTCTGATTTTTATCTTTTGTGTTGATTTGATTTTCCTTTATCACCTTCATAAATTGACCGTCCCAATTTTATGCGATCAATTTTATCATTACCAACACTGGTATACGGATATTTATGAAACAATAGTTGCCTCTTTTAAAATCGACTTTCGTATTGAGTAAAAATTTCGGATTTCCAAGTTATTAATCAACGACGAGCGTATTCTTTCGTTTGATTATACCTGCGCTTGCCTCGCGACGAAGACTTGTTATTGCTCCGTTTTTTACATTATCCGACTTTGCTACCTAGTTAGCATTTTGCAATAATTATTGATGCTGAATTATTGACGATATTCCGATTACCAAGCTTCATTTTATATCAAATCATTTCGCGGCCTAAATGTTATAGCATTATTTGCGATAAATTCAGATCACATATTAATTATTTAGCCGGCGGTAAATTCTTACCCGTAACTCGTTGTAAATTAATGCTAATAAATTCTATTTTGTTTTTTAATGTGCTGTAATTTGTATTAATAAAAGTGATTGAGTCGGGAAAAGAAAGTAGCCTTCTCTCCCTTTGCTCCATAGCGGCGGTAAAATTCGTTTCATGTCTGTTTCACGGAGAGAAAGAAAAATACGCCTTCCGGAATTACAATCAACTATAACACATTCTTATTTATTGTTATCAGCGCCGAATAAAAAAGATAACAAATCGTGAAGACAAAAAAGTCTGTCGGTGTTAATTGCGTTATGGTGATAACGCTCATAATAATATCGTTTTGATCGTGAAACCAAACGCTCAAACGGGGTGGCGACTTTACGTAATTTGTAACTTCCCTTCCGTAACTCGAAATAATTACGTAATTCCCTAAATTACGTGCAAGCCTAGTCCCCACCTACTACTGTATGGATCAAAATGGACTTCTATAAGCTTTTTACTGATTGCCCTTTTTCTTTTGTGCTTGGTTTTTTCAAACTTTGCCTTCTGTTTTGTGCATTAATGTGTGTTCTTATTATTTGCTGTTAAACTTTTATCAATGATGCAAGCACTGTGTAGGACGTCTTTATTTTTCAACATAAACTTTTGATTGACTGAAACTGAATTTTTCTTTCTATTTGTATTTACTGCGGGTTCAGGTTGTAGATATCGGTATGTCGATATCGGTTATCGGTCACTAGTTGGCCGATATATCGTTATCGGTATCGGTGCCAAAAAGTGATATCGGTCGAGCTCTACTCAACATCTTCGTACACTTACTACGGGACCGCCAATTATAGTACATACCAGTTTTATTGAGAGTTACTCGAATAATATTAAATTCAAATTTAATGAAAATATAATTTTATCTCGAAAATCATTGGAAAATAACAAATTGGGTTGGCAATGCCGAATGGGGAAGATACTGATCCATGCAATAATGTGGCTTGTTACGTACCAGTAG
Organism: Styela clava; assembly: GCF_964204865.1. Taxonomy (NCBI): domain Eukaryota; kingdom Metazoa; phylum Chordata; class Ascidiacea; order Stolidobranchia; family Styelidae; genus Styela; species Styela clava. Next base: position 23,199,543 of record NC_135255.1, read on the forward strand.
TTGCCTACAGTTAAAACGTGTCATCAAAAAGTACTCCATAAAGAGTAACCAACCTGTTAACAGGGTCTGATTTCTTGATATTCCTTGTATGAGGGTGAACTGTGTTCGGTCTGATGTCTGTAGATAAAAAACAGAGGGGTTAGGGGTGGGGTAGATCAGATCCTCAAACTGGGCCACAAGCCCCCCTAGATGGCCACAGAGCGTTTTACTGGAGGGCACAAGCAAAGGGCTTCATCACTGGGTGTTATTCATTAATTTACAGTACATTGATTAACACCGAAAATTTGCACTTAACACCCAAAGATTTGCACCCGACACCTGAAAATTTGCACCCTACACCCGAAAATTTGCACCCAACACCCGGGAAATTGCACCCGACACCCAGAAAATTGCACGCGACACCCGATAAATTCACTCCAAAGTGAATTTCTAAATGGGAATTCCTCAAATATTCCTAAAATGAAGCTTTATGCAAATAAGAATCACACTCACATGAAGGTAACGGTTGATCGTGAATGAACTCTTGATCCGCTTTCCTTTCCTAAAAAAAAAAGACTTGGACTTAACAACATTGGCCAGCTCACCAAGGGTGAGATAAATTGGTGAGCAATTCTGAACCAGAAAATGTCCGACAAAAACATAGTACCTCCTTACAAACTAATGGTTGCTTTCACAAAGCTTTGTTCGTAATAGAAAACTTAAGAAAAAATTTCTCAGATTTACTCAGACATAAGTGAAACTTATCGTTTGACTGGCCGAAGTCATTAAATCTCACAAGCTGGGTCATTTTAGCCCGCTGCTGTGAAAAATTACAAATTGAGTCATTGGCAATGACTCATTGCACTCACAAGTCTTGTAATTGCACTCACAGGTCGAGTCACCCACTCAGTCGAAAATAACCAAAAACTATTGCGTGACTCACCAAAGGCCTGGCTGTATGAGGTCTAGGTGGGAGCATTGTTGCCAAGCGTTCCCGATCGTAACTAACCGCCATGTCATCCATGGAAATGTCGTGAAGTCTGTAAGAATTTTCGTTCATCCCGTCCGCAACTAACGACTCATCGAAGACCGCAGATTCTCCATTTTGTTGTTTTCTAAAAAAGCAACAATTTTGAGACATTTTGACTCAATAATTCGATATTAGACTTTTGATTTGAAACACAATTACTAAAACTAGGGCAAAAACATATATTTCACAATTTCGAAGAACACATAGGATCTGAGAAAAGGCGCGCTTACATAACAATACCGACTTCGAACACAAAACCAGAAAAGTGACGTGCTTGTATAACAATGCCGACTTAACAGGTTGGCAAAAAATTGAATATATTGAAAAAGAACGCGACTCACGAGCTTAAAATTTTGGACGCCCTGTTCTAGAGCAGGGGTTCTCAAACTTTTGGTGTTGCGGAGCCCTTGAAAATGTTGACTATTATTCACGGAGCCCCAAAATAAATGTTGAAATTGTTACTTTCCGATTAATATTCCAGAGTAAGTTAAACGTACTTTACTCAATTTAAATACTGAACCTTTTTCAAAGATAAATTGTAAGAGACTAAAGCTGTAAATTTTAAATTAGGGGTCGAATCTTTTCCCCTATTGACATTTTTGGAAGACTTAAGGCCGCTAATAACGTGCGCGATTGTATTTTGTTACAATCTCCGATTGTTTTCGTCAGCATGGCGTGTTTTTAAACCTCAAACATCTTTACGCCAGTGTTTATTCTCCCTAAATCAAAAATTCCCTTCGGCATATACATGTATTGTTCCACAATGACGACGATAATTGCTTTTTCGTTCTCGTGGGAAATTATGAAATCAATTTAAAAAACATGTTCCCATATTATAATCATCGGCTACGAAGTGCAAAAAATAATAGTTAATAAAGAGGTAAATCCGCAATTCAAACTTCTTGATTAAAAAGCGGCATTCTAAAATATTAGAACTGAAACTTAAAATGAAAGATAAGTTTTGTATATAAGTTTTGTTTCAGCAGACTCACGTCAGAATAAAAACGCTTTTATAGACATTGTAAATCACAAAATTTGGTGTTATGTTAGGTTTTCTTCGGTTATTCATCGTGGTAACTGCGAAATTGAAACACAGTCAATTAATTATGCGCGCTAGGTACCATTTTTCCATTCTGAAACTACCGACAGAGTCGCATGCACTAAAATAAATTTCAATCGTTCGTATTTTGCCAAAACTTGTGATTTTTCAAACGGCGATATCAAGTTTAACATATCCCAAGATCGCAAAAATACAACTCCAATTTATTTATAGATGGCAGTTTATCACGCAGTTTATGTTATCTTAGAATAGTATTTTTTCCTTTTAGCAATCCTAATAGTAATCTCTGATCAAACGTGAGTAACGATGAGCACAATTGAATTATTACGACAAGACACTTTAAATGCTCGCATCGGTCATGAATTGAATATTTTACGCAACAGAAATCTCGTTATCCGTTTTTTTTTGAATCGCCAAGAATGTTGCGCGTAAATTTCCGATTCCAATTTTGAACTTCCTCCCTCTAAAGAATTCTGGCTGCGCTCCTGCTTATAAATATTGTCATTTTTAATTCCGCCACTTTGCAATATTTCAAGGATATCTTGTTGTCAAATTTTATCAAAGCTGTTATTGCTTCTACGAACAGTTTTAAATTAGCCAAGTCAGTACTTTGAAAAGTAATCCAATAGCTCGCGGAGCCCCTGGGTTTCTCTCGCGGAGCCCTGGGGCTCCGTACGGAGCACTTTGAGAACCTATGTTCTAGAGCATATTCAAAATTAGGGCGAGAAAACTCTTCCATAAAAACGTGCTTGATAGCTTGCCTACTGCCTTGTTTAGAGTGAAGATATAGAAATACCCACCTTAGAACTTTCCTGCGTCTGATGACTCTCCTTTCTGAGCTCGTTGGTAACTCCTGCGTGACACTGGTTGTTGGGGTTACCGGTGTGATGTCATCAGTAATTTGAAATCTACCTTGAGAAGTGATGTCCTCGCTGTTGCTAGGGTAACCGAAAAACCTGTGATCTCATCATCATTGTCATGATGATCATAAAATGTGGGAATATCATTACTGGTGGTAATTGTAGTAGTGAAATCTCGAGGTTGCCATGTCAATGGTGCCTCATCACTGCTACTTAGTATTCAGTTGAAGGGCTGCTTGGTACGATAAAATTAAAACAATTGAAAATTCTTTACAACACAGGTAATTTAAATGAAGAAAAATTGTGTGTCGTTCATTGCGGCACCCTGTTGTGTAAATTTTGTAGTTCGCCTCCTCTGCCTGAGATCATTCGAATATATTTTGAATATTCTATTCTATTAAACCATGGCACGTTCTAGTATTTCCTAGATAACATTTAAAATTGAGAGAGAAGTTGAAATAGTCATTGTTGCAAGTACATCTCAGATTTGTCGAATTCGCAAAATGGCAAAAATACGGATCTAAATTGTCGATGCAAACGCGGGTTAAATTGAAGACAATTAAATTATAATAAATCAAGACATTTTAAATATGGTCACAAAAAAGTATCCACACTAAATACAAGCACGCATGTCTATCTCATATTTTTATACGCAACAGATTGAGCGGTATTTTAGACAAGTAGTGTTTATATTTTGACACAAGAAGACGGAACCGCGAGTTACGGAACCGCGACACAATTATATCAAAATAGAAGAAAATTTTATAGATTCTCGTAAAATATTTTATGGTATACCTAAAAGTCGACTCTTTTTATGAACGCGTAATCGCGGCGACTGTTTCAGAATGAAATGAAAATTTCCGATTTTGAACCCCCCTTTTGAAAATCCTGACTGCGCGCTTGGCTGGCTGGGTACCTCGCGGAAGTCGAAATTTTTATCATTTCTGTGTGAGCTACATGTAGCCCTAACCAAGATGATGAAATAAATTTTATCCTTTTCAGTATTGTCGCGTTCACATTGTTTCTGGCTACAAAACTAATCGTGATTGACCTTCATACCTATGTCTTAGGTCGTGCAAAGACAGGTCGAATGTAGCTAATTTCCATGCACGTTATCTAAGAAATAAATTTGATTTTCATCCGTATACTATTCAAATCAGGTAGTTGACTATGCAAACCAAAACATAAACGTTTGGCACGCGAAGGTGCTCATTATTCATAAAATGGCACGCTGAATTCAAAAGGTTGCCGACCCCTGGACTAGATAGTACATACTAAGTAGTAATTTGGGACAAATTACTTTGAGCAAACTTGCATAAAATATTTTGACGTGTGGAAATATGTAAGACATCGTGATATTTTATTCGGAGTTGCGTGTGAAGATACGTTCATGGTTCAATGCATAGGAATGCATAGGTCTGCCGCGCCGTATCGGCAGGACAATAAAATAATTCGAAATATTGGTATTTCTGAACGTTCATAATTTTTTAACAATTATGAGTAGCGAACTGAGGGGCATCTCAAACGAAAGCAAATTCGCGCAAAGAGATAAGATGTTACATTTTGAAATAAAGTTTGTTAAAAATTGAGAAATTCATTTTAGTCGCAACATTTTTCTCATTTTTAGTTAGTTATGATCCGAAATCTCGTATTTTATTGAGGAATATTTTAGCAATAACATAGAGCTCTTTGTATGCTTTCAGTTGATACTTGAATTACTTTCGTAGCTATCGTATAACCAAACTTATAGCAAAATATGCATTTCTACATTCTTGTGTCGGATGAACACGTTCAATAATCGGCCATGACGTACTGACCAATGACCAGCTTTCATGCAATAAAATATTTATTTAAATACTCATTGTGGTTCTAGACATACGAGGTCATAAAGCTGATTCCTTCTGAAACGAAAAACAAGCCGGTAAACCGGCTTGCCGGGTTCAAGCAGTTAAATTCCGGTTAAAACAGAAGTCTCAGGTAAAAATAAGGTTTTAAACCATCAAAATAAGCCTTTAAATGTAATTACATAACGAAGTCACACGGATGACTAGGTAGTACATACTATGTAATAATTTGAGACAAAATGATTTGAGCAAACTTACATGAAATAATTTAAACGTATGGAAATGTCTAAGATATCGTAAGGTGGAATTCTCTATTCTATTTTTTTATTCTGAGTTGCGTGCGAAGATACGTTCATGGTTTAATGCATAGGAATTCCATTCATAGTTCGTGGGGCTTTGGTTCGCACGCAATGAGGAGCTGAAATATCGGGGTGTTGAATTGTGTACAAATCTCTCCTTATTAACTCGTATCGCATATTCCCCACTTTTCTCTCACTTTTATTTTTTTGAAATGATGTCATAGTTACCCGTTCGCATATTTCACTTTAGTCAGTGTCTGATGATGAAACAATTTTAGTTCAATGTAGTTAGAGTAATAGGTAGTTTAGTTTAGCAGTTTTGGTGTTATTGGAATTGAAGTTGCATTATACATTACCCTAAGTCGGTTAATGCAATATTTTTAGCGCATCATCTCGAACATTTCGCCAGTGCACGATTTGAAAATTTACCACTGCATGATAGATTTATAATATATTCCAAGTGTCCTGAATATGTTAAAAAATTATAGCTAGTTTGGTGGTGGAAAGAATTGAACTCCAAATTTCGATTGAAAATAGTAGCCCTTTAAGACGGGTGCTCGCACGGTGCTCTATTCGGAGAGAAAGGTGGGTGTGAGCGTCGAACAAAAAATATATTAATAAACCATGACACATTCTGGTATTCCTAAGATACCAGTTAAAAATGAGAGGGAAATTGAAATAGTGTTACCATATGTGAGACCGCACTTTAGTAGCCAAGCTGAAGTCTCAGATAAGGTTAAGGTTTAAAATCATCAGAATAGGCATTAAAATGTACTTACATAACAAAGTCAAACGAATAGACTAGGTAGTAAATACTATGTAGTAATTTTGGGAAAATTAATTTGACCAAACTTGTATAAAATAATTTTAACGTGTGGAAATATCTATGACATCGTGAGGTAAAATTGTCTATTTTCTTATTTCATACCAAAGTTGCGTGCGAAGATACGTTCATGGTTCAATGCATAGGAATTCCATTAATAGTTCGTGCGACTTTGGGTCGCACGCAATGAGGAGCTGAGATATCGGGGTGTTGAACAAATTCCTCGTTATTTACTCGCGTCGTATTTTGCTCGCGTTTCTCAATCTTTTATCTTTTTGAAATGAAGTCATGGTTTGCATATTTCTCTTAGTCAGTATTTGATGGTGAAATAATTTTAGTTCATAAATTTAGTTGGAGTAATAGGTTGTTTAGTTTGGCAGTTTCTGGTGGTATTGGAATTGAGTTGCTTTTTAAATGACCCTAAGTCGGTTAGAATCAATATTTTCAGCAAAGAATTTTGAACATTCAGCCAGAACACGATTTGAAGATTATAACTGTATGATAGATTTATAATATATTCCAAGAGTCCTGAGTATGTTGTACTAGACGTCGAAGCGTTAAATTTCGATTAAAAATAATAACCCCTTGAGACGGGCGCTCGCACGGTGCTTCATTCGGACCGAAAAGCGGGTGTGAGCATAGAATAAAAAATGTATAAATAAACAATGGCACGTTCTAGTATTTCTAAGAAACCAATTATAATTGATGGGAAAATTGAAATAGTGTTATCATATGTGAGACCGCACTTTAGTAGCCAAACTGAAGTCTCAGGTAAGATTAAGGTTTAAAACAATCAAAATAGTCATTAAAATGTACTTACATAACAAAGTCAAACGGATCGACTAGGTAGTACATACTATGTAGTAATTTTGGAAAAATTAATTTGAGCAAACTTGCATGAAATAATTTTAACGTGTGGAAATATTCAAGACATCGTGAGGTAAAATTGTCTATTTTATTTTTTATTCCAAAGTTGCGTGCGAAGATACGTTCATGGTCCAATGCATAGGAATTCCATTCGTAGTTCGTGGGGCTTTGGTTCGCACGCAATGAGGAACTGAAATATCGGGGTGTTGAATTGTGATCAAATCTCTCGTTATTTACTCGTATCCTATTTTTTTCTCACGTTTCTCTCTATTTTATCTTTTTAAAATTATGTCACACACGGTCTCTTTCTCGCATGAAATTTGGCGCAATTGCAATCTCATTCATATTTCGCTTAGTAAGTGTCTGATGATAAAATAATTTTAGTTCAGTGTAGTTGTAGTGATAGGTGGTTTAGATTGGCGGTTTTGATGTTATTGGAATTGAGGTTGCATTTTTTAATTAACCTAAGTCTGTTAGAATTGATATTTTAAGAAGATCATTTTGAACATTTCGCCAGATTAAAATTTAATGATTTATAGCTGCTATATAGATTTTGAAAATTAGATTGAAAGGATCTGAAGCCAATATAATTAGCCACGGCCTCTGGTTCCGACCTGCACCGACTCCAGACCTGGTTTACTGTTTACACTATATATTTTCTGTAATCTGATTTTTGACAAGACTCTAAACAAGCATAGGTAAAAATAGGTCAATCTAAACTGGTGGTTCTCAGCTTTTAAATTCATCAATTTAAATTCATCCTTTTGCTTATTTTAAAACTTCCTATTACTCACTATTTAATGATAAAGCGGTACTCAAGAAGTATGTGAACCAAGATGGCGGACACCGGAACGTAGTATGTGTACCAGGTTAGGGTTAGGCCATAATTTCAGGTACAAATACTACGGGAGTCACTTGGCTAGTCTCCGAACTCGTCATATAACTAAAATAAGAATAATTGGAATAATATTATGGCATATCCCTAACCTGGTACACATAACCTGGTTCCGATGTCCGCCATGCAGGTTCACATACTTCGGGAGTGTCTATGAAACTACCTATTTGTTCAATCTTTAATGGATGGACCCAGCTACTGTTATGGGCAAGCCACACTGCCGCTGTTGTAAATTTCAAATAGTCGTGAAAGTGTGCATGAATTAATGTTGCCATACGCCAGATTTTTCCTGACATGTCCGGGATTTTAGTGAACCACAATGCTAGGCGCGAAATTGATTTTAATTTTCATTTTGATGGAAAACTCCTCGTTTTCCTAGTTTCATTTCTTTATACGGTGTTTTCACTTTGTTGAGCAGAAATTGTTCACACAAAATGAGATATGGTATCTACCAATCAAAATAACACTATAAATGCCACTGGAATAATAAACAGAGGGCCAGAGTGCTAAAAGCCTCCAGACGGGGCCCACAAGCCATATAAGGTTGGGAACCACTTTTCTACGCAATGCATTAAAAATACTAGGCTCAGACTTGAAGCCAACAGTCATTCTTGATCCAAGTCTAAAATGCAGAACAAAGATGCAGTAGACTTTAATTAACCGGATTCCATTTGCGTGTTGTAGGCTATGTGTTATCTACTGTGATTGTGTTAAGTAAGTTGTAATTTTAAAGTATTGTTTATTCATCTCAGATAAATACGAGTATTTTTGAAACTAACCATGATCAAATATATCACCCTGTTTATGCTTATTGGAATAATTACTTTGGGGAACGCATCTGCTTTGGATAATTATGGGACAGTACTGACCGAGCAAATGAATCGATATTGCGAAACGTATATGTGTCAAGATACCGACCATACATCGGTAAGACAACAGAGAGGGCCGCGGGTTGGAAAAACTGGGCCAAAGGGCCCACCTGGACTACCCGGAATAGTCGGTCCCCGTGGACCTGCTGGAAGCGTCGGTCCACAAGGGGTCAAAGGTCAGCCCGGGGTTTCTGGACCACCAGGCCAAGTGAACTACACAAGAGTCGGAGAGATTGTAGAAAAAAAAGTAATGGGTAATGCAACATTATTTATAGCGATATACAAAGTCTGATAATGGCCACTTTCTGTTACTACCGACTACCGACTGTTCCCCGACTAGGCAGTATAGTTTAATACTGGTGATCGCCACCATCATACCAAAAACTAAGCGCAAACAACATTTTCGACATCATTTGTCATCATATATGTGATACCTCTTACAATCAGACTACCGCTCGTTTATTCACTTTGTATGCGACCACTCATTCGCAGACAACAGGGACATCCTTGGCAACTATTTTTGCATTTCTATATTATTTTTGTTCTGACTTATTGCCAACTGATTTATGTATTCGTTTTCATTAGGTATGTTCGCGCTTGTGCTCAATGAAGACTGCAGCAATTTCGCCACAACAGATCAAGCCCTGGTAACAGGCGGTGTGTTTGCAATCTATCCAGTGAGATTGAACCAAATAATTCACGTTTATTGCGACACATCGACAGACGGAGGAAAATGGATGGTGAGAAAATTTCGTATTTAATGTACAAGATTACAATGTATTATGGCGCACTTGTGAGCTTGTGTCGTCTGAATCATCTTGGGCAAACTGCAGTTATGACACACTCAGATACAAATAGATATCAGACGAATCAAATAATTTAAAACTGTAGTTTCAGTCCGAGACTCATCTGGCAAAACCAAGTAGCCAAGTGTACGTAATATACAGCCGTAACGGTGCTCCCGAAGTATTCCTACCAAGATGGCGCACAACCTGAACATAGTATGTGTACCAGGTAAGGGTTGTTCAGGTTGTGCGTCATCTTAGTACGAATACTTCCGGAGCGCCGTCGTAACAACTGCTATTTTGCACTTTAAACATTTTAAATGCACTTTAGAGGAAGGTGTCACAGATCAATGCTAACAATCAGTATATATTTTATCCAAGAGCATGATCACTTAATTTGCGGTGAACTACAGCCCGCGGAGTGCGTTTCCTCGACAGCTGAGGTCTAGTGTATGGAAATAGTAAATCGCCCTATGCGCGGTCAAAGATGTCGAATAGTGGCTGTATATGTTGGTCTAGTTAGTTCAGCACGATTCACGAATACTTTGTATCGTAGACAAGCAATTTTTGTTATTCTTTGCTGGGCATACCGAAGGAATAGATACATTTTCTGTAACAGGTTTTTCAACGAAGGTCTAACGGAATGCTCGATTTCGCCTCGTATGACTGGAATGCATATGCGAATGGATTTGGAAATTTAACCGGGGAATATTGGATGGGTAAGATAGATGGTTGTTGGAAAGGATAGGCTTGTAAAAAAAAAAATCAAAAAACTTCAACTTGTTTATCATTTATAAAGTTCCATAATTAACATATCACCAGAATACTGGCAATTCTGGCAACGGGATTCTATGATATATTTTTCGAAAGCAAAGCTAACTAAAATGAAAATATTGACTTTAATCTATGCGTAATAGCTTGGGTGTAAACTATGCTGAAGTGCAAATATTCTCCCAAATATAGTCGCTTGTGAATCTTGAAGTGAAGCATCTAATCAAATAAAATAATTTACAATGTTCTCAAATTTGTTAGGATTGGAGAAACTACATCGATTAACATCAGACGGTGACTTTGAACTCAGAATTGATTTGGAAGATTGGGAGGGATATAAACGCTACGCCAAGTATTCGTAAGTATTTCATCAATTATATTTTACCCGTTTTTTACAGCTGTGGGTATTGCGGACGGAGATTCCGGCTTCTGATTCGGAAACGACAATTTTTGATTAAAAAAGCTGAATCATTCGGAATACTTTTCAGATTTAATTGGAAGAATTTGACTCCGGCAACTTGTTTATTATTTCAAATCCGACTTCCTATCTTTACTTTGTGTTTAATGAAAAATTTTCTGGTCGAGTAATAGTTTTGATTATGAGATTGACCAAGTTGACTGAATAAGACAAAACTTGGAAATTATCGATCATCTAAAAACAGCATCCTTCCTATTAGTAACACTTTGTTTAGATTCTTACAAATCCGGTCGAGCATTTCTCGCGGCTTGTATCATCATATAGGTGATGCAAAACTGATTTTTCGGGTTTCAGGACTGAATATGAAATTCTATAATAAAACGCATTATATCTATGTTGTTGAAATAATATTCTCTTATTTCAGGTCGTTTTCCATCGGATCTGCTTCTACAAAATATCGACTCAATGTTGGAGGATATTCAGGAAATGCTGGGGATTCACTTACATCTAGACATAACGCAATGAAGTTTACGACGAAGGATCGGGACAATGATAGGTATAGTAGCAACTGTGCAAGTAAATATAACAGTGGTGGATGGTGGTTTAATAGTTGCTATCACTCAACCCTCAACGGTAAATATATCAGTGGAGGTCAGACTAGTAGAAACAGTGAAGGAGTCATCTGGTATCATTGGAAGGGAATGGATCACTCACTGAAGTTCACAGAAATGAAATTCCGTCCGAGAATGTAATAATGTCTAAACCAAGGCTGTGGAGTTAGAGTAGAATGTTAAAAATTTTCCTAAATCGGTGTTGCAATTTTGAACAAAAATTTAATTACTATATCAAACTTATCCTGCAAAAAGTCGTTTTCCCAATTTCTTCAAGTCAAAATACGAAATCCCAAATTTTACCAGGTACTTATTTGAAGTCAGAAGTCGAAATTTTCCAAGTTCGTAATCTCAAATTTTTCTCATTTTGATAATATACTCGGATTCTGAACTCGGTTTCTTCAATATCTCGAACTATTATTTCCACAGCCTTTGGTAAAATGTAAATATATTTTCATTTTACAAAATCAACATTTCAATGACTTTTCACCTAATCATCCGAGATAGAGTTTTCATTTTCAATACATTAATATAACAAATACCTGAACTAACCATTTTGTCATTATTCTATATATGCGTTTAATCTTGTATAAATACATGTAAAATTATTTTCTGTTTGACATCTTTCAATGGTAAAATTTGAACCAAACAATTGTTTTATTCAAATGTCTTAAAACTTCCATTAAATCTAGTAATTTCGTTGTTTTGAATTCATTCAAGTTTCTTCAAATGTACATAATAATTTTTAATCATTTAATTCTTGATAGCATGCTTAGATGTCGATAAATCATGCATTAGACAACAGGCTTGTTAATTTATTTGGGTTGGAGAACGGAAGGACAGCTGATTGCGAGCGCGATTGATGTTTGTAAATTTTACAAATGTACTTTTGTGGGAATGGTCGTTTGCGAGAATAATACTTTGAAGGAAGTCATTTTGGGAGAATAAAGTCTGTAGAAAACGACTATTTTCAAATAATGCAGTTTTGCGAAAACGAGATTTTACAAGGGTGAGGTGTTTTGACAGAATTAAATTTATGAGATTAAACGTTACCGCGAATGTAGTTTTAAATGAAATGTGCACTCAAATTTTAATTTTTTTAATTCAAATGGGCTGGATAGGATATGATTTACATATTTATCACAGGGGAGAGGAAATCCGATACGACGGATTAACCACATGGCAAACCACGGCCTCTCGCCCGGTTATCATTCCATGTCGGGTATGGGATGAGGTAGTTATTTGTTTTCGGAAGCATTGACTTGATGGTGGAGAAAGCCGTAACCGACCAGCGGTTACGTAAACCACCTTACGGCGGCGAGGAGTCCAGCAATCCTCTCGCATATAACTATCCCCGCATGGGATTTGAACCTGCGAATCACCGTGCCTTGTCACACCGACGCGGCTAACTGTGGCGTCAATATTCAAATTTTATTGGTAACATACTTCACTTCTGATTACCTTACACTGGTTGTGGTGCGGAGCAATTACGTGCAATAGGATTGCTTGACTTCTACCTTTTCAGAGTGGTTCAAGTAACCCGTTGGTCTGTTACGACTTTCACCACCAAGTATATATACAACGAATAACTGGTTGACTATTTTCATACTTTGTCAGATAACCAGACGATGAGACGAGTGTCTGTGGTTCGCGATATAATTAAATGTGTCTTATCACTTTTCTTCTCCCATAGAATAATTGATTAAGAGCTATCTCATTTTAAAGTTCAAATAAAAATTGCTTCTCCAGAATACTCCTATGTTGATGAGTATGAACTGTGGCCTTTCTCACATCTGCATTCGCGCAAAGACACATTTTTGCTGAAATCCATATTCGTAACATCTTCCAATGCTATTTCATTTCTGAATTAAACTGCTCTCATATCGGAGGTTATTACCCAGTGTACACGACTCTCCATGTTGGTTAGAAATCCCTAAAAACTCCGAGCAGGTATTCGATGAATTGGACTCTAATCATGTTACGGGCCTCCCAACACTGGTCATTCTGGCAAATATACAATCTTTTAAACTTCCTCGCAGGCAAATTTCTTCCAAATAAGACCGATCTTGCGCGTCAACCATGAATCATGAGAGGACCAGCAATACCATCACATCTCTAATCACTATATGCCAGTTCGCAAGTTCGAATCCCGTAGAAGATAATTAAGTGAGAGAGAGTTGCTGGACTCCTCAACGTGACAATGTGGTTCACGTAGCCACTGGTCGGCATGGTCAGGTCCCATTCTCATGCCTGACATGGACTGGTGCTTGGTATAATTAAGCCAAAATAGGTATGATAAGGTCCGAGTTAGCGCATATTTAGAACCTACCAATCGAGAGAAAAACATTAGTCATTCAACATCTCTGACAACAGGAGTTTTAGTATAAAAGTATATTTAAAATTCATTTTCTTTCACACTTGATATTAAAAGATAAAATAACTAATGAAGCCAGGATTTGCATTTCCACACCCAATGTTTAATGCATTCCGCCTATTTTTTAAATATTTGTTAAAAGCTGTTTAGAAAATATCCATGAAATAAAATTTGACTAAAGACTAGGGCAGGACATTTCAAATCGAATATTCGAATCGAATAGTAAATATTGGAATCGTTTCATAGCAAAATTTCGAATCGCCGCCATCTTGTTTTTTTTCTTTCCTCCAATGGCCGAGATATATTTTTCAATTTATTTTTATTGAAGCCATATTTTTTCACAAAATTTTGACATATGGGTCTTTTCTGTAGTGATCTATTGATGAAAACGTGTTTTTTTTTTGTTGTGTATGAACGCTCAGCAGTCTGTATTCTCTTCCTGCTATGTACCCATTTTATTTGACATGGGTATTTTTAAAATTATTTTTTTTGTCAACCATTAAGCCCTAAAGCTTCAATCATGGCTTTTTAAAAGCGTGTGCTAGAGTTCTATTCAGCAATATATCTTTAAAACACACTCCTCCAAAAAAAAATTTTATGCAAAAAAATTTAAAAAATTTCTAAAGAAAAAATTGGACTTTTAAAAATTCTGTGTACAGTGGAGGGTTAATAATTAACCCTAATTAATTAATTTTTTCTTCAACGTTTTCATCAAGTTTTTCCTAACACAACAATACCGAAACGACTATTATAACATAAATGGTTATTACTCCGAAATTCACAATTGTATTTACAGGTGTATCAAGTTAAACGCTAAAATTACCGATTTTGATGACGTCACAGCTCTTAATATTACTGCACAGACCGCCCCCAATGCAAAGAAATTAAATTTTTTCGACGGAAATGCGCGTAGAACGACGTAAACAATTCCATACGCGCATTTACGCGTTAAAATTACCATTAATTTTGCGTAACGTTTTTTTACGTGAAAAATCTCCATACTTCTGCCAACTATGACTATGGAGCAGTCGAAATCATATTTATCAGAACAACACGGCGCCAGGGATGGTCAGGGATAGTATGTATGACTGAAAATACATGCTAAACCAACAATAAGTCATTATAAAGGAGTATTTCCTGTCTGAGCTGAGTTGACATTTTCAGACGTCCGACAGGCGATTTTGAAATCCACGTTATTTATACGATTCGCACTTTGCGTCACGGCTGGAAGGTTTTATCGGGACAACACTAAAAGGCTGAAGGAAGAAACGAATGAAGTGGAGGAAAAACGGAAGTTGAAGTGTTCCCAAAGGTGAAAAATTAAAAAACACTAAAAGGCTGAACACTAAAAGGAAGAAGGGGATGAAATTTCTTCCGACGGGTAGTTAGGTGGCTGGAGTCACTAAAATGCTGAACACTAAAAGGAAGAGGTGGATGAAATTTCTTTCGACGAATAATGAGGTGGTTGAAGTCACTAAAATGCTGAACACTAAAAGGAAGAAGTGGATGAAATTTCTTCCGACGAATAATGAGGTGGTTGAAGTCACTAAAATGCTGAACACTAAAAGGAAGAAGTGGATGAAATTTCTTCCGACGAATAATGAGGTAGTTGAAGTCACTAAAAAGCTGAACACTAAAAGGAAGAAGTGGATGAAATTTTCTCCGACGAATAATGAGGTAGTTGAAGTCTTGTTATTGCTTCATTGCTTGCACGCTTTTCTATTAAAACCACTTTTATTCAATGGCTCAGAATCTTGCTTTGACCAGTGGGATCCAGTCATTAAAAAATTACCCCGAACTATGTTGTTGAAGATATCAGGTTAAGACTCCATGCCTACCTGCTTAACCGGGTTAAATACATAAGACAGCCAATCCTGAAATGAGAAGATTTCTGTTTTCATAAATCAGCGATTCCCAACTTGGGCTCACCAAGCGGGGCACAACACTGATTTTTTCTCTCTTTACAAGAAAACCCACTGTTCTTCCTAGTTTCATTTCTTAATATGGTTATTTCAAAGTGTTTTCACTTTGTTAGAGATGAATTGTGTAAAAATAACGAGATTCGGAATGTACCAATCAATATAACACTAAATATGCCACTGGAATGATGAACAGGGGGTCATCAGTGCTAAAACAATCCAGAGGGGGAGCCACGAGCCATAAACATTTGGGAATCACTGTCACAAACAATAACTACCTATTTATCGGTTTCCACTTGTACAGAGGCTTGGTCTGAGTGAAAACGGAAAATGTTACACAAATAGATACCCCCGAAATATGTGAACCAAGATGGTGGACACCGAAACGTAGTATGTGTACCAGGTTGGGGTTAGGCCATATTTCAAGGCCAGACTTGAAGAAGTCTGAGAGCAAATGATGATAATTTTATGCAAAGGTTTTGGTGAAATATTCTTGCCACAAAAAAAAAGGAATTCAAACATGCCGTTGTTCACGCAAATATTTAGCTCAAGATATTTCGTACCCATAATAGAAAAGCACCTGGAAGCGTTATATGAGTTTTCGATCCGGTCTAACAATCATTTACAGGTTCACTAAAACTTATTTCAATTATTTCAAACTTATATTAAATTATTTCATGAGTTGTTTGGACGTGTAGGTTTAGACATCTTTATATGAACTATAGTTAATAACTACTAGGCTGGGTAACAGAAAAGTTTAATGATATACAACTGTTTCAAAGGATCTTTGTCGAACCCTTGGAATAGATCTACCGGTATCGAACACCTGGGAAATCGAACCCAGGTCTGCAGATAAAGAAACACTGCCAGACTGCCATATGATATCGTACTACAGTACTAAATTTATGAAAAAACAGTCAAGTTCTATTACCTATGTTCTCACGCTAGATCTTATTATTTGGCATCTTCCTTTTTATGTATATCTTTATATCTTCCAACAATATCTTCCAACAAACCATCATTAGGAAACCTTCATGTAGACGGCAACATTGACGTTCTCTCAACTATTTTTCACAGCATGAACAACAGACAACTTAATGGATGTTTCCCCAACCAATGTCAACAAAACGCAGAAAAGTTGAGGCTAAGTACAAAGTTTTTTTTGAGAAGCAATGCAATGAGAAAAAAATCTATATTCTATTCGAGAGATGTATCTCTGGTCTATTTTTAATATAAAAAGTATCATCCGTTCAGTTTTCAACTTTCTAAAAATATCTGCGGCCCGCCAATAACTTGCAACTCTCAATTTTGGCACGCGAGCGACAAAAAGATGCCGACCCCTGCTTTAGAGTATATTCAAGGAGTTCTGAATATGTAAAAAAAATTGCAGCTAGTTTGGTGGAAATAGAGATTTAAAGCAACAGTACATTGTCCTTGAGGATGAAGCGTTGAATTCCGATTGAAAATTAGCTCTTACGAATGGTGCTCGCACGGTGCCTTATTCGGAGCGAAAAACGGGTGCGACCGTCAAACAAAAAAATATATATATAAACCATGGCACGTTCTGGTATTTCCTAGATAACATTTAAAATTGAGAGAGAAGTTGAAATAGTCATTGTTGCAAGTACATCTCAGATTTGTCTAATTCGCAAAATGGCAAAAATACGGATCTAAATTGTCGATGCAAACGCGGGTTAAATTGAATACAATTAAATTATAATAAATCAAGACATTTTAAATATGGTCACAAAAAAGTATCCACACTAAATACAATGACGCAGTCTATCTCATATTTTTATACGCAACAGATTGAGCGGTATTTTAGACAAGTAGTGTTTATATTTTGACACAAGAAGACGGATACGCGAGTTACGTTGGACACAATTATATCAATATAGAATAAAATTTTATAGATTCTCGTAGCTGTCCTAAATTGAATATTTTATGGTATACCTAAAAGTCGACTCTTTTTATGAGCGCGTAATCGCGGCGACTGTTTCAGAATGAAATGAAAATTTCCGATTTTGAACCTATCTTTTGAAAATCCTGGCTGCGCGCTTGGCTGGCTGGGTACCTCGCGGAAGTCGAAATTTTTATCATTTCAGCGTGAGCTACATGTACCCCTAACCAAGATGATGGAATAAATTTTATCCTTTTTAGTATTGTCGCGTTCACATTGTTTCTGGCTACAAAACTAATCGTGATTGACCTTCATACCTATGTCTTAGGTCGTGCAAAGACAGGTCAAATGTAGCTAATTTCCATGCACGTTATCTAAGAAATAAATTTGATTTTCATCCTTTTACTATTCAAATCAGGTAGTTGACTATGCAAACCAAAACATAAACGTTTGGCACGCGAAGGTGCTCATTATTCATAAAATGGCACGCTGAATTCAAAAGGTTGCCGACCCCTGGACTAGATAGTACATACTAAGTAGTAATTTGGGACAAATTACTTTGAGCAAACTTGCATAAAATATTTTGACGTGTGGAAATATGTAAGACATCGTGATATTTTATTCGGAGTTGCGTGTGGAGATACGTTCATGGTTCAATGCATAGGAATGCATAGGTCTGCCGCGCCGTATCGGCAGGACAATAAAATAATTCGAAATATTGGTATTTCTGAACGTTCATAATTTTTTAACAATTATGAGTAGCGAACTGAGGGGCATCTCAAACGAAAGCAAATTCGCGCAGTGAGATAAGATGTTACATTTTGAAATAAAGTTTGTTAAAAATTGAGAAATTCATTTTAGTCGCAACATTTTTCTCATTTTTAGTTAGTTATGATCCGAAATCTCGTATTTTATTGAGAAATATTTTAGCAATAACATAGAGCTCTTTGTATGCTTTCAGTTGATACTTGAATTACTTTCGTAGCTATCGTATAACCAAACTTATAGCAAAATATGCAATTCTACATTCTTGTGTCGGATGAACACGTTCAATAATCGGCCATGACGTACTGACCAATGACCAGCTTTCATGTAATAAAATATTTATTTAAATACTCATTGTGGTTCTAGACATACGAGGTCATAAAGTTGATTCCTTCTGAAACGAAAAACAAGCCGGTAAACCGGCTTGCCGGGTTCAAGCAGTTAAATTCCGGTTAAAACAGAAGTCTCAGGTAAAAATAAGGTTTTAAACCATCAAAATAAGCCTTTAAATGTAATTACATAACGAAGTCACACGGATCGACTAGGTAGTACATACTATGTAGTAATTTGAGACAAAATGATTTGAGCAAACTTACATGAAATAATTTAAACGTATGGAAATGTCTAAGATATCGTAAGGTGGAATTCTCTATTCTATATTTTTATTCTGAGTTGCGTGCGAAGATACGTTCATGGTTTAATGCATAGGAATTCCATTCATAGTTCGTGGGGCTTTGGTTCGCACGCAATGAGGAGCTGAAATATCGGGGTGTTGAATTGTGTACAAATCTCTCCTTATTAACTCGTATCGCATATTCCCCACTTTTCTCTCACTTTTATTTTTTTGAAATGATGTCATAGTTACCCGTTCGCATATTTCACTTTAGTCAGTGTCTGATGATGAAACAATTTTAGTTCAATGTAGTTAGAGTAATAGGTAGTTTAGTTTAGCAGTTTTGGTGTTATTGGAATTGAAGTTGCATTATACATTACCCTAAGTCGGTTAATGCAATATTTTTAGCGCATCATCTCGAACATTTCGCCAGTGCACGATTTGAAAATTTACCACTGCATGATAGATTTATAATATATTCCAAGTGTCCTGAATATGTTAAAAAATTATAGCTAGTTTGGTGGTGGAAAGAATTGAACTCCAAATTTCGATTGAAAATAGTAGCCCTTTAAGACGGGTGCTCGCACGGTGCTCTATTCGGAGAGAAAGGTGGGTGTGAGCGTCGAACAAAAAATATATTAATAAACCATGACACATTCTGGTATTCCTAAGATACCAGTTAAAAATGAGAGGGAAATTGAAATAGTGTTACCATATGTGAGACCGCACTTTAGTAGCCAAGCTGAAGTCTCAGATAAGGTTAAGGTTTAAAATCATCAGAATAGGCATTAAAATGTACTTACATAACAAAGTCAAACGAATAGACTAGGTAGTAAATACTATGTAGTAATTTTGGGAAAATTAATTTGACCAAACTTGTATAAAATAATTTTAACGTGTGGAAATATCTATGACATCGTGAGGTAAAATTGTCTATTTTCTTATTTCATACCAAAGTTGCGTGCGAAGATACGTTCATGGTTCAATGCATAGGAATTCCATTAATAGTTCGTGCGACTTTGGGTCGCACGCAATGAGGAGCTGAGATATCGGGGTGTTGAACAAATTCCTCGTTATTTACTCGCGTCGTATTTTGCTCGCGTTTCTCAATCTTTTATCTTTTTGAAATGAAGTCATGGTTTGCATATTTCTCTTAGTCAGTATTTGATGGTGAAATAATTTTAGTTCATAAATTTAGTTGGAGTAATAGGTTGTTTAGTTTGGCAGTTTCTGGTGGTATTGGAATTGAGTTGCTTTTTAAATGACCCTAAGTCGGTTAGAATCAATATTTTCAGCAAAGAATTTTGAACATTCAGCCAGAACACGATTTGAAGATTATAACTGTATGATAGATTTATAATATATTCCAAGAGTCCTGAGTATGTTGTACTAGACGTCGAAGCGTTAAATTTCGATTAAAAATAATAACCCCTTGAGACGGGCGCTCGCACGGTGCTTCATTCGGACCGAAAAGCGGGTGTGAGCATAGAATAAAAAATGTATAAATAAACAATGGCACGTTCTAGTATTTCTAAGAAACCAATTATAATTGATGGGAAAATTGAAATAGTGTTATCATATGTGAGACCGCACTTTAGTAGCCAAACTGAAGTCTCAGGTAAGATTAAGGTTTAAAACAATCAAAATAGTCATTAAAATGTACTTACATAACAAAGTCAAACGGATCGACTAGGTAGTACATACTATGTAGTAATTTTGGAAAAATTAATTTGAGCAAACTTGCATGAAATAATTTTAACGTGTGGAAATATTCAAGACATCGTGAGGTAAAATTGTCTATTTTATTTTTTATTCCAAAGTTGCGTGCGAAGATACGTTCATGGTCCAATGCATAGGAATTCCATTCGTAGTTCGTGGGGCTTTGGTTCGCACGCAATGAGGAACTGAAATATCGGGGTGTTGAATTGTGATCAAATCTCTCGTTATTTACTCGTATCCTATTTTTTTCTCACGTTTCTCTCTATTTTATCTTTTTAAAATTATGTCACACACGGTCTCTTTCTCGCATGAAATTTGGCGTAATTTCAATCTCATTCATATTTCGATTAGTCAGTGTCTGATGATAAAATAATTTTAGTTCAGTGTAGTTGTAGTGATAAGTGGTTTAGATTGGCGGTTTTGGTGTTTTTGGAATTGAGGTTGGATTTTTGAATTAACCTAAGTTGGTTAGAATTGATATTTTAAGAAGATCATTTTGAACATTTTGCCAGATTAAAATTTAATGATTTATAGCTGCTATATAGATTTTGAAAATTAGATTGATAGGATCTGAAGCCAATATAATTAGCCACGGCCTCTGGTTCCGACCTGCTCCGACTCCAGACCTGGTTTACTGTTTACACTATCTATTTTCTGTAACCTGATTTTTGAAAAGGCTCTAAACAAGCATAGGTAAAAATAGGTCAATCTAAACTGGTGGTTCTCAGCTTTTAAATTTTATAAATTTAAACTCATCTTTTTGCTTATTTTAAAACTTCCTCTTACTCCCTATTTAATGATAAAACGATACTCCAGAAGTATGTAAACCAAGATGGCGGACACCGGAACGTAGTATGTGTACCAGGTTACGGTTAGGCCATAATTTCAGGAACAAATACTACGGGAGTCACTTGGCTAGTCCCCGAACTCGTCATATACCTAAAATAAGGATAATTGGAATAATATTATGGCCTATCCCTAACCTGGTACACATAACCTGGTTCCGATGTCCGCCATGTAGGTTCACATACTTCGGGAGTATCTATGAAGCTACCTTTTTGCCCAATCTTTAATGAACCCAGCTACTGTTATGGGCAAGCCACACTACCGCTGTAATAAAATAAAGTAGTCGTGAAAGTTTGCATAAATTAATGTTGACATACGCCATATTTTTCCCTGACATGTCCGGGATTTTAGTGGTCAATTTTGCGTCAGGGAGAAATGCTAAAAAGTGCCTAAATGTCAGATTTTGGAATACACAGAATTCCTGCTACAAATCCTCGAGTTTCCAGATATTGCGCATCCACGAAATCCTATTTTTCAGAGATATGTCACATGCAAGCTTTTTTTGTACCACACGGGTTGCGTCGCATTCAGATAATTGTGATGTCACATATGAACTGTATTACCAGCATTTTGTAATAGGTGCTTTAGTTGCACTACCTGTAACTTACTTTATTCTGTGTTAGAGTTTTAGTCACCAGTGCTAAAGATTAGGCAACAATTTTGCTTCTTTCGTTTTTTCTGTATTTATTCTATTCTCACAAGAAAGCGACGACAGCTTGTGCCTGGATACATAGTGAATTTATACCATAATAAAAATGGTGTTTTGATTACCAAATTGGTCAAAATGGCTCATTAATTTGTTTTTCAACATATGGTAACCCTAGCATAAATAATTAATCATCTTGAACTAAATAATAGTAATACTGCGCGAGTACAAGGCAACCTCGCTCCCCGTCCCTGGGAAGGTGGGAAGGAAACGTTGTTTTCGACCCAAAGGAGACCATAGAGCAGTTAGAGGTGGACCACAATGCTAGGCGCGAAATTAATTTTCATTTTGATGGAAAACTCCCCGTTTTCCTAGTTCCATTTCTTTATACGGTGTTTTCACTTTGTTGAGCAGAAATTGTTCACACGTAATAGGATATGGAATCTACCAATCAAAATAACACTATAAATACCACTGGAATAATAAACAGAGGGCCACGAGTGCTAAAAGCCTCTAGACGGGGCCCACAAGCTATATAAGGTTGGGAACCACTTTTCTACGCAATGCATTAAAAATACTAGACTCAGACTAGAAGCCAACAGTCATTCTTGATCCAAATCTAAAAGGCAGAACAAAGATGCAGTAGACTTTAATTAACCGGATTCCATTTGCGTGTTGTAGGCTATGTGTTATCTACTGTGATTGTGTTAAGTAAGTTGTAATTTTAAAGTATTGTTTATTCATCTCAGATAAATACGAGTATTTTTGAAACTAACCATGATCAAATATATCACCCTGTTTATGCTTATTGGAATAATTACTTTGGGGAACGCATCGGCTTTGGATAATTATGGGACAGTACTGACCGAGCAAATGAATCGATATTGCGAAACGTATATGTGTCAAGATACCGACCATACATCGGTAAGACAACAGAGAGGGCCGCGGGTTGGAAAAACTGGGCCAAAGGGCCCACCTGGACTACCCGGAATAGTCGGTCCCCGTGGACCTGCTGGAAGCGTCGGTCCACAAGGGGTCAAAGGTCAGCCCGGGGTTTCTGGACCACCAGGCCAAGTGAACTACACAAGAGTCGGAGAGATTGTAGAAAAAAAAGTAATGGGTAATGCAACATTATTTATAGCGATATACAAAGTCTGATAATGGCCACTTTCTGTTACTACCGACTACCGACTGTTCCCCGACTAGGCAGTATAGTTTAATACTGGTGATCGCCACCATCATACCAAAAACTAAGCGCAAACAACATTTTCAACATCATTTGTCATCATATATGTGATACCTCTTACAATCAGACTACCGCTCGTTTATTCACTTTGTATGCGACCACTCATTCGCAGACAACAGGGACATCCTTGGCAACTATTTTTGCATTTCTATATTATTTTTGTTCTGACTTATTGCCAACTGATTTATGTATTCGTTTTCATTAGGTATGTTCGCGCTTGTGCTCAATGAAGACTGCAGCAATTTCGCCACAACAGATCAAGCCCTGGTAACAGGCGGTGTGTTTGCAATCTATCCAGTGAGATTGAACCAAATAATTCACGTTTATTGCGACACATCGACAGACGGAGGAAAATGGATGGTGAGAAAATTTCGTATTTAATGTACAAGATTACAATGTATTATGGCGCACTTGTGAGCTTGTGTCGTCTGAATCATCTTGGGCAAACTGCAGTTATGACACACTCAGATACAAATAGATATCAGACGAATCAAATAATTTAAAACTGTAGTTTCAGTCCGAGACTCATCTGGCAAAACCAAGTAGCCAAGTGTACGTAATATACAGCCGTAACGGTGCTCCCGAAGTATTCCTACCAAGATGGCGCACAACCTGAACATAGTATGTGTACCAGGTAAGGGTTGTTCAGGTTGTGCGTCATCTTAGTACGAATACTTCCGGAGCGCCGTCGTAACAACTGCTATTTTGCACTTTAAACATTTTAAATGCACTTTAGAGGAAGGTGTCACAGATCAATGCTAACAATCAGTATATATTTTATCCAAGAGCATGATCACTTAATTTGCGGTGAACTACAGCCCGCGGAGTGCGTTTCTTCGACAGCTGAGGTCTAGTGTATGGAAATAGTAAATCGCCCTATGCGCGGTCAAAGATGTCGAATAGTGGCTGTATATGTTGGTCTAGTTAGTTCGGCACGATTCACGAATACTTTGTATCGTAGACAAGCAATTTTTGTTATTCTTTGCTGGGCATACCGAAGGAATAGATACATTTTCTGTAACAGGTTTTTCAACGAAGGTCTAACGGAATGCTCGATTTCGCCTCGTATGACTGGAATGCATATGCGAATGGATTTGGAAATTTAACCGGGGAATATTGGATGGGTAAGATAGATGGTTGTTGGAAAGGATAGGCTTGTAAAAAAAAAAATCAAAAAACTTCAACTTGTTTATCATTTATAAAGTTCCATAATTAACATATCACCAGAAAACTGGCAATTCTGGCAACGGGATTCTATGATATATTTTTCGAAAGCAAAGCTAACTAAAATGAAAATATTGACTTTAATCTATGCGTAATAGCTTGGGTGTAAACTATGCTGAAGTGCAAATATTCTCCCAAATATAGTCGCTTGTGAATCTTGAAGTGAAGCATCTAATCAAATAAAATAATTTACAATGTTCTCAAATTTGTTAGGATTGGAGAAACTACATCGATTAACATCAGACGGTGACTTTGAACTCAGAATTGATTTGGAAGATTGGGAGGGATATAAACGCTACGCCAAGTATTCGTAAGTATTTCATCAATTATATTTTACCCGTTTTTTACAGCTGTGGGTATTGCGGACGGA
The DNA here is from genome assembly GCF_964204865.1 of Styela clava. Classification (NCBI taxonomy): domain Eukaryota; kingdom Metazoa; phylum Chordata; class Ascidiacea; order Stolidobranchia; family Styelidae; genus Styela; species Styela clava. Next base: position 23,224,276 of record NC_135255.1, read on the forward strand.
GATTCCGGCTTCTGATTCGGAAACGACAATTTTTGATTAAAAAAGCTGAATCATTCGGAATACTTTTCAGATTTAATTGGAAGAATTTGACTCCGGCAACTTGTTTATTATTTCAAATCCGACTTCCTATCTTTACTTTGTGTTTAATGAAAAATTTTCTGGTCGAGTAATAGTTTTGATTATGAGATTGACCAAGTTGACTGTATAAGACAAAACTTGGAAATTATCGATCATCTAAAAACAGCATCCTTCCTATTAGTAACACTTTGTTTAGATTCTTACAAATCCGGTCGAGCATTTCTCGCGGCTTGTATCATCATATAGGTGATGCAAAACTGATTTTTCGGGTTTCAGGACTGAATATGAAATTCTATAATAAAACGCATTATATCTATGTTGTTGAAATAATATTCTCTTATTTCAGGTCGTTTTCCATCGGATCTGCTTCTACAAAATATCGACTCAATGTTGGAGGATATTCAGGAAATGCTGGGGATTCACTTACATCTAGACATAACGCAATGAAGTTTACGACGAAGGATCGGGACAATGATAGGTATAGTAAGTAAATATAACAGTGGTGGATGGTGGTTTAATAGTTGCTATCACTCAACCCTCAACGGTAAGTATATCAGTGGAGGTCAGACTAGTAGAAACAGTGAAGGAGTCATCTGGTATCATTGGAAGGGAATGGATCACTCACTGAAGTTCACAGAAATGAAATTCCGTCCGAGAATGTAATAATGTCTAAACCAAGGCTGTGGAGTTAGAGTAGAATGTTAAAAATTTTCCTAAATCGGTGTTGCAATTTTGAACAAAAATTTAATTACTATATCAAACTTATCCTGCAAAAAGTCGTTTTCCCAATTTCTTCAAGTCAAAATACGAAATCCCAAATTTTACCAGGTACTTATTTGAAGTCAGAAGTCGAAATTTTCCAAGTTCGTAATCTCAAATTTTTCTCATTTTGATAATATACTCGGATTCTGAACTCGGTTTCTTCAATATCTCGAACTATTATTTCCACAGCCTTTGGTAAAATGTAAATATATTTTCATTTTACAAAATCAACATTTCAATGACTTTTCACCTAATCATCCGAGATAGAGTTTTCATTTTCAATACATTAATATAACAAATACCTGAACTAACCATTTTGTCATTATTCTATATATGCGTTTAATCTTGTATAAATACATGTAAAATTATTTTCTGTTTGACATCTTTCAATGGTAAAATTTGAACCAAACAATTGTTTTATTCAAATGTCTTAAAACTTCCATTAAATCTAGTAATTTCGTTGTTTTGAATTCATTCAAGTTTCTTCAAATGTACATAATAATTTTTAATCATTTAATTCTTGATAGCATGCTTAGATGTCAATAAATCATGTATTAGACAACAGGCTTGTTATTGTATTTGGGTTGGAGAACGGAAGGACAGCTGATTGCGAGCGCGATTGATGTTTGTAAATTTTACAAATGTACTTTTGTGGGAATGGTCGTTTGCGAGAATAATACTTTGAAGGAAGTCATTTTGGGAGAATAAAGTCTGTAGAAAACGACTATTTTCAAATAATGCAGTTTTGCGAAAACGAGATTTTACAAGGGTGAGGTGTTTTGACAGAATTAAATTTATGAGATTAAACGTTACCGCGAATGTAGTTTTAAATGAAATGTGCACTCAAATTTTAATTTTTTTAATTCAAATGGGCTGGATAGGATATGATTTACATATTTATCACAGGGGAGAGGAAATCCGATACGACGGATTAACCACATGGCAAACCACGGCCTCTCGCCCGGTTATCATTCCATGTCGGGTATGGGATGAGTTAGTTATTTGTTTTCGGAAGCATTGACTTGATGGTGGAGAAAGCCGTAACCGACCAGCGGTTACGTAAACCACCTTACGGCGGCGAGGAGTCCAGCAATCCTCTCGCATATAACTATCCCCGCATGGGATTTGAACCTGCGAATCACCGTGCCTTGTCACACCGACGCGGCTAACTGTGGCGTCAATATTCAAATTTTATTGGTAACATACTTCACTTCTGATTACCTTACACTGGTTGTGGTGCGGAGCAATTACGTGCAATAGGATTGCTTGACTTCTACCTTTTCAGAGTGGTTCAAGTAACCCGTTGGTCTGTTACGACTTTCACCACCAAGTATATATACAACGAATAACTGGTTGACTATTTTCATACTTTGTCAGATAACCAGACGATGAGACGAGTGTCTGTGGTTCGCGATATAATTAAATGTGTCTTATCACTTTTCTTCTCCCATAGAATAATTGATTAAGAGCTATCTCATTTTAAAGTTCAAATAAAAATTGCTTCTCCAGAATACTCCTATGTTGATGAGTATGAACTGTGGCCTTTCTCACATCTGCATTCGCGCAAAGACACATTTTTGCTGAAATCCATATTCGTAACATCTTCCAATGCTATTTCATTTCTGAATTAAACTGCTCTCATATCGGAGGTTATTACCCAGTGTACACGACTCTCCATGTTGGTTAGAAATCCCTAAAAACTCCGAGCAGGTATTCGATGAATTGGACTCTAATCATGTTACGGGCCTCCCAACACTGGTCATTCTGGCAAATATACAATCTTTTAAACTTCCTCGCAGGCAAATTTCTTCCAAATAAGACCGATCTTGCGCGTCAACCATGAATCATGAGAGGACCAGCAATACCATCACATCTCTAATCACTATATGCCAGTTCGCAAGTTCGAATCCCGTAGAAGATAATTAAGTGAGAGAGAGTTGCTGGACTCCTCAACGTGACAATGTGGTTCACGTAGCCACTGGTCGGCATGGTCAGGTCCCATTCTCATGCCTGACATGGACTGGTGCTTGGTATAATTAAGCCAAAATAGGTATGATAAGGTCCGAGTTAGCGCATATTTAGAACCTACCAATCGAGAGAAAAACATTAGTCATTCAACATCTCTGACAACAGGAGTTTTAGTATAAAAGTATATTTAAAATTCATTTTCTTTCACACTTGATATTAAAAGATAAAATAACTAATGAAGCCAGGATTTGCATTTCCACACCCAATGTTTAATGCATTCCGCCTATTTTTTAAATATTTGTTAAAAGCTGTTTAGAAAATATCCATGAAATAAAATTTGACTAAAGACTAGGGCAGGACATTTCAAATCGAATATTCGAATCGAATAGTAAATATTGGAATCGTTTCATAGCAAAATTTCGAATCGCCGCCATCTTGTTTTTTTTCTTTCCTCCAATGGCCGAGATATATTTTTCAATTTATTTTTATTGAAGCCATATTTTTTCACAAAATTTTGACATATGGGTCTTTTCTGTAGTGATCTATTGATGAAAACGTGTTTTTTTTTGTTGTGTATGAACGCTCAGCAGTCTGTATTCTCTTCCTGCTATGTACCCATTTTATTTGACATGGGTATTTTTAAAATTATTTTTTTTGTCAACCATTAAGCCCTAAAGCTTCAATCATGGCTTTTTAAAAGCGTGTGCTAGAGTTCTATTCAGCAATATATCTTTAAAACACACTCCTCCAAAAAAAAATTTTATGCAAAAAAATTTAAAAAATTTCTAAAGAAAAAATTGGACTTTTAAAAATTCTGTGTACAGTGGAGGGTTAATAATTAACCCTAATTAATTAATTTTTTCTTCAACGTTTTCATCAAGTTTTTCCTAACACAACAATACCGAAACGACTATTATAACATAAATGGTTATTACTCCGAAATTCACAATTGTATTTACAGGTGTATCAAGTTAAACGCTAAAATTACCGATTTTGATGACGTCACAGCTCTTAATATTACTGCACAGACCGCCCCCAATGCAAAGAAATTAAATTTTTTCGACGGAAATGCGCGTAGAACGACGTAAACAATTCCATACGCGCATTTACGCGTTAAAATTACCATTAATTTTGCGTAACGTTTTTTTACGTGAAAAATCTCCATACTTCTGCCAACTATGACTATGGAGCAGTCGAAATCATATTTATCAGAACAACACGGCGCCAGGGATGGTCAGGGATAGTATGTATGACTGAAAATACATGCTAAACCAACAATAAGTCATTATAAAGGAGTATTTCCTGTCTGAGCTGAGTTGACATTTTCAGACGTCCGACAGGCGATTTTGAAATCCACGTTATTTATACGATTCGCACTTTGCGTCACGGCTGGAAGGTTTTATCGGGACAACACTAAAAGGCTGAAGGAAGAAACGAATGAAGTGGAGGAAAAACGGAAGTTGAAGTGTTCCCAAAGGTGAAAAATTAAAAAACACTAAAAGGCTGAACACTAAAAGGAAGAAGGGGATGAAATTTCTTCCGACGGGTAGTTAGGTGGCTGGAGTCACTAAAATGCTGAACACTAAAAGGAAGAGGTGGATGAAATTTCTTTCGACGAATAATGAGGTGGTTGAAGTCACTAAAATGCTGAACACTAAAAGGAAGAAGTGGATGAAATTTCTTCCGACGAATAATGAGGTGGTTGAAGTCACTAAAAAGCTGAATACTAAAAGGAAGAAGTGGATGAAATTTCTTCCGACGAATAATGAGGTAGTTGAAGTCACTAAAAAGCTGAACACTAAAAGGAAGAAGTGGATGAAATTTTCTCCGACGAATAATGAGGTAGTTGAAGTCTTGTTATTGCTTCATTGCTTGCACGCTTTTCTATTAAAACCACTTTTATTCAATGGCTCAGAATCTTGCTTTGACCAGTGGGATCCAGTCATTAAAAAATTACCCCGAACTATGTTGTTGAAGATATCAGGTTAAGACTCCATGCCTACCTGCTTAACCGGGTTAAATACATAAGACAGCCAATCCTGAAATGAGAAGATTTCTGTTTTCATAAATCAGCGATTCCCAACTTGGGCTCACCAAGCGGGGCACAACACTGATTTTTTCTCTCTTTACAAGAAAACCCACTGTTCTTCCTAGTTTCATTTCTTAATATGGTTATTTCAAAGTGTTTTCACTTTGTTAGAGATGAATTGTGTAAAAATAACGAGATTCGGAATGTACCAATCAATATAACACTAAATATGCCACTGGAATGATGAACAGGGGGTCATCAGTGCTAAAACAATCCAGAGGGGGAGCCACGAGCCATAAACATTCGGGAATCACTGTCACAAACAATAACTACCTATTTATCGGTTTCCACTTGTACAGAGGCTTGGTCTGAGTGAAAACGGAAAATGTTACACAAATAGATACCCCCGAAATATGTGAACCAAGATGGTGGACACCGAAACGTAGTATGTGTACCAGGTTGGGGTTAGGCCATATTTCAAGGCCAGACTTGAAGAAGTCTGAGAGCAAATGATGATAATTTTATGCAAAGGTTTTGGTGAAATATTCTTGCCACAAAAAAAAAGGAATTCAAACATGCCGTTGTTCACGCAAATATTTAGCTCAAGATATTTCGTACCCATAATAGAAAAGCACCTGGAAGCGTTATATAAGTTTTCGATCCGGTCTAACAATCATTTACAGGTTCACTAAAACTTATTTCAATTATTTCAAACTTATATTAAATTATTTCATGAGTTGTTTGGACGTGTAGGTTTAGACATCTTTATATGAACTATAGTTAATAACTACTAGGCTGGGTAACAGAAAAGTTTAATGATATACAACTGTTTCAAAGGATCTTTGTCGAACCCTTGGAATAGATCTACCGGTATCGAACACCTGGGAAATCGAACCCAGGTCTGCAGATAAAGAAACACTGCCAGACTGCCATATGATATCGTACTACAGTACTAAATTTATGAAAAAACAGTCAAGTTCTATTACCTATGTTCTCACGCTAGATCTTATTATTTGGCATCTTCCTTTTTATGTATATCTTTATATCTTCCAACAATATCTTCCAACAAACCATCATTAGGAAACCTTCATGTAGACGGCAACATTGACGTTCTCTCAACTATTTTTCACAGCATGAACAACAGACAACTTAATGGATGTTTCCCCAACCAATGTCAACAAAACGCAGAAAAGTTGAGGCTAAGTACAAAGTTTTTTTTGAGAAGCAATGCAATGAGAAAAAAATCTATATTCTATTCGAGAGATGTATCTCTGGTCTATTTTTAATATAAAAAGTATCATCCGTTCAGTTTTCAACTTTCTAAAAATATCTGCGGCCCGCCAATAACTTGCAACTCTCAATTTTGGCACGCGAGCGACAAAAAGATGCCGACCCCTGCTTTAGAGTATATTCAAGGAGTTCTGAATATGTAAAAAAAATTGCAGCTAGTTTGGTGGAAATAGAGATTTAAAGCAACAGTACATTGTCCTTGAGGATGAAGCGTTGAATTCCGATTGAAAATTAGCTCTTACGAATGGTGCTCGCACGGTGCCTTATTCGGAGCGAAAAACGGGTGCGACCGTCAAACAAAAAAATATATATATAAACCATGGCACGTTCTGGTATTTCCTAGATAACATTTAAAATTGAGAGAGAAGTTGAAATAGTCATTGTTGCAAGTACATCTCAGATTTGTCTAATTCGCAAAATGGCAAAAATACGGATCTAAATTGTCGATGCAAACGCGGGTTAAATTGAATACAATTAAATTATAATAAATCAAGACATTTTAAATATGGTCACAAAAAAGTATCCACACTAAATACAATGACGCAGTCTATCTCATATTTTTATACGCAACAGATTGAGCGGTATTTTAGACAAGTAGTGTTTATATTTTGACACAAGAAGACGGATACGCGAGTTACGTTGGACACAATTATATCAATATAGAATAAAATTTTATAGATTCTCGTAGCTGTCCTAAATTGAATATTTTATGGTATACCTAAAAGTCGACTCTTTTTATGAGCGCGTAATCGCGGCGACTGTTTCAGAATGAAATGAAAATTTCCGATTTTGAACCTATCTTTTGAAAATCCTGGCTGCGCGCTTGGCTGGCTGGGTACCTCGCGGAAGTCGAAATTTTTATCATTTCAGCGTGAGCTACATGTACCCCTAACCAAGATGATGGAATAAATTTTATCCTTTTTAGTATTGTCGCGTTCACATTGTTTCTGGCTACAAAACTAATCGTGATTGACCTTCATACCTATGTCTTAGGTCGTGCAAAGACAGGTCAAATGTAGCTAATTTCCATGCACGTTATCTAAGAAATAAATTTGATTTTCATCCTTTTACTATTCAAATCAGGTAGTTGACTATGCAAACCAAAACATAAACGTTTGGCACGCGAAGGTGCTCATTATTCATAAAATGGCACGCTGAATTCAAAAGGTTGCCGACCCCTGGACTAGATAGTACATACTAAGTAGTAATTTGGGACAAATTACTTTGAGCAAACTTGCATAAAATATTTTGACGTGTGGAAATATGTAAGACATCGTGATATTTTATTCGGAGTTGCGTGTGGAGATACGTTCATGGTTCAATGCATAGGAATGCATAGGTCTGCCGCGCCGTATCGGCAGGACAATAAAATAATTCGAAATATTGGTATTTCTGAACGTTCATAATTTTTTAACAATTATGAGTAGCGAACTGAGGGGCATCTCAAACGAAAGCAAATTCGCGCAGTGAGATAAGATGTTACATTTTGAAATAAAGTTTGTTAAAAATTGAGAAATTCATTTTAGTCGCAACATTTTTCTCATTTTTAGTTAGTTATGATCCGAAATCTCGTATTTTATTGAGAAATATTTTAGCAATAACATAGAGCTCTTTGTATGCTTTCAGTTGATACTTGAATTACTTTCGTAGCTATCGTATAACCAAACTTATAGCAAAATATGCAATTCTACATTCTTGTGTCGGATGAACACGTTCAATAATCGGCCATGACGTACTGACCAATGACCAGCTTTCATGTAATAAAATATTTATTTAAATACTCATTGTGGTTCTAGACATACGAGGTCATAAAGTTGATTCCTTCTGAAACGAAAAACAAGCCGGTAAACCGGCTTGCCGGGTTCAAGCAGTTAAATTCCGGTTAAAACAGAAGTCTCAGGTAAAAATAAGGTTTTAAACCATCAAAATAAGCCTTTAAATGTAATTACATAACGAAGTCACACGGATCGACTAGGTAGTACATACTATGTAGTAATTTGAGACAAAATGATTTGAGCAAACTTACATGAAATAATTTAAACGTATGGAAATGTCTAAGATATCGTAAGGTGGAATTCTCTATTCTATATTTTTATTCTGAGTTGCGTGCGAAGATACGTTCATGGTTTAATGCATAGGAATTCCATTCATAGTTCGTGGGGCTTTGGTTCGCACGCAATGAGGAGCTGAAATATCGGGGTGTTGAATTGTGTACAAATCTCTCCTTATTAACTCGTATCGCATATTCCCCACTTTTCTCTCACTTTTATTTTTTTGAAATGATGTCATAGTTACCCGTTCGCATATTTCACTTTAGTCAGTGTCTGATGATGAAACAATTTTAGTTCAATGTAGTTAGAGTAATAGGTAGTTTAGTTTAGCAGTTTTGGTGTTATTGGAATTGAAGTTGCATTATACATTACCCTAAGTCGGTTAATGCAATATTTTTAGCGCATCATCTCGAACATTTCGCCAGTGCACGATTTGAAAATTTACCACTGCATGATAGATTTATAATATATTCCAAGTGTCCTGAATATGTTAAAAAATTATAGCTAGTTTGGTGGTGGAAAGAATTGAACTCCAAATTTCGATTGAAAATAGTAGCCCTTTAAGACGGGTGCTCGCACGGTGCTCTATTCGGAGAGAAAGGTGGGTGTGAGCGTCGAACAAAAAATATATTAATAAACCATGACACATTCTGGTATTCCTAAGATACCAGTTAAAAATGAGAGGGAAATTGAAATAGTGTTACCATATGTGAGACCGCACTTTAGTAGCCAAGCTGAAGTCTCAGATAAGGTTAAGGTTTAAAATCATCAGAATAGGCATTAAAATGTACTTACATAACAAAGTCAAACGAATAGACTAGGTAGTAAATACTATGTAGTAATTTTGGGAAAATTAATTTGACCAAACTTGTATAAAATAATTTTAACGTGTGGAAATATCTATGACATCGTGAGGTAAAATTGTCTATTTTCTTATTTCATACCAAAGTTGCGTGCGAAGATACGTTCATGGTTCAATGCATAGGAATTCCATTAATAGTTCGTGCGACTTTGGGTCGCACGCAATGAGGAGCTGAGATATCGGGGTGTTGAACAAATTCCTCGTTATTTACTCGCGTCGTATTTTGCTCGCGTTTCTCAATCTTTTATCTTTTTGAAATGAAGTCATGGTTTGCATATTTCTCTTAGTCAGTATTTGATGGTGAAATAATTTTAGTTCATAAATTTAGTTGGAGTAATAGGTTGTTTAGTTTGGCAGTTTCTGGTGGTATTGGAATTGAGTTGCTTTTTAAATGACCCTAAGTCGGTTAGAATCAATATTTTCAGCAAAGAATTTTGAACATTCAGCCAGAACACGATTTGAAGATTATAACTGTATGATAGATTTATAATATATTCCAAGAGTCCTGAGTATGTTGTACTAGACGTCGAAGCGTTAAATTTCGATTAAAAATAATAACCCCTTGAGACGGGCGCTCGCACGGTGCTTCATTCGGACCGAAAAGCGGGTGTGAGCATAGAATAAAAAATGTATAAATAAACAATGGCACGTTCTAGTATTTCTAAGAAACCAATTATAATTGATGGGAAAATTGAAATAGTGTTATCATATGTGAGACCGCACTTTAGTAGCCAAACTGAAGTCTCAGGTAAGATTAAGGTTTAAAACAATCAAAATAGTCATTAAAATGTACTTACATAACAAAGTCAAACGGATCGACTAGGTAGTACATACTATGTAGTAATTTTGGAAAAATTAATTTGAGCAAACTTGCATGAAATAATTTTAACGTGTGGAAATATTCAAGACATCGTGAGGTAAAATTGTCTATTTTATTTTTTATTCCAAAGTTGCGTGCGAAGATACGTTCATGGTCCAATGCATAGGAATTCCATTCGTAGTTCGTGGGGCTTTGGTTCGCACGCAATGAGGAACTGAAATATCGGGGTGTTGAATTGTGATCAAATCTCTCGTTATTTACTCGTATCCTATTTTTTTCTCACGTTTCTCTCTATTTTATCTTTTTAAAATTATGTCACACACGGTCTCTTTCTCGCATGAAATTTGGCGTAATTTCAATCTCATTCATATTTCGATTAGTAAGTGTCTGATGATAAAATAATTTTAGTTCAGTGTAGTTGTAGTGATAAGTGGTTTAGATTGGCGGTTTTGGTGTTTTTGGAATTGAGGTTGGATTTTTGAATTAACCTAAGTTGGTTAGAATTGATATTTTAAGAAGATCATTTTGAACATTTTGCCAGATTAAAATTTAATGATTTATAGCTGCTATATAGATTTTGAAAATTAGATTGATAGGATCTGAAGCCAATATAATTAGCCACGGCCTCTGGTTCCGACCTGCTCCGACTCCAGACCTGGTTTACTGTTTACACTATCTATTTTCTGTAACCTGATTTTTGAAAAGGCTCTAAACAAGCATAGGTAAAAATAGGTCAATCTAAACTGGTGGTTCTCAGCTTTTAAATTTTATAAATTTAAACTCATCTTTTTGCTTATTTTAAAACTTCCTCTTACTCCCTATTTAATGATAAAACGATACTCCAGAAGTATGTAAACCAAGATGGCGGACACCGGAACGTAGTATGTGTACCAGGTTACGGTTAGGCCATAATTTCAGGAACAAATACTACGGGAGTCACTTGGCTAGTCCCCGAACTCGTCATATACCTAAAATAAGGATAATTGGAATAATATTATGGCCTATCCCTAACCTGGTACACATAACCTGGTTCCGATGTCCGCCATGTAGGTTCACATACTTCGGGAGTATCTATGAAGCTACCTTTTTGCCCAATCTTTAATGAACCCAGCTACTGTTATGGGCAAGCCACACTACCGCTGTAATAAAATAAAGTAGTCGTGAAAGTTTGCATAAATTAATGTTGACATACGCCATATTTTTCCCTGACATGTCCGGGATTTTAGTGGTCAATTTTGCGTCAGGGAGAAATGCTAAAAAGTGCCTAAATGTCAGATTTTGGAATACACAGAATTCCTGCTACAAATCCTCGAGTTTCCAGATATTGCGCATCCACGAAATCCTATTTTTCAGAGATATGTCACATGCAAGCTTTTTTTGTACCACACGGGTTGCGTCGCATTCAGATAATTGTGATGTCACATATGAACTGTATTACCAGCATTTTGTAATAGGTGCTTTAGTTGCACTACCTGTAACTTACTTTATTCTGTGTTAGAGTTTTAGTCACCAGTGCTAAAGATTAGGCAACAATTTTGCTTCTTTCGTTTTTTCTGTATTTATTCTATTCTCACAAGAAAGCGACGACAGCTTGTGCCTGGATACATAGTGAATTTATACCATAATAAAAATGGTGTTTTGATTACCAAATTGGTCAAAATGGCTCATTAATTTGTTTTTCAACATATGGTAACCCTAGCATAAATAATTAATCATCTTGAACTAAATAATAGTAATACTGCGCGAGTACAAGGCAACCTCGCTCCCCGTCCCTGGGAAGGTGGGAAGGAAACGTTGTTTTCGACCCAAAGGAGACCATAGAGCAGTTAGAGGTGGACCACAATGCTAGGCGCGAAATTAATTTTCATTTTGATGGAAAACTCCCCGTTTTCCTAGTTCCATTTCTTTATACGGTGTTTTCACTTTGTTGAGCAGAAATTGTTCACACGTAATAGGATATGGAATCTACCAATCAAAATAACACTATAAATGCCACTGGAATAATAAACAGAGGGCCACGAGTGCTAAAAGCCTCTAGACGGGGCCCACAAGCTATATAAGGTTGGGAACCACTTTTCTACGCAATGCATTAAAAATACTAGACTCAGACTAGAAGCCAACAGTCATTCTTGATCCAAATCTAAAAGGCAGAACAAAGATGCAGTAGACTTTAATTAACCGGATTCCATTTGCGTGTTGTAGGCTATGTGTTATCTACTGTGATTGTGTTAAGTAAGTTGTAATTTTAAAGTATTGTTTATTCATCTCAGATAAATACGAGTATTTTTGAAACTAACCATGATCAAATATATCACCCTGTTTATGCTTATTGGAATAATTACTTTGGGGAACGCATCGGCTTTGGATAATTATGGGACAGTACTGACCGAGCAAATGAATCGATATTGCGAAACGTATATGTGTCAAGATACCGACCATACATCGGTAAGACAACAGAGAGGGCCGCGGGTTGGAAAAACTGGGCCAAAGGGCCCACCTGGACTACCCGGAATAGTCGGTCCCCGTGGACCTGCTGGAAGCGTCGGTCCACAAGGGGTCAAAGGTCAGCCCGGGGTTTCTGGACCACCAGGCCAAGTGAACTACACAAGAGTCGGAGAGATTGTAGAAAAAAAAGTAATGGGTAATGCAACATTATTTATAGCGATATACAAAGTCTGATAATGGCCACTTTCTGTTACTACCGACTACCGACTGTTCCCCGACTAGGCAGTATAGTTTAATACTGGTGATCGCCACCATCATACCAAAAACTAAGCGCAAACAACATTTTCAACATCATTTGTCATCATATATGTGATACCTCTTACAATCAGACTACCGCTCGTTTATTCACTTTGTATGCGACCACTCATTCGCAGACAACAGGGACATCCTTGGCAACTATTTTTGCATTTCTATATTATTTTTGTTCTGACTTATTGCCAACTGATTTATGTATTCGTTTTCATTAGGTATGTTCGCGCTTGTGCTCAATGAAGACTGCAGCAATTTCGCCACAACAGATCAAGCCCTGGTAACAGGCGGTGTGTTTGCAATCTATCCAGTGAGATTGAACCAAATAATTCACGTTTATTGCGACACATCGACAGACGGAGGAAAATGGATGGTGAGAAAATTTCGTATTTAATGTACAAGATTACAATGTATTATGGCGCACTTGTGAGCTTGTGTCGTCTGAATCATCTTGGGCAAACTGCAGTTATGACACACTCAGATACAAATAGATATCAGACGAATCAAATAATTTAAAACTGTAGTTTCAGTCCGAGACTCATCTGGCAAAACCAAGTAGCCAAGTGTACGTAATATACAGCCGTAACGGTGCTCCCGAAGTATTCCTACCAAGATGGCGCACAACCTGAACATAGTATGTGTACCAGGTAAGGGTTGTTCAGGTTGTGCGTCATCTTAGTACGAATACTTCCGGAGCGCCGTCGTAACAACTGCTATTTTGCACTTTAAACATTTTAAATGCACTTTAGAGGAAGGTGTCACAGATCAATGCTAACAATCAGTATATATTTTATCCAAGAGCATGATCACTTAATTTGCGGTGAACTACAGCCCGCGGAGTGCGTTTCCTCGACAGCTGAGGTCTAGTGTATGGAAATAGTAAATCGCCCTATGCGCGGTCAAAGATGTCGAATAGTGGCTGTATATGTTGGTCTAGTTAGTTCGGCACGATTCACGAATACTTTGTATCGTAGACAAGCAATTTTTGTTATTCTTTGCTGGGCATACCGAAGGAATAGATACATTTTCTGTAACAGGTTTTTCAACGAAGGTCTAACGGAATGCTCGATTTCGCCTCGTATGACTGGAATGCATATGCGAATGGATTTGGAAATTTAACCGGGGAATATTGGATGGGTAAGATAGATGGTTGTTGGAAAGGATAGGCTTGTAAAAAAAAAATCAAAAAACTTCAACTTGTTTATCATTTATAAAGTTCCATAATTAACATATCACCAGAAAACTGGCAATTCTGGCAACGGGATTCTATGATATATTTTTCGAAAGCAAAGCTAACTAAAATGAAAATATTGACTTTAATCTATGCGTAATAGCTTGGGTGTAAACTATGCTGAAGTGCAAATATTCTCCCAAATATAGTCGCTTGTGAATCTTGAAGTGAAGCATCTAATCAAATAAAATAATTTACAATGTTCTCAAATTTGTTAGGATTGGAGAAACTACATCGATTAACATCAGACGGTGACTTTGAACTCAGAATTGATTTGGAAGATTGGGAGGGATATAAACGCTACGCCAAGTATTCGTAAGTATTTCATCAATTATATTTTACCCGTTTTTTACAGCTGTGGGTATTGCGGACGGAGATTCCGGCTTCTGATTCGGAAACGACAATTTTTGATTAAAAAAGCTGAATCATTCGGAATACTTTTCAGATTTAATTGGAAGAATTTGACTCCGGCAACTTGTTTATTATTTCAAATCCGACTTCCTATCTTTACTTTGTGCTTAATGAAAAATTTTCTAGTCGATTAATAGCTTTGATTATGGGATTTACCAAGTTGACTGAATAAGACAAAACTAGGAAATTATCGATCGTCTCAAAACAGCCGCCTTCCTATTAGTAACACTTTGTTTAGATTCTTACAAATCCGGTCGAGCATTTCTAACGGCCTGTATCATCATATAGGTGATGCAAAACTGATTTTTCGGGTTTCAGGACTGAATATGAGATTCTATAATAAAACGCATTATATCTATGTTGTTGAAATAATATTCTCTTATTTCAGGTCGTTTTCCATCGGATCTGCTTCTATAAAATATCAACTCAATGTTGGAGGATATTCAGGAAATGCTGGGGATTCACTTGATTATCATAACGCAATGAAGTTTTCGACGAAGGATCAGGACAATGATAGGAACAGTGGCAACTGTGCAAGTGAATATAACAGTGGTGGATGGTGGTTTAATAGTTGCCATCGCTCGAACCTCAACGGTAAATATATCAGTGGAGGTCAGACTAGTAGAAGCAGTGAAGGAGTCATCTGGTACCATTGGAAGGGAAGCAGTCACTCACTGAAGTTCACAGAAATGAAATTCCGTCCGAGAATGTAAAGATGTTCAACCATCAATCAAAACTAAAGCCGTGGAGTTAGAGTCGTTGGTTCAAAAATTTCTAAATCGTTGTTGCAATTTTGAACTGAAACTCTAAATACAATATCAAACTTATCCTGCAAAAAGTTGTTTTCCCAATTTCTTCAAGTCAAAATACAAAATTCCAAATTTTACCCGGTACTTATTTGAAGTCAGAAGTCGAAATTTTCCAAGTTCGTAATCTCAAATTATTCTCATTTTAATAATATACTCGGATTCTGAACTCGGTTCCTTCAATATCTCAAACTATGATTTCCACAGCCTTTGGTAAAATGTAAATATTTTTTCATTTTGCAAAAGCAACATTTCAATGACCCTTCACCTAATCATCCGAGATAGAGTTTTCATTTTCAATACATTAATATAACAAATATCTGGACTAACCATTTTGTCATTATTCTAAATATCCGTTTAATCTTGTATAAATACATGTAAAATTATTTTCTGTTTGACATCTTTAGATGGTAAAATTTGAACAAAACAATTGTTTTATTCAAATGTCTTGAAACTTTCATTAAATCTATTAATTTCGTTGTTTTGAATTCCTTCAAGTTTCTTCAAATGTACATAGTAATTTTTAATCATTCAATTTTTGATAGCATGCTTAAATGTCAATAAATCATGTATTAGACAACAGGCTAGTCAATATTTTTGAATTGAAAAACAGGAAGACTGCTGATTGCGAGCGCCAATGATGTTTGCCAATTTTAGGAATGTACTTTTGTAGTAATAGTCGTTTGCGAGAACGATATTTTGTGGGAAGTTCATTTTGCGACGATAAAGTTCCTAATAACGAACTCATTCGATAAAGCAATTTTGACAGAATGGAATTTTACAAGAATGTAATTGTGAGGAATGAAATTTTTTGGGTGAGACTTTAGCGCGAATATAGTTTTAAATGTAATGTGTACTCGGTACACATGTGCTGTCTTGTCCGTACCAACTTTGACTCCAATCTTTAAGTTTTGTGAAAGACTTCTGTCATTGGTGATTCGCGCTAAGCGTTGGTAACACGTGCAGAGGTGCGGCTTCACGATTAAGTGTGCTGGCCAAGTCAGTAAAACCCAACCCACCAAAGATTGAGTGTGCTGCACAATAGGTCCGATAATACGATGAAGTCAGTAAAGACCCTATTTCCCAACAAAAATGCACGGATTTGAACAGATATACTACGAAGCAGAAATACAAGCCAGACTGTATCAACGATCAATGCAAGAATAGCGACGAACGTTCTAAGATGAGGTGCACGGAGTCTGCCAATATGGGTCGAATCTGACGCATTGGGCAATATATATATATAAGTCGAAACCATTAAAAACAGAAAATTCCAGTTCCGTCACATTGCAACTCTGGTTACATTACGCGTGGAGGTAGGTTATGTTTCAGAGGATTGGTTGATTTCTAACTGTTCGGGGTGACTCACGGGTACTCCAAAAATATGTTAAACAAGAGGGCGGACACCGGAACGTAGTATTTGTAACAGGTTAGGGTTAGGCCACAATTTCAAATACTACAGGAGTCACTGGGCTAGTCCCCGAACTCGTCATAGAACTAAAATAAGGAAAATTGGAATAAAACTATGGTATATTCCTAACCTGTTACATAAACTAAGTTCCGGTGTCCGTCATCTTGGTTCAAATATTCCTGGAGCGCCGGTTCACCTAACCGTTGATCTGTTACAACTTCCACCACCAAGTACGTACAAAACGAATAATCGATCGACTATTTTCATACTTCGCCAGGTAACCAAACAAATGTCCGTGTCTCGCGATGTGATTAAAATTATGGCCTCACCCTAACCTGGTACACATACTACATTCTGATGTCCGCCATCTTGGATCCCATAATTAGGGAGTACAATCGTAAACGCCCCGAATGTGAGTAAACCAGAAATGCCCTCACATCTCTGAGTAATCCATGCCAGTTCGAATTCTGGAGAGGTTAATTGAGTGCGAGAGAGTTGCTGGACTCCTCCACGTGCCAAGGAGGTTCACGTAATCACTGGTTAGCCGGGTCTGGCCCTATTCTAATACCCGGCATGGACTGGTACTTGGTATAACTAGGCCGCTTGGGAAGAGGAATGATACGATTCTAATCGGCATATATTCAAAAACAGCAATCCCCAATCGAAATAAAACATTAGTCTTTCAACATCTCTGACAACAAGAGTTTTAGTATGAAAGTATATTTAATATTCATTTTTTTTCACACTATAAAAAGATAGAATAACTGATAAAGCCAGTATTCACATTTTCACAACCTATGTTTAATACATTTAGCCTTTACAACTTTCATCTGTTAAAATCTGATTAGGAAATTTGGTAAAAATTCATGA
Organism: Styela clava; assembly: GCF_964204865.1. Classification (NCBI taxonomy): domain Eukaryota; kingdom Metazoa; phylum Chordata; class Ascidiacea; order Stolidobranchia; family Styelidae; genus Styela; species Styela clava. The sequence continues at coordinate 23,241,619 of NC_135255.1, forward strand.
AATAAGATTCGACTCCGACTCCACATTATTTCAACTCCAAAGTTTATGCAAATTTCAAACATATCAATATCCAAAAATAACTTTATAAGTCTTTTTCTCAAATGGAAATTCACATCTTAAGACTTATAAGATGTTTGATAAAGATAGGCCGAAAAGACAGCAAAAAAATATCAATGAAATAAAAAGTCGAATCAGGCTGCATAAGAATTCAATTACGAGTGTATGCAATCTGATATTACTGATGGCCTAAGACAGTGGTTCCCAAACTTGATTTACCGCGGGCCAAAATTAGAAGCGGAATGATAATTGCGGGCCTGGAGAGTTGAGCGCCTGCTAGGGATCGATATCGATACGTATAATTGAGATAATTGGATTGTTACGGATGCACCCATGCCCAAACTAGGATAATTGGCGGTATCTATACTACAAAAAAGCATGAAGTGTTAAACTATTATACTCAAGTTCGACAGGCCATAATAAATTGTTATGTGGGGCATAATTAGCCCGCGGGCCGCGTTTGGAACCACTGGCCTAAGATAATCATTACCAACCGGGAATTCGTAAATAGATTTCAGGGTTCTCGTGAGCTCTGCAAGCATAAGATAAAAAACAAATTGTATAATGAGTCTGTGACCATTCGCCACAGCGTAATACAAATCCTATTTATGTAAATGAAACTTTTAAGGTTAAGAACCACGGTCCAACTAATTGTTTGTATCGCTGAACCTGTGAAAGGTCATCATTACAACACAGTATATGTAGAGGGCACAGGCATTCCTCTCTCTAACGCATGCCTCACTTCCCAACGTAGGGCAGATCGCTTTTTACTTGTCGGTACAACATAGGTGTTGGGAACGTAAATTCTTTGCGGCTTCTAGAAAAGAAAACAGGTTGAAAGAATAGTGTAGAACAGGGCTTACTCAACTGGTGGACCGCGGTCCGAATCCGAATCTTTCAAGTATCTTAAGCTGGGCCTTAAGCAAGGTCTCCCTTGAAGGGCAACGGGGCAGGTTTCTAGAGGCCACAAAAATAATCCCCGACTAGGTTTAAGCATGTATATATACGCTGCAATTCAATATACCAGTATATAATGTCACGGCATTTACCACAAGTCGAGGCAGGTGCTCCATTCTCCTGGCCGGCGAACAACTTTCCGCTTCTAATTTTGGCCCCCGATCAATAAACTTTGGGGACCACTGTCTTAGATCATGGTAGTTCCTCATATTTCCACGCCCCCCTGAGGGACGTGTCCCATCGTTTGAGAATCACTGGGTTAGACTCAACTGTATTTGCGTATACATATCTCTCGGTTAACCTCGTGCATAGCTCATGCATAAGTAGGTAGTGCCGAATGCTTGCAGTGATGCCTTTAACGGCATGCAGTCTTTATTATGTATTATAGAATAGGCAAAAATATCCCTCATTTTTGCCGAGCGATGACATGCTGGTTAAACTGCTAGACTTTTTTAAGTCAGGGGTGAGCAACAGGCGGGCCCGCAAGGCCACAACCCGAATTATTTGGTTTGGCCCTTGTCAACACTCAGATTTTGCATAGTTAACAAATTATGCAAGAAGTCAAAATTTCAAGTTCAAGTGCGCTATGGGTAGCAATACTAACCGGCTGTGGTTCATCCTTGTACATCATTTGGGCTTTGACTTCCCATCTTAAATCTTTATGGCTTTTCTCTCCGGGAGCTTTTATTGAATTCCATACGTCTCTGTATTGATGGTATCTACAAGATGGAAAAATTTTGAGAGGATTATTCATTGTAAAGGTATTCCATCGAAATTCTGGGTACAAGTTGCTAAAGTCCAAGTTTCATCAAATTTCTGAGTCGAGGTAGAATACTCATAAGTTCATTCGGCCCGCTGCTTTTATGTGTGACAAGTCGAGTGAATTCGCTCACAAGTCATGACTCGAGTCGATGGATTCATTAGTCACCCTCGAGTCAGAAGCCCAGTGAATTCACCCCGTTTCTAAGTCGAGTCAATGTAGCCTCGAGTCACAAGTCAGATTGAGCCAATGTACTCTCGAGTCACAAGTCTAATCAACGCATTCTCAGGTTACAATTCAGGTCACGTTACTGTAATTGTGAGTCAAAAGCCGAGTGAATGCACTGTCGAACTCAGAGGCCTAGTGGATGCACTTTCGATTCACAAGTCGAATCAATGCACTCTCAAGTTACAACTCGAGTCAATGTATTACCAAATCAGAAGCCAGATCAGTGTACCCCCGAGTCACAATCGAGTTATTGCACTCTTCAGACTCAACATCTTCGTACACTTACTACGGGACCGCCAATTATAGTACATACCAGTTTTATTGAGAGTTACTCGAATAATATTACATTCAAATTTAATGAAAATATAATTTTATCTCGAAAATCATTGGAAAATAACAAATTGGGTTGGCAATGCCGAATGGGGAAGATACTGATCCATGCAATAATGTTGCTTGTTACGTACCAGTAGTTGCCTACAGTTAAAATGTGTCATCAAAAAGTACTCCATAAAGAGTAACCAACCTGTTAACAGGGTCTGATTTCTTGATATTCCTTGTATGAGGGTGAACTGTGTTCGGTCTGATGTCTATAGATAGAAAACAGTGGGGTTAGGGGTGGGGTAGATCAGGGTTCCTCAAACTCAACCACAAGCCCCTCTAGAGGGCCACAGAGCGTTTTACTGGAGGGCACAAGCAAAGGGCTTCATCACTGGGTGCCATTCATGATTAGTTTACAGTACATTGATTAACACCGAAAATTGCACGCGACACCCGATAAATTCACTCCAAAGTGAATTTCTAAATGGAAATTCCTCAAATATTCCTAAAATGAAGCTTCATGCAAATAAAAATCCCACTCACATGAAGGTAACGGTTGATCGTGAATGAACTCTTGATCCGATTTCCTTTCCTGAAAAAAAAAAGACTTGGACTTAACAACATTGGCCACCTCACCAAGGGTGAGATAAATTGGTGAGCAATTCTGAACGAGAAAATGTCCGACAAAAACATAGTACCTCCTTACAAACTAATGGTTGCTTTCACAAAGCCTTGTTCGTAATAGAAAACTTAAGAAAAAATTTCTCAGATTTACTCAGACATAAGTGAAACTTATCGTTTGACTGGCCGAAGTCATTAAATCTCACAAGCTGAGTCATTTTAGCCCGCTGCTGTGAAAAATTACAAATCGAGTCATTGGCAATGACTCATTGCACTCACAAGTCTTGTAATTGCACTCACAGGTCGAGTCACCCACTCAGTCGAAAATACCCAAAAACTATTGCGTGACTCACCAAAGGCCTGGCTGTATGAGGTCTAGGTGGGAGCATTGTTGCCAAGCGTTCCCGATCGTAACTGACCGCCATGTCATCCATGGAAATGTCGTGAAGTCTGTAAGAATTTTCGTTCATCCCGTCCGCAACTAACGACTCATCGAAGACCGCAGATTCTCCATTTTGTTGTTTTCTAAAAAAGCAAAAAGTTTGAGACATTTTGACTCAATAATTCGATATTAGACTTTTGATTTGAAACACAATTACTAAAACTAGGGCAAAAACATATATTTCACAATTTCGAAGAACACATAGGATCTGAGAAAAGGCGCGCTTACAGAACAATACCGACTTCGAACACAAAACCAGAAAAGTGACGTGCTTGTATAACAATGCCGACTTAACAAGTTGGCAAAAAATTTGAATATTATGAAAAAGAATGCGACTCACGAGCTTAAAATTTTGGACGCCCTGTTCTAGAGCATATTCAAAATTAAGGCGAGAAAACTCTTCCATAAAAACTTGCTTGATAGCTTGCCTACTGCCTTGTTTAAAGATATAGAAATACCCACCTTAGAACCTTCCTGCGTCTGATGACTCTCCTTTCTGAGCTTGTTGGTAATTCATGCGTGACACTGGTTGTTGGGGTTACCGGTGTGATGTCACCAGTAGTTTGAAATCTACCTTGAGAAGTGATGTCATCGCTGTTGCTAGGGTAACCAAAAAATCCTGTGACCTCATCATCGTTGTCGTGACGATCATAAGATGTGGGAATATCATTATTTGTTGTAATTGTAGCAGTGAAATCACGAGGTTGTCGTGGCAATAGTGACTCATCACTGCTACCTAGTGGGGAGTCATCCACAGTTTTTACGCGAGTTTCAGGTGAAGTGTCGAGGCCGCTAGACGAAGAGAAAGCTGTCGTTGTACGGGTCTGTCCCGAAGTTCCCAGTGTTGATGGATCCATTCGACGAGGAGAAACCTATAAAAAGAATTTGTGTTATACCCAGGGATTGTTTTAAGCAGTGCGAGGGGTCGGACAAGTAATGCCAAACTTGTAAAATACTAACAAACCTATTAATAACACTCAGTGGGGCAGTGAGAATTTTTTAAATCGAAGGTGTGCTTAGTACAAAGCTGAACCGAGGAAATTCAAGTCTTCCTAAACAAGCGGTTCCTAACCTGGGGAAAGTGGCTCAATGAAGGGGCCACAGATCACTTGGAGGGGGGCTACAATGCTAGAGAAAAAAATGATTCTACTTTTCCCTTTACAAGTAGGCTGTCAATCAGAATAACACCATGAATGCCACTGGAATGATAAACAGGGGGCCATGTAGGCTAAAAGCCTCCCTTGTGTAAAGATGGAAAATGTTACAAAAATAGGTGCAGAATATGTGAACCAATATGGCGGACACCGAAACGTAGTATGTTTAACAGGTTAGGCCATAATTTTATTCCAATTCTCTATATTTTCGTTCTATTATGAGTTCGGGGACTAGCCAAGTGACCCGTAGTATTTCTACCTGAAATTATGCCCTACCTCAACCTGATACACATACTATGTTCGCCATCTTGGTTCACATGTTACCAAAAATAAATGTGTATTGAAATTTCTAGTCATTACCTGGATATGGGGTTGATATCTGGATAAGTTTGGTTTGGGCATCGACGGTTTCTCTTGTCTCTGGTTTGAAGGACTTGCGTCTGAAGGAAGAAAAAACTGTTTGAATATTCTGTATTCATGAATTGATCAGGATAAGACATCATTTGTATCCTAGGCGAGAGGAAAGCTGTTAAGATGAATAGATCATACGACATACTTCTGTGCCTCGTCCGATTACCAGTCCATGTCAGGTATGGGATTAGTTAGCCAGGTATTTGTCTCATATGCATGGACTTAATGGTAGATGAAGCCATAACCGACCAGTAGATAAGTGAACCGCCCTATGGCGGTAAGGAATACAGCAATCCTCTCGCACATAAATATCCCCGGCTACCATGGCCAGACTTACATAATTAAAACGTTACAGAAATATATTTGTGTTAGTGTGCAGCCAGATCTTCAAATCAAACTATTCTGAACAATACCAAAAATATCTTGTCACTAAGAGTCTAGTGTAGTTTCGTATCTCGAGTACTTCAAGTGCGCGTACAATGTTTGCATATGTCAAACCTAATCCCCACTTGACTGCGACGTGATTATGACCTCGTAGTGAGGTAATTTTTGGATGGCGTAGTCAGGTGGGGGTTAGAATTGACATGTGAAAAAATTGTCATGCTACGCCCGCTAGAAGTACTTCAGGTACGAGACTACACAAGACCCGACACTGAGGTATTGGTTGATGATATATACTTTATGGCATTTTTCCTCTGTAACAAATATCATACCAGAATTTGTGCTTGGTGATGAAATCCCGGTGAACCATGAAGAACTTCCGCTTGATCGATCATGCTCAACAAGTCTTTGAAGATCTGTAAAACAAAACAAGATATTGAATGTGCCATAAAAGTGTGCTACGATGCATCACACCGCCGAGTCGAAAGTAGGGTACTCCCGTAGTATATGTACCTGGTTAGAGTTAGGCCATAGTTTTATTCCGAGTATGCGAACAAAATTAGTTACCTCCATATCGGTACACACCTTTCTGGAGCGCCAAATAATGTTGGAAAATTATTCAACAGTAAATACCGATACACTTCTGCTGGAGCCCCCAGAATAGAAGCCGTGTTTCACCATATGATCAAGTCATTTCATTGGCTTTTACAAGAATGACTTTAAAAACGACTGCCTGCTATTAAACGGCGTGGGGGCGTCGCTCCTACTTAGGCTATACTCGTCAAAATACCGTCGTTAACGATGTATATAATTTATTAGAGCAGCGATGTGCAGCCTTCAATACAGGAGGGCCAGGTACAAATAACTGTGTGAAGCCGCAGGTCGCACCTTTATTTAACATAGGCTTTCTAGTAGTTGTAGGCACAGAAATTGATATTATGATATGATGGTACAAGCTAGCTGTGACGGCATCATAGATAATGTTATAGAAATAAATAATAAGTTGCAACGCAAAGCGATTGGATATCTGATAAAAACGTGCCCGAAATTAGGGCAGTGGAGGATGATAGTTAGATGTCCAGAAAAATAGTATTTTCAATAGTGAAAAAGTTCCGATAGACTCGAAAACTACAGGAGTAGTACCACATGCTGACATGAATCATTGAATGGGATCTGGTATAGTTTAGTACTACATATACTTCTAGTGGGTGTAGCATCACAATTTTTGGACATGCCGATCCTAACCCCCATCTGACTTTGCCATTCAAAAATTATGTCACTACGACGTCACTATCCGGTCATAGAGCAGGGTCGTCCAACCCGTGGCCCGCGCGGTAGTATTCGAATCCCAACGTCTTCCACAAATCTGGGCCATTATTGAAACATTTATTAAAAACAATATTCCTCGTCATTCAAACGCACGAGAAGCACCACCCAGCTATCGAAATCTTATTTATGTCCCTTTGTGAGCGTTATTGCTAGAGATAGATGTTTGAATTTATTTTCATCGTTCGCCATGTATGTATGTTTATTCGTCTCGTAAAAGCAATATAAAAGAGTAAGTAATTATAAGTACTGAAGACGGGATGTATGCACAAGACCATATTGGCCTAAAACACAGATGTGCGGCATACACCCCTTTTGATATATATAAATTATAATAGGGTAAATCAAATATGTACAATATGGTCCTTTATACGTATACGTCCTTTATATGTATTTTAATCTGTTTTTCTGTGAAGCTAGAAGAGGCAGTTTGCATGACCTCAATATTTGAAAGCACTTAGGCTACTTGTAGAAGCAAGTTTTTTCTCAGATGAACTGTGTCAAATCCCCTTTGAGATTCCTAATTTCTGGCAGTCATAGGAAATATTCGCTATGCATTGCTACATCACACATCGCACCGAACTTATTGGATAAAAGCGGTGTCATACTTGACAATAAAATATCTGTTTGGTGATGTGTGGTGAAAACTTTTGACTTAACTATATCTTCGTATTTTTATCGTTTTTATAATTTTGGTGTGAGATTTTTGTTTGTTTTTCATTAATCTGTAGTCGGTGTAGTGAAAACTGGAACATAACAACCATGTCAAGTGGCCCGCACAATCATACTTAAACTAAATGTGGCCCTATGGCCAAAAAGGTTGGACAACCCTGTCATAAAGCTTGTCAAATATAAATACAAACGCCCGAAATGGCATCGGTGCCGACGATAAAGAACTGACTAATGTCAGCAATCTCTCTCATACTGGGATCGTCGCGACAAGAAAAGCGAGAAAAATAGCTGTTCGATTTCGGGTGTGCAGACGAGCACGTCATGGATGACAGTTCGCATATTATATAGGATAATATATTACGTTACTGTGACGCCGCAGTGACATAATTTTTGGATGGAGTAGTCAGGTGGGGGTTAGGATTGACCGAGAAAAAATTGCTATGCCCACTAGAAGTATGTGTGGTACTAAACTATATCAGACCCATTGAATGTTACACTGAGCAATTGTAGCGCCGTTTGGTCAAATTATCTCTAAAAAAAGGGGGTCATATGTACGGTAGTTTCATACCTAACGTACTTCTAGTGGGAGAGGCATAAACAAATTTTCATGTTTCAATCCTAACCCCCACCTGACCACGCCATCCAAAAATTACGTCGATACGAACTGTCATCCAAGATGAGCAACCGAAATTGAACAGCTATTCCACTCGTTTTCTCGTCGCAACGATCTCGATATGAGAAAGATCGCTGACGTAGGTGTAATTTTTGGATGGCATAGTCAGGTGGGGGTTAGGAATAACATATGCAAAATTCGTTATGCTACGCTAACCGGAAGTACTTGTGGTACTAAACTATACTAGACCCAAAAAAGTTCGGGTCTAGTATAGTTTAGTACCACAAGTACTTCCGGTGGGCGTAGAATAACGAATTTTGCATATGCTATTCCCAACCCCCACCTGACTATGCCATCCAAAAATTACGTCACTACGACGTCACCATCACGTCATAGGGATTGCCAGAGTATAATTACGATCGCCCGAAATGACATCTGCGCCGCCGATAACGAACTTGCTAAAGCCGGCGATCTTTCTCCTATAGTGATCGTTGTGACAAGAAAACGAGAGAAATTGCTTGCTCGATTTCGGGTGATTGTCTGCGCGGTTTGGACGACCATCCGCATACTTCGGTGGGCCTTATTACGCCACTGTGACGTCGAAATGACGTAATTTTTCGGTGACGTAGTCAGGTGGGGGTTAGGATTGACATATGCAAAAATTGTTGAGCCAGGTCAACTAGAAGTACATGTGGTACTAAACTATACCAGACCCAAAAGTTCACAGTGTCCGTTGTTTGATGGTATTACAATCAATCAATCATTTATTTTGGTTCTCTGACATGAACAACACAAAAAGTGAACAGACAAAACAAGAAGCAGAGATACCTGGGAGACGGGCATAACTTAAAAAAAGTTAAAAAGCGTACAAAGTACGTGCCCGCCCACCAAACCACCCGCCTACAACTCCAGAACTCTGACATTACACAAAAAACGCCCGTTAAAACTAACACAAGCCTTTACGAAATTGCCTCAGCCTTGTTTGAGAAACGTCAAAATATCCCAAATTTGCTAGTTGCTCTCGAATCTCGTCGTCTGATAATTCTAAATTCTCCATATTCTGATATTTCTCGAAAATTACAGCCAACACAGAATTCGAAATCTTCTTTTTTTTTTTTTTTTCATTGCAACAAAAGAGTAAAAGCAATTAGAAAATAACAGTATGTCAAATGCAATATTTAAATAATAACACTAATTTTGGCAGTGGATTATCACCAAATGGCAGAGAATAATAAGAAATTTTATTTTTATTGGGGGGAGGGGATATTGCTTTAAATATATAGTTGCAAGATACAAATTCTAATATATTGAGTATAATTCAAACAGATAAATTTATCTATTTAAACTTGGGCCTCTTAGTATTTTCATGTAGTGACCATTTCGCATGTGCTAATACATTATCAGTATGACCTTGGTCATTTAAAATAATTTAAAAAACCTAGTTTCATGGGACCCTTATGGATAGCTTGACACTGAAATCATCTAGCAATATAGACAAAATTAAAATAACAAAACAAAGTACAGTACATGGAAAAGTTGACCACGTTTTGGAAAACGTAAACAGATCATAAAAAAGCTCATTCAATTATTCCAACTCGTCATCTGAATCTGTAACCAACACTATTAACAATTAAACCAGCATAATATTGAAATATAACTACATATAGAATAATAGACCAAACTTCCTTTACCATTCGTACATGAATTGCTAATTTGTGTTCATTTTTAAGACCAATAGCAGTTGTAAAGATGAATACCACATTTTAATAATCACATTGTTACAATAATATATCATAGGCAATATTAACTTGCATTTATAACATTATTGATTTCTCAAGTAAAATTTCAATCCTTTCATCCAATGTAACATTTGCTCTTTTAGCTTCAGACATGTACATTATAGCAGCTTTCAACTTGCATTTAAATAGTGTACGTAAAATGGATTGAAAATAATCTCCACCAAACACAACAAAATTTCTAAACTCCCAAATAGCTCCCTTTGCACAAGATATTATCAATTTAATTGATGGGGGTGTATTATACAGAAATATGATTGTCCTGATGTTGTACATATCAGGAGTAATATCACACCATTCCCAAAATTGTTTCATATACATACATTCGTAAAACAATTGTCTGCACGTTTCAATATTATAACTACAAAAATGACACATTCCCCTTTCGTTATCAACCCAATGTCTCACTTGTTGCTAAAGCCAAATGAGCGATTTTCCATCCTAATACTTGAAGTTTTCTTGGAATATATTTATCCCATAAGTTCACCCAATAAATATTCTCAGTTGCTATACTATATCTTTCCGACAAATGTTTATATTTACTTATCATGTATTTTTCATGCCAAAAGAGTTCTACATATCTGGAGTGTAATTGTTTAGTTGTTGGTATTTTTTCAAAATCAAAACCAGACATTGGATTTAATGTACTATAATTATTAATGCCTGTTAGACGAATAATTTTCCATTCCATGGGTATAACCCTTACAATTTCATAAACTATTTCAGTAATTTGTTTCTCGCAATTGCATTTCATTGGCTGACTCATTTTGCCCCACCTTGACCCAGCTACTTTCTCAGCTATAGTTTTGCAGCTGTATTGAAATAAATCTTTGATATAAATAATATTTCCCTTTATCCAATTTTCAATGTTGTCTGGATATTTTGACAAAGGTATCATTGGATTCCACCATAACACTTGGTTAATAATTTGGTACTTATTTGTAATTTTTCCCCTAGTAAATCCCATGTCTTTGAAATGATTGATCATATCTATATAAACTTTTGGAATGTTTGGATTCTTTGAATTGTATAGACAGAGATGTAATATTTCTAAATTTTTCGTAGTCAATTTTTTATGATAATTGTTTACATAAACCTTTGCTCTAGATGCCCACGGAGCGTCAGCTCCTGATATCAATTGAAATAACCATTTTATCTGAATATTCTTGATTTGAACCTCCATATCTATGCATCCCAATCCCCCATCTTTCTTATCTATGCAACATATTTTTCTATTAATCAGAGGCCGTTTACCACCCCACATAAAATCCCATATTAATTTATTTATATTATTAATTATATTTTTTGGAACATATTCATATGAAGATAAATACCAAACTTTAGAGAGAATAAAGGTTTTAACAACACAGTTTTTGCCTATCATGCTTAAACTTCCTGATTTCCACAAGTTTATTTCATTTCTTATATTCTGTTCTACTCTTTCCCAATTTTCGGTAATCACATCATCATTATTCCCCAACCATGCTCCTAGTATTTTAATCTTATCATATGATACTCTGATGCTTTCTATTTCAGTAATCAGGTGATTTTTTAACGTACCGCATAGTAATATTTGTGATTTACTTTTATTTATAGTAGTTCCTGTAGCCTTTTCAAATTTATCAATCTCTCTTAAGGCCTTATAAACGGATGGAATATTAGTGAGAGTTAATGATGCGTCATCAGCAAACCCCTTATATTTTTCCTCATTTCCAGCTACTGATACAAATCCTTGTATTCTGAAATTATTTCTAATTGTACATGCAAAAGTTTCCGCTACAAAAGTATATAACAGGGGGGATAAAGGACAGCCTTGTCGGACGCCTCGTTCTATTTTAAAAATCTTACCCAAATATCCGTTTGTTATAATTACCGCACATGTGTGATTATACAAAAATTTTTCATACGAGATGAATGTATCCCCAAAATTGAGTTTTTTCATGATATTCCAAAGAAAATCCCTATCAACACTATCGTATGCTTTTTGCCAATCAATAGACAAAATGGCCAAATCTTTTTGGAACTTATTTAAAAAAAAGATATCGTCTCTTATACTTAATATATTTTCATGAATATTTCGACCATGTATAAAGCCTGTTTGATCAGGGTGTATTAAATTTGGGATTACATATTTAAGGCGTTTAGTTAAAATCTTCGCTCACAACTTATAATCAAAATTTAATAATGAAATAGGTCTCCAATTCTCTAGTTTCAGTTTTTCTCCTTTTTTATATAGTAGTGTAATGACAGCAATCTGCATTGACATCTGCATTAATGACAATCGTAAAAAATGTAATTATACACATAAGGATCCATACAAGTGATAGATGCATAGCAATAGATAAGGAGTCGCGAAAGACTGTGGCAGTCATCGAGTCAGCGACACCTGTGGGCTGAAGTTTTAGAGGGAATGACAAAAAAATTACCTAAATGACTTAAATAAAGAATTGAATTGAACATGTAAAGAATAACAAGTCAATATCAAGAAGACGGCTTATTTAACTGAGCCAGTCCCTCAAAGAAATAAAGGAAATAAAATCATATGCAAAAATACCGGTACTTCCGTAGCATGTGAACCAAGATGACGGACACCGGAATATAGTATATGTACCAGGTTAGTGTTACGCCATAATTTCAGGTACAAATATTACGGGAGTCATTGAGCTGTCCCCAAACTCGTAATAGACCAAAATGGGGAAAATTGAAATGAAATTATGGCTTAACTCTTCCTGGTACACATACCGCGTTACAGTGTACATCATCTAGGTTTACATACTTCGGGAGTGCCAAAATAACAAATATAAAATTGTTGCGAGGAGTAGGAAAACTCGGCGATGTGTTTTAAACATGGAGATTCCACTAAATATTGAACAGTGCTCCCGAAGTATTCGTGCCAAGATGGCGCACAACCTTAACATGCTATGTGTACCAGGTTAGGGTGGTTCATGTTGTGCGTCATCTTGGTACGAATACTTCCGGAGCGCCAGGATTACATCGAAAAAAGTTGGGAAACACTGCTTTGGGATAAAATTGCAGAAACATTTCGCCCGCTACAACATACTTTGACTGAAAGTAATAAAAAAAACAAGCGATTTTGAAATTTTCTGTGCAACAAGAGACACGAAAACAAAAAGGAAATATAGTAATATATATATATATAGAAGTTTGAAACCTTTGTGTTAGAATTAAATTTTGAAATATTCTGTTTAGCAAGAGAACGATGCTTAAATATACGGACACGAAAGCCAAAACGCATCGCAAACTTCACACCAACGCTAATGCGGATCCTATAGAGCCTAAAGGAATGTTTTGAACAAATAAGTAACAGCCTTTTAGCGAAAAATACAATCATCAAAAAACACTGAAAATTTCAAAGCAATTAGTCCAGTAGTTAACGGAAATAATTAAGGATAGTTATCTTCACTCTTGCTACAGTATCCCTACTATAATTGCATACGGATCCACCGACACAAAAACATAGAAGAAGGATAACTAGGTATTCCCACAGAAACCAAATCATCAGAACAACAACTTAACGAGATAGCGATCAAACTATCAAAGACCGCCGACTTATCGATCTAGCTGTATCTTTCGCTCTGACTCAGTATCGACACCGCGTATCCCATCACTACTTAATTAACTCGCTAATTAAACGACATAATTCATCTAAAATGAGGAGGCAATGCAGAGGAGAGAGCCACAACTCAGAAAAAAAATTAACGAACGAGAATAGTACGGCATAGTTTTATCAATGTACTTGGTAAAATTGAGTGAAAAGTTTAAATTTCCATATTTGCAATGAAAAATCCCAAGTTATAATATTTTGATGGTTCTCGTTGCTAAAATCTTGTGATAACTTTTGGGCTTTTCTATGCGTGAAAATGGGATCAATAGTTCTTGAGTAGTAACTATATTGGAAATTCTTTTATTGCAAAATTACATTTTGCAAATTGATAAAATATCATTTTGCAGTTTTCTAGGTACTCCAGAAATGAGTGAACCAAGATTGCGGGAACCAGAATGTAGTATGTGTACCAGGTTATGGTTAGGCTATAAATTCAGGTACAAAAACTGCGGAAGTCACTTGGTTACTTGGCGGGTGTTAGTTTTTTCAATTACTTCACGATTAATATACGGGCGTTTCTATCTAGTTGCAATTTTGACAAAAATGATAAACTGTAAATATCACAGTGAATTTACTGAAAATTTAATCATATGAACGGCGGGTAAGTACTGAAGATAAAATGATTGACGTAACATGTATTATGAATCAGTTTGTTTGAGGAGTAAATATTTGAACTTTCCTTTGCAATACGTTGACGGTAGTTTGTATCGTTTGTGCTTTCGTTTGTTTGCGCAAATCGCTAAGCAACCCTTTGTTATGCAATATTTTGTTTGAATCGCAAAAATGATAGTTGACTTTTTCATGCTTTTAATTTTATATCGTGTACGTGTTATTTTCGTATTATAAGAATAATCAAAAACTCCACCAATTGGTCATCGCCTGAATACTCGATATTGAGTATTCAAGTAACTCAGCTTTGTGTTACTCACTCATACTAAATACTTGGATAAATCGGCATTTCTATAATCGCATTTCTATGTGGTCAAAATAATATTTGTAAATTTAAAAAAGAGGTGTTAACGGGATTTATGCAAAATTAGTAACTGAAAAATTATGATTAACGCAGTAAGAAAACAAAAAAAAATAACACAGAATTTCTCACATTTATCTTTTTCTGTCAGCGAGAGCCGTAGATAAATTTCTACTCGTAATTCGTTGTAAATTAATGTTAATCAATTTAATTTTGCTTTTCAATGCGTCGCGTATTGTATTATTAAAGGTGATTGCGACGGAATAAGAGAGTCCTTAATATTAGCTTAGCTTCTCTCTTTTTGAGCGCCCAAAACGACGTTTGAAATCGTTTCCTATCTGTTTTTACGGAGAGAAAGGAAAGCACGCCTCACTGATATGCAATGAATAATTACGCATCCTTATATATCATTGTCAGCGCCAACTAAAATATGATTGTTCCAAAAGCAATAGTGTTTATGTGAAACGCTTTGAATTACCGGTACAGAGTCTTATCTTACCAAATGTTTAACTTAAGGCCAATGTACTCGAACATCACTTTAGGTGTTTATTTCGGAGCTATGTAAAAGTATTGGACTCGGACACGAGTCCAGCCCAAACACTCGGAATCGGCCGAGCAAAATCATTTTGGATTCGTCGCATCCCTAGAAATCATATTCCACGCGTCCTGGGCGGGTTAGAAGACCGTGGGTGGCTCAGGTGGAATTAGAAATAACCTAATAATTATAAATATAAACAATAGTAATAGCACATTATGGGGCACTCCCGCAGTGTGTGTACCAGGCTAGGGAGAGGCCATAGTTTTATTCCGATTTTCTTTATTTTAGTTCTATTACAAGTTCGGGGACTGTCTGTGTTATCCAAGTAAATATACTACCTGCCCATAACTTGCAGTCTCTTAGCACTACTTGATGTAAAGTAGGCGTACAAAATTAGCTACCTTCATATTGGTACACACACTTCTTCAGAGCCCATTTCAGTGTTACCAAGGTACCGATTGGGTAAAAATTTAGTAGTTTCATAATTTTGAGATTGTAATTTGGTTATGCAACCTGCAAGTTGGAAGAGCTTTAAATCACTTTTGCACGTTGATTTATCTACGATGTACATGTAATGGCAAATAATGAGTGAGAAAACTCTATAGTAATTGTTCTACGGCTAATCTATAGTATTACGTATAGTATTACTATTATAGTATTACAACGATTATTATGCGGGTGTTTTATCTTGTTGCAATTTTAACTGCAATGATAAACTGTGAATGTCAGAGTAACTCACTGAATATTTTAATCACATGAACTGAGGGCAAAGTACTAAAGATGAAATGGTTGACGTAACATCTATTCAGAATCAGTTTGTTTGAGAATCAAATATTTGAACTTTTCTTTACGATCTTTCGACGGTTGTTTTGTAATTGAATAAAAATTGACGCGATCCAATATATTGGTTTGTTTGTTTTCTCTGCTTTGTGTATTTATAGCTACATGTATGATTTGTAATATATTCTACGAGGTATGGGGATTGTGGTAAATCTCTCATTATTTATCTTGTCATTTCTTTGGCTCATTGCTTACCTTTTATATAATATCACGATTTCCATTCCGCGTATAAGATTGACGTAACTTCAACCGCTTCCATATTTAAGCTATAGAAAAGGCGATAGCAAGTTCAACTAATTACTAAGTTACGGATTGAATTTAAGAAGATTTGGTTTAATCATATTTGTGACTTCCATTCGGTAAGCTAAACGTTGGAAGACATTTTAAAATCAATTCTGTAGGTTGATTAATCTAATTATGTTTGTAATGGCAAATAATACGTTAGAAAACCCAATATTGGTTCTGCGACTATTCTATTATAATTGCAAATTATTTTGCGATTAATATGCGGGTGTTTCTATCTTATTGCAATATTGACAACAATGATAAACTGTGAATATCACAGTAATTTTAGTGAAGATTTTAATCACATGAACGGAGGGCAAAGTACTGAAGATAAAATGATTGACGTAACATGTATTGAGAATCATTTTGTTTGAAAAGCAAATATTTGAACTTTTCTTTACGGTATTTTGACGGTTGTTTGTCTCGTTTGTGTTTTCGTTTGTTTGTGCAAATTCTAAGTAACCCTTTGTTATGCAATATTTTGATTGAATCGCCAATACAGAATCGTGTATTTATAGAAACGTGTTGGCTTATATTATACCAGTATTAGCTACGCTGAGAGTTGGGGTGCTAGGTCGCCAAACTTAACAGCGCTCACTGTGTATTTTAATCGTTATGAGGAGAGAACCACAACTCAGAACAAAAATGAACAAACGAGAATAGTGCGTTACAGTATTGCCAATGTACTTTGTAAAATTGAGCGAGAAGTATAAATTTCAATATTTGCGATGACATATCCCAACTTAGAATATTTAAATGGTTGTCGTTGCTAAAATTGTATGATAACTTGGTGGGCTTTTATATGTATAGATATAGATCTATTGTAATAAAAATGTTGGCAACTTGTTTATATAAAAGTACATTTTACAAATTGATGAATTCTCATTAATATGCTGTTTTCTATAAGAGAACAGTAGTTGGCATTGAATAAGCAATATTCCCAGGAAAGTTGCGGGCACTCACTCAGAAGTAAATTGGACTCATTCCGAAGCAAAAGTATGGCACTCACTCATAAATAAAGTAGAGTCATATGTGAGTTAATTTATCGCACTCCCTCAATTTTGACTACAATGATAAACTATAAACATCACAGTAACTTTACTGAAAATTTTAATCACATGAACGGAGGGCAAAGTACTAAAGATAAAAGTGATTGAGGCTTCATGTATTGCGAATCAGTTTGTTTGAAAAGTAAATATTTAATTTTTCTTTGCAATATTTTGACTGTTGTTAGAATATTTGGCGCGAGATTTGTTTGCGCAAATCGCTAAGCAACCCTTTGCTATGCAATATTTTGTTCGAATGCAAATACACAATTCTGCATTTATAGATACTTGTTGGCTTACATTAGACCAGTCATAGATAAGTTAAAATTTGGTTTGCTAGATCGTCAAACTGAGTGTGTTATGGTAATACCAATGAGATTTGAAATTGCGATTTTCAATCTTTAATGCCAACATAGATAAGTCCAATGCTTTACCCATAAAATGACTATAGTACTTGTCGTACTATTGCAAATATTCTATAGTATAACTTAGTAGTATTTGTTCTACTATTCTATAGTAATTGCAATTATTTTACGATTGTATGCGGGTGTTTCTATCATGTTAAAATTTTGACAACGATGATAAACTATAAATATCACAGTAACTTTACTGAAAATTTTTAACATGTAAACTAAGGGCAAATTATTATAGACAAAGTGATTGACGTAACATGTATTGGGAAACCAGTTTGTTTGAAAGACAAATATTTGAACTTTTCTTTACAATATTCTGACGGTTGTTTGTAACGTCTGTGTTTTCGTTTGTTTGTGCAAATCGCTAAGCAACCCTTTGTTATGCAATATTTTGTTAGAAACGCAAATACAGAATCGTGTATTTATAGATACGTGTTGCCTTATATTAGACCAGTCTTAGATAAGTTAAAAGTTGGTTTGCTAGATCGCCAAATTTACCCGTACAATTTTGTATTTCAAATCTTGGTGAAGAGCGACCCACAACTCAGAACAAATAGAACAAACGAGAATAGTGTGTTATAGTATTACCAAGGTACTTGAGGTTACCAAGGTAAAATTGAGTGAAAAGTAAATTTCAATATTTGCAATGAAAAAGCCTAACTTAGAATATTTCGATTGTTCTCGTTGCTAACATTTTGTGATACCTTTGTGGGCTTATCTATGTATGAAAATGGGATCAATAGTTCTTGAGTAGTAAATACATTGGGGATTCGTTCCTGCAAAAATAAATTGTTCAATTTAATAAAATCTCATTAATATGTCGTTCTCCTAACAACAACAGTAGTTGGCATAAAATAAGCATTATATACAAGAAAGTTACGGGCACTCACTCGGAAGTGAATGGGACTCATTTTGGAACAAAGGTACGGCACTCACTCATAAACAAAGTAGAGTCATCTGTAAGGAAAGATATGGCAGTCACTCAAATAATAGAGACACATTTCTTAGCAAACACTTAGAAGCAGACTTATCTCTTAAAGTAGGCTTATCTCTGAGCAAAGTTACGGCACAGTCAGAAATATAGGATATTATCTCTTAGAAGTAGGCTTTATCTCTGCACAAAGTTATGAGTACTCACTCAGAAGTCAAGTAGATTCATCTCTGAGCACGGTTACGGCACTCACTCAGAATTAAATGAGACACATCTTTGAGCAAAGTTACGGAACTCACTCAGAACTTAATTAGACCCATCTCTCAGCAAAGTTACGGCACTCATTCGAAAATAAAGTGAACTCATTTTTCCGTACGGTTGTGGTACTCACCCATAAATAAAAAGCACTCATTTCTTAACAAAGTCTCGGGCACTCACTTAGAAGTAAGAGACTCATCTATGAGCCGAGTATTGTGAACAATGCATTGCCTACTCACTTTACTTCAACCTTGATGAGTTGGTGGGAATGGGATTTGAAACCGAGATTTTCAATCTCCAATGCCAACATAGTTAGGTCCAATGCTTTAAAAAAGAAAAGTTTGTTGTATTTGTTGTACGACTATTCTATAGTATTTGCAATTATTTTACGATTAATATGCGGGTGTTTCTATCTTGTTGCAATTTTGACTACAATGATAAACTGTGAATATCACAATAATTTTACTGAATATTTTAATCACATGAACTGAGGGCTAATTACCAAAGATAAAAAGATTGACGTAACATGTATTGAGAATCGTTTAATCAGCCATTTGTTTTGAATTCGTAGACTCGGATGGCCCAGGGGTCGGCAAATTTTACGTCGCTCGCGGGACGAAATTTAGGGTTGCTATTCTTTTGCGAATCGCATATATTTATTGAAGGTTAAAAACGGAACATCGTGCGAAAACTGCGACAATTCCTGAACTCAAATCAGTCGTCTTATTAAAAAATTATTACAATGACATTCAATGTGACACTGTCTTGTTGGTGCACCACGCTTGATAGCATCACGACGCCAAGATTGGAAGATTTTCTAAATGGGCATCACTATTCCTAGTTCTTTGTAATGTTCATTTTCGAAAATAATTGTTCGCACGAATATGTACCTCCAAACATCGAGGTGAATATTTTCGCACGGTTTGTGAAATTTTGATAAAGATTTTCTTTAAGAAGATACATTCTTACAAAAATTAAGCAGTGATTAATTTCTCGAATAGAATATGAATTTTTTTCCTCATTGCTTTGCAAAATTCAAATATTCACTGCGCTATTGAACCCCTGCACTCAGCATCAACTTTTTGCGTGTTTCCATTTGTCTAATTATAATTAAATTGTAGGCTCGTTAAACGAGTAGCTGTTTAATATCATTTTTAGAATATAATAAAATTTAGTCTAAACGTGTCTCACGATAAATTCTGTTACGTAAAAAATGTAATTTACTCCTCGAGCGTAGATAACAAATAAAATTAATTCATCGTTAAAACCGCCGTTTGGATGTTTCCCCTGGCATAGACTTCTTTGTTTACTTTGTGACATTGGCTAATCAGCAAGATGCAAAAATAAACGTAACAATGCCCCTTTCGCATCCAGACAGACACATTTCTCACCCAGGCAGACTTTCAGGCGACTATTCTATACTATCTGCTATCAGTTATTTTACCCTCAATATGCGGGTGTTTCTATCTTGTTGCAATATTGACTACAATGATAAACTATAAACATCACTGTAACTTTACTTAAAATTTTAGACATGTTAACGGAGGGCTAATTACCAAAGATAAAAGTGATTGACGTAACATGTAATCAGTTTGTTTGAAGAGTAAATATTAATTTTTTCTTTGCAATATTTTGACGGTTGTACTATTGTACTATTGTAAATATTCTATAGTATAACTTTGTAGTATTTGTTCTACTATTCTATAGTAATTGCAATTATTTTACGATTGTATGCGGGTGTTTCTATCATGTTAAAATTTTGACAACGATGATAAACTATAAATATCACAGTAACTTTACTGAAAATTTTAAACATATGAACTAAGGGCAAATTATTATAGACAAAGTGATTGACGTAACATGTATTGGGAAATCAGTTTGTTTGACGAGTAAATATTTGAATTTTTACGATCTTTTGACGGTTGTTCAACAGTAATTGGCATTAAATAGGCATTATTTCCAGGAAAGTTACGGGCTCTCACTCAAAAGTAAATGGGACTCATTTCGGAGCAAAGGTAAGGCACTCACTCATAAATAAAGTAGAGTCATCTGTGAGTAAATTTACGCACTTCCTCACAAATAAAGTGGAATGAACTCTGAGCAAAGATACGGCACTGACTGTAAAGTGAATGAGACTCATTTCTTAGCTAAGTGACAAGGACTAATTATAAGGAAAGGAGACTCGTCTCTGAGCAAACTTACGGGTACTTATTGAGAAGTAAAAGAGCCACATCTCTGAGCAAAAATACAGACACTCACTCGTAAATAAAGTACATTATCTCTGCGCAAAGATACAGCATTCACTCAAAAGTATATAAAACTCATCTTTGGGCAAAGTTACGGAAACTCATTTAAAAATAAAGTACACTATCTCTGAGCCAAGATAAGGCACTCACTCAAAAGTGAATAAAACTCATCTCTGAACAAATTACAGCACTCACTCAGAAGTGAATAAGCTAATTAATGTTACTCATTTTTGCTCACGGTCACGCGCATGCATTCAGTTGTAAAAGAGAGTCATATATGAGCCAAGTATTGCGAGAGTTGGTGGGAATAGGATTTGGAACCAAGATTTTCAATCTCTAATGCCGACAGAGTCCGATGATTTGCTCACCAGAAAACGTTGTTGTACGATTATTCTATAGTATTTGCAATTATTTTACGATTAATATGCGGTGTTTCTATCTTGTTGCAATTTTGACTACAATTATAAACTGTGAATATCACAGTAACCTTGCTGAATATTTCAATCACATGAACGGAAGGCAACGTACTAATGATAAAAGTGATTGGCGTATAATGTATTGAGAATCAGTTTGTTTGAGAAGCAAATATTTGAACTTTTCGTCACGATCTTTCGACGGTTGTTTTGTGATTGATTAAAAATTGACGCGATCCAATATT
This sequence comes from Styela clava, assembly GCF_964204865.1. Taxonomy (NCBI): domain Eukaryota; kingdom Metazoa; phylum Chordata; class Ascidiacea; order Stolidobranchia; family Styelidae; genus Styela; species Styela clava. The sequence goes on from NC_135255.1 coordinate 23,263,165, forward strand.
TTGGTTTGTTTGTGTTTTCAGCTTTATGTATTTATAGCTACATGTATGATTTGTAATATATTCTACGAAGTATGGGGATTGTGGTAAATCTCTCATTATTTATCTTGTCATTTCTTTGGATCTTTGCTTACCTTTTATATAAAGTCACGATTTCCATTCCGCGTATAAATTTGACGTAACTTCGACCGCTTTTATACTAGGCTATAGAAAAGGTGATAGCAAGTTAAACTATCACTATAGATAACAAAAAACTATTGCATGACTTACCAAAGGCCTGACTGTATGAGGTCTAGGCGGAAGCATTGTTGCCAAGCGTTCCCGATCGTAACTGACCGCCATGTCATCCATGGAAATGTCATGGAGTCTGTAAGAAAATTTTATTCATCCCATCCGCAACTAAAGACTCATCCAATACCGCAGATTCCCCGTTTTGCTGTTTTCTGAGGAAAAAAAGGCAAAATTATGAGACATTTTGACTCAAAAGTTTGATTTTGAATTTCAGCTGCCGCATAGAATACACCAATTTCACACAAAGTACTTTTGATTGGAAACACAAATATTATCTCACGATTTTGAGAGAATACATTGGACCAGATTAGCGGCACGCGGAATGAAATGTACTCGCGGACAGGCAAAAAATTGAAATACCCGGCCCAGAAAATAATAACATATATTTGGGTATTATAATGCAATGTCGGGCACTCAATATGCTTCTAGACAAAAAGAGCACACTTAAAAACATTTCACATAAAGAAAAACTATCGAATAATGTGCCAATAATATCGAATATAAAACCATAAATTTGCGTAATGAAATGCAGTGCTGGGCACCCATTATGCGTAAAAAAGGCACACATAAAACATCTCACGTAAAAAACATGTACAAACGTAATTAACTCTAGTGATAATTCTGCCGCTACAAATCGCAAACGAGGCCTCAGAAAAGTTTCTGCAACACGTAGCTCTGCAGCGGCGTAGAGCCGATTCGTGTAAACCTCCTACGTTCCGGTGTCCGCCATCTTGGTCACGTACTTCGGATGTACCCAAAATTGTGACAGTGATTCTTTTTTAAATTTCGACTGTGAAGCAGAATCTCAATTTTAATCAAGCTTTTTCTTTTTCACCGGGTTTATCATATTAATACCTCTGCACTTGATCGACGCCTCAAACGAAGAATTTTCATTACAATGACAAAGTCGTCGGTAACTTGGCACCAGGCTCAAAATCCTGCTGTGCCTGCTCAAAATACTGGGAAATATCTCTGCGCCCATGCTTTTTGCGCATCTCGTGATCTCCTGCAGGGTCGCAAGTTCATATCTTACTGAAATATTATACTGTTCTTGACTGTTTTCTGGTTTAAACAAAGAAATATGCATACATTTTTATATAGATGGTCATATTGATCAGGAAAAGCACGCAGAACAGAAAAAGCACGCGTGCCGACTTCTAGGTTTCTGAATCTTGCGAAATTTGAGGGAGCGCATTCGCGATGAATCGGAACCAAAAAAGCGAAAAGTGTGATTACGCGGCGTCAAGATGTCGCGAAATACGCCGCAATATGACGGCGGAAGAGAAATTTAGTAATAAACTAATGCAACCTCGTCTTCGGTAAAGCGATTGAGACGGCATAAATACAACGAAATAATGAAATTTCTCGCGGACTGGCAAATAAACTTCGGCGGACCGGCGGTTGGGAACCACTGGTATAGAACATATTCAGAATAAGGGGGAAAAACCTCTCATAAAAAACTAGCTTGATAGCTTGTCTACATCCTTGTTTGGAGTGAAGATATTGAAACACTCACCTTAGAACTCTCCTGCGTCTTATGACACTCCTTTCCGAGCTAGTTGGTAACTCATGCGTGACACTGGTTGCTGGGGTTTCGGGCGTGATGTCATCATTAGTTTGAAATCTACCTTGAGAAGTGATGTCATCGCTTTTGCCAGGGTAACCAAAAAAACCTGTGACTTCATCATCATTGACGATCATAATATGTGGGAATATCATTACTGGTGGTAATTGTAGTAGTGAAATCACGAGATTGCCGTGGCAATGGTGACTCATTACTGCTACCTAGTGGGGAGTCATCCACAGTTTTTACATGAGTTTCAGGTGACGTGTCAAGGCCGCTAGACGAGAACAAATCGTCCGCAGTTGTTGTACGGGTCTGTCCCGAGGTTCCCAGTGTTGATGAAGCCATTCGACGACGAGAAACCTATAAAAAGAATTTGTGTTACACCCAGGGATTGTTTTAAGCAGTGCGAGGGGGCAGATAAGCAATGCCAAACTTGTAAAATACTAACTAATACCACCTAGTGACGAAGCCAGAATATTTTTAAAAGGAAGCAATGATGAAATTAAAAAACGCTTCAAAAATTCTTGTCGACGCAGGACAGTCAAAGAATCAAAAAATGTATGTCATAGCAAAAATTTACACAAAACAGCTGAAATTTTTCACGATACGCCGGTAGCATTTCCCAGAAGCAACGCCGAATAGAATTGACATATCGTTCAAAAAAAGTACACCAAAGGCTATAATTGCCTTTAAATTAATGCAATACTACGGCGACGAGTTCTCATTAATACGTCATCAGCAGACCCTATTAATTAGGGGTCGATTTCGACAGAATTGACTTTCAAAAATTCGTGTCATGCAAACGAAGTCCACTTTATTTAGGCGGTAAACGCCAAATATCTTAAAAAATGTTATAGAATCAAATTCGCCAGAAAAATTTGTCGGCGATATCCCACCTTTAAGAGTGGTTGTGTTCATGGTTCAATGCATAGGAATTCCATTCATAGTTCATGGGGCTTTGGTCCGCACGCAATGAGGAGCTGAGATATCGAGGTCTTGAATTGTGTACAAATCTCTCGTTATTTACTCGTGCCGTATTTTGCTCACTTTTTTTTTTCTTGGCGTAACTTGAATCTAATTCATATTTCGCTCAGTCATTGTGTGATGATAAAATAATTTTTGTTTAGTGAAGTCGGAGTAATAGGTAGTTTAGTTCGACAGTTTTTTTGGCATTATTGGAATTTAGGTTGCTTTTGAAATTACCCAAGTCGGTTAGAACCAATGTTTGAGCAGAGCATTTTCAACATTTCGCCAAAGCACGATATGAAGATTTATAGCTGCATGATAGATTTATAATATATTATATTTATCCTGAACATGTCAAAAGATTGTAGCTGGTTTGGTGGAGGAAGAGATTTAACTCAACAGTACAATGTCCTAGAGGTTCTAGCGTTAAATTTCGAATAAAAATAGTAGTCTCTTACGATGGTGCTCGCACGGTGCCTTATTCGGATCGAATAGCGGGTGTGAGCGTAGAATAAAAAATATACAAATAAACCATGGCACGCTTAAGCATTACTTGGGTACCAGTTAAAACTGACAGAGAAGTTGAGATAGTGTTATTCATTTGAGACTGCACTTTAGTAGCCCAAGCTAAGGTCACAGGTAAACGTAAAAGCAAAATTCTATGTGGTAATTTGGAACAAAATGATTTGAGCAAACTTGCATAAAAAAATAATTTTAACGTGTGGAAATATTCAAGACATTGTGAGGTGAAATTGTCTATTTTATTTTTTTATTCTGAGTTGCGGCGAAGATACGTTCAGGGTTCAATGCATAGGAATTCCATTCATACTTTGTAGGACTTTGGTTCGCACGCAATGAGGGGCTGAGATATCGGGGTGTTGAATTGTAAACAAATCTCTTGTTATTTACTCGCGTCGTATTTTGCTCACGTTTCTTTCTCTTTTATCTTTTTAAAATGATGTCATGGCTTGCTTGGCTTGGCTAGTTTTTGGTGTTGTTGGACTGGAGGTTGCATTTTAAATTACCCTAAGCCGCATAGAACAAATATTTTGAGCAGAGCATATTAAAAATTACGACAGAGCACAATTTACAGATTTTTAGCTGCAAGATAGATTATAATAATTAGATTGTTGGGATAGAAGCTAATTTAATTTCTAACAGTTCCGGCCTATGTAATATGGCAAGCTTTTTTCCAGATCCAACAAAGTGCCATTGCTTTTGACCTGATCCTACTCCAGACCTGGTTTACATCATCTATTTTCTCAAAACGTGATTTTTGAAAAAGGCACGAAACACGCATAGGTACATAGGACGTCTCAACGCAAAATTCTTCTCCCAAAACAGCAAAATTCCTTCTAGGTTGGGAAACGTTGTTCTATAAAAAGGGGGGAATTGTCCTCCAAAGGGAGAAGTTGGAGGTGGGACACAGTGCTAGGCGCAAAATTGCTTTTAATTTTCACTTTACAAAAAACTCGCCGTTCTTCCTAGTTTCATTGCTTGATAAGGTTGTTTCACAAAATATTTTCACTTTGTTGAGCAAGAATTGTTTAAACATAATGGAATATGGAATCTACCATTCAAAATAACACACTTTTAATACCAATGGAATGATAAACAGAGGGCCATGAGTGCTAAAAGCCCCCGGAAAGCGCTAAATAACCATTAAAGGCTGGGAGCCACTGTTCTAGACAATATTCCAAATAGACTAGACACAGGCTGGATGCCAACAGTCATTCTGGCTCTAAATCTAAAATGCAGAGCATAGATGTAGCAGACTTCAGCCGGATTCCATTTGCGTGTTGTATGTGTTATCTACTGTAATTCTGTTGAGTAAGTTGTAATTTTAAAGTGTTGTATATTCATCTCAGATTAATACGAAAATTATATAAACTAACCATGATCAAATATATCACCCTGTTTATATTTATTGGAATAATTACTTTGGGGAACGCATCGGCTTTGGATAATTATGGGACAGTACTGACCGAGCAAATGAATCGATATTGCGAAACGTATATGTGTCAAGATACCGACCATACATCGCCAAGACAACAGAGAGAGCCACGTGTTGGAAAAACTGGGCCACGGGGTCCTTCGGGAATTCCAGGAAAAGTTGGCCTGCAAGGGCCCATTGGAAATCCTGGTCCCAGTGGGCCGGAAGGAGTGCCCGGTCCGCGTGGACCTATTGGAGATTCAGGCCCCCGTGGGCCCGCTGGAGTCCCTGGCCCTCAAGGGCCCATCGGCAATTCCGGGCCACGTGGTCCTCCTGGCCAAGTAAACTACACAAGGATCGTAGAGATTGTGGAAGAAAAATTATCAAGTAATGTCATTTAATAAATTTTTATGTAACTTAATTTACTAAAATATCAATATCACTATCCCACGCAAGTCTCATCAAGTCTTGCTGATCGAGATGTGTACTAATTTTTTTAGGGAAGTATGATCTAACGTTGCGAAACGAAGATTGCAGCAATTTCGATACAAATAAGATGGCGTCGATTCAGACCGAGACTGGCGGTGTGTTCGAAATTAACTCACTTAAGCTAGGATATCGACTCAATGCTTATTGCGACGTAGAAACAGACGGAGGGAAATGGATGGTAAGAAGTGGTTTCTTTCAGAATGTTTCGGCAATTTTATTTCCATATTCTTCAGTCTAAATTGGTATAACGAAGCTCATGATCTATGTGATCCTTCAGATGGATAATTAGCATCTCTATTTCCAAGGGGTTTTATAACGCACGATTTTTTCATACCGTCTAGCTTCGTATGTCTGATGTGTCTATCAGTTTGTATATAGGCGACTTAATTTAAATCCGAACGTTATATCTTGGGTAATTTCTCTATCAATATGACACATCCAAATAAGCAAATAGGAATTTTTGCTGTAGAGAACCTTAAACATGGCAATGGCACTCCATGACTGATGGTACATGAGTGGATTATAATTTTTGATATTTTCTGTCAACAGGTTTTCCAACGAAGGTCTAACGGAATGCTCGATTTCGCCTCGTATAACTGGGCAGATTATACAAACGGATTCGGAAACCCAAAATCTGAATATTGGATGGGTAAGATAGATGATTATTGGAAAGAATAGACTTGTTAAAAGAAACTCTTTCAAGAAACTTTTGGTTGTTTATCATTTATAAAGTTACATAGATAACATATCACCAGAAAACTGGGAATTCTGACAACACAACTAGATTCTATGATATATATATATTTGGAAAGATAACTGAAATAAAACAGTTGGAATTGAATATAACTGAAGTGCAAATATTCTCTCAAAATATAGTCGCTTGTGAGTCTTGTCCAGGGTGAATTCGTGAAACACATAATAAAATACAAGTAATTTAGAATATTTTCAAATTTGTTAGGATTGGAGACACTTCATCGATTAACATCAGACGGTGAATTTGAACTCAGAATTGATTTGGAAGATTGGGAGGGAAATAAAGCCTACGCCAAGTATTCGTGAGTATTTCATCAATTATATTTTACCCGTTTTTACAGTTGTGGGTATTGCGGACGGAGACTCCGGCATCTGAATCGGAAACGACAATTTTTGATTAAAAAAGCTGAATCATTCGGAATACTTTTCAGATTTATTTGGAAGAATTTGACTCCGGCAACTTGTCTATTATTTCAAATCCGACTTCTTATCTTTATTTCGTGTTAAATGAAAAATTTTCTGGTCGAGTAATAGCTTTGATTATGATATTGACCAAGTTGACTAAATAGGACAAAACTAAGAAATTTTCTATCGTCTCAAAAAGCCTCCTATCTATTAATGACATCTTGTTTAGAGCTTTTTTCAGATCGGGACGAGCATTTCTCGAGGCTTATATCGTCATATAAGTGATAAAAACTGATTTGTCGGGTTTCTGGTCTGAGTATGAAAATTCTATGTTAATGTTATGTTTATGTGTTTGAAATACTATTTTCTCATTTCAGGTCGTTTTCCATCGGATCCGCTTCTACAAAATACGAACTCAATGTTGGAGGATATTCGGGAAATGCTGGAGATTCACTTGATTTTCATAACGCAATGAAGTTTACGACGAAGGATCGGGACAATGATAGGTCTGGTCTCAACTGTGCGAGTCATTGGAACAGTGGTGGATGGTGGTTTAGTAATTGCCATCACTCAACCCTCAACGGTAAATATATCAGTGGAGGTCAGACTAGTAAACACGCTGAAGGAGTCATCTGGTATCATTGGAAGGGAATGGATTACTCACTGAAGTTCACAGAAATGAAATTCCGTCCGAGAATGTAATAATGTCTAAACCAAGGCTGTGGAGTTAGAGTAGAATGTTAAAAATTTTCCTAAATCGGTGTTGCAATTTTGAACAAAAATTTAATTACCATATCAAACTTATCCTGCAAAAAGTCGTTTTCCCAATTTCTTTACGTCAAAATACAAAGTTCCAAATTTTACCAGGTACTTATCTGAAGTCAGAAGCCAAAATTTTCCAAGTTCCTAATTTCAAATTTTTCTCATTTTAATACTATACTCGGATTCTGAATTCGGTTTCTTCAATATCTCGAACTATGATTTCCACAGCCTTTGGTAAAATGTAAATATATTTTCATTTCACAAAATCAATATTTCAATGACTTTTCACTTAATCATCTGAGATAGAGTTTTCATTTTTAATAATAAATATAACAAATACCTGAACTAACCATTTTGTCATTATTCTAAATATCCGTTTAATCTTGTATAAATACATGTAAAATTATTTTCTGTTTGACATCTTTAAATGGTAAAATTTGAACAAAACAATTGTTTTATGTCTTGAAACTTTCATTAAATCTAGCAATTTCGTTGTTTTGAATTCATTCAAGTTTCTTCAAATGTACATAGTAATTTTTAATCATTCAATTTTTGATAGCATGCTTAAATGTCAATAAATCATGTATTAATTAGACAACATGCTAGTCAATATTTTCGAATTGAAAAACAGGAAGACTGCTGATTGCGAGCGCCAATGATGTTTGCCAATTTTAGGAATGTACTTTTGTAGTAATAGTCGTTTGCGAGAACGATATTTTGTGGGAAGTTCATTTTGCGACGATAAAGTTCCTAATAACGAACTCATTCGATAAAGCAATTTTGACAGAACGGAATTTTACAAGGATGTAATTGTGAGGAATGAAATTTTTTGGGTGAGACTTTAGCGCGAATATAGTTTTAAATGGAATGTGTACTCGGTACACATGTGCTGTCCTGTCCGTACCTAACTTTGACTCCAATCTTTAAGTTTTGTGAAAGACTTCTGTCATTGGTGATTCGCGCTAAGCGTTTGTAACACGTGCAGTGGTGCGGCTTCACGATTAAGTGTGCTTGCCAAGTCAGTAAAACCCAACCCACCAAAGATTGAGTGTGCTGAACAATAGGTCCGATAATACAATGAAGCCAGTAAAGACCCTATTTCCCAACAAAAATGCACGGATTGAACAGATATACTACGAAGCAGAAATACAAGACAGACTGTATCAACGGTCAATACAAGAATAGCGACGAACGTTCTAAGACGAGTTGCACGGAGTCTGCCAATATGGGTCGTATCTGACGCATTGGGCAATATATATATAAGTCGAAACCATTAAAAACAGAAAATTCCAGTTCCGTCACATTGCAACTCTGGTTACATTACGCGTGGAGGTAGGTTATGTTTCAGAGGATTGGTTGATTTCTAACTGTTCAGGGTGACTCACGGGTACTCCAAAATATGTTAACCAAGAGGGCGGACACCGGAACGTAGTATTTGTAACAGGTTAGACAACAATTTCTAATACTACGGGAGTCACTTGGCTAGTCCCGAACTCGTCATAGAACTAAAATAAGGAAAATTGGAATAAAACTATGGTATATTCCTAACCTGTTACATAAACTAAGTTCCGGTGTCCGTCATCTTGGTTCAAATATTCCTGGAGCGCCGGTTCACGTAACCGTTGATCTGTTACAACCTCCACCACCAAGTACGTACAAAACGAATAATCGGTCGACTATTTTCATACTTCGCCAGGTAATCAAACAAGTGTCAGTGTTTCGCGATATGATTAAAATTATGGCCTCACCCTAACCTGGTACACATACTACATTCTGGTGTCGGTCATCTTGGTTCACATAATTAAGGAGTACAATCGTGAACGCCCTTTCACGCAAATTTCTTCCAAATTTGACCGATCTCGCGTTTCAATGTGAAAAAAAACAGAAATTCCATCACATCTCTGAGTAATCCATGCCAGTTCGAATTCTGGGGAGGTTAATTGAGTGCGAGAGAGTTGCTGGACTCCTCAACGTGCCAAGGAGGTTCACTTAATCACTGGTTGGCCGGGTCCGGCCCTATTCTCATACCCGACATGGACTGGTACAACTAGGCCGCTTGGGAAGAGGAATGATACGATTCTAATCTGCACATATTTAAAAACAGCAATCCCCAATCGAAATAAAACATTAGTCTTTCAACATCTCTGACAACAAGAGTTTTAGTATGAAAGTATATTTAAAATTCATTTTCTATCACACTTGATATAAAAAGATAGAATAACTGATAAAGCCAGTATTCACATTTCCACAACCTATGTTTAATACATTTAGTCTTTACAACTTTTATCTGTTAAAATCTGATTAGGAAATTTGGTAAAAATTCATGAAATAAGATTCGACTCCGACTCCACATTATTTCAACTCCAAAGTTTATGCAAATTTCAAACATATCAATATCCAAAAATAACTTTATAAGTCTTTTTCTCAAATGGAAATTTACATCTTAAGACTTATAAGATGTTTGATAAAGATAGGCCGAAAAGACAGCAAAAAAATATCAATGAAATAAAAAGTCGAATCAGGCTGCATAAGAATTCAATTACGAGTGAATGCAATCTGATATTATTGATGGCCTAAGACAGTGGTTCCCAAACTTGATTTACCGCGGGCCAAAATTAGAAGCGAAATGATAATCGCGGGCCTGGAGAGTTGAGCGCCCGCTAGGGGTCGATATCGATACGTATAATTGAGATAATTGAATTGTTACGAATGCACCCATGCCCAAACTAGGATAATTGGCGGTATCTAAACTACAAAAAAAGCATGAAGTGTTAAACTATTATACTCAAGTTCGACAGGCCATAATAAATTGTTATGTGGGGCATAATTAGCCCGCGGGCCGCGTTTGGAACCACTGGCCTAAGATAATCATTACCAACCGGGAATCCGCAAATAGATTTCAGGGTTCTCGTGAGCTCTGCAAGCATAAGATAAAAACAAATTGTATACTGAGTCGGCGACCATTCGCCACAGCGTAATACAAATCCTATTTATGTAAATGAAACTTTTAGGGTTAAGAACCACGGTCCAACTAATTGTGAGTTTGTATCGCTGAACCTGTGAAAAGTCATCATTACAACACGGTATATGTAGAAGGCACAGGCATTCCTCTCTCTAACGCATGCCTCACTTCCCAACGTAGAGCAGATCGCTTTTTACTTGTCGGTACAACATAGGTGTTGGGGACGTAGATTCTTTGCGGCTTCTAGAAAGAAAACAGGTTGAAGGAATAGTGTAGAGCAGGGCTTACTCAACTGGCGGACCGCGGTCCGAATCCGGATCTTTCAAGTATCTTAAGCTGGGTCTTAAGCAAGGTCTCCCTTGAAGGGCAACGGGGCAGGTTTCTGGAGGCCACAAGAATAATCCCCGATAGGTTTAAGCACATATATATACGCTGCAATTCAATATACCAGTATATAATGTCACGGCATTTACCACAAGTCGAGGCAGGTGCTCCATTCTTCTGGCCGGCGAACAACTTTCCGCTTCTAATTTTGGCCCCAGATCAATAAACTTTGGGGACCACTGTCTTAGATCATGGTAGTTCCTTATATTTCCACGCCCCCCTGAGGGACGTGTCCCATCGTTTGAGATTCACTGGGTTAGACTCAACTGTATTTGCGTATACATATCTCTCGGTTAACCTCGTGCATAGCTCATGCATAAGTAGGTAGTGCCGAATGTAGCAGTGATGCCTTTAACGGCATGCAGTCTTTAATATGTATTATAGAATAGGCAAAAATATCCCTCATTTTTGCCGAGCGATGACATGCTGGTTAAACTGCTAGACTTTAAGTCAGGGGTGAGCAACAGGCGGGCCCGCAAGGCCACAACCCGAATTATTTGGTTTGGCCCTTGTCAACACTCAGATTTTGCATAGTTAACAAATTATGCAGGAAGTCAAAATTTCAAGTTCAAGTGCGCTATGGGTAGCAATACTAACCGGCTGTGGTTCATCCTTGTACATCATTTGGGCTTTGACTTCCCATCTTAAATCTTTATGGCTTTTCTCTCCGGGAGCTTTTATTGAATTCCATACGTCTCTGTATTGATGGTATCTACAAGATGGAAATATTTTGAGAGGATTATTCATTGTAAAGGTATCCCATCGAAATTCTGGGTACAAGTTGCTAAAGTCCAAGTTTCATCAAATTTCTGAGTCGAGGTAGAATACTCATAAGTTCATTCGGCCCGCTGCTTTTATGTGTGACGAGTCGAGTGAATTCGCTCACAAGTCATGACTCTAGTCGATGGATTCATTAGTCACCCTCGAGTCAGAAGCCTAGTGAATGCACTCCGTTTCTAAGTCGAGTCAATGTTTCCTCGTGTCACAAGTCAAATCGAGAAAATGTACTCTCGATTCACAAGTCAAATCAACGCGTTCTCAGATTACAATTCAGGTCACGTTACTGTAATTGTGAGACAAAAGCCGAGTGAATGCACTGTCAAACTCAGAGGCCTAGTGGATGCACTTTCGATTCACAAGTCGAATCAATGCACTCTCAAGTTACAACTCGAGTCAATGTATTACCAAATCAGAAGCCAGATCAGTGTACCCCCGAGTCACAATCGAGTTATTGCACTCTTCAGGCTAAACATCTTCGTACACTTACTACGGGACCGCCAATTATAATACATACGAGTTTTATTGAGAGTTACTCGAATAATATTACATTCAAATTTAATGAAAATATAATTTTATCTCGAAAATCATTGGAAAATAACAAATTGGGTTTGCCGAATGGGGAAGATACTGATCCATGCAATAATGTTGCTTGTTACGTACCAGTAGTTGCCTACAGTTAAAACGTGTCATCAAAAAGTACTCCATAAAGAGTAACCAACCTGTTAACAGGGTCTGATTTCTTGATATTCCTTGTATGAGGGTGAACTGTGTTCGGTCTGATGTCTATAGATAGAAAACAGTGGGGTTAGGGGTGGGGTAGATCAGGGTTCCTCAAACTGGGCCACAAGCCCCCCTATAGGGCCACAGAGCGTTTTACTGGAGGGCACAAGCAAAGGGCTTCATCACTGGGTGCTATTCATGATTAGTTTACAGTACATTGATTAACACCGAAAATTTGCACCCGACACCCAAAAATTTGCACCTGACACCCGAAAATTTGCACCCAACACCCGAAAATTTGCACCCTACACCCGAAAAATTGCACCTGACACCCGAAGATTTGCACCCAACACCCGAAAATTTGCACCCGACACCCAGAAAATTGCACCCGACACCCGATAAATTCACTCCAAAGTGAATTTCTAAATTGAAATTCCTCAAATATTCCTAAAATGAAGCTTCATGCAAATAAAAATCACACTCACATGAAGGTAACGGTTGATCGTGAATGAAATCTTGATCCGATTTCATTCCCTGAAAAAAAAAAAGACTTGGACTTAACAACATTGGCCACCTCACCAAGGGTGAGATAAATTGGTGAGCAATTCTGAACCAGAAAATGTCCGACAAAAACATAGTACCTCCTTACAAACTAATGGTTACTTTCACAAAGCTTTGTTCGTAATAAAAATCTTAAGAAAATATTTCTCAGATTTACTCAGACATAAGTGAAACTTATCGTTTGACTGGCCGAAGTCATTAAATCTCACAAGCTGAGTCATTTTAGCCCGCTGCTGTGAAAAACTACAAATTGAGTCATTGGCAATGACTCATTGCACTCACAAGTCTTGTAATTGCACTTACAGGTCGAGTGACCCACCCAGTCGAAAATAACCAAAAACTATTGCGTGACTCACTAAAGGCCTGGCTGTATGAGGTCTAGGTGGGAGCATTGTTGCCAAGCGTTCCCGATCGTAACTGACCGCCATGTCATCCATGGAAATGTCGTGAAGTCTGTAAGAATTTTCGTTCATCCCGTCCGCAACTAACGACTCATCGAAGACCGCAGATTCTCCATTTTGTTGTTTTCTAAAAAAGCAACAATTTTGAGACATTTTGACTCGATAATTCGATATTAGACTTTTGATTTGAAATACAATTACTAAAACTAGGGCGAAAACATATATTTCACAATTTCGAAGAACACATAGGATCTGAGAAAAGGCGCGCTTACATAACAATACCGACTTCGAACACAAAACCAGAAAAGTGACGTGCTTGTATAACAATGCCGACTTAACAGGTTGGCAAAAAATTTGAATATTATGAAAAAGAATGCGACTCACAAGCTTAAAATTTTGGACGCCCTGTTCTAGAGCATATTCAAAATTAGGGCGGAAAACTCTTCCATAAAAACTTGCTTGATAGCTTGCCTACTGCCTTGTTTAGAGTGAAGATATAGAAATACCCACCTTAGAACTTTCCTGCGTCTGATGACTCTCCTTTCTGAGCTTGTTGGTAATTCATGCGTGACACTGGTTGTTGGGGTTACCGGTGTGATGTCACCGGTAGTTTGAAATCTACCTTGAGAAGTGATGTCATCGCTGTTGCTAGGGTAACCAAAAAATCCTGTGACCTCATCATCGTTATCGTGACGATCATAAGATGTGGGAATATCATTATTTGTTGTAATTGTAGCAGTGAAATCACGAGGTTGTCGTGGCAACTGTGACTCATCACTGCTACCTAGTGGGGAGTCATCCACAGTTTTTACGTGAGTTTCAGGTGAAGTGTCAAGGCCGCTAGACGAGGAGAAAGCTGTCGTTGTACGGGTCTGTCCCGAAGTTCCCAGTGTTGATGGAGCCATTCGACGAGGAGAAACCTATAAAAAGAAATTACGTTATACCCAGGGATTGTTTTAAGCAGTGCGAGGGGTCGAATAAATAATGCCAAACTTGTAAAATACTAACAAACTTATTAATACCACTCAGTGGGGCAGTGAGAATTTTTTAAATCGAAGGTGTGCTTAGTACAAAGCTGAACCGAGGAAATTCAAGTCTTCATAAACCAGCTGTTCCTAACCTGGGGCAAGTGGCCCAATGAAGGGGCCACAGATCACTTGGAGGGGGGCCACAATGCTAGAGAAAAAATGATTCTACTTTTCCCTCTTAACAAGTAGGCTACCAATCAAAATAACACTATGAATGCCACTGGAATGATAAACAGTGGGCCATGTAGGATAAAAGCCTCCCTTGTGTAAAGATGGAAAATGTTACAAAAATAGGTGCAGAATATGTGAACCAATATGGCGGACACCGAAACGTAGTATGTGTACCAGGTTAGGCCATAATTTTATTCCAATTCTCTATATTTTCGTTCCATTATGAGTTCGGGGACTAGCCAATTGACTCCCGTAGTATTTGTACCTGAAATTATGCCCTAACCCTAACCTGTTACACATACTATGTTCCGGTGTCCGTCATCTTAGTTCACATACTACCAAAAATAAATGTGTATTAAAATTTCTACAGTCATTACCTGGATATGGGGTTGATATCTGGATACGTTTGGTTTGGGCATCGACGGTTCCCCTTGTCTCTGGTTTGAAGGACTTGAGGGAGCGTCTGAATAAAGAAAAAACTGTTTGAATATCCTGTATTCATGAATTGATCAGGATAAGACATGTTAAGGAAAGCTGTTAAGACGAATAGATCATACAACATACCACGGCGTCTCGTCCGGTTACCAGTCCATGTCAGGTATGGGATTAGCTAGCAAGGTATTTTTCTCATATGCATGGACTTAATGGTAGATGAAGCCATAACCGACCAGTGGATAAGTGAACCACCCTATGGCGGTGAGGAATACAGCAATCCTCTCGCACATAAATATCCCTGGCTATCACTTCCAGACTTACATAATACAAAATGTTACAGAAATATATTCGTGTTAGTGTGCAGCAAGATCTTCAAATCGAACTATTCTGAACAATGCCAAAAATATCTAGAGAGATCAATTGATTATATATATTTTTATGGCATTGTTCCTCTGTAACGGAAATCGTACCAGAATTTGTGCTCGGTGATGAATTCCCGGTGAACTATGAAGAACTTCCGCTTGATCGATCATGCTCAACAAGTCTTTGAGATTTGCAAAACAAAATAGGATATTTAGTGCGCCATAAAAGCGCGCCACACCGCCAAGTCGAGAATAGGGTACTCGAGTAGTATATGTATGTACCAGTACCAGGTTAGGGTTAGGCCATAATTTTATTCCGATTTTCTATATTTTAGTTCTATTACGAGTTTGGGGGCCTTCTGTGTTAGCCAAGTTAATATACTCCCTGCCCATAGGTTTCAGTCCCGTCACACAACTTGATGTAAAGTAAGCTAACAAAATTAGTTACCTCCATATTGATACACATACTTCTGGAGCACCAAATAATGTTTGAGAATTATCCAACAGTAAATACCGATACACTTCTGGAGCGCCAGAATAGGAGCGGTGGTTTACCATATGATCAAGTCATGTATTGGCTTTCACAAGACCAACTGTGAAAAATCTAAATCTATTACAGTACGGATATTACAACTCCAGAACTCAGCCATTACACAAAAAAGATAGACAGATTTATTTTGAAAGCTCCATAATATAAGCCTACACTTATTAGAATGGAGAATTCAGGTCTCCTGAAGGGCTGACGGCTAACTCGCCATGGACCACTCGCAGGTTAGCCTCCATGGCGAGTTAGCCTCCACCCTCCAGAAGTACGCGCCCTCAAGTACTTCTAGTGGGCGTAGCGCAACGATTTTTGTATATAATATTCCCTCAAGTACTTCTAGTGGGCGTAGCGCAACGATTTTTGTATATAATATTCCTAACCCTCACCTGCGCACGTCACCCAAAAATTACATCACTGCGAAGTCACAATTGCGTCATAGAGCTTGCTAAAGTATAGCTACGATCGTCCAAAATAAACTATAATGAACTCATTAACGCCAGTGATCTCTCTCTCTCTCTCTCTTATCGTTATCGTTACGATGACAAAACATGAGAAATAGCTTGCTCGATTTTGGATGATTGTTTGCGCGACCATCCGTATACTTTGGAGGGCCGTATTACGTTTCTGCAAATTGGCAGTGATAAAATTGTATTGTATTGTACATCCGCGTAAAATTACCGGTATCGGATGAAAAATACGTTGAATCAGAGCAAAAATGGACGTTTGACCTTTGACCCCAAATATTATTTCTACAGTTTGTCGCCAATTTTGACAGTGTTTGTGCGACTTTGGATACCGGTACTGTTCAGTACATCCGCGTAAAATTATTGGATAAAAAAAATTCGTTGAACCAGAGCAAAATGGACATACTTTGTCATTAATTTTGAGTGTTTTTACGTAGAATTAATGGATAAAAAATACGTCAAATTAGAGCAAAAATGGACGTTTGACCTTTGACCCCAAACATTCTTTTTATACTTCGTCACTAATTTTGAGAGTGTTTGTGCGACTTTAGATACCGGTACTGTTCAGTACATCCGTGTAAAATTATTGTATGAAAAATACGCTGAATCAGAGCCGTACCTGGCCAGCGTTGGTGCGGAGGAGATCTTTTCGTCCATAACTATACTCACGGGATTCCTATTATTCAACACGATATGGTCTTTTTTGCTTCGCAATTTTTCGATCAGACCAAAGCTTGCAAGCTAGTATTTGTCGACATTTGTGGAGTTATAATATTTTGGCATCTTTATATTACTGGATTATTGATTTAAAAACCATTTAAACCGATTTACATTGGTGAGCAATTGCAAATTATCGGCGTGCAAAATTGAAATCGCTCGCATGCATTTTTGCGGAGCGCTAGCGCCCTCGGGCGTGCATCTGCCATAGAATCCAGTCTGGGGGTTAGGAATGACATAAGTTATGTAAAAATTGTTGAGCCAGGCCATCTAGAGGTACTTCACGAGACCCCAGGACTCACTATAGAAACTGCCAGAATCACAATACGACATAATTTAGTCGAGATAAAAACGATTGAAAATTTCATCCGAAGTTAGTCTACATACCATCCCAAGTTACACGGTTTTACGATAACACTAAACAGCAAAACGCATGGTAAAATCGTAAAACTAATACAAACCTTAACGAAATTGCCTCAACCTTGTCTGAGAAACGTCAAAATATCCCAGATTCGCTAGTTGTTCCCAAATCTCATCGTCGGTGAATTCTAAATTCTTCATATTTCTTGAAAATTACTGCCAACACAAAATTCAAAATTTTCAATAAGCGATTTCAAAACAAACACCAACAGAATCACCACTGTGAAGTGACTCTCACGGTGACCTTTGTGTGCAACCAAGCGAAAAGTTCAAATATCATATCAGAATCGGAGGCGGGACTAAATTTCCATACGCAATTAGGAAGCGAATGAATATAAAAATACAAAAATAAAGTTATATACGTTACTTCTGTAAATTGGAACAATAAGTGCGTGCCAGAAAAATGTAAAGTGCGAATCATCAAACAACAGCTTATGAATATGAGTTTTAAACAAAAAAAATGCAGCACGAGTAATTACTTTAAAAGTAAATATCGTAAAACATAAACTTTTCAAACATTAGTCACATGTCTTTCCGCCCAAGAGGGGCGAGATTTTATTGATTGATATAAAAAAAATTCATACACTCTACACAATACAATTTGAGTCGATGGGTACAAAATTTTAAAATTATGTGTAATCCATTGCTGAAAAAAGCCTATTTCGCCTATATCGTCATAGGTGAAAAATCGTAAATTAATGCACTTTTCAAACATTACTCACATGTCTTTCCGCCCAAGAGGGGCGAGATTTTATTGATTGATATAAAAAAGATTCATACACTCTACACAATACAATTTGAGTCGATGGGTACAAAATTTTAAAATTATGTGTAATCCATTGCTGAAAAAAGCCTATTTTGCCTATATCGTCATAGGTGAAAAATCGTAAATTTATGCACTTTTCAAACATTACTCACATGTCTTTCCGCCCAAGAGGGGCGAGATTTTATTGATTGATATAAAAAAGATTCATACACTCTACACAATACAATTTGAGTCGATGGGTACAAAATTTTAAAATTATGTGTAATCCATTGCTGAAAAAAGCCTATTTCGCCTATATCGTCATAGGGGAAAAATCGTAAATTTATGCACTTTTCAAACATTACTCACATGTCTTTCCGCCCAAGAGGGGCGAGATTTTATTGATTGATATAAAAAAGATTCATACACTCTACACAATACAATTTGAGTCGATGGGTACAAAATTTTAAAATTATGTGTAATCCATTGCTGAAAAAATCCTATTTCGCCTATATCGTCATAGGTGAAAAATCGTAAATTTATGCACTTTTCAAACATTACTCACATGTCTTTCCGCCCAAGAGGGGCGAGATTTTATTAATTGATATAAAAAAGATTCATACACTCTACACAATACAATTTGAGTCGATGGGTACAAAATTTTAAAATTATGTGTAATCCATTGCTGAAAAAAGTCTATTTCGCCTATATCGTCATAGGTGAAAAATCGTAAATTTATGCACTTTTCAAACATTACTCACATGTCTTTCCGCCCAAGAGGGGCGGGATTTTATTGATTGATATAAAAAAGATTCATACACTCTACACAATACAATTTGAGTCGATGGGTACAAAATTTTAAAATTATGTGTAATCCATTGCTGAAAAAAGCCTATTTCGCCTATATCGTCATAGGTGAAAAATCGTAAATTTATGCACTTTTCAAACATTACTCACATGTCTTTCCGCCCAAGAGGGGCGAGATTTTATTGATTGATATAAAAAAGATTCATACACTCTACACAATACAATTTGAGTCGATGGGTACAAAATTTTAAAATTATGTGTAATCTATTGCTGAAAAAAGCCTATTTCGCCTATATCGTCATAGGTGAAAATCGTAAATTTATGCACTTTTCAAACATTACTCACATGTCTTTCCGCCCAAGAGGGGCGAGATTTTGTTGATTGATATAAAAAAGATTCATACACTCTACACAATACAATTTGAGTCGATGTGTACAAAATTTTAAAATGATGTGTAATCCATTGCTGAAAAAAGCCTATTTCGCCTATATCGTCATAGGTGAAAAATCGTAAATTTATGCACTTTTCAAACATTACTCACATGTCTTTCCGCCCAAGAGGGGCGAGATTTTATTGATTGATATAAAAAAGATTCATACACTCTACACAATACAATTTGAGTCGATGGGTACAAAATTTCAAAATTATGTTTAATCCATTGCTGAAAAAGGCCTATTTCGCCTATATCGTCATAGGTGAAAAATCGTAAATTTATGCACTTTTCAAACATTACTCACATGTCTTTCCGCCCAAGAGGGGCGAGATTTTATTGATTGATATAAAAAAGATTCATACACTCTACACAATACAATTTGAGTCGATGGGTACAAAATTTTAAAATTATGTATAATCCATTGCTGAAAAAAGCCTATTTCGCCTATATCGTCATAGGTGAAAAATCGTAAATTTATGCACTTTTCAAACATTACTCACATGTCTTTCCGCCCAAGAGGGGCGAGATTTTATTGATTGATATAAAAAAGATTCATACACTCTACACAATACAATTTGCGTCGATGGGTACAAAATTTTAAAATTATGTGTAATCCATTGCTGAAAAAAGCCTATTTCGCCTATATCGTCATAGGTGAAAAATCGTAAATTTATGCACTTTTCAAACATTACTCACATGTCTTTCCGCCCAAGAGGGGCGAGATTTTATTGATTGATATAAAAAAAATTCATACACTCTACACAATACAATTTGAGTCGATGGGTACAAAATTTTAAAATTATGTGTAATCTATTGCTGAAAAAAGCCTATTTCGCCTATATCGTCATAGGTGAAAAATCGTAAATTTATGCACTTTTCAAACATTACTCACATGTCTTTCCGCCCAAGAGGGGCGAGATTTTATTGATTGATATAAAAAAGATTCATACACTCTACACAATACAATTTGAGTCGATGGGTACAAAATTTTAAAATGATGTGTAATCCATTGCTGAAAAAAGCCTATTTCGCCTATATCGTCATAGGTGAAAAATCGTAAATTTATGCACTTTTCAAACATTACTCACATGTCTTTCCGCCCAAGAGGGGCGAGATTTTATTGATTGATATAAAAAAGATTCATACACTCTACACAATACAATTTGAGTCGATGGGTACAAAATTTTAAAATTATGTGTAATCCATTGCTGAAAAAAGCCTATTTCGCCTATATCGTCATAGGTGAAAAATCGTAAATTTATGCACTTTTCAAACATTACTCACATGTCTTTCCGCCCAAGAGGGGCGAGATTTTATTGATTGATATAAAAAAGATTCATACACTCTACACAATACAATTTGAGTCGATGGGTACAAAATTTTAAAATTATGTTTAATCCATTGCTGAAAAAAGCCTATTTCGCCTATATCGTCATAGGTGAAAAATCGTAAGTTTATGCACTTTTCAAACATTACTCACATGTCTTTCCGCCCAAGAGGGGCGAGATTTTATTGATTGATATAAAAAAAATTCATACACTCTACACAATACAATTTGAGTCGATGAGTACAAAATTTTAAAATTATGTATAATCCATTGCTGAAAAAAGCCTATTTCGCCTATATCGTCATAGGTGAAAAATCGTAAATTTATGCACTTTTCAAACATTACTCACATGTCTTTCCGCCCAAGAGGGGCGAGATTTTATTGATTGATATGAAAAAGATTCATACACTCTACACAATACAATTTGAGTCGATGGGTACAAAATTTTAAAATTATGTTTAATCCATTGCTGAAAAAAGCCTATTTCGCCTATATCGTCATAGGTGAAAAATCGTAAGTTTATGCACTTTTCAAACATTACTCACATGTCTTTCCGCCCAAGAGGGGCGAGATTTTATTGATTGATATAAAAAAAATTCATACACTCTACACAATACAATTTGAGTCGATGGGTACAAAATTTTAAAATTATGTATAATCCATTGCTGAAAAAAGCCTATTTCGCCTATATCGTCATAGGTGAAAAATCGTAAATTTATGCACTTTTCAAACATTACTCACATGTCTTTCCGCCCAAGAGGGGCGAGATTTTATTGATTGATATAAAAAAGATTCATACACTCTACACAATACAATTTGCGTCGATGGGTACAAAATTTTAAAATTATGTGTAATCCATTGCTGAAAAAAGCCTATTTCGCCTATATCGTCATAGGTGAAAAATCGTAAATTTATGCACTTTTCAAACATTACTTACATGTCTTTCCGCCCAAGAGGGGCGAGATTTTATTGATTGATATAAAAAAGATTCATACACTCTACACAATACAATTTGAGTCGATGGGTACAAAATTTTAAAATTATGTGTAATCTATTGCTGAAAAAAGCCTATTTCGCCTATATCGTCATAGGTGAAAAATCGTAAATTTATGCACTTTTCAAACATTACTCACATGTCTTTCCGCCCAAGAGGGGCGAGATTTTATTGATTGATATAAAAAAGATTCATACACTCTACACAATACAATTTGAGTCGATGGGTACAAAATTTTAAAATTATGTGTAATCTATTGCTGAAAAAAGCCTATTTCGCCTATATCGTCATAGGTGAAAAATCGTAAATTTATGCACTTTTCAAACATTACTCACATGTCTTTCCGCCCAAGAGGGGCGAGATTTTATTGATTGATATAAAAAAGATTCATACACTCTACACAATACAATTTGAGTCGATGGGTACAAAATTTTAAAATTATGTTTAATCCATTGCTGAAAAAAGCCTATTTCGCCTATATCGTCATAGGTGAAAAATCGTAAGTTTATGCACTTTTCAAACATTACTCACATGTCTTTCCGCCCAAGAGGGGCGAGATTTTATTGATTGATATAAAAAAAATTCATACACTCTACACAATACAATTTGAGTCGATGGGTACAAAATTTTAAAATTATGTATAATCCATTGCTGAAAAAAGCCTATTTCGCCTATATCGTCATAGGTGAAAAATCGTAAATTTATGCACTTTTCAAACATTACTCACATGTCTTTCCGCCCAAGAGGGGCGAGATTTTATTGATTGATAAAAAAAAGATTCATACACTCTACACAATACAATTTGAGTCGATGGGTACAAAATTTTAAAATTATGTGTAATCCATTGCTGAAAAAAGCCTATTTCGCCCATATCGTCATAGGTGAAAAATCGTAAATTTATGCACTTTTCAAACATTACTCACATGTCTTTCCGCCCAAGAGGGGCGAGATTTTATTGATTGATATAAAAAAGATTCATACACTCTACACAATACAATTTGAGTCGATGGGTACAAAATTTTAAAATTATGTTTAATCCATTGCTGAAAAAAGCCTATTTCGCCTATATCGTCATAGGTGAAAAATCGTAAATTTATGCACTTTTCAAACATTACTCACATGTCTTTCCGCCCAAGAGGGGCGAGATTTTATTGATTGATATAAAAAAGATTCATACACTCTACACAATACAATTTGAGTCGATGGGTACAAAATTTTAAAATTATGTGTAATCCATTGCTGAAAAAAGCCTATTTCGCCTATATCGTCATAGGTGAAAAATCGTAAATTTATGCACTTTTCAAACATTACTCACATGTCTTTTCGCTCAAGAGGGGCGAGATTTTATTGATTGATATAAAAAAGATTCATACACTCTACACAATACAATTTGAGTCGATGGGTACAAAATTTCAAAATTATGTGTAATCTATTGCTGAAAAAAGCCTATTTCGCCTATATCGTCATAGGTGAAAAATCGTAAATTTATGCACTTTTCAAACATTACTCACATGTCTTTCCGCCCAAGAGGGGCGAGATTTTATTGATTGATATAAAAAAAATTCATACACTCTACACAATACAATTTGAGTCGATGGGTACAAAATTTTAAAATTATGTGTAATCCATTGCTGAAAAAAGCCTATTTCGCCTATATCGTCATAGGTGAAAAATCGTAAATTTATGCACTTTTCAAACATTACTCACATGTCTTTCCGCCCAAGAGGGGCGAGATTTTATTGATTGATATAAAAAAGATTCATACACTCTACACAATACAATTTGAGTCGATGGGTACAAAATTTTAAAATTATGTGTAATCCATTGCTGAAAAAAGCCTATTTCGCCTATATCGTCATAGGTGAAAAATCGTAAATTTATGCACTTTTCAAACATTACTCACATGTCTTTCCGCCCAAGAGGGGCGAGATTTTATTGATTGATATAAAAAAGATTCATACACTCTACACAATACAATTTGAGTCGATGGGTACAAAATTTTAAAATTATGTGTAATCCATTGCTGAAAAAAGCCTATTTCGCCTATATCGTCATAGGTGAAAAATCGTAAATTTATGCACTTTTCAAACATTACTCACATGTCTTTCCGCCCAAGAGGGGCGAGATTTTATTGATTGATATAAAAAAGATTCATACACTCTACACAATACAATTTGAGTCGATGGGTACAAAATTTTAAAATTATGTGTAATCCATTGCTGAAAAAAGCCTATTTCGCCTATATCGTCATAGGTGAAAAATCGTAAATTTATGCACTTTTCAAACATTACTCACATGTCTTTCCGCCCAAGAGGGGCGAGATTTTATTGATTGATATAAAAAAGATACATACACTCTACACAATACATTTTGAGTCGATGGGTACAAAATTTTAAAATTATGTGTAATCCATTGCTGAAAAAAGCCTATTTCGCCTATATCGTCATAGGTGAAAAATCGTAAATTTATGCACTTTTCAAACATTACTCACATGTCTTTCCGCCCAAGAGGGGCGAGATTTTATTGATTGATATAAAAAAGATTCATACACTCTATACAATACAATTTAAGTCGATAGGTACAAAACTTTAAAATTATATGAAATCCATTGCTGAAAAGTGCCTATGTCTCAAATATCGGCATAGGTCAAAAATCGTAATTATATACACTTTTCAAACGTTAGTCACATCGCTTTCCTCCCAAGTGGGGAGAGATTTTATTATTTGACATTAATAAGGTTCTAAAAGTCTACACAAAACAACTTGAGTCGATGGGTACAAAATTTTAAAATTATGCGTAATCCATTGCTGAAAAAGCCTGTTTCGCATATTTCGGCATAGTTGAAAAATCGTATATCATATATCATTCGATCGACGTACACAAAGGAAACAAAATATTCTTAAAGTTTGAGATTTATTCATATTTATTCAAAGTCCCAAATGCATATTTGATACATAATAAACAGACCTAATATTATACAGACAAAATTTGGAAGCCAAATCGTAGAGAATTAAACTAGAAAAAGCCAGGTTTAATTAATGAACATAAAACATACAAAAATACATACAATATATACATGTTATAAGTCTTTCGAATTCAAAATGTTTTGCCTAAGGTGCAATTAAAATACACATATTTAAGATGCAAAAAATTTAGAAGTCCATGTATCCACGCAAACAGGGTGAGATTTTATCATTTTATACAAATGAGCTATATTTAATTAATAAGGTACATACACTATACATACATCTCAAAAACATACATTGCGTATATATATATGTAATCAGTAACTGATAATTTTATATCTGAGCATGTCGTTTAGCATGTTTAATGGTCTAATAATGAATAAAACACATTTGATGCATTTACACTAATGAAAATCCAAAATGTCCGATTAAAAAAGAAATTGATAAAATTATCTGAACAAAATTTACCTGTTACGCCAGTAAGGGAGGTTTAGGGGGTGCTGTTACTTCTGGGTGAGCCCCCAGACTAGTGGAGCGATGTAGCTGCCTTAAGGCTCCATTCTCTACTGGCACCAACAGGCAACAGTAAGGCCACGAGCCATCATCCATCCTTCGTGTTGACTAAACTTCTGAAAAAAATATGTGATATGCTAACTAATTAATATTTAATATAATTCTACACGGACTCGAGACCAATAAAATGTGGACAGTATGCCCGTGGTTTGATTGTCAGCATGTTCGTGGTTTGCCCGTTATCCCTTTGAAAGATTGGCTGCGCATTTTACTGTTCAGAATTTAAACACTTCTGGTTTAGTATCAATTTTTACCTCTTTTTCTGAAAACATTAATCTTATACGTCAACAAAGCAGTAAATACAAGTTGTACATTGATAATTAGTAAGACATCAGAACAACTTAACACATATACCAGAAATTTAGTTTTCAGGTTTAAAAATCTTTCCCTAATTGAACAAACTTGACATCTTCAACTTACATCAGTTGAACGTGGTTGGTGGAATAATCTGATACCACTCATCGTTATTGGGGTACGTGAACAAGCATCAAAAGGAAATTAGTCTTGTATTATGGCACCGTGTCATAGGCCGAAAACAAATATATAGTCAACAAAGTGATAAGGAAAATACCGGTACAGAATATGGTGATACTGCACCTGATCAATTAGAGCCTTTTTTTTCTTGACGAGACACATTTCAATATAGAGTTCAATAAACCATTTTAATGCAAAGATTCGAATTATGTCATATTGGATAGAATTGTCCTATTTATTACGGGGAGAGGTAAGGCTGATAGAATGGTTTATTTTTACGGCTCGACACGGCCTTAGGACAGGGTTACGAGTCCATAAAAATAGCCAACCAGGTATTTAATTCCGGTGCGCGGACTTGACGTCGGAGGAAGTTGTAATCGACCGGGGATTACATGAACCACTTTCTAGAGACCAGCAGTCCTCTTGCATATGATTATCCCAAAGGATTTGAATCTTTGAACCTGCCCATCGCATTCGGAGATGCGGTGGTAAACTAATTTAAAACGTTTGCACCATGCAAAAACCGAAGCACCAACCGTTTTGTAACAAGACATTGTCCGTTGTTATGGTGTGCGGATGCTATAATGTCATCAATATTCCTATTCTTTCCAAGTTGAAAAGGTGCAGAAAAAGGAATCACATCCGCGGTGAGATGAAAAGTCGTTCATAACTCTTAGTCACCTTACGTCACCCATCATATCCAACCATCCAACGTCAACATCGCACAAAATCCATAATTTCAGCGAGTATGTAAACAAGTTTTTAAAAAAAGGTTTCGAAATTGTGACATGTATTTGAATGTGGTGATCGGATTATATGGTCGAGAAAATTTAAAGAACCAAAACCTATAAGCCGTTTCATAATTTCTCGTGTACTCGTTTGTCATCTTTGACTGATAAGAAAGCCCATGCATCAATAACATCGCGTGAACTAAAAATCTATTTCTTGCAACTTCTGAACGGCGAAAAAGTCATTTTATATTAAAAACGGTTGCGCTCATGCTACTGAAGAAAGAAGTCAACCTATGATCCCCAACACCAAACCATGAGATATTTGACCTATCTGATTGCTAATCCCATATCTGATATGGAGACCGTATCCCGCTATGCAGTTTTCTGTATCTGCCTCGAGATAAATATGAATATATACTAGCATACAA
Source organism: Styela clava (assembly GCF_964204865.1). Taxonomy (NCBI): domain Eukaryota; kingdom Metazoa; phylum Chordata; class Ascidiacea; order Stolidobranchia; family Styelidae; genus Styela; species Styela clava. Next base: position 23,289,755 of record NC_135255.1, read on the forward strand.
TCCTACCAAATATTCCAAACAACTATTCAAGTATGCCAATATGAGCACAAAAACATCATAAAATGTAGGTCATTAATTATGACAAACAAACCTTTTTTAAAAATTGCATCAACATTTTGTTGCAGGATTACGACGAATGCCTGCAGCCCCATATCGGAAAGATTGACGTCGTCCCCAGCCCAGTTCCCCCAGTATTCACCTAATGCAGGGGTGGGCAAATTACGGCCCGCGGGCCGGATCCGGCCCACCCGAGTGTTTCATCCGGCCCACTTGTGCCGACATCATGACTATGGTTTTTATGAATATAAATTTCCGTTCAAAGTATCGATGATTTAAAATGACATTTCATTGAAAATATCGATTACTGATCTTCGGCTTAAGTAAATACCGTAATCCCTACGTATGGATGTTTCCCCCTGGTGATATCCGTAACAATGACCAATCAGCAAAAAGTTTACGATGTAAACATTGCCTAGTTTTAGCGATTTTGCGTGAATTTGTCGATTTTTAGTTGTGTTTCAATAAATTAGTTGTAAATGAACTGTTTAAATTGTCACTATGTCTTTCGGTGAGATGTAAATCAGTTTGTACGTGTCAACTATCCAAAACACTTGCAAACTTCTTTTTCTATAAACTTTATTCGTGCAGCTGCCGTAATTTGCCATCCTCTGCAATAACGTCCCATTAATAATCGTTATGTCTACGTATTTACAAATAACCGTTTTTGATCATTCTGATTTTGGATCCTCTGGCCCAGTAACCAGGTCTATTATCCGCATCCGGCCCACTCAGTAAAGTAATTGCCCACCCCTGACCTAATGCTTCTAAGTTTATAATGCTCTATCTTTTAGTTATTGCCAATCGACAAATAGCATCATTGACCTCTGGCACACAGTGAGCATGTCGGCCTGGTTGGGGAAGCACCAATGCCAAAACAACCTAAAATAAATAAATAAACTTGATCTATTAATGAAATGGAGATGGTATTTGACGCAGCATTTCAAGTTACAATGTGAATATAATAGCTTGGCTTACAGAGTTTGATAATTCTTGTTCCCTATTGTTGTCAAATGTAACGAAAAAGCAGCAAAACTATAAACGAAAAGATGTATCTCCCTTTGTACTCAGATACACGAGCGACACGGCATCCAAAAGTGGGTTCAAGTCTTTCTCGTTTCGCTTTCCATACGTTGAACAAGGGCCATCGATGTCGTTCGTACTGAGCGCAAGGATTATATGTCTACCAGGTGGAACATTTTACCCTCCAATATCTAATAAATGATTTTAAAATTTTGTACCCGTCGACTTAAATTGTATTGTGCAGAGTTATTGAATCTTTTCAATATCAATCAATAAAATCTCGCCCCTCTTGGGCGGAAAGAAATGAGAGTAATGTTTGAAAAGTGCCTAATTTTACGATTTTCCACCTATGACGATATAGGCGAAATAAGCTTTTTTCAGCAATGGATTACACATAATTTTAAAATTTTGTACCCATCGACTCCATATGTATTGTGTAGAGTTTAAGAACTTTTTTAATATTAATCCATAAAATCACGTGACACTTGGGCGGAAAGACATGTGAGTAATGTTTGAAAAGTGCATGAATTTACGATTTTTCACCTATGACGATATAGGCGAAATAGGCTTTTTTCAGCAATGGATTACACATAATTTTAAAATTTTGTACCCAACGACTCAAATTGTATTTCATAGAGTGTATGAATCATTTTTAAATCAATCAATAAAATCTCTCCCCTCTTGGGCGGAAAGACATGTGAGTAATGTTTGAAAAGTGCATGAATTTTCGATTTTTCACCTATGACGATATAGGCGAAATAGGCTTTTTTCAGCAATGGATTACACATAATTTTAAAATTTTGTACCCGTCGACTCAAATTGTATTGTGTAGAGTGTATGAATCTTTTTTATATCAATCAATAAAATCTCGCCCCTCTTGGGCGGAAGGACATGTGAGTAATGTTTGAAAAGTGCATGAATTTACGATTTTTCACCTATGACGATATAGGCGAAATAGGCTTTTTTCAGCAATGGATTACACATAATTTTAAAATTTTGTACCCAACGACTCAAATTGTATTTCATAGAGTGTATGAATCATTTTTAAATCAATCAATAAAATCTCTCCCCTCTTGGGCGGAAAGACATGTGAGTAATGTTTGAAAAGTGCATGAATTTTCGATTTTTCACCTATGACGATATAGGCGAAATAGGCTTTTTTCAGCAATGGATTACACATAATTTTAAAATTTTGTACCCATCGACTCAAATTGTATTGTGTAGAGTGTATGAATCTTTTTTATATCAATCAATAAAATCTCGCCCCTCTTGGGCGGAAAGACATGTGAGTAATGTTTGAAAAGTGCATAAATTTACGATTTTTCAAATATGACGATATAGGCGAAATAGGCTTTTTCCAGAAATGAATTACACATAATTTTAAAATTTTGTACCCATCGACTCAAATTGTATTGTGTAGAGTGTATGAATCTTTTTCATATCAATCAATAAAATCTCGCCCCTCTTGGGCGGAAAGACATGTGAGTAATGTTTGAAAAGTGCATAAATTTACGATTTTTCACCTATGACGATATAGGCGAAATAGGCTTTTTTCAGCAATGGATTACACTTAATTTTAAAATTTTGTACCCATCGACTCAAATTGTATTGTGTAGAGTGTATGAATTTTTTTTATATCAATCAATAAAATCTCGCCCCTCTTGGGCGGAAAGACATGTGAGTAATGTTTGAAAAGTGCATAAATTTACGATTTTTCACCTATGACGATATAGGCGAAATAGGCTTTTTTCAGCAATGGATTACACATAATTTTAAAATTTTGTACCCATCGACTCAAATTGTATTGTGTAGAGTGTATGAATCTTTTTTATATCAATCATTAAAATCTCGCCCCTCTTGGGCGGAAAGACATGTGAGTAATATTTGAAAAGTGCATAAATTTACGATTTTTCACCTATGACGATATAGGCGAAATAAGCTTTTTTCAGCAATGGATTACACATAATTTTAAAATTTTGTACCCATCGACTCAAATTGTATTGTGTAGAGTGTATGAATCTTTTTTATATCAATCAATAAAATCTCGCCCCTCTTGGGCGGAAAGACATGTGAGTAATGTTTGAAAAGTGCATAAATTTACGATTTTTCACCTATGGCGATATAGGCGAAATAGGCTTTTTCAGCAATGGATTACACATAATTTTAAAATTTTGTACCCATCGACTCAAATTGTTTTGTGTAGAGTGTATAAATTTTTTTTATATCAATCAATAAAATCTCGCTCCTCTTGTGCGGAAAGACATGTGAGTAATGTTTGAAAAGTGCATAAATTTACGATTTTTCACCTATGACGATATAGGCGAAATAGGCTTTTTTCAGCAATGGATTACACATAATTTTAAAATTTTGTACCTATCGACTCAAATTGTATTGTGTAGAGTGTATGAATCTTTTTTATATCAATCAATAAAATCTCGCCCCTCTTGGGCGGAAAGACATGTGAGTAATGTTTGAAAAGTGCATAAATTTACGATTTTTCACCTATGACGATATAGGCGAAATAGGCTTTTTTCAGCAATGGATTACACATAATTTTAAAATTTTGTACCCATCGACTCAAATTGTATTGTGTAGAGTGTATGAATCTTTTTTATATCAATCAATAAAATCCTCTTTTGACATGTGTCCTTATTTCTGTTTTATTTCAAGGGTAGAGGTTCTTATTCCGGGCGCTCGGGTTGGGCAATTGAAATGATTGATTTGACAGAAATTATATTAGAATCTTATTGATTGCTAGGCGCATTAGTGGCAACAACAACAGCTAATTATTGCCACAATAGCCAAGATCAGTTCGTTTATCTAGAAGCAAGATACAACTTAGAAGTGAGATGGAACTTATAGTTTTTAGGACTAAAGAACTCATGTAGCAAATCTTTGCTAATGAAAAGTATTATTGGACCCTGGTCGCTCTGGCATGAATACATTTTGGTTCATTACATTCGTTCTTTGTTATCTTATGATTATGTTTCCCTGTTGTCCTTATTGTGGGGTTAAAATGGATGGCAGCCCTGGCTATAGGACTTAGGCCTGTAATTGTCCCGGTTTTAAAACATTTTCAAAGTCGTATATGGATACGTGGTTCTCATGTTATAGTAGAACTGGCATTATTAATGGTATATTCTCTGAGAGTAAACTCCTTTGATTACGAATCTTATTAACTGACTTGCTCAGATCTTATTTTGTTAGTCGGGTGAATACTTTTTTGATAAGATATTTGGAAAATACAGTATATTCCTTGAAATTCTTATTCCTAAGTTACCGTAAAATGTACTTGAATTTACCGCTTATCGCAGTGGTTCTTAAAGTATGGGTCGCGACAAGGTCGTCAATGCAAGGGCAATCTAAGAGGAGAAGGAAGAATTTTCAGCTTTCCCAATGATTCAATTTAGCTTCTAAACTCTGGTATTTAAAAATAATGAAATATAAAGTTTCATTCACGGAAAGAACTGTCTTGAGCTCATTGTTACATCACAATTCTGATATGCCAGTCACGTGTATTATTTTATGGCATCGGTAACCATGCACGTCGCTTGTCGTTGTGTTGACCTCGAGGAATGTCGTCTTAGTGGATTAAAATAACCAAAAATGGGTGTCTTTTTGGTAATGTAAATTGTAATAGACGATGCAATGAAAAATCTCGCTTCTCAACATTAAATTATTCAATATCTAGAGAGAAATGTGACTTCATCTCGAGGCACCATTTACCGCGAACGAATCAGTGTGTGCACATTTGATGAGTAAAAAGTTGTATATTGCGAGAGATACTTAAGTCCAGCTAGAATGTCGTGTTTGCGACAGACAGTGGACGAGGTTTCTGCTACAATTCGCGACAAGGCACCTGTGCGAGCGAGGATATTTGGCACTGAATGATATTAAAACTAAGCTCGCAATCGCCTCGATTCCCATGACAACTTGCGTATTGCGCTCAGTAAAATAAAGCTGTGTATTGAAGATATAATGAAAAGGAAATTTCAGTTTCATCAATCTCACTGAGTCAATGGACTGTTTCTAATAAATAGTTGTCTGTATTTGTACGAACATTAAAAACACATTTTGCGTTATTTAGGATTGGGTCGCGAGTATTCGTAAAATTCAGATTTGGGTCGCGCTCGAAAAAGTTCAAGAACCACTGTATCGAGATGTATTTAGTTCATATCCCAAATTCGAGAGAATTTTCTCCGTGTTGAATTTAGGACTCGCCCATGTTTCACACCACCACCCTTCACTGAACACAGACGAGAGATTCATCGCACCACTTCACAGGAATAGAAGAAGGCATGTGAGTCACTTCACAGTGGTAACAGAATCGATTTCTCAGTAATCTTACGCTCCGTTGAGTTTGAGTTTAAAGGTCGTAGTTTATCTTTTAATTACATGCTTAACTTTGGAAACTCGATCAAATTTGATACTTTATTTAATATTACAATATGAACTGAATGCAGTTTTTTTTTCACATTTTATTCAAAAAACGCCCTGTGTTTAATTGTATTTTTAAGAATCGAGTAAATATATAGGCCACTGAGTGGGGCTGTGAAGCAATAAAATCAGTGGTTCCCAACCTGGGGGGTCGCGACGGGTTTCCAGGGGAGTCACGAAAGTCTTGCAAAACAGTAAAAACTTTAGGTTTAGGTTTCCGCGCGCCACAATGCGGAAAACACGGGGCTTCGAAGCAATGCTGTTGAACGCCAGTATTTCGATACCAAGGGGTTTAATGCAGGGGTTTAGGCTTGTAGTCTATGTTGGGGGCTCCCGAAGTATGCGAACCAAGATGGCGGACATCGGAATGTAATATGTGTACTAGGTTAGGGTTAGGCCATACTTTTAGGTATAAATACTACGGGAGGCTCTTGGCTAGTCTTCGAACTGATAATAGGACTAAAATAAGGAAAATTGGAAAAAAATTATCGCCTAACCCTAACCTGTTACCCATGTTACGTTCCGATGTCCGCCATCTTGGTTCCTTGGTTTTCTTTCTTTTTCGGTAAGTGAACGCGTTTAATACGTTTTTAACTTATTTTATTAGGTTTTGTTCACTTACCAGATTCTTCGCCTTAATCTTTTGTGTATATATGTTTATTTTGTTTTTGCAAATGAATCGAAATAAAATCTTATCTTATTATCTTACTCTATGCCAGTTCCCAAGTTTGAATCCTGTGGAAGATAATTGCCGGTAAGTGCGAGAGAGTAGCCGGACTCCACAAACATGCCAGGGTGGTTCACGAAACCACTTACCGAAATGGTCGGTTCCTATTCTCATACCCGACATGAACTGGTACTTGGTATATTTAAGCCGGCTAGGAATAGAGATGATTTGGTCCAAGCACATATTTAGAAACCCCCAATCGAGAGAAAAACATTAATCTTTCAACATCTCTGTCAACAAGAGTTTTAGTATAAAAGTATATTTAAAATTCACTTTTTCTTCACACTTGATATAAAAAGATACAATAACTAATAAAGCCAGGATTTGCATTTCCACAAGCAACGTTTAGCACATTCAAATTCCCTGAACTATTCATTGCAAAAACAGCAAAATTTGGTTTTAGTTTGGTTGTGACGGCATCAGGTGGGCCAGATTAAATTACCCAACTAGCCGGATTTGGCCCGCGGCCCATATTTTGCCCATGTCTGCTTTGACGGTTGATAAGATATCGATGTCATCGTTCCAATATGATACATTCTTTCAATGTTATGTTATTGTTGTGAAAATAGATTTTTCAACTACTGGACCAATTGCTTTGAAATTTTAAAGATTGTTGTTGTCGCTAGAAGGCGATTACTTTTATCTATTTCAAAAATATCTGTCAGCTCTATGGGATTCGTTTTTCACTTCGTTTTGCGTGACGACGCCATCAAAATTAAAAGTACCGTGCTTCCGTGATCTCAGCCATCTAGCGACCAGACTACCGGTAATGTTAGAGATTTTATACTACTTGGTCTTCGCGTCCATCTAAATGAGCATTGCTAACTTGTTATTAGATTATTATCAGTGGTAGACTGTAGCCGGAACGCCGTTCCGGTTATTAAATATTTCATTGCATTCGCGTCTTTGTTATTGAAATAAAATTGTGTCATGGTACGATCAGTTTCTCTGACAAACATAGTTACCAACTGTACGTTTTGTTACGTCTTTTTACAGCAGACAAATATTTATTACAGCCGTCACGTGTAACGAATGTATCCTCGAACTTTGACCTCAGTAATATTGAAGCCCGTATTAAATTAATAGAAAACCATTGCGATACTGAGCCCTATGTATAGACTTGTCTTTGCAGTCATAATTCTGTGTGCGTGGTGTTATTGTTGATGTTCCTTAGGACCCCGCGCGTGCCGAGACTGGGCTTCCTTTCAACTTTCAGCTTCAAATCTCTAATAATAACGAAATTGCTTGATTGTGTAATATATTCTTTAGTTAAAAGCGCCAACGATAAAAACAATATTAAACAGTAAAACTTTTCAAATATGATTGAGTTTGGTTCTTGCAGTTGGGCTGTGCGCTGTCCGAGAGTCTCAATACGAGTGCCTATTGCTCGAGTGCATATTGCTGGATTTCTCGCCGGTGGTTCACGTAAACGCTGATCGGGTAAAGCAGTGGTTCTCAACCTTTTTGAGTTCGCATATTTACGCATTTATTTCTATTACGTCGAAATCACGTGAAGCTGTAATTGTAATGACACCATAAAATAGATTATACATTTTCACGCTTTTTGGCAAATTTGACAGCAGACGAATCCGATAGTCACGCTCGAGCGCCTGAATTGATTGGGATTCTCACGAGAAAACCATTGCTATCCTACTAAAATGTCGAATTAATTTCAATTCTAACAAAAAATATAGAAAAATACGAATAAATTAGCAACGAGTTCGGGGATCACTGGTTGTGAAGCGCTTCCGTACTATGCGCTCCAAACTCTTCCGTTATGACGTTAGCGCGTTATGAAGTCATAGACTTTGGCCTTTCAGGGCTCAAAATGGGAGGAGTACTTCTCACCAAGTTTAGTTGTTAGACCAGGGCTGGGCAATTATTTTTGCTCGAGGGCCACATTGCAAATCAAAATGCAGTGGCGGGCCGGACTAATTTGAGTCAACCCACATTGCGTTTTTTATTGTATTTTATTACACAATTGAATGAAACAAAATCTAATACAATTGTTATTTTTAATGAGACGTGTGTATGCTCTGCTGCGCCCTAACAAGTCCTTGAATGTCGGGTTCAATGGCAGACGTAGATATTCTCAGCAAATCAGAAAGATGTTCATCGGTGAGAGACGACCGAAATTTCGATTTGGTAAAATTCATTACTGAGAAGGTTTGCTCGCAAATATAAGTGGATCCAAAAAGAACTAGCATCTTTTGAGCATGTCTCCTTATGTTGGGAAAACTTTTTTTATTTAGAGAGGAATAAAAATCCAGAATTTCAGATGATTTAAATTTTTCCTGAAGTAAAGTGTCACACTGCAAATCAATAAGCTCGAGTTGTGCATCAGATGGTATGTTTTCCACGTTACTGGTGAAAGGAGAAGAGACCATACTCATTTTATTTTCAATTAATCGGAAATCTTCAAATCGTCTTAAAAATTCAGCATGCAGTGCATCTAGCATTGTAGAGTACTTTTGAAAATCATTTGCAGATGTGGTAGCTGTGTTGAGTGTGGGAAAATGAGCGAGATTATTGTTCTGTAATTGGCGTGAAAGAAACTGCAATTTCGTTATGAACGATTTTACCAAGCTGTGCATATTATGCACAAACAGTTTTTTACTTTGGAGTTTGCAATTCAACTCATTCAATAGAGCAGTGACATCAACAACAAAAGCAAAATCAGATAACCATTTCTTATCTGAAAGCTGCGGAATATCCTTGTTCTTTGTTTGACAGAATTCTCGAATCTCCTGCTGCAAGTCCCAAACTCGCTTCAGTATTTTGCCTAAACTGAGCCATCTTACAGTTGTATGATATCCTATGTCAGTGTGCTCATTTTCTTGCTCTTCCAACAGGGAATAAACTGTCTGTGATTTAGTGCTCGAGACCTGATGAAGTTAACTAGTTTTGTAACAACATCAGTGACATGGCTTATTTTTAGCACTGACTTGCACAATACCTGTTGATGTATGATACAATGTAAAAACACCAACTGCTGCTTTGGGTCAATTTCATTAACTCTGTCTTTCATGCGCTTCAACAATCCCACATTTTTTCCTGTAAGATTTGGGCACCCATCGGTCGTCACTCCCGCCAATTTTTCCCATTTAAGTCCCAACTTATCCATGGATGCATCTACCTCGCTAAAAATATCTGCACCTGTTGTTGTTCCTTTCATTGGTCTTATAGCAGCTATTTCTTCAGTAATTTTGAAATCACAAGTAATTCCACGAACGAAAATAAGCAACTGAGCAGTGTCGCGTACATCACAACTCTCGTCTAACGCTAAAGTGAAGAAGTCAAATTGTTTGACATAATGTAGCAACTGATCTCTTAAATCTCCTGCGATACACTCAACCCTTCTGGTGACAGTTCTTCTCGATAGCGGAACTTGTTTAAAAGCATCTGTTTTATCAGGACAAACAATTGCTGCCGTCTCTACTAAACATTTTTTGACGAACTCCCCTTCAGAAAATGGTTTGCTGTTTTGAGCGATTTTGTGAGCTATTACGAAACTGGCCATGACAGCTGCATCATTAGATGCATGGAGTCGTGTGAAAAAACTTTGCTGTTTTTCGAGCTTTGCTACCATACTCTCCGCTGTTTGCGCCATTTCATTATTACTTAGATTTTTGTATTTTTTTGCATGTTTTGTCTCAAAATGCCTTTTTAAATTAAAAACCTTAATAACCGCAACCTTCTCCTTGCAAACCAGACAAACAGCTATCCCATCGACTTCTGTGAATAAATACTTTGCTGTCCAACTTTTGTTAAAAATTCTGCATTCTGTGTCAACTTTTCTTTTCTTGTTTTCGGCTGACATTTTGCAACTTTGTAGATCTAGCACAGGTTTAGAATTGACGCTACAGTTCAAGTTACATAAATAAAAGGATAAACAAAGAATAAAATAAAGCTGGGCGCAATTCAACAATTTATCTACATACCACTACTTCTACAATATTTGAAACGCTGAGTAGCGCAGAGCTGACTAGCCTAACTGTATCCTTCTTAATTGGGACACGAATCAAAACGCGACTCATCGAAATTACGCGCGCAAAATTCACGCTTCGATTACTCTGCTGTTCAGTAATCACGTGCAAAAACAAGCGCTGATCGTTGCGACAAAGATGACTAGAGATAGCAGTTGGTACTATGCCATGGTCTAATCTAAAATACACAAAGCTACCAAAACGCTTATTTCTATTATATTAATGAAACTTGCCCTCAAAGTATATTTTATATGTAAATAAAAAATGTAAGTGTCTTAATTTAGAAATCTGCTCGCGGGCCGGATGAAACGTTGCCGCGGGCCGGATGCGGCCCGCGGGCCGGAGCTTGCCCAGGCCTGTGTTAGACGAATACCGGTACTACGATCCAAAAAGAACAAAAAAATCACAAAACTAATGGACATGCCATCAATACTTTGTATTTTTCAATTTGCTTATAATATAATACCATTGGAATATATTTGGCGGACCGGCACCGGTCCGCGGACCGGCGGTTAAGAACCACTGGGTTAAAGCATCTTTCACCATGAAGTCCATGCTTCTGAAAACAAATAACTAACTAATCTCATACCCGTCATGGATGGTAGCCGGACGAGAGGCTGTGGTTCGCCATATGGTTAAGCCGTCTTCACGGCTTTCCTCTCCCCTGGATAAATATGTAAATCCTATCCTATTGCTAACTTGTTAATTTAGGCTATATTCATAGCCGTAACATGTGATGAATGTTTTCCCGACCTTTGATCTCCGTAGGGGGTCACATGACCAGAACTTAGGGGTCGTTAAAGATGCAAACAACAATGACCGGTGTATTTGGTAATTACTTATATAAAATAAATGCGGTATTATTTATTGTAATTAAATATTAATGAAAACATTGCATATTATTTTTGACTTAATAGTAGCATTCGTCTTGGAAAGATATAAATATACCTGTCACAGAAATACACAGTCATTTTACACAGAAAAGATTTAGATAAATTCTTCATATTTATGTAGCTCTTCTGGTTTACCTTAAGACAGACGTGAAAAAAATTATGTAAGCGTCCGCGGACGTGTTTTAAATACGATATAGTGTGTCCATAAGGTCCTGAATCGATTTTAAATTGTAAATGGAATTTATCGATATATAATGTTTTGGCTTCACAGATGTAATAAATAAAGTCACAATACCTGAACAATTACTGATTGAAAAACAACAAACCTGGTTGAGTTATATTGAGAACTGACTTTATAACAAAATTGAAATGTTAAAGGGAATTTGTCGATACCATTTATTGTTTTTTCCTTCACAGATGTATTAAATAATGTAAAAATATTTCAACAATTACTGATTTAAAACAACAAACTTGGTTGAGATATATTGATAACTGACTTCATTACAAAATTGAAATTATAAAGGGAATTTATGGACACCCTGTTCATTTTCACGATTTAATTTGTTACAATGCGTCCAGCTCATCGGTGGCTATAATCATAATTTGTTCTACTTCTTGGTACAAGCGGCCACTCATATCTTACCGATTTTTGTAAGGATCGGATCTTTTCAGTACGTCCCCCCCCCCCCCCCAATTGGGGTGAAGGGGCGAGGAGTTTGTACCCGGTATGTGTAATCTGACATCCCAACCGCTTGGCCATTGGGTCGGCTTTTAGAATATTTTGGTTGTGTTCTTCAGCCCCTTTGTGGGCACTCCCGAACTATGTGAAACAATGTGGCGGAAAACTGAACGAAGTATGTGTACGCGTTTAGGCCATAATTTCAGGTACGAATACTACGGGAGACACTTGGCTAGTACCTGAACTCGTAATAGGACTGAAATAAGGAAAATTGGAATAAAATTATGGCCTGACCTAATACGCACACCACGTTCCGGCATCCGCCATCCTGGTACACATACTTCGGGAACGCCTTTTGTGAGCGTATAAGAGAACGATGGTAATCATAGAATTGTAACAACTTTCTTTAATTACCATCTTAAACCAGCTCCTGACGAGAAAGCCGAGGAGGATAATAGTCACGAAGAAACGGTATTGATATATTTAGTTATGCGAGTTATGGCGTTATACTTAATACCTTACGTTCTATCGAAAGCATATTTTATTTTACGATATCAATACTTTACAACCATCATAAAAATCTCACATTTCACAAAATTCAAAATATTAAAATTTTAATCTGACGCTACCCAAAGAATATTCTCATTCATAATATGCATGACTACTCATACTTAATTCCGATTCTTGGAAGCGATCATCTGTGGCCTTGTTGAAAAAATGCGTATATGACGTGTATGATCGTCTACTACGGAAATGATGAGTCATGGCGTAGTACTGTTAAAAAGCACGCAGAATTTACATGCGTTCGATAGTTTTTAGGTTGAATGAACATTCTTTACAGACAATTAATATGGAATGCATGCGCTAATGTTTTTATTTACAAAAAATTTTCTCAGAATCAGAGTCGAAATTTTCTTCGAGCTTGGAATCATGGGAGAATTAGTCGTTTTATAATTGGCTCTGTATTTAGAGCAGAGTGCAAGCTTTGCTAGACCCCCAGCGCTTGGTATATCGTAGATAGCGGGTATTTTATGTAGTGAATTTGAGATATTCTCGATCTAAAAAACATATTACATCTTAGTATATGAATATCGTACCGCGTTCACATTATATTTTACAACATTCAAAAATTTTTTATCCGATGTTACCCAAGGAATATGCTAATTCATAAAATGCATGACTAATTATACACGGCCATACAAGATCTATGCTTAATTTTGATTCTGGTATTGGCCTACTGTGGCCCATGTTGAACAGAATACGTGTATGACTTGTAGGATCGTCTACTACGGAAATATATAATAATAAGTTATGGAGTAGCACTGTTGGAAATTACGCAAAAACTATATGCATTTGATAGTTTTCTAACTTGACTAAGCATTCCCAATGGACTCGTGTTTCTCAAACGATGGGGCGCGCCCCAAAAGAGCGTTGTAGACAAATTTTGAGAAGGCGTGAAGCTGATTAAAACTAAAAATATTTGTTATATTTTATCTTGACCGTCTTATATTAGATATTTACATTTCGTTAATTTGGATATTCACGTTCCATCCACGTATTTTTAACGTGGTTTTTGAATAAAACATACTATCTCATATTTGTAGCATAATATCAGTTAGGTATTTTTGAGATGGGACGCGGGACTTGACAAATTCTAAAAAAGTGCGCTGTTTAAAACGTTTAGGAACCAATGCAATGACCATTAAATATAATTGCACCTGTGGTTTCTGTAACTTTTATGTGAGTTCTATTTTCATTTTTAGTTCTTTATCTTGGATGCAATTAGATCAGATATATTTGGGCGTTTTAGCCTTTACTTTTAGTTAGATTTCGGAACTGGACCTAGCCAGATGTCTAAGTCTTGAGGGTCTAAAAATCGTTTTTAAAAGCGTTACGAAAATTGGTCTTGTATGACGCAGAAAAATGCTTGTTTTTGCATTTTAAAAGAGGGGGTTCCGACGCGTAAAACATCTACCCTGGGTCTCAGTTGTCTTTCTATTATCAGATAATGGCTCTGCGCCTATAAATTTTCTTATAGATACTTCCCAAAATTTTTGAAAGCGTTTTAGTGTTTTTCTGTCGCTAAAGAAATTTTGAATGCGACGTTCATGCAACGTAATGGAAATGAATCAGCGTCAAAATACGTGGATATAACAAATGCTTAACGTGTAAACGTCAACGCAAGTATCAAGTCGATAATATATTCCTACTGGTCGAGTGTCGGAATAAGATAAAGATTGTCAGATTTATTATGAGGGAGAGGAAAGTCGATACGCGACGTGTCGTCCTGTTACCAGTGTAAAGAAAAGGCGTGTATGACAAGTAGGAGCGTATACTGAGGAAAGATGTAATATCAAGTTAAACAGCACAAAGAATTCATATGCGTTCGGCAACAATAAATGGCTCAGCAGTCTCTCTATTTTCAGATGATGGCTCTGCGCCTAAAATTTTCTTTGATACTTCGCCAGATTGTTCAGAGCGTATATCAATCTTATGACGCAAAAGAAAATTTGGATACGACGTTCAAGCGATGTACCGGGAATGAATCAACGTCAAAATACGTGAATATAATAAATGGCTATAACAAATTTTGCCAAACGGGACCGAATTCTTTCCCGGGAAGGATTTTTTCACTCATTTAGTGTTATTTGCAATGCCTATGTATATGCATACATTATGAACTATTCAAAATGTACAAACGTTGCGTCGAATATTGTGTAACAAATTTTAATAGAGTTTGTATCTGTATTGTTAAAGGAATTAGGAGCTTAAAAATAGGCCAAGAGAGTAATGAGACAGAAAAGGTTTGGGAACCGATGGGTTAAGATTAAATATCGTCCACGCAAGTAGCAAGTCCATATTTTTGCAATGTTTACTGGTTGAGTGCTGTGAAGCCGGGATAAGAGAAAGATTGTCAGATTTACTCAAAGGAGAGACAAGTCAATAAGACGAGTTGAACATATGGCGGTGGACGAATCCGGCCCCCGGGTCGTGTTTGCCCGTCCCTACTCTAACACATATTAATTTCTTTAGAGGCTCTTAGGAGATTGATTTAACATCGATTATTTTATTCGACGTTTTGTTCAGTTTCAGAAGCCAGTGCTCTGTAAAGAGCTTATATACTTTGGAATTTCTACGGGCTGTATGAGATTGTTTTTTGCGTGCGAAGACGTCATCCAATAAATATTGCCCATCTTGTTGCGGTTCCGTGTTCGCTGTTATCAGGTGCCCAGGCAAAGTCGTGAAGATTGAAAGATTTTTTATGGTGACATATTGTGTGTATTCGTTCTATTTCGTTTTGGTCGTGTCTGTATATTTTATCCTTGCTCACTTGTTTCTATCATTATTGATTCTTGGTGTAGGGATTTGTTCGGCGTCAAACGCGGGTACTCCCGTGATATGCGTACCAGGTTAGGGTTAGGTCATAATTTTATTCCGATTTTTCCTATTTTAGTTCTATTACGAGTTCGAGGACTGTCTGTGTTAGTCAAGTGAATGTACCCCTGTCCATAGGTTTCATTTTCTTTACACAACTTGTTGTAAAATGAACGAACAAAATAAGTTACTTCCATATTGGTACACATACTTCTGGAGCACCCAAACGCGTGTAAAACGTGCTATAAAGCAAACATCAGTTGTTCTATTTACTTACATATAACAGTCAAATTTCTGAAAATTGCAACACGCACTATGAGATCAAAAGCAAGTGATCGAGTTTTGGCAACAACTTGGCAAGCGTTTATGAAATGGACTTTCCCAATGTAGCAAAAATTGTTCCAGACAAAATTAGTCAATAGCTGTGTTAATTTAAGGTCAATACTAGAAAAAATATTTAATATCAGATAATTAAAGCGAACAACGTAGCAGACGACTGTTACATTTTGTTTCATAAATCGATTATTAAATACCAATTTGGAATTTTAGATGATAATGACACCACAATTGAAAAAATTAGTGCTGTCATCGAAACTAGTTTAATGTTCGCAGACGTTTAACAAATTGTTTTTTGGTTTTCATTTGTCAGATCGAGTTTATTGAACAGTTTTATCTTTTATAGGGTTAGCGTGGGCTTGCAGATAAACCATCAAAGTTACGTTTTGTAGTTTGAGTTATTAGAACAAATTGAAAGTTCATGGGCTTAGCACAAAATATGTAAATCTTTTAACTTAGAGCTTTGTATAGGTTGCTAAAATGTGGAATGTTCTTGAGCTCCTCTTTCCACACCTTTTACTTGGAACGACATCTGTTACCGATGTGCGATATCTTGCGATACTTGTTAGTGAAGAAGCAAAAGTTATGTATTTTGGTTGTTATTTGTCAACGCCAGTTGATAGAACAGTTTGAACGTTTATATGGGTATTGCAAGAGATGTAATATGTAATAATTTCAGCTTTGAGATTTTGGTACAAAAATTGTTTTATGTAATTGACTATCTTGCAGACACGCCTCCGAAGTAACGTATTTTGTATATAATTTGTCTATTTCAGTTAACACGTTTAGTAAATTAATCAAAAAATATGCAACATATGACAGTTTTAGCTTGGAGCTTCTTATACATCAATTTTTCACACTTTCCCTTCGAACAAGTAGCGTATTCTGGGTATTGTTCGTTTGCAATAAAAAATGACAATTGTAATATATGACAATTTTAGCTTTTGGTGGGACGTTTTTTAATGTCTTCCACCCAGAAGAAAGTGATTCCCTCGATTTGCGGAGAGCTACTCTGCTCACAAAATATATTCTGGTTTTTAATTGTACTGTACAAGGACTCTACTGGTTATGTAATGAGCTACCATTTAGAGGCGCTATTATCGAAATGCTTAATAGTTTTTTCTTCTATTCGTCTTCTAGTTAACAGTGGAAGCGTAAGATATGCAATATACAATAATATTTATAGCTGTTAGTTTTTATCTTTTTTTCTATATGACAATTTTCCAGGATTTTCACTCAAAACAAGGCCCTATACGGGCTTCCACTAATATGCAAACGAATACCATGTAGACGCGCCATGAATGAAATACCTTTTCGGTATATTTAATAATTTCAACTTAGAATTCCAACTTAAAAACTTTCACTAGTTCTCGTTGCTAGAATTTTGTGATAACTTTGTGGGATTTTCTATGTGTGGAACTTTATTCAAATGGTTTAGAGTGAGCATATGAAGTGGGATTCATGGTGAGTTAGGATTTCACATATTTATCCCGGGGGAGAGGAAAACCGATAAGACGGCCTAACCATATGGAGAACCACGGCCTCTCGTCCGGTTACCAGTCCATGTCGGGTATGGGATTAGTTTTAGGTATTTGTTTTTCGGAAGCATGGAGTTGCGGCTCAATGTTGTTGTCGCTAGAATGCTATTGATTTTATTAATTTCAGAAACTTTCTGTGTGTTCTATGTCTCCACATTTTCTGTTATCTGGTGTTCAGGCAAAGTCGTGACGATTGAAAGTTTGTCCATACATCTACTGTGACAGATTACATATCCGTTCTATTTCGTTTTGGATTTTGTTGCTCACCTGTTTTCATAGTTTATATCATAATTGGTCTCTGGTGTAGAGCCTTGTTCGGCGTCGATCGCGGGTACTCCCGTAGTATGTGTACCAGGTTGGGATTAGGCCATAATTTTATTCTGATTTTTGTATTTTATTTCTATCAAGAGTTCGGGGACTGTCTGTGTTAGCCAAGTGAATACACCCCCTACCCATAGGCTTCCTTTAAACAACTTGATGTAAAGTAGGCGAACAAAATTAGTTACCTCCATTTGGGTACACATACTTCTGAAACGCCCAAACACGTGTGAAAATCGTTCTATAGAGCAAAAAAAACAGTTGTTCCATTTACTTGCATATAACAGTCAAACTTCTGAAAATTGCAACTCGCACAATGAGATCAAAAGCATGTGACAACTTGGCACGAGTTTATGAAATTAGGCCTTCCACCATGAAGCTATTGTTTCAGACACAATTAATCAATAGCTGTGTAGGACCAGTAAATTTAAGGTCACTACTACAAAAATATATTTTAGTATTAGATGATTAAAGCGAACAACACAGCAGACGACTATCACATTTTGTTTCATACATCGATTATTAAATAATAGTTGAAAATTTTAGAAGATGATGACAAGACAATTAAAAAAGTTATTGCTGTGATCGAAACTAGTTTAACGTTAGCAGAAGTTTAACAAAGTTTATTCTGGTTTTTATTTTTCAGGTCAAATTAATTTAACAGTTTTATCTTTTATAGGGTTAGCATAGGCTTGCAAATAAACCATCAAATGTATACAATTAGTTTGGGTTATTAGAACAGATTGTAAGTTCGTGGGCTCAGGTCAAAATATGCAAATTTAATAATTTAACTCAGATCTCTGTATACGTAGTTTCTTTATATCCTTTGTCTGAGAGAACGCACTGTACAAACCACTGATTTGAAAAGTTGCTTACTATTTACTTACATATAACAGTAAACTTTCTGAAAATTACAACACGCACTATGAGATCAAAAGCAAGTGATCACGTTCAGGCAACAACTTGGCATGAGTTTATGAAATTAGGACTTTTCGGATTTAGCAAAAATTGTTCCAGACATAATTAATCAATTGCTGTTGAGAATTTAAAGTCACAACAAGTCAAAACAAAATAGGATATTGAATGCGTTATAAAAGTGCGCTACGATGCGCCACACCGCCGAGTCAAGAATAGGGTACTCCTGTAGTATATGCACCTGGTTAGAGTTAGGCCGTAATTTTATTCTGATTTTCTATAATTTAGTTCTATTACGAGTTACGGGGACTGTCTGTGTTAGCCAAGAGGATATACCCCCTGCTTATAGGTTTCAGTCCCTTTACACTACCTGATGTAAAGTAGGCGAACAAAATTAGTTATTGGTACACATACTTCTGGAGCACCAAATAATGTTGGAAAACTATTCAACAGTAAATACCGATACACTTCTGGAGCGCCGAGAATATAATCCATGGTTCCCCATATGATTAGGTCAAATTCATTGGCTTTTACAAGAATGACTGTGAATAATCTAAACCTATCACAGTATTGATATTACAACTCCAGAACTCCATTACACAAAAAAGATAGACAGATAGTTTATTTTGAAAACCCCATAATATAGGCCTACACTGATTCAAATGAAGAATTTTGAAAAGCGAACAAATCCTTTGAAAAAGTTTGTGTCAAAATAAAATTATACTTATTGTCGCGGTATAAGATCTTGCTGCTGTGGTTGTAAATAAGTCAGAAGACTAAAGGATTCCAGATTGGTTATTTATTGTACGGCAACTTCACAATTTGAAACTTGAAACAGCAAAAACAGAGCACACAACGAAACGCAACCCACCTCCAGACCAACGGCCGGAGAACGAGAACAAGAGATATATTTTCTCTCGCACGTGTAATTGGGTGTTCGGAGTCAAGACCCGGTTAAAACTGCCCAAATTAGGTCTGGTATAGTTTAGTATCACAAGTACTTCCAGTATTCCGCACGGTGGAATTTTTTGAAATTTTAATATGTGTTTCATGAATCTCTATAAAAAGGTACGGTCTTAATGATTCGGGTGAGAAAAAATTATTTCTTACATAAATTACGCTTCAACTCAGTTAAATTGAGAATGCCTTAAATTTTTTCCTTAAATCTGGGGGAATTTCCCTACTTTCCGCACGGTGAAATATTTTAAAATTGTAGTATATATTTTACATATGTCCACCAAAAATACTGTGTTGATGGATTGGATGAGAAAAAATTATTTCTTGCCTAAATTAAGCTTCAACTAAATTGACGACTTTGTCGATAAATAAGGGTAAATTTATATTTGCTGAGTATCTATTTTAAAGAAAAAAATGTAGTGTTTCAATCATTCTCTGTATTATTATGTTTCTTCTTACTTTTGATTCCTAAAAAGGGGAATTGCCTCATTAATTCCACCCATTTTGTCGCAATTAACTATTGCGTATTTAAGAATGGTTGCGTTTATGGTTCAATGCATAGTAATTCTATTCATACTTCGTGGACAAATTTATTTGAGCAAACTTGCATAAAATAATTTTAACGTGGAAATATATCGGACATCATGAGGTGAAGTTCTTTATTTTCATGGTTCAATGCATGGGAATTCCATCCATAGGTCGTGGGGCTTTGGTTCACACGCAATGAGGAGCTGAGATATCGAGTTGTTGAATTGTGAACAAATCTCTCGTTATTTATTCGTGTCGTATTTTGCCCACGACTCTCTCTTCTCTTTTATCTTTTAGAGATTATATCGCATAAAATGTGGCGCAACTTCAATCTCATTCATATTTCGCTTTGTCAGTGTCTGATGATAAAATAATTTTAGTTCAGTGTAGTTGTAGTGATAGGTGGTTTAGATTGGCGGTTTTTGATGTTATTGGAATTGAGGTTGCATTTCTAAATTAACCTAAGTCGGTTAGATTCGATATTTTAAGAAGATCATTTTGAACATTTTGCCATATCAAAATTTAATGATTTATAGTTGCTATATAGATTTTAAAAATTAGATTGTTTGGAGCTGAAACCAATATAATTAGCCACGGCTTCTGGTTTCGACCAACGGCCGGCAACCAACTTGCTTAATGGTAAATAAGTTCATGGACGCCATCTTGTGCCATATTTGGGAAACGCGAAACAATGGAGTCTTATGGGAAATTTTCGTCGTGTTGTTGTACCGAATCGAATAAGTCCGCTGTTATAAGGGCTAGAATGAAACTGAAGGGTGGATTTTGAACTTTAAGATATATGCTATCTAAATATATAACGCAGATTTTATAGTGATACGCCAATTTGAGGCTGTAAAATGTCTCCGCAACAATCAATCCTACAATGTCATTTGTTCTTCTAGCGCATAGCTGAGCAATAGGGCATTATGGAGCTTGACAGACGAAAAATGTTAACCAGAAAATAGAAACGGCCATTGAAGCAAAGTTGGGTCGGCCGGAAATTTGACGAATAAACACAACTTTTCATCTGTGACATCATAAGGAAAGCCTTTGTCATATTGTTAATTATAACGATTAGAATGACTAATTTACTTCGGAAGCAACTCGGAACCGGTATACTTGTCTTCAAAGACAATTTAATGTACTAAAAATGTAATTTGGCCAACATGAAAGAATATAAGCATGTACGGCTAAGACTCTACTTCAAAATACGACCTTGAAAATTTTTCTACCTAAAATATTAGTGAAAATATAGGTATGTTTCAATAATTGTGTTGGAACTTTTCATAAGGCGCCGTGTTGAATTGTCGAGAACATTAGGCACAAGATGGCGTCCATTGTCTGAGCGTTGCCCCGCTCATATTATATATACGCTTTGGTTCCGACCTGCTCCGACTCCAGACCTGGTTTAAACCATCTATTTTTGAAACCTGATTTTTGAAAAGGCTCTAGACAAGCATAGGTAAAAATAGGTCAATCTAAACTGGTGGTTCTCAGCTTTTAAATTCATCAATTTAAATTCATGCTTTTGCTTATTTTAAAACTTCCTATTGCTCACTATTTAATGATAAAGCGGTACTCCAGAAGTATGTAAACCAATATGGCGGACACCGGAACGTAGTATGTGTACCAGGTTAGGGTTAGGCCATAATTTCAGGTACAAATACTACGGGAGTCACTTGGCTA
Organism: Styela clava; assembly: GCF_964204865.1. Classification (NCBI taxonomy): domain Eukaryota; kingdom Metazoa; phylum Chordata; class Ascidiacea; order Stolidobranchia; family Styelidae; genus Styela; species Styela clava. The sequence continues at coordinate 23,311,210 of NC_135255.1, forward strand.
GTCTCCGAACTCGTCATATAACTAAAATAAGAAAAAATTGGAATAATATTATGGCATATCCCTAACCTGGTACACATAACCTGGTTCCGATGTCCGCCATGCAGGTTCACATACTTCGGGAGTGTCTATGAAACTACCTATTTGCTCAATCTTTAATGGACCCAGGTACTGTTATGGGCAAGCCACACTACCGCTGTTGTAAATTTCAAATAGTCGTGAAAGTGTGCATGAATTAATGTTGCCATACGCCAGATTTTTCCTGACATGTCCGGGATTTTAGTGAACCACAATGCTAGGCGCGAAATTGATTTTAATTTTCATTTTGATGGAAAACTCATTTCTTTATACGGAGTTTTCACATTGTTGAGCAGAAATTGTTCTCACAAAATGAGATATGGTATCTACCAATCAAAATACCACTATAAATGCCACTGGAATAATAAACAGAGGGCCAGAGTGCTAAAAGCCTCCAGACGGGGCCCACAAGCTATATAAGGTTGGGAACCACTTTTCTACGCAATGCATTAAAAGGACTCAGACTAGAAGCCAACAGTCATTCTTGATCCATATCTAAAAGGCAGAACAAAGATGCAGCAGACTCTAATTAACCGGATTCCATTTGCGTGTTGTATGTGTTATCTACTGTGATTGTGTTAAGTTGTAATTTTAAAGTGTTTTTATTCATCTCAGATTAATACGAGTATTATCGAAACTAACCATGATCAAATATATCACCCTGTTTATACTTGTTGGAATAATTTCCACGGAGAACGCATTGGCTTTGGATAATTATGGGACAGTACTGACCGAGCAAATGAATCGATATTGCGAAACGTATATGTGTCAAGATACCGACCATACATCGGTAAGACAACAGAGAGGGCCGCGGGTTGGAAAAGCTGGGCCAAAGGGCCCACCTGGACCACCCGGAATAGTCGGTCCTCGTGGATCTGATGGAAGCGTCGGTCCTCGAGGGGTCAAAGGTCAGCCCGGGGTTTCTGGACCATCAGGTGAAGTGAACTACACCAGGATCGAGGAGATAGTTGGGGAGAAAATAGGTAAGATTTTATTTGGTTTAAAGCACGTTCTCTGTGGCAAATAATCAATACGGTCATTCATATTACTAAGCCGTTGTGTTGTATTTTACTTAGAATAGTAGTAGCGTGTATGAATTATGTATTTATTATATCATTGAATTAAAAAAACATTCACATTCAAACATTCAACTTGAACTGGATGAACTGGAATGTCTTAACTGACGAAATCAGAATTCCAGGTCTATGACACCAAAACTAAGAACTTTCGCTTGTCGCGGAAAATATCCTATTTTTTATATTACATGACGGTTGAGCCTGGGCGTTAATTTAAAAAATTTCACAAAAACTTATCAAGCCATTTCATTACACATAACATTGTTGAATTGAAGCAAGAAAATTAAAAAACATGGAAATTATTTTTTTCTGTTAAATAAATCCAGTGTTTTATTAAAAAAAAATATTGAATTTTCTTGTAACATTTCAGGAAAGTATCTTCTTCCTAACAAAGATTGTAGCAATTTCGACACAAATAAGATGGCTTTGCTCCAGAACGAGACCGGCGGTGTGTTTGAAATCAATACTATCAAGCTGGAACATCGACTCAGGGTTTATTGCGACGTAGAAACTGATGGAGGGAAATGGATGGTAAGAGGTGGTTGCGTTCAGAATATTTCGGCAATTCTATTTCTATATTCTTCTATCTAAATTGTTATAACGGAATCTATGCGATAACTTCAGAGGGAGAATTAGCATTCCTATTTGCAAGGGGTTTTATAACGCATAATTTTTTCATACCGTCTAGCTTCGTATGTCTGATTTATCAGTTTGTATATAGGCGACTTAATTAAAATCCGAACGTGATATCTTGGGAAATTTCTCCATCAATATGGCACCTCCAAACAAGCAAATAAGGATTTTTGCTGTAGAGAACCTTAAACATGGCAATGGCATACCATGACTGATATTACATGGATGGGTTATATTTTTTTATATTATCTGCCAACAGGTTTTCCAACGAAGGTCTAACGGAATGCTTAATTTCACCTCGTATAACTGGATTGAATACGTAGAAGGGTTTGGAAACCCTAAATCTGAATATTGGATGGGTAAGAAATATGATTGGCGGAAAGAATAGGCTTGTAAAAAAAAAAACCTTCCGAGGAACTTCTAGTTCTTATCATTTATAACGTTACCTGGTTAACATATCACCATAAAACTGTTAAATCTGGCAACTAGATTCTATGATATATTCAAAATCTAACTAAATTAAAACGATTAGAATTGAATGTAACTTTACTCCATGTGTGATAGCATGAATGTAAACTATGCTGAAGTGCAAATATTCTCCCAAATATAGTCGCTTGCGAATCTTGTCCAGAGTGAATTCGTGAAACACATAATAAAATACAAATAATTTAGAATATTCTCAAATTTGTTAGGATTGGAGACACTTCATCGATTAACATCAGACGGTGAATTTGAACTCAGAATTGATTTGGAAGATTGGGAGGGAAATGAACGCTACGCCAAGTATTCGTAAGTATTTCATCAATTATATTTTACCCGTTTTTACAGTTGTGGGTGTTGCGGACGAAGACTCCGGTTTCTGAATCGGAAACGACAATATTTGATTGAAAAAGCTGAATCATTCGAAATACTTTTCATATTTAATTGGAAGAATTTGACTCCGGCAACTTGTTTATTATTTCAAATCCGACTCCCTATCTTTACTTTGTGCTTAATGAAATATTTTCTAGTCGATTAATAGCTTTGATTATGGGATTTACCAAGTTGACTGAATAAGACAAAACTAGGAAATTATCGATAGTCTCAAACCAGCCGCCTTCCTATTAGTAACACTTTGTTTAGATTCTTTTAAATCCGGTCGAGCATTTCTCGCGGCCTGTATCATAATATAGGTGATGCAAAACTGATTTGTCGGGTTTCCGGACTGAATATGAAATTTTATGTTAAAACGCATTATATCAATGTTATTGAAATAATAATCTCCTATTTCAGGTCGATTTCCATCGGATCCGCTTCTACAAAATATCAACTCAATGTTGGAGGATATTCAGGAAATGCTGGGGATTCACTTGATTATCATAACGCAATGAAGTTTTCGACGAAGGATCAGGACAATGATAGGTATAGTCGCAACTGTGCAAGTTCTTGGAACAGTGGTGGATGGTGGTTTAATAGTTGCCATCAGTCAACCCTCAACGGTAAATTTATCAGTGGAGGTCAGACTAGTAGAGACAGTGAAGGAGTCATCTGGTATCATTGGAAGGGAAGCAGTTACTCACTGAAGTTTACAGAAATGAAATTCCGTCCGAGAATGTAAAGATGTTCAACCATCAATCAAAACCAAAGCCGTGGAGTTAGAGTCGTTGGTTCAAAAATTTCTAAATCGTTGTTGCAATTTTAAACTGAAACTCTAAATACAATATCAAACTTATCCTGCAAAAAGTTGTTTTCCCAATTTTTTCAAGTCAAAATACAAAATTCCAAATTTTACCAGGTACTTATTTGAAGTCAGAAGTCGAAATTTTCCAAGTTCGTAATTTCAAATTTTTCTCATTTTAATAATATACTCGGATTCTGAACTCGGTTTCTTCAATATCTCAAACTATGATTTCCACAGCCTTTGGTAAAATGTAAATATATTTTCATTTTACAAAATCAACATTTCAATGACTTTTCACCTAATCATCCGAGATAGAGTTTTCATTTTCAATACATTAATATAACAAATACCTGAACTAACCATTTTGTCATTATTCTAAATATCCGTTTAATCTTGTATAAATACATGTAAAATTATTTTCTGTTTGACATCTTTAAATGGTAAAATTTGAACAAAACAATTGTTTTATTCAAATGTCTTGAAACTTTCATTAAATCTATTAATTTCGTTGTTTTGAATTCATTCAAGTTTCTTCGAATGTACATAGTAATTTTTAATCATTCAATTTTTGATAGCATGCTTAAATGTCAATAAATCATGTATTAGACAACATGCTAGTCAATGTTTTTGAATTGAAAAACAGGAAGACTGCTGATTGCGAGCGCCAATGATGTTTGCCAATTTTAGGAATGTACTTTTGTAGTAATAGTCGTTTGCGAGAACGATATTTTGTGGGAAGTTCATTTTGCGACGATAAAGTTCCTAATAACGAACTCATTCGATAAAGCAATTTTGACAGAACGGAATTTCACAAGGATGTAATTGTGAGGAATGAAATTTTTTGGGTGAGACTTTAGCGCGAATATAGTTTTAAATGGAATGTGTACACGGTACACATGTGCTGTCCTGTCCGTACCTAACTTTGACTCCAATCTTTAAGTTTTGTGAAAGACTTCTGTCATTGGTGATTCGCGCTAAGCGTTGGTAACACGTGCAGTGGTGCGGCTTCACGATTAAGTGTGCTGGCCAAGTCAGTAAAACCCAACCCACCAAAGATTGAGTGTGCTGCACAATAGGTCCGATAATACGATGAAGTCAGTAAAGACCCTATTTCCCAACAAAAATGCACAGATTTTAACAGATATACTACGAAGCAGAAATACAAGCCAGACTGTATCAACGGTCAATACAAGAATAGCGACGAACGTTCTAAGACGAGGTGCACCATTAAAAACAGAAAATTCCAGTTCCGTCACATTGCAACTCTGGTTACATTACGCGTGGAGGTAGGTTATGTTTCAGAGGATTGGTTGATTTCTAACTGTTCAGGGTGACTCACGGGTACTCCAAAATATGTTAACCAAGAGGGCGGACACCGGAACGTAGTATTTGTAACAGGTTAGACAACAATTTCAAATACTACGGGAGTCACTTGGCTAGTCCCCGAACTCGTCATAGAACTAAAATAAGGAAAATTGGAATAAAACTATGGTATATTCCTAACCTGGTACATAAACTAAGTTCCGGTGTCCGTCATCTTGGTTCAAATATTCCTGGAGCGCCGGTTCGCCTAACCGTTGATCATGCCCTCACATCTCTGAGTAATCCATGCCAGTTCGCAAGTTCAAATTCTGGGGAGGTTAATTGAGTGCGAGAGAGTTGCTGGACTCCTCAACGTACCAAGGAGGTTCACGTAATCACTGGTTGGCCGGGTTCGGCCCTATTCTCATACCCGACATGGACAGGTACTTGGTATAACTAGGCCGCTTGGGAAGAGGAATGATACGATTCTAATCTGCACATATTCAAAAACAGCAATCCCCAATCGAAATAAAACATTAGTCTTTCAACATCTCTGACAACAAGAGTTTTAGTATAAAAGTATATTTAATATTCATTTTCTATCACACTTGATATAAAAAGATAGAATAACTAATAAAGCCAGTATTCACATTTTCACAACCTATGTTTAATACATTTAGCCTTTACAAGTTTCATCTGTTAAAATCTGATTAGGAAATTTGGTAAAAATTCATGAAATAAGATTCGACTCCGACTCCACATTATTTCAACTCCAAAGTTTATGCAAATTTCAAACATATCAATATCCAAAAATAACTTTATAAGTCTTTTTCTCAAATGGAAATTTACATCTTAAGACTTATAAGATGTTTGATAAAGATAGGCCGAAAAGACAGCAAAAAAATATCAATGAAATAAAAAGTCGAATCAGGCTGCATAAGAATTCAATTACGAGTGAATGCAATCTGATATTATTGATGGCCTAAGACAGTGGTTCCCAAACTTGATTTACCGCGGGCCAAAATTAGAAGCGAAATGATAATCGCGGGCCTGGAGAGTTGAGCGCCCGCTAGGGGTCGATATCGATACGTATAATTGAGATAATTGAATTGTTACGAATGCACCCATGCCCAAACTAGGATAATTGGCGGTATCTAAACTACAAAAAAAGCATGAAGTGTTAAACTATTATACTCAAGTTCGACAGGCCATAATAAATTGTTATGTGGGGCATAATTAGCCCGCGGGCCGCGTTTGGAACCACTGGCCTAAGATAAGCATTACCAACCGGGAATCCGCAAATAGATTTCAGGGTTCTCGTGAGCTCTGCAAGCATAAGATAAAAACAAATTGTATACTGAGTCGGCGACCATTCGCCACAGCGTAATACAAATCCTATTTATGTAAATGAAACTTTTAGGGTTAAGAACCACGGTCCAACTAATTGTGAGTTTGTATCGCTGAACCTGTGAAAAGTCATCATTACAACACGGTATATGTAGAAGGCACAGGCATTCCTCTCTCTAACGCATGCCTCACTTCCCAACGTAGAGCAGATCGCTTTTTACTTGTCGGTACAACATAGGTGTTGGGGACGTAGATTCTTTGCGGCTTCTAGAAAGAAAACAGGTTGAAGGAATAGTGTAGAGCAGGGCTTACTCAACTGGCGGACCGCGGTCCGAATCCGGATCTTTCAAGTATCTTAAGCTGGGTCTTAAGCAAGGTCTCCCTTGAAGGGCAACGGGGCAGGTTTCTGGAGGCCACAAGAATAATCCCCGATAGGTTTAAGCACATATATATACGCTGCAATTCAATATACCAGTATATAATGTCACGGCATTTACCACAAGTCGAGGCAGTTGCTCCATTCTCCTGGCCCGCGAACAACTTTCCGCTCCTAATTTTGGCCCCCGGTCAATAAACTTTGGGGACCACTGTCTTAGATCATGGTAGTTCCTCATATATCCATGCCCCCCTGAGGGACGTGCCCCATCGTTTGAAAATCACTGGGTTAGACTCAACTGTATTTGCGTATACATATCTCTCGGTTAACCTCGTGCATAGCTCATGCATAAGTAGGTAGTGCCGAATGCTTGCAGTGATGCCTTTAACGGCATGCATTCTTTATTATGTATTATAGAATAGGCAAAAATATCCCTCATTTTTGCCGAGCGATGACATGCTGGTTAAACTGCTAGACTTGAAGTTAGGGGTGAGCGACAGGCGGGCCCGCAAGGCCACAACCCGAATTATTTGGTTTGGCCCTTGTCAACACTCAGATTTTGCATAGTTAACAAATTATGCAAGAAGTCAAAATTTCAAGTTCAAGTGCGCTATGGGTAGCAATACTAACCGGCTGTGGTTCATCCTTGTACAACATTTGGGCTTTGACTTCCCATCTTAAATCTTTATGGCTTTTCTCTCCGGGAGCTTTTATTGAATTCCATACGTCTCTGTATTGATGGTATCTACAAGATGGAAATATTTTGAGAGGATTATTCATTGTAAAGGTATTCCATCGAAATTCTGGGTACAAGTTGCTAAAGTCCAAGTTTCATCAAATTTCTGAGTCGAGGTAGAATACTCATAAGTTCATTCGGCCCGCTGCTTTTATGTGTGACAAGTCGAGTGAATTCGCTCACAAGTCACGACTCGAGTCAATGGATTCCTTAGTCACCCTCGAGTCAGAAGCCTAGTGAATGCACTCCGTTTCTAAGTCGAGTCAATGTTTCCTCGTGTCACAAGTCAAATCGAGAAAATGTACTCTCGAGTCACAAGTCAAATCAACGCATTCTCAAGTTACAATTCAGGTCACGTTACTGCAATTGTGAGTCAAAAGCCGAGTGAATGCACTGTCGAACTCAGAGGCCTAGTGGATGCACTTTCGATTCACAAGTCGAATCAATGCACTCTCAAGTTACAACTCGAGTCAATGTATTACCAAATCAGAAGCCAGATCAGTGTACCCCCGAGTCACAATCGAGTTATTGCACTCTTCAGACTCAACATCTTCGTACACTTACTACGGGACCGCCAATTATAGTACATACCAGTTTTATTGAGAGTTACTCGAATAATATTACCTTCAAATTTAATGAAAATATAATTTTATCTCGAAAATCATTGGAAAATAACAAATTGGGTTGGCAATGCCGAATGGGGAAGATACTGATCCATGCAATAATGTTGCTTGTTACGTACCAGTAGTTTCCTACAGTTAAAATGTGTCATCAAAAAGTACTCCATGAAGAGTAACCAACCTGTTAACAGGGTCTGATTTCTTGATATTCCTTGTATGAGGGTGAACTGTGTTCGGTCTGATGTCTGTAGATAAAAAAACAGAGGGGTTGGGTAGATCAGGGTTCCTCAAACTGGGCCACAAGCCCCCCTAGAGGGCCACAGAGCGTTTTACTGGAGGGCACAAGCAAAGGGCTTCATCACTGGGTGCTATTCATGATTAGTTTACAGTACATTGATTAACACCGAAAATTTGCACCCGACACCCAAAAATTTGCACCTGACACCCAAAAATTTGCACCCACCACCCGAAAATTTGCACCCACCACCCGAAAATTTGCATCCAACACCCGAAAATTTGCACCTGACACCCAAAAATTTGCACCCACCACCCGAAAATTTGCATCCAACACCCGAAAATTTGCACCCACCACCCGAAAATTTGCACCCACCATCCGAAAATTCGGACCCAACACCCGGGAAATTGCACCCGACACCCAGGAAATTGCACCCGACACCCGATAAATTCACTCCAAAGTGAATTTCTAAATGGAAATTCCTCAAATATTCCTAAAATGAAGCTTCATGCAAATAAAAATCCCACTTACATGAAGGTAACGGTTGATCGTGAATGAACTCTTGATCCGATTTCCTTTCCTGAAAAAAAAAAGACTTGGACTTAACAACATTGGCCACCTCACCAAGGGTGAGATAAATTGGTGAGCAATTCTGAACCAGAAAATGTCCGACAAAAACATAGTACCTCCTTACAAACTAATGGTTGCTTTCACAAAGCTTTGTTCGTTATAGAAAACTTAAGAAAAAATTTCTCAGATTTACTCAGACATAAGTGAAACTTATCGTTTGACTGGCCGAAGTCATTAAATCTCACAAGCTGAGTCATTTTAGCCCGCTGCTGTGAAAAATTACAAATTGAGTCATTGGCAATGACTCATTGCACTCACAAGTCTTGTAATTGCACTCACAGGTCGAGTGACCCACTCAGTCGAAAATAACCAAAAACTATTGCGTGACTCACCAAAGGCCTGGCTGTATGAGGTCTAGGTGGGAGCATTGTTGCCAAGCGTTCCCGATCGTAACTGACCGCCATGTCATCCATGGAAATGTCGTGAAGTCTGTAAGAATTTTCGTTCATCCCGTCCGCAACTAACGACTCATCGAAGACCGCAGATTCTCCATTTTGTTGTTTTCTAAAAAAGCAACAATTTTGAGACATTTTGACTCAATAATTCGATATTAGACTTTTGATTTGAAACACAATTACTAAAACTAGGGCAAAAACATATTTTTCACAATTTCGAAGAACACATAGGATCTTAGAAAAGGCGCGCTTACAAAACAATACCGACTTCGAACACAAAACCAGAAAAGTGACGTGCTTGTATAACAATGCCGACTTAACAGGTTGGCAAAAAATTTGAATATTATGAAAAAGAATGCGACTCACAAGCTTAACATTTTGGACGCCCTGTTCTAAAGCATATTCAAAATTAGGGCGAGAAAACTCTTCCATAAAAACTTGCTTGATAGCTTGCCTACTGCCTTGTTTAGAGTGAAGATATAGAAATACCCACCTTAGAACTTTCCTGCGTCTAATGACTCTCCTTTCCGAGCTTGTTGGTAACTCATGCGTAACACTGGTTGTTGGGGTTACCGGTGTGATGTCACCGGTAGTTTGAAATCTACCTTGAGAAGTGATGTCATCGCTGTTGCTAGGGTAACCAAAAAATCCTGTGACCTCATCATCGTTGTCGTGACGATCATAAGATGTGGGAATATCATTACTGGTGGTAATTGTAGCAGTGAAATCACGAGGTTGTCGTGGCAATGGTGACTCATCACTGCTACCTAGTGGGGAGTCATCCACAGTTTTTACGTGAGTTTCAGGTGAAGTGTCAAGGCCGCTAGACGAGGAGAAAGCTGTCGTTGTACGGGTCTGTCCCGAAGTTCCCAGTGTTGATGGATCCATTCGACGAGGAGAAACCTATAAAAAGAAATTACGTTATACCCAGGGATTGTTTCAAGCAGTGAGAGGGGTCGGATGCCAAACTTGTAAACTACTAACAAACTTATTAATACCACTCAGTGGTGCAGTCAGAATTTTTTAAATCGAATGTGTGCTTAGTACAAAGCTGAACCGAGGAAATTCAAGTCTTCATAAACCAGCGGTTCCTAACCTGGGTCAAGTGGCCCAATGAAGGGGCCACAGATCACTTGGAGGGGGCTACAATGCTAGAGAAAAAATGATTCAACTTTTCCCTTAACAAGTAGGCTACCAATCAAAATAACACCATGAATGCCACTGGAATGATAAACAGGGGGCCATGTAGGATAAAAGCCTCCCTTGTGTAAAGATGGAAAATGTTACAAAAATAGGTGCAGAATATGTGAACCAATATGGCGGACACCGAAACGAAGTATGTGTACCAGGTTAGGCCATAATTTTATTCCAATTCTCTATATTTTCGTTCTATTATGAGTTCGGGGACTAGCCAAGTGACCCGTAGTATTTGTACCTGAAATTATGCCCTACCTTAACCTGTTACACATATGTTCCGGTGTCTGCCATCTTAGTTCACATACTACCAAAAATAAATGTGTATTAAAATTTCTACAGTCATTACCTGGATATGGGGTTGATATCTGGATAAGTTTGGTTTGGGCATCGACGGTTTCTCTTGTCTCTGGTTTGAAGGACTTGCGTCTGAAGGAAGAAAAAACTGTTTGAATATTCTGTATTCATGAATTGATCAGGATAAGACATCATTTGTATCCTAGGGGAGAGGAAAGCTGTTAAGATGAATAGATCATATGACATACATCCGTGCCTCGTTCGGTTACCAGTCCATGTCAGGTATGGGATTAGCTAGCCAAGTATTTTTTTTATATGCATGGACTTGATGGTGGATAAAGCCATAACCGACCAGTGGATAAGTGAACCACCTTATGGCGGTGAGGAATACAGCAATCCTCTCGCACATAAATATCCCTGGCTACCATGGCCAGACTTAGATAATACGAAACGTTACAGAAATATATTTGTGTTAGTGTGCAGCAAGATCTTCAAATCAAACTATCCTGAACAATACCAAAAATATCTTGTCACTAAGAGTCTAGTGTATTTTCGTATCTCGAGTAGTTCAAGTGCGCGTACAATGTTTGCATATGTCAAACCTAATCCCCACTTGACTGCGACGTGATTATGACCTCGTAGTGAGGTAATTTTTGGATGGCGTAGTCAGGTGGGGGTTAGAATTGACATGTGAAAAAATTGTCATGCTACGCCCGCTAGAAGTACTTTAGGTACGAGACTACACAAGACCCGACACTGAGGTATTGGTTGATGATATATACTTTATGGCATTTTTCCTCTGTAACAAATATCATACCAGAATTTGTGCTTGGTGATGAAATCCCGGTGAACCATGAAGAACTTCCGCTTGATCGATCATGCTCAACAAGTCTTTGAAGATCTGTAAAACAAAACAAGATATCGAATGTGCCATAAAAGTGTGCTACGATGCTTCACACCGCCGAGTCGAAAGTAGGGTACTCCCGTAGTATATGTACCTGGTTAGGGTTAGGCTATAATTTTATTCCGATTATTCCGAGTATGCGAACAAAATTAGTTATTGGTACACATACTTCTGGAGCACCAAATAATGTTGGAAAATTATTCAACAGTAAATAATACCGATATCGATACACTTCTGGAGCGCCAGAATAGAAGCTGTGGTTCACCATATGATCAAGTCAATTCATTGGCTTTTACAAGAATAACTTTAAAAACGACTGCCCGCTATTAAACGGCGTGGGGGCGTCGCTCCTACTTAGGCTATACTCATCAAAATACCATCGTTAACGATGTATATAATTTATTAGAGCAGCGATGTGCAGCCTTCAATACAGGAGGGCCAGGTACAAATAACTGTGTGAAGCCGCAGGTCGCACCTTTATTTAACATAGGCTTTCTAGTAGTTGCAGGCACAGAAATTGGGATATTGATATTATGATATGAATTGTCCGCTTGGTACAAGCTAGCTGTGACGGCATCATAGATAGATAATGTAGATAATCCAACGCAAAGCGATTGGATATCTGATAAAAACGTGCCCGAAATTAGGGCAGTGAAGGATGATAGTTAGATGTCCAGAAAAACAGTTATTTCAATAGTGAAAAAGTTCCGATAGACTCGAAAACTACAGGAGTAGTACCACATGCTGACATGAATCATTGAATGGGTCTGGTATAGTTTAGTACTACATATACTTCTAGTGGGTGTAGCATCACAATTTTTGAACATGCCAATCCTAGCCCCCATCTGACTTCGCCATCCAAAAATTATGTCACTACGACATCACTATCATGTCATAGAACTTGTCAAATATACATACAAACGCCCAAAATGGCATCGTCGCCGACGATAAAGAACTGACTAACGTCAGCAATCTCTCTCATACTGGGATCGTCGCGACGAGAAAGCGAGAGAAATAGCTGTTCGATTTCGAGTGCGCAGGTGAGCACGCCTTGGATGACAGTTCGCATAATTTAAAGGGCTATATTACGTTACTGTGACGTCGCAGTGACGTAATTTTTGGACGGAGTAGTCAGGTGGGGGTTAGGATTGAAACGTGAAAAAATTGTTATGCTACGCCCACTAGAAGTATGTGTGGTACTAAACTATAGCAGACCCATTGAATGTTTTACTGAGCAATTGTAGCGCCGTTTGGTCAAATTATCTCTAAAAAAAGGGGGTCTTATGTACGGTAGTTTCATACCTAACACACTTCTAGTGGGCGAGGCATAAACAAATTTTCATGTTTCAATCCTAACCCCCACCTGACCACGCCATCCAAAAATTACGTCGATACGAACTGTCATCCAAGATGAGCAACCGAAATTGAAAAGCTATTCCACTCGTTTTCTCGTCGCAATGATCTCGATATGAGAAAGATCGCTGACGTAGGTGTAATTTTTGGATGGCATAGTCAGGTGGGGGTTAGGAATAACATATGCAAAATTCGTTATGCTACGCTAACCGGAAGTACTTGTGGTACTAAACTATACTAGACCCGAAAAAGTTCGGGTCTACTATAGTACCACAAGTACTTCCGGTGGGCGTAGAATAACGAATTTTGCATATGCTATTCCTAACCCCCACCTGACTATGCCATCCAAAAATTACGTCACCATCACGTCATAGGGATTGCCAGAGTATAATTACGATCGCTCGAAATGACATCTGCGCCGCCGATAACGAACTTGCTAAAGCCGGCGATCTTTCTCCTATAGTGATCGTTGTGACGAGAGAACGAGAGAAATTGCTTGCTCGATTTCGGGTGATTGTCTGCGCGTTTTGGACGACCATCCGAATACTTCGGTGGGCCTTATTACACCACTGTGACGTCGAAATGACGTAATTTTTCGGTGACGTAGTCAGGTGGGGGTTAGGATTGACATATGCAAAAATTGTTGAGCCAGGTCAACTAGAAGTACATGTGGTACTAAACTATACCAGACCCAAAAGTTCACTGTGTCCTTTGTTTGATGGTATTACAATCAATCAATCATTTATTTTGGTTCTCTGACATAAACAACACAAAAAGTAAACAGACAAAACAAGAAGCAGAGATACCTGGGAGACGGGCATAACTTAAAAAAAGTTAAAAAGCGTACAAAGTACGTGCCCGCCCACCAAACCACCCGCCTACAACTCCAGAACTCTGACATTACACAAAAAAACGCCCGGTAAAACTAACACAAACCTTTACGAAATTGCCTCAGCCTTGTTTGAGAAACGTCAAAATATCCCAAATTTGCTAGTTGCTCTCGAATCTCGTCGTCTGTGAATTCTAAATTCTCCATATTTCTTGAAAATTACAGCCAACACAAAATTCAAAATCTTCAATTTCAAAACAAACGCCAACAAAATCGGTTTCTCGGCAATCTTACGCTCTGTTGAATTTGAGTTTAAAGGTCAAAGCTTTATTTTCAAATAATCTGATTTATTTTAATAAATCTATCAAATTATTACTTAATTTTATGCTACAAAAATAATCAGAATGCATTTTTTGTTTTTTTAATTTTATTTAGGCAATTTTTGTGTCTATTCGTATTTTGAACTTACGTAGAGAAATCAACCACTAGGCGGGGCCATAGAGCAATGAAAACTTTCATATTTTAAAACGACCGCTCGCTGACCTCAACCGGTTAGACTGATAAAATCGAATTTTATTGCTGGTTGACCATCCTTTGGTGGGTATGTCAATTTATCTATTATCAGTGTAGCCTATATCGCTAATATGTTCCACGGATCCGGCGTTTAATGCGGGATAATTATGTGCGAGAAGATTGCTGGATTCCTCACCGCTGTAGGGTGGTTAACGTATCCGCTGGTCGGTTGTGGCTTCGTCCATCATCGGTTCATGATTTCGAAAAACGCTATAATCGAAATAAAGTTTTGGCCTAACCCTGACCTGGTACACACACTACGGGAGTACTCTTTTTATTTCGTATAGTTTCAAATTAATATTATTTAGTATTATCGTGTGGCTCAATGGGCTAAGCGTTAAGAATACGCTCGCCACCGCACCTCTAATTACTCTGCGTGGGTTCGAATCCCATGCAGGGATGGTTATGTGCGAGAGGATTGCTGGACTCCTCGCCGTCGTTGGATGGTTTACGTAACCGCTAGTCGGCTACGGCTTCCTCCACCATCAAGTCAATGCTTCCGAAAACAAATAACTGACTAATCCCCTACCCGACTTGGAATGGTAGCCGGACGAGAGGCCGTGGTTCGCCATTTGGTTAAGCCGTCTTATCGGCTTTCTTCTCCCACGGGATAATATGTAAATCCTATCCTATCCTAACAAATACCAGAATTGTTGTGCATGGTAAGTGATGAGGAAGGAAAAGGAGATTATAGATGGGAAAAAAGGGAATACATCGAAAGAAGTTGTGAAACACCGATTTGGGATAAAATTGCCCGCTACAAGACAGATTGCATACAGACAATTTTTAAATCCTTTTCTGAAAAAACGAAGGCAAAATATACCGCGAACTGCACGACAAACGAATAATCGCTACAAGTTTTGATGGCGTCATCGCATACAGAACGTATCCCATATAGCCAACATAAAGTTTAAATATAAATAAAAGTAACAGCCTTCTAGTGAGAATTACAATTTTGAGCACTGAAAATTTTAAAGCATTTAGTCCAGTAGTTGGCGAGAACAACAACCTAAGAGAACATACATATCTAAGTGATTAAAAGAAAGTCGTGCTGCACACTAGCAAGACTCTTTAATCACTTAGAATAGTTATTACTTATCGATCTTAAGATCGGTAAGTATGTTGAGGTATTTGTCTGTCTGATTATCTGTTAGATGAACGCGATATCTCAAGAAGGCGAGGTTGAATCTGCTCCAAATTTTGCATGTGCATTCATCATATCTCGGACCAGAAGCCTATTTTGGATTAATTATGTCGTATAATTAGCGAGTTATTATTTAATTAGTGATGGGACACAAGGTGTCACTATGGAGTAAGAGCGCTGTTTGGGGGATCCCCTAACTTCCGATCGATAAGTCTTCGGTCTCTGACCGATATTCTCGTTACTAGGTCATTGTAAAACGTGGCGGGAGTGTTTTTCTCAAATCTCACAATTTCGCATTAGTGGCGGTGGCTTTGTACAAATGAACCTTTTTCTGTTTATGGACACGAATTGAATGAATCGTTGTTATTCTCATTGGGTTGTTGTTTTGGAAAAAATCAATTTTTCACAATAAATCGACCTAGAGATTCAAAACTTGAATGAATGTCTTGAATGAATGTCCGGGTTGAATGAATGTCTTGCCGCCTAAGATTCAAGTAAAATCTGAATAGAAAAAGTCATAGCTTTCGAGCGATTTTATCTACCTAATTTTTTTATTTTTGCATTGTGAGCCATCGTCGAGGAGTGTTCTTTGACAACCGTTATAGTGCTTGTCGATTTTATTGAACACGGGCTCAGGCCCTTCTCCTATTCTTACTCTTACCATGCATCTGAAACGAAGGACCAGTACATCAACGGATTAGACAAGCCGGCGCTCCGAAAGTATGTGTACCGAGATGACGCACAACCTGAATCCCATCCTGATACACATACTATTTTCAGGCTGTGCGTCATCTTGGTACACATACTTCAGAAGCACCGAAAGCCATCATCGATTCCGAGGGTTAGTAATAGCTTAACCATTTTTTAGATTAACCCATTTTATGCCTTTGTGGGTGGATTATGGAGGAAAGTGAAGTGATTTAACGACGTGCTGTTGGTTATTAAATTAACGCAAGGTTCATATATACTTCGTATCATAACTATGACATAAGTAGCTTTTGCTTTAAACGTATGCGAATCAATGATAAATCGGCTGACTTCGTTATAAAAGAACAATTTTGTATTAATATTAGATAGAAAAAAAGTTTATGATTGCCATATCGCATTACCGGTAGAGATGTACCGATGTATCGGTATCGGCAATATCGGCCATTTTTTCGGTATCGGCCATGTATCGGTATCGGTTAGATTAAGGCCGATATTTCCGATATATTTACCATTTTGATATGGTCCAGAATGTTTTAAAAGATAAGTTGGAATAGTACTTTTTAATTTATTTTTTGTCTGGAGAGATCGTGAGCTATGATCCATACATGTCCCACCCCCGCGATAGAATAGGATTCACGTGTTTTTAGCTATTTATCAGCCAAACCGCTCAACTAATTTGGCTATTTTCGCTGTTAAATATTTATACGACGACATTTTTAATATTACATAGTAATTATGAAGAAATATATCAACACAGCACAAAACAAAAAGCAACTAGGCACCCAGTTTTAAATCATACAGTGGAATTGGGGTCCCTATTAACGCCACATAGACTTTTGGCACGGGTATAAATTCTAACTGTTGTCATCAAGTACGAGTGTCATTTAGTCCGTCGACATCGATAAACTAAATTCCGACACAATTATCCCTCTACGCAGGTAATAATTTTAATTTTGTTTAACTACAGAATTACTTTATAGATATATTAGCATGGCCGCCTAGCCCTAGACTGTCTCAAAATATATGATAGCAATTGTAAAATATTATAAAATAGTAAAGTAAACAAACATTCTCGACGGTTATGGGTAATCCTCCTTTTTGTCGGTGCTGATTGATAGTCTTTCATGTTGGCTTTGACTTATTGCTTCGACGATTACGATTAGCCACGAAATAAAAAACTTGTAAAATGCTCTTAATTTGAACGTAGGCGCTAGAATGTGTGGACAATATTCGATATTCTTTTAAACACGAATAACGATATTCGAGGATCGCGATATAAACATTAAATTCAAATTGGACATCCCGGCTTATGAGTTTTCTAATTGAACACCGAGATTACTAGCGTTACTGTACAATGTATCTTAATCAGTTAGAGCAAACACCAAACATTAATTTCATATTATGTGATATATCTTTTTTTTCGATCTGAAATAATGTGTACTAGGAACAACGCTCAAAGACCATTGTTTTAACCCATCCGCCCTACACAGCACACCTAATTAAGTAATATTCACATAGGTATATCGGTATCGGAATATCGGCCTTTTTGTAGTATCGGCGTATCGGTATCGGCGTTTTTTGCTGATATCGGATCGGTATCGGTATCGGCGACAAAAGTGGTATCGGTACATCTCTAATTACCGGGACATTTAGGTCTACCGGTCGGGACAATTGATGAAAATCGGGACTTTCCCGGCTAAACCGGGACTTTTGGAAAGTCTACCCATTATGAGATTTGTAAATTAACATGTACCCAAAATTTGATATCAAATCTTGCTTTAGTCTAGTGGAAAAACGATATTTTTTGCATTCTCAGCCACAACAACTATTTGCTAAACGATACGTAGTTACAATAACGCCATCGATACATCCTGTGTATTCATGTTGAGCTATACGTGACTCATCTTTGCATGTTTCGGGTTTATGGCAACGAAAGAACTTCGTTTACCGGACTTTCATATTAGGCTATAAGCTTGCTTCGTCAGTGAGCTAGTTGTGTGTTAGGTGAAGCCATACGGCATTCTCCATCGAAGAGGGCTATTTTATTGGGCTGCCATATAGACAGCAGGTTAAGAATAGCAATGGATATATGGTCCCGATCACCAATTGAATGGCCTTCTCTGTAGATAACTATAGGGCTGACATATAGACAGCAGGTTAAGAATAGCGATGGATATATGGTCCCGATCACCAATTGAATGGCCTTCTCTGTAGATAACTATAGGGCTGCTATATAGACAGCAGGTTAAGAATAGCAATGGATATATGGTCCCGATCACCAATTGAATGGCCTTCTCTGTAGATAACTATAGGGCTGCTATATAGACAGCAGGTTAAGAATAGCGATGGATATATGGTCCCGATCACCAATTGAATGGTCTTCTCTGTAGAGAACTATAGGGCTGCCATATAGACAGCAGGTTAGGAACAGCGATGGATATATGGTCCCAATTACCAATTGAAAGGCCTCCTTTGTAGAGAACTATATGGCTGACATATAGACAGCAGGTTAAGAATAGCAATGGATATATGGTCCCGATCACCAATTGAATGGTCTCCTCTGTAGAGAACTATAGGGCTGCCATATAGACAGCAGGTTAAGAATAGCGATGGATATATGGTCCCGATCATCAATTAAACGGTCTCCTTTGTAGAGAACTATAGGGCTGCCATATAGACAGCAGGGAATAGCAATGGATATATGGTCCCGATCACCAATTGAATGGTCTCCTCTGTAGAGAACTATAGGGCTGCCATATAGACAGCAGGTTAAGAATAGCGATGGATATATGGTCCCGATCATCAATTAAACGGTCTCCTCTGTAGAGAACTATAGGGCTGCCATATAGACAGCAGGTTAGGAACAGCGATGGATATATGGTCACAATCACCAATTGAATGGCCTCCTTTGTAGAGAACTATAGGGCTTCTATATAGACAGCAGGTTAAGAATAGCAATGGATATATGGTCCCAATCACCATTTGAGTTGCCTCCTCCATGGAGGGCTACTGGACTCGGCGATGGAGTATAATAAAGTAACACGCGACAGTGAACGCCAATCGACGCAATTTAATGCAACACGACCAGAAAAAAAGCTTTGGCAAGGTGCTAAGTTCCACCTTTGGCCAGGCCAGTTTGTCAAGTCTCGCGCCCCACCTCAGAAATAACCAGGGGACAATAAGCTACAAAATAACAGATAGTACGACAAAAGTATGTTTTATTCGAAAACAAGTGGATAGAATCGCTAAACAATAAAGAAATGTAAATATCGAGAATAAAGCAGGCAAGATAGAAAAAGATTAGAATACTTCCAAATAATAAGTAGTCCATCCATATCGTAATATTAGTGGCTGCTTATGTATGGCCGTGTTCGGGGCGAAAAGCGTGATTAACTTTCACATAGACAACATCTTTATGTAGGGTCCATACCTGGCCTGATTTTAACCCTTGTTATAAATCTTCCTCGGCCGGAGATAACACACACATAATATGTACAAATTATTACCGATCGGCCGTGAGAGATGGCAAATAATTTTTTTAATTACGTATAGGAAATGCTTCTCACGAAAAGGAAGTTATATGTAGCGCGTTAATTGTGTCGCATTTTGCTTAAACACTGTTAAAAAATCGTGAAATTATCTCCATTTTATTACCCAATAAATTGGTACTCCCGTAGTGTGTGTACCAGGTTAGGGCATAATTCCATTCCGATTTTCCTTATTTTTGTTCTATTGGGAGTTCCGGGGACTGTATGTGTTAGCCAAGTCAATATGCTTCTGCTCATAGGTTTCAGTCCCTTTACACAACTTGATGTAAATAGGCGAACAAAATTAGTTACCTCCATATTGATATACACATACTCCTGAAGCGCCAATAAATCCCAATAAAACATGAAATGTTTTCAATAACAGAGTCGATGTAGAAATTAGTTTAAACTACTAATATTTTTTTGCATAATATCAAGTTGAACCAACATTTAAAATGATGCGAAAATTTAAGTTAGTTTTACAGTTTTTTTTCGTTATTTCCAGAACCAAATTCGTGTGCATAGTAATACAGGCCACAGCGCGTTAGTGCTACAGGAAGTGTGTGCGGTATTAGCGTTACTGTGTATAGGCTAGGTTTTTTATTAATTTATTTCGGAGAAAAAACAGTTGATAGTACGGCTTAAACGTTGGATAGGAGTAATATTATGTATTCAGAAGGGAACAACGGCGATAAGATGTCATGGAAAGGGATTTTTCATACATTTTTAGATTAAGTTACCGGGCGCATATAACTTATTATACAAAAAAATGATCTCTTGAATTCAGTCTGGACCTGACATTGGTGAACTACAAGCCGCGGGACAAATCCGGCCCGCTGGATAGTTCAATTTGGCCGCCTGCCTGATGTTGCCACAACCAAACTAAAACCAAATTTTGATATTTTGACTAAAAATAGCTCAAATAACTTTGTTGAGATTGCGATTCAATTTAGTTTTGGCACAAGGCTTTTTGATTTTCACGTTTGTTTTTGTAACACTGAAAATATTGTTCATAAAACTTAACTTTTTCACGTCACACTTTCATGGCCCGGCACTCTAGGTGGGCAAATTTTCTGGCCCCTGGTCTAGAGACGTTAACGAACAATTTCAGAGACATTTTGCATTACTGATATTGTATTGGTATTCAACGCTCGTGGAAAACACGTCATAATACTACATTGAAGAAGCATTGTATTTATGACAAAACAAGTCACGCACACCTCGGGTATTACGTCACAATACGACTCGAAAGTAGGTTGAAGATATATTATCCCTGGCTGACAATTGACCGAGCATAGACAGATCATCAATCAAGCATAGATAAAGTAAAGTCCTAGTTTTCGTTAGTGTGTGACTAACAGGAACGTTATGGAAATATATTCATGGCAAAATACAGCAAGACTTTTGAATCAGTTAGAAAAGCTGGTGCAAAGGCATGTATATATGGAACGTTACAGAAATATATTTGCATTACTGTTCAGCAAACTCTTGTATCAAACAGAACAGTCATCTTAATTCCTGCTACAGCCTGCTTGCGTTATATTGCATACGTATCCGCCAGAGCAGAGGCATATGAAAAAAAAGGAATTATCTCTAGTCATCTTAATTCTTGCTACTACATCCTTGCTTTATACGCATAAGGACCCACAGTCGTAAGAGTACATAAAAAGAATAAGTAATTAGCCTCACAGAAATATATTTAGTTATTAAGAAACAGACTCTTAAACCTCAGAAAAAAGTCACTTTCATTCTCGCTGATAAGACGACCCTTTTATTTCATAAAAACTGCCAACTGACAAGACTTTCAATACACTGCATATTGACGCGTTTTTTTTTATCGTCTATCGCTTTTAATGATTCACGCAGTCACCGATACCCAGCGATATGTGGAAGCCAGTGGCGTAGCATCCACCCCCGCGGTCGCGGGAGGGCCCACAGCGCAAAGGGGCCCAAGCGGTTAGAATTAAGAAATTTAAGCCGCAAAAGCTGAATTGCAAAACCAGTAATCTTATAACGTTGATGTTAGTTCTGCTCAAATCGTTTTGTTACGTAACAATGCCAGGGAGTCGTCGATTTTCGGCGTCTTAAGGTTTGATCGCACCGGCAAAATTTCGAAGGCTGTCAGAATGATGTCGAAAGCAAAACCTCTCAATGGCGAACAGACAGAAAAAGGTCAAAAGAGGAAGCACGTATGAAAAAAATTCAAAGTAACCAAGATAAACAGCAAATTTTAGGTTACCATTGCCTTTTAATAGGGACATGTTATGCTTTTTGACGAATTGACGAGAGATCAGAATTTCTCAGCATTGCCTACCTAATTTACCCCGTGTTTCTCCGAAAAGGAAACAGGGGGGGGGGGGGGGTATTCCAATTTGCTTTCGAAAAATACCACTAGGGGTTTTTTGAGGGGGGGGATAGTCTTTTATTTCCATTTATCAAAAGCAGCATTACAAAGTATAAATACGAGAATTTTATATATACAAGGTTTGAAAACTGATATATATTTACTTAAAATAACACGTTTTTATTTTAAAAAAAATGCTAAATATAGATTATTCAAAAATGATGGAATCATGATTATCTGAATCGACTTGCAGTTCACTAGATTGATAAATTATAACATTAATATAAGACCTAATATATGGTTTTGATATATAATATATTTCCTTGTTTTGTGTCATTTGCCTATATATCTTCATCGTTAGTTAGTTTCATCACCGCGGTTTCCTAACAGCTGGTCGATACGCGCACCATGAATCACATGCAAATGTCAAGTACTTCCTCGCTAGACCGCTCAAGTAGGGTCATGCAGCGTTAATGCCTCAAGTATTACGGCCTTCGCTGTGCGAATCAGATTGTGCATAGCCTGGGTAGAAATAAAGATAATGAATAACTAGCTTACCATCACGGGCCATAGGACAGGCGCCCCGGACAGCACGTTATAGGGATGAGTTTGTTGCTTAGTTTGATGATTTAAATAATAATAATGCAAACATTCAACTATTATTTGAACTTTAATTTCTTTATTCTCATGTATAACAACATCTATAATTTGTTTATCCCCCGAATTATTTTTAAAGTGAGGTAAAAGGGCCATCAGTTTCAGAAACTCGCCCCGGGCAGCAGAAAAGTTTGACACGTCCCTGCTTGCCATAAGTCCAGATTTTATCTGGACAGTCCCTCTGTCCCGACCGATAGGTTTTAATGTCCCGGTCCTGCAGTATGACAGTCATAATTTTTTTTTATTCACAATTAAGACAGCTTTGTTTCATTTGATGGAGGTAGCTCATTTATCGCTGACTTATTTGCGACTCGCTTTACTAGTTCAGAGAGAGAGAGAGAGTTATATAATAAATATTCTATGTTAACTACGTCAATCTAACACAATGGTTTCCAAACTGGGGGTAATTTGGGAATTTTAAGGCCTAATCCACTACGTTTACTGTTTTAACAATTCAGTTTGTAATTCCCGTACATTTAACCAGTCTGTGGAAAAGCAGGACATTCAATGCTCGCACCTAGTCACGCGGTTCGTGGGGACATAATAACAATACTTCGCCGTATAGACGGTAGGCTAAAATGCAGAGCTAGCGCAAGTTTAACATCTTAAATTCGGATCCGAGGATGCAACAGGTGTTAGTTTTATCGTGAAGTGAAGTGAGAACGATACTGTTGTTTTTTTTTTCATGAAAAGGGGAATTGAGTTTTTGGTATTTAATGTAGGGGTAACGATAACGAACGTAAAATGTTTGGAACCACTGATTAACGTTAAATGTACTGCGGTTATATTATTCAAATATCAAAAGGAAATCGCGCGTTTTCCAGAATTACTAACCTCGGAACCTAGGTTTGTCCAATCCGCAGCGCATAGGTTGCAAGGCACACCGTGAATAATGCTCACGTGGAATCGCAACTTTTCCAATAAAAATAATACATAAATTGTTCGTTAGTACGTCGCTAAAATACCAATCCATTTCCTAAAAGTAATTTTTACATCAGAACTTGTCATTCAATGATCAAATCTGTTGAAATGAAGGGGACATCGAGAGAGACTACATCGGACATTCTGCTGCTCTTTGATAGTTTATGTCAGGGGTTCTCAAACTTTTAGTGTTATGGAGCCAGTGAAGAGGCTGACTATTATTACTTATCGATTTTAAGCGGTAAGTATGTTGATAGGTATTTGTCTGTTTGTCTGTCTGTCATTCAGATGCACGCGATATCTCACGAAAGCGAGATTGGAGCTGCTGCAGATTCTGCATGTGCATTCATCATATCTCGTACCAGAAGCCTATTGATTTTGGGCGAATTATGCCCTATAATTAGCGAGTTATCAATTAATTAGTGATGGGACACAAGGTGTCACTATGGAGTAAGAGTGTTGTTTTGGTGGATCCCCTAACTTTCGATCGATAAGTCTTCGGTCTCTGACGATATTCTCGTTTACGTAGCCGTTATTTAAGCTCACCTAGACTTTACAGCGCAAAAGAATTGGAATTACTCGTCTGTACTAGACTAAACAAAATAAAATCTCGTTCCACGGGCCTCACTTCATTCAAAATTAGAACTTCTTCGCGGGCTGCACAAATTTTCCTTGTGGGCCTCATTTGGCCCGCAGGTTGCGACCCCCTGGTTTATGGCACAAAAACATCATTGGTTAAATGTGCAACATTATAAAACTTTCTTAATATAAATACGGTGTGATCTTGAAAATCTCGGTTCTACACTCCAAGTGAGGTGACGGGGACGGGATTTGAAATCTAGATTTCTAAGTTATGTCGTCAACATATTTAATTTTAATCTACATTTTTTGTTTTTACAGAAATGCATTTTAATGCCTGCTCACTGCATTAATTCAATTTTAGCATTGAAATATACTTTTATTGTAGCTACTGCACACTGGACTAAACCCCTAAATATGGCAACTCATATCACATGCTTGGATTTATAAAGATATTGAACTCACTCCTCTTGAACAAAGAAAAATGAGCATTGAAGGGCCATCAAATATGGAGGACTCAGACGCCTATACCGGGGTGAGTATCCCCAAAGCGAGGTTTTACCACCGGGGAGGAAGTCATCCCACGGGTGGAGTGTGAAATTTATAGTTGTGGGGGGGGGGGTTCATTTGTATTTTTGTGTATTAATACCAGTGGCGTATGCGTATCTAGGGTATGGCAGTCCCTGCAGTCATTGCTTGTGCCATGGGGAGTGTTTCCTCTAAGAAAGTTCTACACTGAGCAAATGTTTTTTTACTGAGCATATACATTCCAATGCTGAGCAGAGCCCGGAATGATTTACAAACTTTGTGAAATATTGCAACAGTATATTATATTATCAGAATGCGAACAAATTACATGTTTGAATCTAAAACACGGAACGCCCATTCTAGCTAGGCATTAGGAAATTTAACGAGCCATGCTTTAAAAACGCTTTGAAAAAGAAGAGATTTTACAGCGCAGATGATCTGGTGATACTGCGTAGTTGCGCACCTTAGAGGGAATTTTGGCCATGGGCGCCATTCGTAAAAAAGCGCAAAATGGACAAAAAGTTTTAAATCGTAAAATGTTTCAATATAATAATTTCAGATTGGAATCAATTAAGACTCGTAATTTTACTTAAGTAATAACATACAAGTATTTCCATTCAAAAACATTAAAATATTTTAGTCAACAATCAAGAGGCGCATTTTTAGTTCACCTGACTTTTGCTCTGAATTAGGCTGTGCACAAACAACCACACTCTGGGTAAGGTGGTGTGTATGGGATTTGAACCTACAATGCCAGCATAGTCAAGTGTAACATTTTAACCACTTGGCCACCAGCTTTTGCCCCAAACTAGGCTGTGCATAGCAGCCACTGATAAATTGAGAGTTACTATATTTTGAAGGATCCTGAGTTTTTCCAGTCCGCCATTGCCTTCTTAATTTATTTTACCATGGGTGAAGTGGTGAGCATAGGATTTGAACCTACAATGGCAGCATAGTCAAGTCCAACACTTTAACCACTCTGCCACCAGCTTTCGCTCTGAATAAGGCTGTGCACAGGTAGCCACACCTTAGGTGATGTGGTGGGCCACAATGTCATCATAATTAACCATTAGGCTAGTGGTTTCCAACCTTTTTTATCAAGCGACCCAAATTTTCTAATGAATATTTTTTGCAAAATCTTGTCACCCAAGGATATGCTCAAATACAAAATGGCAGTTGGTACTTTGATGGCCGCATGATTGAAAGACTAATAAAAAACTTCACAATCAGCAAGGTTTCAAAATCGTGGCGTGATTTTATTTAAGCAAAAC
Source organism: Styela clava (assembly GCF_964204865.1). Classification (NCBI taxonomy): domain Eukaryota; kingdom Metazoa; phylum Chordata; class Ascidiacea; order Stolidobranchia; family Styelidae; genus Styela; species Styela clava. The sequence continues at coordinate 23,337,124 of NC_135255.1, forward strand.
AGAATAAGTGTGACAAAGAAGTTTTTAGGCTGTGATACTTCCCCCGTATGTGAACTATTGAGCAACACTTCAACACTGAAGATGAAATGAACAATGAAATTTTTGTAGAAAATGAAATTTTCGACTTATAGGTTGGGAAACACTTGCCCTGGGCTACTTAACTCGCGGGCCATGGTCAGAATCCAGACCTTTCCTATATTAAATTTGGACCACAGCTGCTTCTCGACATTGAATGCATACTTCGGGAGCGCCAAATTGTCGAATAGCCCTTCGCTAGGTCACCATGCTTCGTGTGTATCTACTTTTCCAAGTACTGGAATCTTGATAAGATTTGAACCCAAGATATTATCATAGTTAACTCTTCGTTAATACTTCTTTCAGCCACTAGACTTCCATGTGTATTTACTTTTTCCCATTTTATATCTTAGTTTATGGACACGTTTGCGAGTGATATTGGATCTACACTTGAGGACCTGGCCTCGGATTGGAATGAAACCGACTATGAAGTCAGCGTTAAGATTGACACTCAGAGACTTCAAACAGGGTGAGTTTTTAACAATTTTCTGGTGGGGAATGTGAACAGAAGTAAAAATGTTTTCCTGAATATGAACCTGGATTTTATTTCAACCGAGCCAATATTGAGGTCTGTGTTTCATTCAACACTGAGGCACCATTAAAAAACCAAACCGTTTATGGAAATTCTTGTGGTACCTCCTTTCCTTTGCCTATGATTTTGCTTGTTACAAATTGCTCAAAGAATCGATAAATTGTGCAGTTAATGCAACCTCATCACATTAATGCCATTTGTGTTGTTGTGTTATAAATTAAGCATTATCCTATCTTGTTGGTTGGGCACAGGAATTGATATGGCATAAGATGGGATCCGTCAAAACTAAGATTCACAAATAGGGGTCGGCTGCATAAAAAGGTTTGGAAACCCTGTTACAACCTAACCCAGCGTTTCCCAACCTTTTTTGGTCGCGGACTATTTTCTCACCGGCAAAAACCTTTGCGGACTCAACGTGCGTTTATTGCAACCGTATCCTGTGTGAAGAAGTAATAAAACCAAACACAACAGAATTTTAACGAATTTCAAAATTGGAAATTCGCCGCAATAACGCGTTTGTCAAAAGAGCCGACTTTTTTAGTGTATAACTGGCTTTTTGTGTTGACAATATTCAATCCATGATAACGACGAGAATTTGAAAAGTCTTTCTATTTTAATTGTGTTCATGGCTCGCGGTTGCGTCGACTTATGACAAGATGAAAGCATTACTTCTTTAAAATGCCACGGAAATTTGCCAACATAGTAATGTGAGAATATATGGCCCGATTATAATCAGTTTTGTTGAATATTTTTTGGGATCTTGAGAATTGTTATCTGCTATAAATTTCCAGAAAGTACAACTTGATTTAGTACTCATTAAAATTGTAATTAAAGTATAATATTGCTTTTTATGTTATATGTAAATTTTAACGTAAATTGTAACTTGGCTGATGGATAAGTTTCGCAAAAACATTTAAACGCTCTGCAGACTCATTTGAGACCGCGGACTCGGGTTGGGAAACACTGACCTAGCCCATCAAATACTAACCTAACCCAGATAAATTTAAGTGACCCAGGTAAAGAAATAAATCTGGAAATTATTGTGGGTTGATAACAAGTTAGTATCCTAACTCATTCCAACCTAATTCAGAAAGATCTGAAAACTAGTGGTGTAACTAATTGGGTACTCCGGTACTATGTACTCCAGGGGTGGGCAACTTCTCTAGTCGGCGGGCCAGATGTGAAAAAATAAAGCCCTTGGCGGGCCGGATTATTACAAAAAATACTTCAGTATCCAATCTTTGTTAAATGTTCGACACTCTCTGTTAACTTTACGTTTCTTGGGATATTCAATGGTTAATAAAACTTGATATAAAATGTAATTTCTAAAATATTTAGAATCTAAATATAAATATAACTGATAACAGTAGTGGGAGTGTTTACAACGCTCTCTGCTCTGACCTTATATTGTTTGTTCAACAAGTGTGCTAACGCAATTGTTTGTTCACTAAGGCAATTGTTTACTTCACCAGCTCGCACTGACAGTGCGGTGAGAGTAAAGCGATCGGCAACTTTCATGAATGATGCGTTGGACCACATTACAGAGTGAGGTTGGATACAGTCAGCGGGCCGGTCAAAATCTCGTCGCGGGCCGGACCCGGCCCACGGGCCGTATGTTGCCCACCCCTGATGTACTCCATAATTTTATTCAGATTTTCCATATTTTAGTGCTATTACGAGTTCAGGGACTGTCTGTGTTGGCTAAGGTTTCAGTTCCTTTACACAACTCAATGTAAAATAGGCAAACAAAATTAGTTATCTCCATATTGGTACACTAAGAAGACACTCTAAAGAGCCATTTTTAAATCACAATTTAGAGGACCACTGATACAATTTTCTTATTGTTTTGTTTTTGGTTTACATGCTAGAGATTAAATCAGGCAGACTTTGAATAGTGTCAGGCTATTTCCTGGAAAAAAATTTCTCATGATTGTTGAGTCATAGTGGTATGTGATGAATAGGATTATTATGTAACAAGCGTCATCGACTACTCATTTGTGTATAATGCAATTTATTGAACTCAGAGCTGACCTAACTTTTTGGTTCAATTGAAATTTTAATTAATAATGTCCAACGGCAAAATTTTCGGTGTTTTCAAAAATAGCAAGCAGCTTCAGTGGTATACATGACTTTGTTTGTGTAAACATCGTGAAAATATTCTAGTAGAATTTGCATCAATTTCTACAAATAGTTGGAGGGTAGAATTTCAGAATCACAAATGCAAATCTTCAATTGATTTAAATTTCAAAATTTTTTTTTGCTGATATACTTGATCTTACAAAACTTTCCAAAACAAAAATCTCAATCCATACTCGACTACCGACTTCAGACAGAGATGACCAAAACTTTAAATGTGATTTAGGTTAATACATAAAAAACAACTCTATTTTAAGGATTTAAGTAATTTTTGAGTAGACTTTGTAATGGGAATTTTTGACAATGGCGTGTGCACACACTTTATATAATAGAGCTTTCATTCGTCCCAGGGATTTGATTTGATTTGGAGACAAGGATTACCAAACTCAGCTCGGCGGTGTTCTGAACAGTGTGGCGCATCTTATTAAACGTTAGAAATACGCTCGCCTCCGCGCATCTTATTACTCTGCATGTGTTCGCAGGTTTGATTCCCATGTGGAGATAATTATGTTTGAGAGGATAGTTGGACTTCTCGCCACTTTAGGATGGTTCGCAATTGCTAATTTGGGTTGTTGTTGGACTTGTTGGGTTCTTGTTTTTTTTGTTGTTTTCAAAACATCGATTTTGTCACAGCCAATGAATGAATCAATTTGAAAATCAAGTACTTGAAGATGTTTGAAATCAATGGAAGGCTGGTACTTTGATTTTTCTCGAATTGTATACATTTTGATTATATGGTGAACCACGGCCTCTTGTCCGGTAATGGGTCAATGTTGGTTATGGGATTAGCTATTTGTTTTCGGAAGCATGGACTTGATGGTGGTGGAAGCCGTAACTAGGGCTGGGCATTTCGAATCGAATATTCGAATCGAATAGTAAATTATTCGAATCGGTTCAGACTTAAAATTCGAATTCGCCGCCATCTTGTTTTTATCTTTCCGCTAATGGTCGAGGTGAATTTCTCAATTTTTTTTTTCATTGAAGTCATATTTTTTCAACGAAATTCTAACATATGACTATTTTCTGTAGTGAGTTATTGATAAAACGTGTTTGCTATTCTGTGTGAACGCTCAGTAATCTATCTGAGTGATTTATTCTATGTCATCAGTAATTCATTTGTTGAGAGGACCAATTACTATAATAAAGTCGCTTATAATTTTATATTTTCAAGTATTCAAGATTCGATTCGAAAAAATTATTCGATTCGATTCTGAAATCACAAGGTATTCGAAAATGCCCAGCCCTAGCCGTAACCAAACAGCGATTATATGAAGCACCCTACAGCAGCGAGGAGTCCAGTAATCCTCTCGCACATAACTATTCTCGCAAAGGATTCGAACCTGTGAACCACGCAGGGTAGTCAGAGGTGCGGTAACGACTGTATTGAAAACGCTTAGCACGATGAGCCACGCTATCGAGACTTATTAGTATTGCTTAGTATGATATGCGAATGTTGAATTGCTGATAACCTGACTTTGACCACTGTGGTCGAAAAGATATGGTTGGAAAGATTGGGACCGATTTCACATTATAAAAACACTTTTATTTGATAAATGGGAACACTTATATATGATATTTGACTTTTGTCCATATATTTGAGCATTGCTTCCTTTCATTCTCTTTTAATTGGGTAAATATCATCTGTGAAACGGCGCTCCAGAAGTGTCTGTATCAATAAGGAGGTGACTAATTTTTTTCGCCTACTTTACAACAGGTTGTGTAAAGGGACTGAAACCTATGGGCAGGGGGTATATTCACTCGGCTAAAACAAACAGTCCCCGAACTTGTAATAGAACCAAAATAAGGAAAATTGGAATAAAATTTAGGCCTAACCCTAATCTGGTACACATAGTACGGGAGTACCAATAGTACACCTGAGCAACAAATGTCCCGGTGATTCGTTTGATGTCAACAATTGTACACACTGCCAAAGGAAGTTGTTCTTTTACATGTATAAATCAGTGTCGGCCCACATTTAAATAGAACACTTTATCATAGGATCATACATGGCATTTCGAATCATTTATGTGAATAGAATCAGTCTCATATCCTGTGTAATAATTATTATATAATCATCACAGTGACTAATCTCTTAGAAGACATTGGTGTGGCGAGTATTAAAGCATCTACAGTGCTGTTTTTGAAAAACGATAATATGAAGTAGAGGAAACTTCTCCCTAAAAATATTCCACATCAGAGAGGATAAGAATTAATTTCACTTTACATAATTGAAGACAGAATTTACGTATTTATCTTGGGGGAAAGGAAAACAGATGATACGGCTTATCCATATGGTGAACTGGTCAAAGATGGGCATGAAATCAGTCAGTTATTTGTTTCAGAGATTCGAACCTGTGAACACGTGCAGGGTAATCAAGGCAGAAAGCCAAGAGTATTCCCAAATGTCATTCATGAGAATGTGCGGTATTTGTTAGGCAGAAAAGGAAATTGATGTTACACTGTCAAGCAGGGGTGGGCACGTTTTTTGGACCAGGGGCAAAATTTTTTTGCCCAGTCTAGGTTGGCTATATAAATGTGACATAAAAAGTTACACTGTACGAAAAATATTTACAGTGCTACAAAAGCCAAAGTGGAAAACAATGAGCCTCATTGCAAAACTAAATTTAATCCCAATCTCAACAAATTCCTTCAGCTATTTCATAGCTCAACATCAGAATTTGGTTTTAGTTTGGTTGTAGCAGCATCAGGCGGGCCAAATTAAACTACTCAACGGGTCCGATCTGGCCCACGGGCCGTAGTTTGCCCATGTCTGCTGTCAAGCATGAGCATGGTGCATCTACCGCCGAACCACATAAAAAAAGAGTGAATTGATTTTAGTGTGGACTCAGGAACAGTCATAAAACCTGTTTGGTTTTTCAAAAACTTGTTGATACACATGTTATAAGGTTTGAAAATAGCAAAGAAATATAAGCAGAAACCCTTCCACTCATAAAAATATCCATCCTTGAAGAGATTCAGGGTACCTTTTAGAGGTACGGTGTCAAGCATAAGCAAGATGCAGAAACCGCTGAGTCACAGAAAAAGAGAGTAGATTGTTAACCAGAAAAGTAAATTGATTTTAACTCGGAAACAGTCATAAAACCTGTTTGGTTTTCAAAGTTGGGTAATACACAAGTTTGAAAATATCAAGTTAATATAAGCAGCAATCCTCTCAAATATAGAAATATCCTCCAAGGGAGCCAGAGTAATCAGAGGTGTGTCAAGCATATTCCTGATGCGTAGCATGATGCGGCAACAAGCCAATGTGTCAATTGCTGAACTACTATCATATAGGAAAGCCAGGCCAATTGAGAATTCAGTTTGTGATATCCTGAAAAGTTAACAAGATAACTTCAGCATTAACAGCGTCGTGGCGCGCCGGTGTGGCTCATCACGCTAAGCGTTGGGAATACGCTCGCCACCGCACCTCTGATTACTCTGTGTGGGTTTGCACGTTTGAATCCCAAGGCCGGGATGGTTATGTGCGAGAGGATTGCTAGACTCCTTGTCGCCGCATGTAACCGCTGGTCAGTTACGGTTTCCTCCACCACCAAGTCCATGCTTCCGAAACCAAATAACTAACTAATCCCGTACCCCACATGGAATGGTAACCGGACAAGAGACTGTGGTTCACCATATGGTTAAGCCGTCTTATCGGCTTTCTTCTCCCCCGGGATAAATATGTAAATCCTATCCTAACAGAAAGTCTGATTTGTTTTCAATAATGAATTATTTAGAAACGATTTGAATTTATAACTTTTTTTTGTTGAAGGGAAGAGGGCCATGACTCATTGGTCCAGATGTGACATGGGATAGGATTTACCATCATATGCCGAACCACGGCCTCTCGTCTAGTTACCAGTCCATGTCGGGTATGAGATTAGTTGGCCAGGTATTTCCTAAACATGGACTTGATTCTGTGGATTATAAGATCAGGCATACCACATTATGTTATTATTAGGGCTGAGCATTTTGGAATACCTGATGATTTAAGAATCAAATTGAGTATTTTTTTCGATTCGAATCTCGAATACTTGGGAGTCAATGGGAGATAAGTAATTGTATGCGACTTATTCATTGTAATTGGTCCTGTCAACACATGAACTACTGAAAACATAGAATGCATCACTGAGTCAGATTGCTAAATGTCCACACACTACAGAAAATAATCCTATGTCAGAATTGCTTTAAAAAATATGACTTTGATAAAAGAAATCGGGGAATTTATGACCATTGGCGAAAAGAAAACAAGATGGCAGCGATTTGAATAATTTTATCGATTCAATTCGAATATTTCATTTGAAATTCCAAGTCCTCGTTATTATCAACTACATATATGCTTTCTTATAGCCACCGGCATCTTGAATGTTATCATTATCTATTCATTTGCAGCAAAGTTTGTTTGTTTTATGATGCAATGTCACTTCCTCACCTACGCCTCTTTGACAGCAGTGTTTAGAAGGCTTTTGGCAAGTCAGGCACAATGGAATTGTTAAGGCTTCAAAGTAGCTCTGAAGTGTAGATATTTAATTATGAAATATTTATCCAGGGCACAGAAAAGTAATCTTGAAAACGAATTAAATATAAAAAATGGTCTGTAATTAATTGTATCCATTGTTTATTAATATGTTTATTATAGCGTGTCCAAGTCTTAAAATTTTTTGTTTGTTGCCCTTGTTTCGGCCCTTACAGATGTATTAAATGAAGTGCAAATATTTGAACAATAACTGAATAAAATACAATAAACCTGGTTAAGATATATTGAGAACTGACTGTATGGACACCCTGTTTTGATACTATAAATACCTTCAAAGTGGTTATTGTTATTTATATTCATCTGAAGTGGGATACATATATGTTGAAAGAAAATTAAATATTCAAATTTAGTCTGGAATAAATTATGTTTGGTATTTTGATTACTTTATTTTAGACTTTTAGCAAGCTTCATACAATGAAGGAAAGTAAAGCTTCAAAGTAACTTTAGGGTGGTTAAGAGTTTTTATATTATATTTATCTGAAGTGCAGAGCAGAAATTTTGAAAACAATCTAATTAACTGATCGAAGTATGCTAGAGCTGAAATAAAGATTACTATTCTGGAGGTATTCTGATCCTTGCTTTGCATTTGTGTTGCTTTATAGCAGCACCTGTGTTTTCTCGAAAATAAGACCTGGGCTGAAAAGAAGAGCTGGCCTGAATTTTAGGAATGAAATTAATAGAAGGCCTCACCTTGACATAAGATCTAGTCTAGAGCAGTGGTTCCCAACCGCCGGTCCGGGAAGGTTTTTTGCCGGTCCGCGAGAAATTTCATTTTGTCGTTTTTCTACCGTCTGAATCGCTATACCGAAGCCGAAAAGACGAAGTTACGTTGGTTTATTACGCAATTTCTCTCCGAGTAATCACACTTTTCGCCTTTTCGGTTCCGATTCATGGCGAAAGCGCTCCGTCAAATCTCACAAGATTTAGAAACCTGAAAATCAACATGCGTGATTTTTCCCTTCTGCATGCTTTTTTGATCAATATTACCATCCAAATAAAAGGTTATGAATATTTCTTTGCTCAAACCAAAAAACTGCCAGGAACAGTATAATATTCCTGAGCTTCACCATGACACCCAGCAAGATATGAACTTGTTGTGACCCTTCAGATGGTCACGAAACGCGCAACAAAAGCGGGGACCGCTGAGATATTTTCCGGGTGATGCACAGCAAGGTTTTGAGCTCGGTGCCAAGTTAGAAATGACTTTTATCATTGTAATGTAAATTCATTTTGTTGGGGCGTCGATCAACTGCATGACGAATTCATGGGATTGATATGATGAACCCGATGAAACCTCTACTTCACAGTCCAGATTTATAAAAAATCATTGTCACAATTCATTCTTGAGCTCTCTTGATAACGAATACCCATCGCTAAGTAATCAAGCAACAAGCAGTTGTCCGAATTTTTTAACCAGTTACTTCTAGCTTTAATTAAAACGAAGCAAATAAATTGACTATGAGCCGCTGCAGAGCTACGTGTTGCAAAACCTTTTTTGATGCCTCGTTTGCAATCCTGTATTAGAAACGAAACAGTAGCAAAATTCGAACTTTCGAGTTAATTGTGTTTGTACATGATTTAGCATGTACATGTTTTTTAGGTGATATGTGTGCCCCTTTACGCATAATGGGTGCCCAGTACTGCATTTTATTACGCAAATGTATGTTTTTTTATGTTTTTTTTATGTTCCACGCTGTTCCATGTTATGTTTTTATGTTCCACGCATTTCAATTTTTGGCCGGCACATTATTTGATAGTTTTTCCTCGTGTGAAATGGTTTAAGTGTACCTTTTTTTTTCTCTAAAATCATAGTGATTGCCCGACATTACGCAGATATAAGTTATTTTTTTCTGTTCCACTCATTTCAATTTTTGCCGGTCCGCGAGTACATTTTATTTGATTTTACCAGTCCGCCAGGATAGAAAGGTTGGAAACCACTGGTCTAGAGCACAAAATTTATTTTGACCTAGTCGATAGCAAGAACAGGTTTTAAATGATTAATCTAAAATGTGTGAGAGAGGAAAATGTTTAATGGCGAAAATAAAAGACACCCCCGAAAATAAGCCTCAGTGCTATTCTTCAGATAATAATTGAAATAAGACCCAGTCCTATTTTCGGGAAACTCAATATCAAATTGCATATTGCAAAATTATGTTCTTGCTACAGCATCTTTGCATTCTATACATACAGATCCTACATCGAAAAAGTATTATTGATAGATAGGTAGTTAGTTTTGAAAAATCCATTTAATACAGCAATACATGTGTGTTAGTTTGCAGCAAGACCCTTGCATAAATTCTTATTCATGTTATTTTATGGTGGCTCATCGTGCTAAGCGTTAGGAATATGCTTGTCAGCGAGGTTGTAATCCCATGAAGGGATGGTTATGTTCGAGAGGATTGCTGGACTCCTCGCTGTCTAAGTGGTTCACTTATCTACTGGTCGGTTACAGCTACCTCCTCCATCAAGTCAATGCTTCCGAAAACAAATAACTAACTAATACACTGATAACTAACTAAAATGGTAACCGGACGAAAGGTTGGGTTCGTCATATGGTTAAGCCGTCTTATCGGCTTTCTTCTCCCCCGGGATAAATATGAAAATCCTATTCTATAATAGTAGTATTGTCTGACTTTAGTCAGATGAATCTCACAACCCAAAATATAAACATTTTATTACTTGCTGCGGTAAGTGCACATCCACTTACACAAGGACAGAGAGAATAGTAGTTGTAGTATTCGAGGTGTGGGCTAAAAATTGCCCGCGGGCCAGATCCAGGTCATCAAAGTGTTTCATCCGGCCCACCTGTGCCTGCATAAATTTTGACTATAGTTTTAGGGATATAAATTTCCCATGTGGCAAATACCTATTGCCTTACATCAGTGAAATGAGCAGGCAGGCGATTGTTACCAATGCTAGTTATTTGTAAATAAACTGTTTCTTTTATTTATAATTTCATATTGAGTATTCGGTACTCCTGAGGTATGCGAACCAAGATGGCGGACATCGGAATGTAATATGTGTACCAGGTTAGGGTTAGGCAATATTTCAGATACAAATACTATGGCAGTCACTTGGCTAGTCCCCGAACTCATAATAGAACTAAAATAAGTAATAATATTACGGCCTAACCCTAACCTGGTACACATACTATGTTCCGGTGTCTGCCATCTTGGTAGGCATACTTCAGGAGCACCGAGTTTTCAACCTCCAGTCCTGCAACCAAGACTATTATCTGTAAGTTACATAGAAAAGTAATTGCCCACCCCTGTAATATTCTTTCTGATTAGTTATTTTAACCACAATTATCTCCGTTCAGATCGAATCGTAGTTCTGTTAGAACGCGAACAAGTATGGATAGTTTGGATGGAATGGCAGATCTCAGTTTGCGAAAGGCTCGTCCTTTAGCATTTGCGAATCCTGTGTATGATCTTGTAAATTTGGGAGGCGTAGTTATTAGGGTAAGAATTTTTTTATGGTGATACCATAATTCCTTCCACATGATAGCAAGTGTATTTGTTAGCTTCTATTGAATCATAATTTAACATAAAAACATAAAATCTTATCAAATGCGAATATCTAATGCTATTGTGTTCAAACATCCTTGTTGCAACAGACATATACGGATTCGAAATGAAAAATAGACAAAAAGAAAGGACCTGCAGTACGATACATAATATCCTAGTACTACCTAGTTTTATTACAAAATTAAATTGCATCTTTTGTTACAAGCAATGACATGTACATGCAGCCATTGATATCTAACGATGTGTGAGCTACCATCTGTTAAATGACCAGAATATTTTTAGTTCATCATTGCTACCCAATTCCTAACACCCTGGGTTACGGACTCGAATTTGTACTCGAGACGTGTCACCTGCAATGCAAATACAATTAATGTAGCAATTTAACTGCTAGGTCGTCATTGTCCAACTAGGATAGCATAGATTTTTGTGTCGATCGATTTATTTGTTCCAGATGCATGGACTTGGTGGTGGAGGAAGTCGTTACATAGTAACAAGCAAAACACAAACATATTTTCATTAAAACGATGAATGAACTTAATATTTTGGCCATATCAAGCGGTTTTAAAAACAAGGATCGGTTTGTACTAGCATTGATATTGTACATTTGCATTGATATTTGAGAAGGGTCTAACTTTGTAATAATTTGAACTTTTCTCGATCAGCATTGCCTACCTCAGGGTGTGCAACCTTTATTACAGTAGGGTCAGATATAAATAACTGGGTGAAATTCGTAATTTTTATTCGGTATTACTCTGTTCTTTCCACGGGCACCTTTTCTATTAATTATGCATTGATCTAATTCAAAAATGTATTTGTTACATGTTTTAACTATTAATATTATAATTTATACAAATATTATGTCCTAGTTTTGTGTAGCTTAGAACGGATTAGGGCATTTACCGGTAAAATGCATCCCTACTTACCGTATTTTCTACTTATAAAGGGGAAAAACGATTAATTTCGAAGGGATAGCGTTTCAACTGTAGCTGCCTGCACAATTTTTCTTTCGCAGTTTGCACACCACTGGCCTACCTTATTTATTGCCACCTGGGTAAGGTCATGGCTATTTTAACCAAGCACTGCTATTTGACTAGGCAGCATTGACCAATTAATGGTTGCAAAAATCTTTCTGTCGTTTGATTGTTAAGTATTGAATAACCAAGCACTGGTTTTGTTGTTTCTAATGTTGGAATTGTTCAAAGAAATGGTTCATCTCATCCTCTTGACTTGCAAACTAAGCAAATATGAATTATTTTTACAGTCACGCCAAATGACACTCATTCCTCTTTCACAATTTGATATCAACAAACATCAAGACGACCCAGGAAAACATGGAAAACACAAACACAGCAAACGGGGATCTCATGGGCTGATAAACAAACTGTCACGTAAGAGATTTTTTTTATAATTTTTGCATATTTTTTGCTAAAAAATTCTATGCCGGTGAGCAGACATTACTTAAGACAGTCGTTGGCAAACTGCGGCTCGCAAACAAATCTTTTATAGTCCTAAAACCATCCACTTCAATGTTCCTATTTGAGGCGTAGTACATCAAATTTGCTGACCACTGACTTAAAAGAGCTGAATCTTACCAGTACATTATCCGATACTCCCGTAGTATGTGTACCAGGTTATGGTTAGTCCATAATTTAATTCCGATTTCCCTTATTTTAGTTCTATTATGAGTTCATAGACTGTCTGTATTAGCCAAGTGAATATATCCCCTGCCCATGGGTTTCAGTCCCTTTACACAACTTGGTGTAAAGTAGGCAAACACAATTAGTTACCTCAATACTGGTACACACACTTCTGGAGCGCCATGCAACGTTTTTACATGCTTATCACTCTGAACAACCCACTTAACCTAGAATATCTTCAAATAATCTATTGCTTTATCTTTGTTTCTTCTTACTATATTTTCTTCACAGATCTCACCAAACGCAAGCATCATTCTGTGAAAAAACATGAACAAGAAATGGACGTTACTGCCCCCTTGTGGACAGACCATGCTGCTGCAACGGTCTCTTTCCGAGAGAACCCTGCCCGTTCAGCAAGTCTTAACAGAAACCCATCAACTGAAAATGGGGAGGGGGAATTACCTAAAATTGAAGAAAAACAAACTAGACCTGTTTCCCTTGAAATTGAAAAAATAGACGAGAAAGCTACAATGAAAGTTCCCCCACCCAAGGTCCCACGGAATTCCAAAGGTAGTTTCACCCCCGTTAGCCCCATAAAAGAACTCGTACCTGTGATTAACCAACCGGACAATGTTTTTGTAACTGAGGGGGTGCAACAAAGCACTGAGTCGACTGAAAATAAAGAAAATAAGAAATATTTACGAAGCGGGGTATCTTCAACATCATTGGCTTCAGATGTATCTGAGGTATGTAAGCTCGTTATGCTGATTTTGCAGGATTTTTTCCCCCTGATAAAACACCAAACAAACAACTCTGCAGATATGTGACGCTGCTAAACGTGTTCTTAATTAACTTTTCACAATCACATTGTGTATTCACATTGTGTGCTTTGAAATGGTGAAAAAATAAATTACTGATTACTGATTTCCATCTCAATGCCCATCTGTACTGACAGGCGTATTCATATGAGGAACCACGGCTTCTCGTTCAATAACCAATCCATGTCGGGTATAGTATTTGTTTGCTAGGTATTTTTGTTTTCAGATGCCTGGACTTGATGGTGTAGGAAGCCGTAACCGACCAGCGGTTACGTGAACCACCCTGCGGCAGCGAGGAGTTCAGCAATCATCTCTCACATAATTATTTCCCACAGGATTCGAACTGCGAACCCACGCAAAATAATCAGAGATGCGGTGGCAAACGTATTCCTAATGCTTATCACGATGCGCCACACCGCCGATTTGAATATATCGTCTACATCAGGAGTTCCCAAGCTTTTCTCAGGACGACCCCAAAAACAACTTTCAATTGTCCAGTGCGACCCCAGGTCGATATATATATATTTTCACGAAACTTTAGAGCTTCTTTCCCTGGACTTTTGAGTTTGGTCATGTGGTGGTATTAAGTAAAATAAGCTAAAATATTTAAACTTTTTATTTTAATCAAAAATTAAAAATGATGAAATTGCAAAAACAAAACAGTTTGAAAATTTCTTTTATTAGGAATGGTCACTGTTCAATTTTAATACATTTCCTGTCTCTGGGAATGTATGATGATTTTCTATAGCCTAAGCATAGTCATAATGCGATGCCTATAGGCTTGTTTTACAGTAAGCCATTATACAAACTGCTAAAATTAACATGGTTCGTCAAATCTTAGATGTTTTGTACATCCTTCCTCTACAATACCTCAGCGACCCCACCGACCCCATGACCTGTTTGCAACCCTAGCAACTTATCACTATGGCCCAATTTGGGGTCGCGTCCCCTGGATTGGGGACCTCTGGTCTACACAGTCAGTCCAGGACTGAAAACCATATATACTTACACAGGACGAAGAAAAATCTTTTGGGGGCCGGAATTGATGACCATATGGCTGTGCCTTTTTCTCGAGTCTATATCAAAAACACATTGTTCATGTTTGCTTAATTACATTATTGTTTTGACTGTTCTTATTGTTAATAAATCTCTCTTTCTTTCTCAGGAGGCAGTCGAAGAAGACTCAAAAACGATGATGGAGGTCATGCAGGAGATAGAAGGCGATGACTCATCAAAAGAGGAAGACAAAGAAAACATTACTCAGCAAGCGGACGAGACGCAAGAAAATTTAGAAGAAGATGAACCGCTACTGAAAAGAAATAAAACTTTAAAATGGTCTGGTGAGATGGGTTTACAACTTTTATTATGACATAAATTTGATAGGGCACTAAAAGTTTGTTTATGAATTATAAATTATTGGTGGTTTGATTCATTTCTGCTACGACATCAACCAATCAATTTTATTGTGGCCAATCTGACATAAAACAAAACATCAACGGACGAGCAAACAAAATAGACCTGAAGGATGGGGATAGCTTAAGGATAAAATTGAAACCTGTACAAGTACGCACCGGTTCGCCAAAAACAGTTGAAGAACATACGTCTCCACCAGCAAGACAATGTTGACTTTTATCTGAATGTCTCTTACATTTTCTCATTAAGTACATGACATTAAATTGTTGCTAGTTTTGCTGTACTCAATGACAATCTTGTTTTCACCACTTATGCTTTGATTTAAATGTGTCTTAAAAACTGTATTTACGGTTACTACCAATCAAATGGCACGAGGGCCTAGTGCAGTGGTTCGCAACCTTCATGGTTTGTACCTCACTTTCGGAGGCTTAGCATAGCACTCATGTCCCCGCTGTTTATTACTTCAGTGGTATTTATAGTGTTATTTAGCTTGGTAGCTTCCAAAATCCATTATTTTCAAATAATTCATTCTCAACGAAGTGAAATAACCTTATCAAGCAATGAAACTAAGGAGAACGGAGAGAGTTTTGTCTAAGGAGAAAAGTGAAATCAGTGTCTAGTATGGTGGCCCTCCACCAACTGCTCTGCGGCCCCTTTGGTGGGCCGTGGGCCCCCAGTTTGAAACCGCTGGCCTAGTGGTTAAAGCATTATACATAACTGTGTTGGTGTCAGATGTGAAATATTTTCGGTTCAAATCACATGCGCTTTACCCAGCGTATAATATATCGGGAGTGCAATGGCAAACTGAAACTATTCTTGTCCTTCCAAGTAATAGTAGCTCGTTTATGGATAAGCCGTCTTATCGACTTTCCTCTCCCCCAGGAAAAATATGTAAATCCTCCTCCTCCTCCTCCTACATATCGTTAGATAATAGCGTCTGTTTCTACAATACCTTGTTTGGGGTGCAAGTCACTGTACATGGAAAAATTAATTTAGTTAGTATCAAAACAAAAATATTTTCTGAATCAGAAATTGATCAGCTTTTATATTTCTAGGGTCTCGTGCAGCACCGGCTTTGCTTCGAGAATTTACAAGAAAAAGCAAGAAATCTCCATCTGGAAGACAGACTGAGGCAATATATACTGATGTAAGTTATTATAACTTTAAATCAGGACAGTGGCATTGTAAAAAAAACGCAAATTTAAAATATAGGACTCATTTTCTGAGAATACCGAATTTGATTATCAAATCTTTATACTTGAGATTGTCTTGTGACAATTGTCTTGTCCGGAGTGAACTTACTATGGTAGGAGAGGATATTGCTACTTATCCTGGCGAAGACGAAAGCCAATAAGACACCTTCATCATATGTTGCACCACTTCTTCGGATATCAGTCCATGTTACCAGTTCATGAGATTAGTTAGCCAGTTTTGTTGCAGGAAATTTGATGGTTGAAGAAGCTATGTTAGAGCAGAGGGTACATAAACTACCATATGTTGGTGAGGAAGTCCCTTCCTCTCAAGCATTAATTATCCCTCTCATGATTTGAACTCGGCTTGTCAATGTGGTGATCATGGTAAGAATTAGGAATACGCTCGCCACAGGCCCTCTGGTTACCTTGTGTGGATTCTAATATTCGGATCCCATGCAGAGATAGATATATGCAAGAGGATTGCTGGCTTCATGAGGGCTAGAAGCCTTCGAAGGGTTCCACAAGACATGGAATGTTGAAAGCACTGACATAGAACAACAAAAATGTATCCAATGGGCAGTCAGAAAAAAACATGCTAAAAAAGGGCAGAGGCGTCGATAGTCAGTCAAAAACAGTCAAATTTGACCCATTGGGAATTATACATGTTGTAACCAGCGCCCTGACTTTGCAAACTTTTGAACTTAATACCATGACAATCTAAAAAATAAAAAACGAGCCAATTCCAGTCCTGTCACAGAATACTAAGGATATACTAGGTAACACAAAAGTTTAGGATGGGCATAGAAAATTGCAAAATTGATGGTTCTTACAAAAAGCGTTCAGGCTAAAAACATGTACTCATTGTCTTTCTATTCTTCCGTTTCATTTTTTAGTGATTTTACATAATTGAAATTGTTTTTATTTCCTCTCCAGAGTCCGGACACAGGTGAATCTCCTGCTAGAAGGTTGAAAGACTCAGCAACCGATATTGCGCAACAACATTCAAGTATTGCGAAATCTCAGGCAGATGAAAGCAAGGGATCAAGAATAGACAAAATTCAAAGTAACGGAAGTAAAAGTCATTCAGCACCTTCAAGTGAGTTGGTTGTGGGATTTTCAATTTTGATGAATCTGCTTCAGAAGTGTTTTCGTAAATTCTGATTAACTTGCTTTTTAATCCTCCTTGCCGCTGTAGGATGGTTCACGTAACCAAGGGTCGGTTTTCGCCGCCATCAAGTCCATGCATCTGAAAACAAATAACTGGCTAACTAATCCAATACCCGACATGGACTGGTAACCAGACAGCATAATTAGGTTACCGGTATAATTTAATTGTTACGAATATGCACATGCTTAAACTGTAATGGTCACGTAACAATAAGCAATATCAACAAAAACATAAAGTATTGAACTATTTCACTCAAGTTTGATGGGCCATAATAAATCGTTACGGGGGTCGCGGTTTGAGAACCTAGGCCAGCGTTTCTCAACCTTTCTTGGTCGCGGACTGCTTTTTCACCAGCGAAAACCTTTGCGAACTCGAGGAGCGGTTATTGCAACCGTACACTGTGTCTCAACTTTAAAATCAGAAATTCACCGCAATTACGCGTTCGTTAAGAGCCGACATTTTTAGTGTATGGCCGTTTCTGTAGCATAATATTCAGTCCATGACATCAACGAGAATTTAAAATGTCTTTCTATTTTAATTTAATTGTGTTCATGGTAACTCGCGGTTTGCGCAATCTGCGAACATAATAATGTGAGAATATATTTTCCGACTATATTTAGTTTTGATACATATTTTTTGCGATCTTGCGAATTTGTTATCGCCGTTAGGAAAATCCTACTTTCTCCTATAAAGTTCCAGAAAATACAACTTAATATAGCACTTATTAAAAATATTTTCAAAGTTGATCAGTAAATCAAAAATACATATTCATCGCCTTGCTTTACTATTAAGGTAATTGTGATGATTTTATTCTGCTATTGTGTTGATGAAATAAAAGCAATACTACTCCGAAAATATCGAAGTGGTGAAGATTATATTTTGTTTTGATTCGTATTTTTGTGAATTCGATAAATCTTAGCTGTTCGTACAACACTTACGGCGCTCCAGGACAAAAAAGTTTGAGAACTCGCTCGCTTTCTTTCAAGCTTGTTTATAACTAATCTTCACGGTCCCTACGTTTACCCGTTTCGACAATATATATTTAACTTTTGATTTTTTGTTCTCTCAGCTCCAAAGATAAGGGATGCATCAGCTTTCACCATTTTGTCATCATTGCTTCCTCCGGCTCCAAAGCTTAGACGAACCGAAAGCACGAAGATTCGAATGTACATTCATAAAATGGGAACGAACTCGCAAAATGCTCTGGGCTATGCTACAACACAGTTTGTCAGACAAACATTGTAAGTATGAGAATACTTTGTAAGTTGTTTAATGCTTTATGGCAGTGGTTATCAATCTTTATTTTTTATTGGCCACTTGAAGCGCAAAAAGAAAACCTTTGATAAAAGTTTAAAATATCACAAAACTGTTTTTTATATTAATATTAACAATACAGTAAAAGTGTCAATGACCAATCTAATTCCAATGTCTATTTATGACCTTGTATTTTTAATATAATTTTGAAATAATATTTTCACAATATTTTAAGTAGAAAAGTTTGGAAAATCAATTTTGGTAAATTAAATACTCGAAATAGTACAACGTTGTGATTTTGGCTAAATTTAACGCAAGAGATAGATTTTTACTCTCAATATTCAAATAGGTTCACAGATTGAACGCAAAATCCACCTATCCAGTCCACCATAAAATCAGCATGGCAGAAATTTATATGCGTTCTCATTGTTTTGTGTTGCCAAGATTGCTTCAAAGTGATATCCACCAGCTTGTTTAACATTAAGCTAGATCATAACTAGAGACTTGAATATTTTTAAAAACCTTGCAACGAATCAAGTCATTGCAGCTGGACATAGTGAAGAATGATATCTGGGTGTCAACACCCAGTAACCCCAGTTGCCGTTGCAACTCTGCGTGGGTTCGCAGGTCCGAATCCCATGCAGGGATGGTTATGTGCGAGAGGATTGCTGGACTCCTCGCCGTCGTTGGGTGGTTCACGTAACCGCTGGTCGGTTACGGCTTCCTCCACCACCAAGTCCATGCTTCCGAAAACAAACAATACAGTAAAAACTAATCCCATACCCGACTTGGAATGGTAACCGGACGAGAGGCCGTGGTTCGCCATATGGATAAGCCGTCTTATCGGCTTTCCTCTCCCCCGGGATAAATATGTAAATCCTATCCTATCCTAACTCACCTGTGATAAAACTTGTATTAGACTGGCCATCAAGCAGACAGTAACATAACACTTCTTTTGAAGTGTTACCTTTGACCCATACTGGGATAATCATGGATTGGTCTACACCATCATGTTGGTCAACTATTGAGCATACTTCAGAACAGAAAGATTGGTTATTTCAGTCTGTTCTGGCTTATTGTCAACATGAAAACATGTCAAATGGCCCTTATTGCACTTTCTGCAAGAAGCCACGTTTTTGCATGACTTTGCATTATGACCCTTGGACATTTTCACTCCACAAGAATAACATAAAAAATTATCCCAGATGGCATCACTAAAAAGGATGGCCATTACAAACTTCCATTACCTTTACGATCCCAACAAATCAACCTTCCAAATAATTTGCCTCTTGCTCAAAAAAGACTTGGGCAGCTGAAGAAGCGTATGCTTCGAGATCAGAAGTACAAAAATGATAATTATAAATTTATGTCGGACATCATTTAAATGAGTGAACATCGTCATAGTCTTAATCAACAAATGTATGTACAACTCCTTTAAGACGATTAGTGAAGAAAAAAAAAAAAAACTTTGGCAAACTTAAATTCTGTATGTTTCAAACCTTACTTAAGGTTTTGTTTGCTCTCCTGATTCTGCAATCAGTTTTATTTATTTGTTTTTATCAATAATTTTGTATCGTCTGTTAAGCTGATTAAGGAATCGAAATAAATTAATATTCATGGTTGCCTTCTGTATATCTAACTATTCCATCATTTTCAGGCAATCTACAGAGCATCGACCTGTCGTACTACTGCACAGCATCCGAAGTTTCTTAACCGATATCAGAAAGTATTTGATTTCCAACCCCCACGTGGGA
Organism: Styela clava; assembly: GCF_964204865.1. NCBI lineage: Eukaryota > Metazoa > Chordata > Ascidiacea > Stolidobranchia > Styelidae > Styela > Styela clava. The sequence goes on from NC_135255.1 coordinate 23,357,168, forward strand.
TTCATGACTAAAATACAGAAAATTGTGAAGCATACGCATATCATGGATGTAGGTAAGTGGAAACAGGCAGGGTTATAAATTGGAATCTTTCTCCAAAATTTTTAGCCATTGATTAATTGCGAGCTCTTACCCATTTACAGTCACTGTTATTTCTACAGCAGAGGTATTTTTCCTCAAGTAACCTAGTTGAAATGAGGCACACCTCAGGTATTTGGTAAGCTGATGCCGCTCTTAATGTACTTTCTGAGGATGCCATATTTACTGATAATAAGTACAAAATCAAAACTGAGATTCCTTTTCAAGTTTTGATATTACGTCAAGTCTTGCTTGTCACTGCTTGACAGGGGTGTAGCCATAAGTTTTTAAAAAAATTTCTAATTGCCAAGTTAGACCGTAACAGCTGACAAGTCCGCGGGTCTGCTGGAGGCCATAAAACTGGGGTTTCTGGAGTCTCACTGGATTTTCAAGAGAGGGTATAAAAATTGCCTTGTATGATACAGAAAAATGCTTTTTCTACATTTCGAAAGGGGTTCCTTCTTCTGGGTACATACATCCCTGCTGCTTGATAACCAACCTTGGTTCCCTGTTAATTTCCCTTCCCAGTAAAATTGTGTGCTTTCATTTTTATTCCTGAATTTGTGATGAATTTTACTGATTATTAAAATAAACTTGGCTTGATTTGATGGATCTGTCACTCGTTTTTGTTAAAGCTAAAGGTTAAAGCCATTATTTGATTTTACGTTTCATTGGTCACTGGAATAAAAAATGATCATTCAGATGTAGCAGACTGTTCTTGGTATAAGCATGTGCTTTGCCTGTTTGTGTTTGAAATTTGATGATAAACATTGATAAAACTTATCATTTATATCTAATTGCTAACTACAGTGATCGCTATGTTTGACTTGGGATTAAGCTGTGTCGTCAGCTTTCCTTTTCTTAGTGATAAAAGGAAAATCTCATCATATTATTCAAATGAGAAAATATTTATAGTAAATGGAATGAAGTGTCTTTACCATAAATTTCTTTCATGGAACCAAGTTCTAAATATTCCTTTGCATGAGTTAGTTTACCAACGAGAAGCATGATTATCTTTTTACATACAAACTGGTCAATAGTTGATGAGGACGCGGCTGGTAAACAAATAAGAGGTCGTGCTTTGCCATATCATTTAGCTATTTTCACGACTTCCCTCTTCCCTCAGGGATAAATATGAAACACCATACTTATCAACATGTTTCTATGAAAAAGGTTTATTTTTACTTACTTTTTCTTCTTCACACAGAGGGAGCGATAGATGATGCTTTGGAAAGATTGGTTTTGTATCCTTTACGAGATCACATCTACAAACGTCTTGTCATGGATTACGCAAGAACAGGGAAGATCAGAATGGTTGAAGATGCAATCGAGGTAAAATTATGTATCCCAATTTTTTAGTGCAACGATCATTCACACCATCACCGACTTGTCGGTCGTGCTAAGTTCCAGTGGTTCTCAACCTTTTTTCTTTCGTGGCCCATTTTCGTTGCACAAAAATTCTGTGGCCCACCAACATTTTCATGCGGGGGAGAAACTTCAAGAAAAACATAAAATTCTTTCTGCGAAAATAGACACTTTAAATTCATTAAAATTAGGGAGAAAATTACCATCCTGTAACAAAAAACTGCATCATCTATTGCTACTACCATTTTTAACATAAATTTAACTAACTTTATCGACAACTCTATGAATTTTTAATAGGTCTGTGGCCCACCTGAAAATGTTCCTGTGGCCCAGCAGGGGGCCATGGCCCACTGGTTGAGAACCAGTGTGCTAAACATTAGAAACACACTTGCAACTGCACCTATTATTAGCCTGCGTGGATTCGCAGGTTGAAAACCAGTTGGGGAAAGGATTGCTGGGCTCCGCGCTGTTTTAGATTGGTTTCATAACTGCTGGTTGGTTATGGCTTCCTCCACTATTAAGTCCATGCATCTGAAAACGAATAATAACTGGCTAACTAATCCCATACCCGACATCGGCGACACGGACTGTAAGCCGGATGAGAGGCTGTAGTTTGCCATATTATTAAGCCGCTTTATCAGCTTTCCTCTCCCCGGGATAAATATGTAAAATCATATCCTATTCACTTCAGATAAGACCTGTACAAGCATCCTTTGGTATCTTACAATATGTAAGGAGCTTCAATTATTTGGAAAGAATATTTCTGGTTCAGCATTCCCTACCCAATTTCTGGCGCTTCCGAAGTCTGTGAACTAAAATGGCGAACACTGGAACGTAGTATGTGTACCATGTTAGGTTTAGACCTTAATTTTATTCCAATTTTCCTTTTTTTAGTTCTATTACGAGTTCGGGGACTAGCCAAGTGACTCCCGTAGTATTTGTACCTGAAATTATGGCCTATCCCAGTGCTCTTCAACCGGGTATACAGTATACCCAAGTGTATACCGGACCATAAGTTGGGTATACAACTGATAGAGGGTATACGAAGGGTATACAGCCTAAGTCAGGGATTCTAAAATGTAATATAATGAATTATAAAATATTCAAGCGGAGACAACAATGCAAACGAGGCGTGCATGAAATATAAAATGGTATTTACGCAAATAACCTACTCAAGCACATTGTTACGTCACAAATTATATAGATAATGTGGGCACGTGTCTGGTTTGGTGATTTTGGCTGCCATGCATGTTGCTTGATTTACATTGAGCATTATTCCCGTTCACGCTAAGGAAAGGCAGTCAAATCACAACGTTTATAACTAGCCTATTAGATTGCATGATGATATTGCAGTACAATCTGTGCTTGAAATTTAATGTCTACTTAGGAATTGAATGAACATAGGTGTTTGTAAGGTATACAAAGTTCTTGAAAAATTGTAAAAGGTATACCACGGTAAAAAGGTTGAAGAACGCTGACCTAACCCTAACCTGGTACACATACTACGTTCTGGTGTCTGCCATCTTGGTTCATATACCTACCTTATTTATTACGCCTAGAAAGAGAAGGTGACACTTGAACTCGAGATGTGTAAATATCACTCACATCTTTTGCTTCAAATAATGCTTGTATAAGCAGTTACTGGTATGTAATAATATGTTAGGACTTACGGTACTATTATTTGAAAGCAGGGTTTCCTTTAAGATGTGCAACTGCGCCAGTGTGCAGTACCACCAGACCATCTGCTCAGTAAAGTCTGAATCTATCACACTTGCAACATTACATTTTCAAAGCGTGGCTTGTTATATTTTTGCTTGAAATGCTTGTTCAGTGTTTTTGAGTTAAATGTGTACTTCGTTTGCATTCTGATAATATATTATACTGTTGTAATATTTCTCATAGTTTGTAGACTCTGCTCAGTGTTAAAATATTCAAGCTCAGTAAAACAAACATTTGCTCGGTGTTCTTAGAGGGAACACTGGTTGGAAGGTCTGGAATCTTTTTGGGTCGGTTTGTAATTTTATCCTATCTTTGCAGGTTGGCAAATCAAAATCTTCTCAGGAGCTCGGAATTCGTGCATCTCTGATACCACCTAGTGAGGAAGCTTTGGAAACCGTTCGACAACATTTCACTGAGCTTCAAGCGACATATTCTCCTTACTACAAACTAAAACACTTGCTTTCTGCTGTAACAACTATATATGAAAATAGTAAGTTTAGATTTGAAGTTTTTTATGATTTCATGGGGAGATAGAGAGGCTGAGCAAATTTTTAAAAAGGGATCATGGGTTATTCAACAGTGTTTTTTGACTTTGAAATACAGAAGTCGCTGAACTTTCTAAACTCACAACTCATATCAGGGACTATACACCCATTCCTATTCCTAACCTGCTTTTTATATGGCTGTCCAATACGAAGGCCATTCAAATGGCAGACCATTCATAATCTGCTGTCTATAGGCCAGCCCAATAGCCTTGTATGGAGGAGGCAATTCAAATAGCGATTGTGACCATATATCAATCCTTATTCCTAACCTGCTGTCTATATGTCAGCCCAATAGCCCTGTATGAAGGAGACCATTCAAATGGTGGATGGGACCATATAACCCTTGGGTGGGCAACATATGGCCCGCGACGAGAATTTGACCGGCCCGCTGACTGTATCCAAACACACTCTTGTAATGTGCTCCCACGCATCATTTCTGGAAGTTGCCAATCGTTCTACTCTCACCGCACTGTCAGTGCGAGCTGGTGTAATAAACAATTGCTATAGTGAACAAACAATTGTGTTAGCACACTTGTTAAACAAACAATATAAGGTCAAAGCAGAGAGCGTTGTAAACATTCCCCACTACTGTTATCAGTTATATTTACATTCTAAATATAAATAGATTTTAGAAATTGGATTTTTAATTAAGTATTTTGACCATGGAATATCCCAAGTAACGTAAAGTTGACAGAGAGTGTCGAGCATTTAACAAAGATTGGATACCGAAGTATTTTTGTAAAAATCCAGCCCGCCGAGGACTTCATTTTCCCACATCTGGCCCGCCGACTAGAGAAGTTGCCCACCCCTGATATAATCTGTTGCTTATATAGCAGCCTACTAGCATTCAACAGAGGACATCATTCAAATGATGAATGTGATTTCACATCCACGTCCAATCCCTAATTGTTTGAAACTAACTTTCTCTATTTTCAGCGAGTGATCTATCATGTGAAGACCAGAGTGCCAGAAAAATTGGGGCAGATGATTTCTTGCCTTTGCTGGTTTATGCAATCCTAAGATGTGATTTCACTGCTGCAGACATCGAGGCTCAGTACATTGATGGTGAGTTGGTTGATTACTTGTAGTGGTTCACGTAATCGCTGGTTGGTTACGGCTTCCTCGACCATCAAGTTCATGCATCTGTAACTAATAACTGGCCAACTAATCACTTATCCGACATGGACTGGTAACCAAACGAGAGGCCTTGGTTCGCTATATATTTAAGCCATATTATCTTCTTTATTTTCCCCTGGGATTAATATGCAAATCTTACCTAGAGTATGAATTTCATTTCATTACGCAAGAGGTATGTGTGTCACACATGTGTGTTTTGGGCTGACATGGGATTATTCCATAAAACCCTTCTTCAAAATTAAGATGTTCATTGTTTATATATTCGTCTACAAGACAATTGTACTCACACACACGAAAGAAAAACCGCACACTAAACAGACAATATATCTGGGAATTTAAAAATTCAAAGAAATGTATTAAATACATTAATCTAACTAAATAGAAGCTTAGCAAATCAAACAACAAAGTAAAACAAACATGATAAAGGCATATACAGACCTAACTATGTCCTCCATCTTCGGAAATAAAATTTGCCATGCAAACATAAGAAAACAGAGCTGGATAACCATTAGAATTCTTATATTGTGGCATCCCTACTCTGGAAAATTTCTATTTCAGCTCAAAATCTACAGAGTAGTCTCCACAGCCCTGTCTGACCCTCAGTTTTTTCACCATATGATTAGGCCTTCTTGTCTCTCTTTACTCTCTCCTAAAATAAACATCAATTAGGCCGAATTCAACTGACATTGATACTCACCTTGACATACTAGATAGTACAAAAACACCAATAACCCTACTAAAACGCTTAAAACAGTGAAAAACCGTCAAAAAAAACACCAATAACCCTGCTTAAACGCTTAAAAACACTGAAAAACCGTCAAAAAACACCAATAACCCTGCTAAAACACTGCTAGATATTAGTTTGCCTGTTATTTGCTTTCGGAAGCATGGACTTGATGGTGAAGGAAGCGTAATCGACCGGCGGCAAAGAGTCCAGCAATCCTCTCGCACATAACTATCCCTGCATGGGATTCGAACCTGCATATGCATGGAGGGTATACAGAGGTGCAGTGCCGAGCATATTCCTAACGCTTAGAAATATGCGCCACACTGCCTAGCCAGATCTGGTGACTGAATGGTAGACTATCTCTTGTCATCTTTACTCTCTCCCAAAAATAAACATGAATCCTTTTTTTTTTCAGGTCTGTTAGACCCAACACTTCTACTCGGAGAAGGAGGCTATTACTTGACAACTTTAATCAGTGCTGTCCAAGTCTTGTCCAGCATGAAGAAAAGAGAAGCACCATTGCCAAATATCGCTGATCTACAGGTAATATTTTTATTCTAGTATAGAAGTGTAATTAGTAAATGCCCATACCAAAAGTCACTAACAGAGCTGACCAACCAACTCTAGAGTGTGTTACTTCTGAATATGCGCACGTAACTTTGCTTAGAGATAAGTTTTGTTTACTGTATGAGTGCAAGTGTTTTTGCTCAGAGATGAGCCAAGTGAGTGCCTATAACTTTGCACAAAAATGAGTAATCTCTGTCTGTGGATGAGTGCCTGTAACTTTGCTCAGAGATGAGTCTTCTTCACTTCTGAATAAGTGCCCGCAACTTTTCTCAGAGGTGAGTCTGCTTTACTTCTAAGTGAATTTCCGCTACTTTGCCCTGAGATGAGTTTTATTCACTTCTGAGCGAGTGCTCGTAACTTTGCTCAGATGTGAGTCTGCTTTTTTTGTCTGTAACTTTGCCCAGAGATAGGTGTTCTTTAATTCTGAGTGAGTGCCCGCAACTTTTCGAGCACCCATAACTTTGGCCAGATAAGTCTCCTTTACCTCAGAGTGATTGCACATGACTTCTTTCAAAAAACACATATTAACTTTGATTTCCAGGGCTTCCTGAAGGTTGGAATCTCTTCTAAAACTGAGAAACAGATTCAAGCAGAGAAGAAAGCCAATCAGCAACAGAGTAGTGGATTATCCGAGTCCGTAATCATGCACAAAACACTCCACGTGCCTCCCAGCATGACGGCACATAACCTCGGAATGATGATCGCTAAGAAATATGGGATTAAAAACACAAAGGTATATGATTATTAGTATTTTGTTCTTCTCCATTCACTCAATTTATCAGGGATGGAAGACACCAAGTATTTTGGTGACCCGACAAGTTAAATTAATGCAAAAATAATACTAATATTGTAGTAATGAAAGTTGATAATAACACTGGCATTATTTAACTCAACAATAAGTGAACTATGATAGTGTAGCGCAGGGAACTTTTGAGCCTGTGACCTCTTCTAACATATTAAAATTTTTCTTGACCCCTGTCACGTCGGATCCTATTTGAGTCAGCATTGTTATGTGTAATGAATGAGAAATATAGTACCTTGATATAAGGCTTTATTCAACTTAAATTTAAAGCACTCTTAGATTGAATCTAAAGTAAAATATAACACTGGTAAATGTTATTAAACAAGAAAACAATTACGTATCGAATTGGTGATGCTAACAGTAAGAGGCTCAATAGTTGAATAAAGTTGAAAGAATTAACAAACTACATCTACAGCACAGCAATGATTGTTGTCTGATTTAAAACGCCTCAGCAATCATCGCTTGACTGCAGCTGTATAAACAAATAGATACATTGATTTGCATTTCCAAGTTATCACTAGGGCTGGGCATTTCGAATCGAATATTCGAATCGAATCGAATAGTAAATTATTCGAATCGGTTAAGAGCAAATTTTCGAATCGCCGCCATCTTGTTTTACCCTTTTCGCCAATGGTCGAGGTAAATTTCTCAATTTTTTTTTCATTGAAAACATATTTTTCCAGCACAATTCTGACATATGACTCTTTTCTGCATTGAGGTATTGATGAAAACTTTTTTTTTTATTGTCAGTGATGTATTCTATGTTTTCAGTAATTTATGTGTCTGGAGGACCTAAAATGATAAGAAAGTTACATACATTATCATACCTTCCAAGTATTCGAGATTCGATTCGAAAAAATTATTCGATTCGATTCTGAAATCATCAGGTATTCGAAAATGCCCAGCCCTAGTTACCACACAGCGGGTTGCTTTTTCAGCCCTATGTATTCTAACGAAATCGAGAGATTTATGTTTGCCCTTATTTTAATAATTGTGTTTCGAATCCAAAGTTTAAAAAATTACAATTGATGTAGTGCTTTGTGTCAAATTGGTGTACTCTTTGTGACCTCTGAAATTCGTTGTGCGCTTCCTTGTGGTGTCACGACCCCAGTTTCGAAAGCCTCGGTGCGGTAGTATGAAGTAACTGGCAAATAAAGATCAAAATAAATGCAAACCAAAGAATATAAGACTTAAAATGCAACAGCCAGTCCCTCATTGATGCAAACATTGAGTATCTGTGACCACAATCTCATCCTGGAATGAAAATACCATTTTTGACCCGCTTGTTAGAAAAGGTTTGCCACCCCTGAATTATGGGAACACTTTTTATGAAATTTTACCTATATTTCTATCTTCCAGGACTTTTGTCTCCATGTTGTGGTCAACGGCGTAGCTTATCCATTGAAGCCTCAAGAATTCCCACAACTTGTAAAAATGGATTTACTTACTCAATTTCAACCAACAAGTTTTTATTTCGTATATCGACAAATTGATAAAGTACCTGAAAAACCATCTGAGCGTCCTGTAACCATGGATACAGAACATTTGAAAGTGAACACTGAAGTAGGGGAACACTTAGAGATTACTTCTGAAAAGGAACCGAATGTAAAAGATGATGGAGGTAAAAGTTGTGTCTAGTGACTTTTCCTTTGTTTATTTGGCGCTCAGGAAGTATTAGGACCAAGATGACGCACAACCTGAACAACCCTAACCTTGTACACCTACTATGTTCAGGTTGTGCGCCATCTTGGTACCAATACTTCGGGAACACCGTTTATTGTACTGCTAGATCTATATATAGCCTGTGTCACAAGGTTGTTTAAATTACTGTATACCCTTGCATATAAGCCGACCTTCTAAAAACGGCCCTAAGATGGTGAATTCATATAAATCCATGTATAAAATCAGAGTTATGTGTGTATAGGCCGAAGTTATAGTGCGATATGAGTTGTGCGAGCATAAGCCGAACCCGTGATTTGACAATTTTTGTGTGTGTTTAAACTCGGCCTATTTGCGAGATATAGGTTGGTGATTTCAAAGGCTCATAGTTGTCAACAAAAGTGCATAGTGTATCGTTCAGATTATACAAATTTTGCTGAGATTTGATTCAATTCGGCATTCATGCTAAACATTAGTTGTACGCTTGCTATCGCACCACCTTGAGAATTGCTGGACTATTTGCATAAACTGGATGTAAAATAGGATAAGATAGGATTTACATATTTATCCCAAGAGGGAGGAAAAGCCAATAGGACAACTTAATCACCTCTCATCCATTTATCAGAGCGTGTAAGGGTATGGGATTAGTCAGCCAGTTATTTGTTTTCGGAAGCATGGACTTGGTGGTGGAGGAAGCCATAATCGACCAGCTGTTACGTAAATCACCTTACAGCGGTGAGGAGTACAGCAATCCTTTCACACATAACTATCTCGTGCATGACTCGAAGCAGAGAACCTGCACATGAGATAAGCAGAGGTGAGATAACAAGGGCAAACTAAAATAAAAGTAAATTATTTTTTTAGAACCCAAAGAAGTTTCAGAGGATTCAGAATCTGGTAAAGAATCCAGTGCAGGAGAGGCATCCAATGATGATCTTCCCCCTCCTCCAGACATAATTTCATCTCCTGGGTTTGCTGATATGCCACTTCCCGATTCCTTCTTTCAGCAAGATTCAATGCATCCACCGCCAGATTCCACTGCTTTATCACCAGATACCACACATCCACCACCAGATGCCACTATTTTGCCACAAGATACCATGCCTCTTCCACAAGATGCCACTATTTTGCCACAAGATACCATGCCTCCTCCACAAGATGCCACTATTTTGCCACCAGATACCATGCCTCCTCCACAAGATGCCACTATTTTGCCACCAGATACCATGCTTCCACCACAAGATGCCACTATTTTGCCACCAGATACCATGCTTCCACCACAAGATGGCACTATTTTGCCACCAGATACCATGCCTCCACCACCAGATACCAGTGTTTCATCACCCTGTGCCTCAATACAAACAAATGATGCCACTTTGCAACTCACAGATGCCATGCAATCACCACCAACTCAGGGTGAAACATTGGTATCACAAGAAGCCTCATTTTCACAATCAGATGCCACACTTTTGGAGCAACATGTCGCACTTCAGCAGTCAGATGCCCTAATTCAGCATCCAGGTGTGACAGTTGACACTGAATCTCTAAAAGAACCAAACAAGCCATCACCATCTTTGAAGCAAACCTTGAACCCAAATTCGATAAATGATCTTAGTAGACGCAAAAAATATATAAGTGACACGTCTGACACTGACACATCAAGCGACGAGGGACATTTAGACTTGTCTTATCAATCTGCAACATTGGTTGACGATGTTCTGACCCCAGTGAAGAAAAAAGTAGCTCGTTCCAAACCTCCCCGACAAAATAAAAAAGCACGAAGTCCTCTTGCTGCAGAACAGGAAAAAGAAAATCAAAACATAGAAATTACTCATGAACAGTTTGCAGATACTCAAACCTTGATATTGGAAGACTCAAATAGTGAGATATTTGAACATGGGGGTGAAATGCCCGAAAATTTGAATGCTCAATCGGGGGAAGTCCCCAATGTCACTCTTACAGATGTCTCTGATGGTGTCGAACATGAAATCGAAACGCTATCAGACGTTAGTAATGTGAGTGATGGTCGCCATAGTGTTGGTTGCCATAGTGATGGTCATTATGGTGATCATGAAGCTGGTCACCTTAGCAACAGAGGTTACCATAGTGACGGCCACCAGGTGGATGAATCCCCATCTAAATCAACAGACTTAGGGGCAACTGCTACAGTTTCAGCTTTGAAAAATTTCTTTGAGGAGGAAATATCAAAAGTTAGTGAAACTGCCACAAGATCAGCTCCTCCACATTCACCAAAATAATTTTAAAAGTTTCCCTGGCATAGCTGACTTGAAATTGGAAACTTCATGCCAATCGCTATCTTCGCATGCTTGTCTCTCGTATCGAGTTGTTGCAACCAGGCTTATATAGTTTTGCCAATGTACAGTTTCGAAAAAGTTAGAGAAATGCAGGTCTATACAGGCAAACTTTATCATGGCAATGAATAGAGAATAAAAATACTATTTGAATGATACAAAGTGTTCATAAAGTCCCCTTTACAATTTTAATTTCGTTAGGAAGTCAAGTTTTCCATATATCTCAACTAGGTTTGTTGTTTTCAATCAGTAATTGTATTTTTACCTCATTTGAAACATCTGTGAGGACCAAACAATTTATGGTATTAATTACTTCCCTTTGCAATTTTAAAAAATCCTAAGACTTTATTGGACACTCTATATATCTATATAGCTGTTTTAAACCAGATCAAATCGCCCCTTTCATGAAACGTTCTCCTCTTTCTGATATGAGCATAAATTATATCGTGTTCTTTTTGAGTAGCCCTTTCAAAAAAACGTAGATTCTTCATGTATTAATGCCTGCTTGTGGGATACGATTTTCATATTCATCCCATCGAAAGAAAAGCCTATAAGTTGACTTAATCGTGCTGCGTATGGTCTACCACAGCTTCTTGTCTGGTTATCCGGCCGTTTGGATATTAGAATAGTTTACCTGTTATTTATTTGCTTCGGATGCATGGACTTGATGGTGAAAGATTGATTATAATTTATATTGGTTAAATTTAATAATTTATACCATCAATGCGGAGCTCATAGAAGTGCGAGTCCCACTCCCACTGGAGCCAAGTAGGATGCAGTATAGGTTTTCTATACGGCCCACAATGAAATGTTGAAATGTGGGCGTAGAAACAATGTATCCCCATGCATTTTACTATCAATACAAAACTTGATCTCGCATATTGGAAATTATCAGATCAAGTCTAATCTAAGCATAATTCTAATTGTTTAATGTTCCATAATTGTTACGTAATGATAATTTCCCAATCTAATCGAAAACTGTATGTAACATTTGGAAATACTTCGCGACCCAACTGGAATAGCTTCCCACTGGTTGGGAAAAACTGATCTAAATAAAAGGATTCATGTTTTGTTATCAACTAACAGCCAGTAGAACTTAAAGCGATCGGCTCGATCGAATCTCGAGATCGATCTTAAGATTCGGATGATAGTAATTCAGATTCTTTTGACTCTGATTTAGAGACATTGATGGGCTCGACTCGAGTTACCATTAATCAGAGACCCGAAAAGAGTCAAGTGATATAAATAGAATGATTCGACTAACTGCCTTCTGAGACTAAATTCAGCCATTGACTCGAACTGAGATTCGGATGATTGTAACTCTGGGCTCAGATATTTAGACTTCTGTCCAGCACATAAACCTGAAACATGGGATTTTGAATTTTATCCAGAATGCCAGCATTTCACACAGAACCTGTTTAACCCTGCTTTTTGCATTAACTGCTTTTATCAACATTCCTGTAACATTTGCACAAATGAAATCACTGTATTCTTGCTTGATTATTTTCAGAGCTGTGGAATCGTGATCGGCTCTGAGAAGTGGTTGGAATCAAAAATGTGGGAACGGGTTCTCTTTAGTATCAAATTCACTAACAACAGGTTCCCTCCTTTCAGATATTCATGAGAAATTTAGGTGCTCTTGAAGTATGTGAATCAAGATGGCGTACACCGGAACGTAGTATGTGTACCATTTTAGTGTTAGGCCATAATTTTATTCCAATTTTCCTTATTTTATTTCTAATACGAGTTCGGGACTAGCCATGTGGTTCCCGTAGCATTTGTACCTAAAATTACGGCCTAACCTTAACCTGGTACACATAATAGGTTCCGGTGTTCGCCATCTTGGTTCACATACTACGGGAGTAGCCAAATTTATGGCCCTTCAACTGTATTTCACATTTATTGATGTATGTCACTATCGATTAGGCCTGGACATTTCCATATTCTGTGCAATTACTGTGTGAATTATTACATTTAGCCATGAATTCTTAAAATAAGCAGATTGCAAGTTTATTAAGTATGGCGAATTGTAAATTGTTTAAATAAGCTCCCGCTCAATTTTAGAATCGACGCCATCTTGTCTTAATTTGTTTGCCAAAGTAAATTTTCTCGATTTTTTAGCGAAAGCCGTCTTTTTAAAATGTAACTTTTTTTTTCCCTTCAAGATCAAGACCAGGTTTCCTGATTAATATGACATTACCTGGGTCCCACCATCAACTCTGAGCCAGATTCATTTTTTTATTTAAAATCACTAATGTATTAGCTAAATCAATTGTTCTTTTTAATATATTCCTGCTTTTTGCCATCTTTAATCCCATTCAAAAAATATGAATATGTATTTATATGTTTGGAACCTTTTCAAGTTATAACCCCCCACCCTCTCCACTATTATATGAATACTAGCATTATTCAGTTTGGGTTTGGGTCAGAAATGCAGATTGCGCTGGAAGTTCAAATTTCGGTGCTCCCGAAGTATGCGAACCAAGATGGCGGACATCGGAACGTAACATGGGTAACAGGGTTAGGCGATAATTTTTTTCCAATTTTTCTTATTTTAGTCCTATTATCAGTTCGAAGACTAGCCAAGAGCCTCCCCGAGTTATTATACCTAAAATGATGGCCTAACCCTAACCTAGTACACATATTACATTCCGATGTCCGCCATCTTGGTTCGCATACTTCGGGAGCTCCCAAATATCAAATCATTCCTGACCCGAACTGCATGATTACTAATTTGTTATTTTAAAGGGGAGGGGCTGAAAAGGTTCTATTTTTAAATTACCCATACTCCGACAGAATCATTGATTCCACAGCTCTGTTTTTTCATCTATTTTACCCAGACTTTGAATTGCAATAAAGGCGAAGAGATTTATATAAATGTAAAATAAATTTACACAAGTATGGGAAAGGGGATGTCATTTCCAAACAAAAATATGGATAGAGACGGCTTTTTCCAATTCATCTGGGGGATAGAAAAGTCGATGGGGTGACTTGTTCATAGGACAGGATTTTCGAATTTATTCGAGGGAAAGGAAAAAGCCAAATAGTGCAGACAAAGGTCAATATGTGAAGGGGTTAATTTACTTACCTTAATACCCTTATTTGACGGCCATAAGACGCACTTAAAAACCATTTTTTTATTAAAAATCATATAGTGTGCCTTATAAGCTGGTGTGCGTCTAATGCATGAATCAGGTAGTGCTTTATAGCCTACACCCATAACCATTGCCCGATACACCTTATGTATGAATAAAAACCCAATCTAAGCAGTTTATTGACTTAACTTGCTCAACCCGAAAATTGTACACATACTATGTTCAGGTGTCCGCCATTTTAGTTCACATACTTCAGGAGTATCAGTACCAGTACCATTGCAGGACATTCGTGCACATATAAAGTATTTGAGCATTGTCCTATTATTATTATTTTATTATCCTATTTTCAAAATGAAATACATGAAAGATACGAAATAAGTGAATAAACTTCCAAATATGCGACTGGAAACCTTACAAACCAGTTTCATTCTCTGATTGGTCTACTTAGTCCCCTCTATTGTCATGTCATAAAGTATATTGTTAATGCTTTGATTTGAATTAGCTTCTTCTTTTGATTGGTTGCTTGGAAGCACTACAGTTTCGTAGTTATGATTTGATTGGAGGGTTCCATTCGTACCGCCTTCTGATTGGATGGTAGCTTTTTTATCAGATTCTGATTTGTCGAATTCGCTTTTAGCAGGTTCGGATTGAACGGTTCTACTTCTGCCCGGTTTTAACTGGATGGTTTTATTGTTGTTCGCTTCTGATTGGTCAGTGTTGTCGTTGCTTATTTGTGATTGGTTAATCTGTTCAAGGTTCAGAGTTTCGTATGCGTGGCTTGATTTAACAGTTTCAGTTCTCTTTATCTCGGTTTGGTTAAAATCACTACTCAAAGTTTCGTAGGGGTGATTTGATTGGATGGTTTGTGCTTTCCCCACATATGATTGGTTAATTTGGCCACTGGCGGTTTGTGGTTGGTAGCCTCCATTTTGCATAGAATATAAACCATTGATGCGAACGTCGCGACCTGATTGGTCAGTTTTTCTTCTCAAGTTTCCTGATTGGATGATGGGTTCTGGAAAATCACCAATAGCTGAATAGATATTGGTATCGTCGTCAGTTACCGCAGGCTCTTCTGGCGACTTCTGGTTTCTATAATAATTGAAGAAAAATTAGAGTGAATCTATCATATTTCTATATTTTTTCAGTTACTCTAACTATTTCCGAGATCGACCGTAACTTTGCTCGGATATGAGTCTCCTTTACTTCTTAGTGACTGCCAAGGAGTAAATATGAACAAAACCTATACCATATGCATATACCCTAAATTAGGCCAACGGTTAATGTTGGCAGTGTTATGTTCCCATCAATCTGTGTCTAGTGATTTTGTAAATGCCCTGCATAATGATTTGACATGGACATAATTCATTTCGAGCGAGCTCGAAGTTTTTTTCGTCGTCAATTTTTTTTTTCAAAGTCGGAGTATATTTTTTGATAATCCGGAGTAACCCATCACCCCACTCGAGGAATGGGTAGGCGATGCTGAACGCAGGTGATTCAGTCGTTTTTATTAACAAACAAAAAACGTCTAAAGACTTGTTCAAAGTTGAAACATAAAACTTCAAATATACTAGCAAACACCCACCGTTTTCTTCTTTTGAAAATCATAACAGCGATGACAATAATTATCAGCAAAATGGCGGCGCAGACGGCGATAATTATAATATTGGTTGTTCCAAACACTCCTGCGTTTTCTGGCAATATCTTTTCTTCAGTAGTAGTTTCGGAATCTGGAAAAAGCACGAAACAAGTCAAGTTATATTTTGTCAACTAGTAAAAATAATCACTTGAACATAAACTACGAGAAAATGATGATTACACGGTGTTTCTGGGAAAGGGAATGCTGAACTCAGCATTCATGGCGTCGCTGACACGATGACTTGATATTCTTACGCTGATCCTCCTTAATTGTAGTTGAAACATTGTGTATCTCTTTTTTTGCCTTGATTTATTATTGTTTGTGTTTACAATGTTTCATGCACGGCGAAAACCAATGTCGCGGAATACCAAAGCTGTTTATCTAGCATCGAAATCCAGGTTTCAAATTACTAATTCGAAAATTTGAAATTCTAGAATTTCGACTATTAATGACGGTAAGTATCGTACGAATTATCCAATCAAAACGTTCATTATAGATAGTTAATTTTTCGATATTGCATTGCAAGGAATATCCCAATTCTTGTTCCGAATTTTGAAAGTGACCTATTTAACAAGCACAGCAATGGGCGTTCCAGAAGTATGTGTACCTGTATGGAGGTAACTAATTTTGTTCGCCTACTTTGCATCAAGTTGTGTACAAAGACTGAAACCTATGGGCAGAGGGTGTATTCACTTGGCTAACAGACAGTCCCCAAACTCGTAATAGAACTAAAATAAGGAAATTTGGAATAAAATTACGGCCTAACCTACAAATACTAACGGAAGTACCCAAAAGTGTATTAAGTGCATTTTGTTGGATAAAAGACTTTTTGTGAAGAGTTCGGTCTTTGATAAAAGGTAACTTGATTCCTAGTCAAATCTGTAAACCGAGGAAGTGGCAAGGCAAGTGGAGTGATTCGTCATATAAGATTGAGACCCCTGTTCTACCAATCTAGACTCTAGAGCAGGGATGGGCGAGGTTCTTAGACCAAGGACCAAAAATTTTGGGCACTTAAACCGGTGGGCCTTGTAAATGTGACGTAAAAAATTTCATTTTATGAAGAATATTTACAGTGTTACAAAAGCAAAAGTGGAAAACAATAAGCCTTGTAGTAAAACTAAATTTAATTGAAATCTAAACAAATTGCTTATATTTTAGCTAAAAACATCAAATTTGGTTTTAGTTTGGCTGTGGCATTATCAGGCGGGCCAGATTTAATTATTCAAAGGGACGGATTTGGCCCGCGGGCCCTAATTTGCCCGTGTTAGCTGTAGGGGAACTACACACAAGAGAAAACGAGGCATACCTGTTTGTGAATGTACTACTGTAGTGCTGGTAATTTCTTCAATCGCATTTTCGGTTGATACGATCGGTAATTCTGTCGCCAATGAAGTGGAATTGGTCGCCCAGCTTGTGAAGGGTGCGGTCGTTGTCTCGTCTGTGAAATATATATCAATTGTATGTTAATATGAGCCGGGATATTCCCTATCAACATACTTACCGATTAAAATCGATAAGTAATAACGATCCACTAACGAGTGTTAGGAATATGAACGTGCAAGCACGGTGGTTTATTGACTCAGAGAAAAAAAATCTCGTAATACCTCGTAACAGCTCTCGAGATCACTGCTTGTCTGGAGCAGAGGTGGGCAAAGTTTCCGGACCAGGGCCATAAATTTTGCCCACCTAGACACTGACGGGCCAAGTGAATGTGACGTAAAAGTTACATTTATGAACAATATTTACAGTGTTACTAAACCAAAATTGAAAAACATGCCACGTCTCACGCGAAAACTAAATTTAATCGCAATCTCAACAAATTCCTTGAGCTATTTAAAGATAAAACATCAAAATTTAGTTTTAATTTGGTTGTGGCAGCATTGAGCGGTCCAGATTAAGTTACGTAACGGGCCGGATTTAGCCCGCCAGCCATGGTTTGCCCATACCAAGTCTAGAGCAATGTTCGAAGAAAAAAGCTGGAATATTTTAAAAACAAAACAAACTCGATAAGCTATCGGTAATCGATCGAAACTCTGTGACGTTTTGATAGCGCTAACTATTCACAGGAATCGTCAAAATCAGACAAATTAAAACACTTTTTGTCTAAAAATAGGAATCAACTCGGACAGATTTGATTTTTATGAATTCGCAGAATGCGCACTATTTCAGAGAATATTCAGTTGGTTTGGGCAGACATTCTAAGCTTTTGTACCGGTAAAATCCGTTTCTTTCTCAAGTAGCGCCTTTTTTCAAAAATTCCATGAAAAGTGAGGAAATCCTCCTTCTAATAGTATTCAACTCCGTTAAAACGTTAAAATAACAGAAAATAGTATTTTTTGCTATAATTAATAGCTTGAATATTAGGTTTAGGATTGCAAGTTTTTTTAAATAATGATAACCTTCATCGATTGCCGACGGTATTTCGATCAAAATAATAAAATTATCGAATTTAAATTTTGTTTAGATGCATGATATGGCAACTATCGTCAGACAAATTAAAAGTAGTCTGACAACTATCAGACGACATTGCATTCAAATATGTTATAACTAACGCGTTAGTTATTGTGCTACATCACTATTAAATTTCTTGAATAATTTGTAGTTCGCTTTTTTTTAAACATAGTTTCGTTACATGAACAAAAACGCAATCAATAAATCAATTAGCCATCGAAATTATTAATGACAGCGTACAATAAAAAAGTCCCGCAGACAGACAGGTCTACCGTGCATGATGGGAATCCCAATACCGTGACGCGAAAACGTCAATTTTGGACACAAAATGAACCTATGGCTCGTTTTGTTATTATGTTGTTATCGGGAAAAAATCTTTTTTCTCGAAAACTACAGATTCAATTGATTTAAATTTTTCAGTAGTTAAAGCTTGTTTCTGGACCTACAAGGCTATTACTTTTTCTTATTTCAAAAATATCTGTGGGCTCTGGGAAATTCATTTTTCATTCATAGTTTAGCGTGATAAGGCCATCAAAATAAAAACAAGAGAGCCATGCTCAAATATAAGGACACGTAGCGCCACCCATTGGCAATAATTTTGATAACGTCATACATAGCGAAGAAAAAAAAATAATAGCCTTCTGGAAAAAAATTTTATCTTCAACCACTGAAAATTTCAAAGCAATTGGTCCAGTATTCGATGAGAAAAGCGATTTAAAAATGATGGAGACAAATAATAACAATAAGAACATAATATTGAAACGATCGTTATGTCCACTAAACGTGTCCAAAAATTGCGTGCCGTGGTTCCGTGATCACATCTCCGTGACCTGGTGGTCATCAGACTAACTGTACTGTAAAAGATTTGATACTGTTTCGTTTTGGTTTTCGTGTCCATATATTTTGCATTGCTCTCTTGGTATATCTCATTATGAGTTTGCAAAGTATATCAAACAATTGCGAAGGCAAAATAACAAGCGATGTAGAAATAAGCAAACTGTCGCAGTTAACCATCCAAACGCGAGACTCCAAGGACGGCTGTAGAGAGCGCTGGATAAACCATTAAGCACAAGTAGTCTATAATCTTAAACCTTCCTATCAATGTTTGTAAGTATGAGAACTGTTGCAAATTAATCAGAACTTGACCTTCAATTAGTAATTGAGTAATTAAGCTCACATATTTAATTTCAGATGACCAACACACTTCCAGGTTCACTATTATTATCTTTCATATATAGGGCACCAAAATCTTAAGAGCTTAGGGCCTCTAGAAGATATGATCTGGCCCTGGATTTAGGTCACTGCGACCGCAGCGGTCCTTGCATTTCATACTTATATCAAGTATAACGATTGAATTACTTTCAAACGCAATTTAAATTTACCTGCATTGTTATTAGTATTCGAATTATGCTTAAAATGACGTCAATGGCCGTTAATTTGGGGGAATTTGTGCTGTTTTGCTTTGCCGAATTGATCACCGAGGACTAGGTGAGGCTAAATTTAGAATGATATGGACATTGGTCAGATAAAATGAATTGACAACCAAGATATGGAAATGCTATGGAATAAATGACACACTGGCAAGTCACTTCGGGCCTTCGGAAATATTGACTTGATAAATGGTGGGGCAAGTCACGTGTCATCCTTGTGACAAGTCGACTCCGAAGTCAGGTCAACCCCCGTGTTGGGGTCAGATTGAATCGGATTTGGCCGGATTTGGCCCGCGGGCCGTACTTTGCCCATGTCAAGTATAGACAATAGAGAGCTGTAGATGGAGACGGTCAATTTGGTCCGGGTCATTCGCCTGATATGATGATGGTTATATATCCCCCTGGTGGGCTTATCAACATCAAGTATTGAAGGGGAAATGCGAGGGTCAAGTCAAGTCAATTTTATTTTTCCATTCAGTAAAAAGTCAGTTTTACACACATATTTAAACTGGGAAAGCGAAACCGCAATGAACTAAAGATGGTTGTCGAGAAGCGACACCCAGGGATCTAATATCTAATTTGAAAAAAAAACGGGAAATATAGTTTCGGAACTACTGTTTTTGTCGGGAGTATAGCTTATAATTGTGTAGAAAATCAATCAACTAGTATATTTATGGATAGACAGCTCTAACAACCCAACATCTTTGCAATAAAATATTAAACGTTTTACCTTCTTCGCAGCTCACGAACTTATATTCCAGTCTGAATCCCTTAGGAAAATTCTTTCCTTGATATTCCCCGGTCGTCGCGTACCCTATCGAGATGGGATTCGATGAATAATAATGAGTGCAACCTTCGAAATGTTCTGGGTCGACACGATTGCATGAGACACGAAGATCGAAGGCGTAGTATGCGTGACAGAATCGCGACGGAGAAGTACAAATCGCATTATCTGAAAAATAAAAGTATTTATTCAAATTTGGGTTATTCTGTAGTATGTGAACCAACATGGCGAACACCGGAACGTAGTATGTGTACCAGATTAGGGTTAGGCCATAATTTTATTCCAATTTTCCTTATTTCATTAATATTACGAGTTCGGGAACTAACCGAGTGACTCCCGTAGTATTCGTACCTGAAACTATGGCCTAACCCTAGCCTGGTACACATACTACGTTCCGGTGATCGTAATCTTGGTTCACATACTACAGGAGAACCCAAATTTGCATCTCATCAAGATTGTATACAGAACCAACAGTTGCTAGTATAATCGCCGCTTAAAATGTAGAACGTCATCGCATAGATCACGTCATTGCACTCGTTGCCATAGTATCTTCTCCGCGCGGGGCGGGGTTTTGTAACATTAGTCAATTGTCACAGTTCACCATTGGAAAAGTACTATTATGTCATACTCAAATTTTGGTGGTGCCGACATGTTCATACCAAGATGACGCACAACCTGAACATCCGTGCAACCTGGATATAGTATGTGTACCATGTTAAGGTTGTTCAGGTTGTGCGTCATCTTGGTACGAATACCTACGGAGCGCCCAAATTTTCCTCGTATACGTAATTGGTAACCAAGTTATATGCAGGCCGGACTACGCATTTTCCCGTCACATAAAATGTAGAACTCCAATAAATATATTCATACAAATTAGATGCACAATATAGGATATCGATAAATTCCCTTTTAAAATTTTTCAAGATTTTATGAACCCGATGTACTTTGGTTTTTGTTTATACCATTACTGGTAAAGGTCAGTGACATTCTAAAGCAATGCTAATTAACATTGCTATAAATATTTTTTTATGATTTTAAATTATCGTAAAGAATTTGAAAACATGCGCTTACCCCAGCCAATCTGTAGCGTACTGGTGCATATCTGTTCCCACTTCTGGGCCCCCATTTTCCAATAGAACAATTCCACGTCCGTGACATGAATTAAGAGCATTTTTCCTACTTTAGGGGGGAATTCCCATGAGCAGGTACCGGCCCAATTGTATTCATCTGGATAATTAGGAGACTGAATGACTCCTTTTTCGTCTGTGAGGATTTCCGATGTCCCGTTGCATTGTGCCATCACAATAGGTCCTATGCCTGCAAGTAAAGTCGAAAATTATTTCCCTTTTTGCTTGATTGTATGGGAAGCGTTCCTGCCCTGGGATATATTTTGTTGCTTTCGTGGGTAACATACAGAAATATTATTATTCGGTTTTACGGACTGTTTTATTTAGTATTATTGTAAAGATACTTATGGGTATACATATACAATCTAGTCAAATCCTACAAAACCAGAGTATAGCTGACACTGCAGCTGCGTAGTAAGGGAGGGATATGGAGAGTTCCGAAATTGGCAAAAGGGGGGAATATATCGAAAAGGTCGGGAACCACCGGGTTAGAACCAGTGTTGTGAATCCAGAGGAGACTTTAGATTACTGAAGTCGGGATTCGAAATTTTGAATTCTAGCTATGAAACGTATAGTGAGTACCTTGTGGGCCAATGGACCAGTTATGAGACCCTGGCAAAGCTTCTAAGCAAATAATGTAAAACAGTGATTCTCAAACTTTTCAAGCAGCACCCCCTTTTTAGAATTTGTCGAGTCTCGCGTCCCCACATTAAAAATAACTAGCCAACATTAATACAAATAACAGATAGTAATGCGAAAGTATGTTTTATTCAAAAAAAAAACGTTGAAAATGCGTGGATGGAACGTAAATAATAAAATAAATAAAAAGTTAAGAAATGTGAATATCCAAAATAAGGCGGGAAAGATCAAACCTAACAAATATTTCTATTTTTAATCATCTTTACGCCCCCTTAAAAAATTGTCTACGTCCCTCTTGTGGATTGCGTCACCCTGTTTGAGAACCACTGATGCAAATGCAATCTCTAAAGTCATCAAATTATAGTCTCAGTGATGAACATCAAATTTAAATCGAAAATTCAAAATATTGAATCACGACAAATTTTGTAAAATAAATGCGTCTTACCTGCCATCCCCCAAAATACGGTAAAGAAAAGCCTGGAAATCATCGCTTTAGTTAAGTGTAGCTTAGGATCTGCAAAGCAAAATTAAATGAAAATATCAGCCTATTCTTTCTTACTTATTTATTTTTATGTAACGAATTAGGTTTTAGAAGTAAAGATTTGAAATAAATCTTGTTCGTCTGCTTTCTATTCCATCTGTATCAAAGTTAGACTTCAATCACGGATATCGCTGCTTGATAACCAAAATCGGTTTTTCGCTTCTCCCTCTATCGCGAAATGAAATTTTTGCGCTTCTTCCTATTCAATGCTCGTACGAAGGGTATCTTTAGTATAGTGAAAATGACGGTACCAGGTCAGGGTTCGGCCATAATTTTATCCCAATTTTCCTTATTCTAGTTTTATTACGAGTTCAGGGAATAGCCAAGTGACTCACGTATTTTTTGTATCTGAAATTATGGCCTAACCCGAACCTGGTACACATACTACGTTCCGGTGTCCGCCATCTTGGTTCACATACTTCGAGAGTACCTTATTCTGTACATACAAGCACTCACTCACAAGCAAAGAAGCGACCACAGAAATGCTAGGAGCTATTGAAATTATGAAGAGTTAAGCAGTGAATTATTGTTACCATTCTAAATCTGACATGAGCAAACTATGGCCCGCGGGCCAGGTCTGGACCGACGGATGATTCAATCGGGCCCGCCTGATGCTGACACAACCAAACTAAAACCAAATTTTAATGTTTCAGCTTGAAATAGCTCAAGGATTTTTGTTGAGATTGCGGTTAAATTTACTATATGCACGAGGCTTATTGTTTCCCACTTTTGCTTTTGTAAAACTGAAAATATTGTTCATAAAATGTAACTTTTTACGTCGGCCCGCCTGTCTAAGGAACAAAATGTTTTAGCCCCTGGCCCAGAAACCTTGCCCACTTCTGCTCAACTTTATCACGCACGCATTATTCGACCACTGCCCTAAACTTTGAGTCCTCGATATGTTGCACGAAGCGAACTAACTAAAGTGTTCAATATCTATCTTTAAACAATACCGTATGGACGCACTATTCAAAAACACGTAAATTTAACCCTATTTTGCGATATTTTGCTGTACGTGGTTAATTAATTAACAACCTTGGCATGGAGTCAAAATTGCGACAAAATTACGTTAAAATTTACTGCTCATTTTAAATAGTGTTCCGTTGTTCGATCAATTTAATACACGCGCGTCAAATCATGACGAGATCGAGTCTTTTTATAAGCGATTTCCAATTAGTCAAAGCCTGATTTCGTGACGAGTTAATCTGACAACGTCTAGTGTTGATTAGTGATTTACTGCGGCGTAATTCACCGATTTGATTTTATATGGTTTCAGTACGATGCAGCGGTTCCCAAAAGTTGCGCCGTGGAATTGTGTTAAATATAACTAATATTGTATTCATTATAAATGTTTTATTGTTTTTTATTTTAAATGTTGTGTATGTGAATCAATAAATTCATTTTATCTCTCTATGTCGTTTACTTTCTGTTACGTAGTGTCTGCCTTTACCGAGTTCAGCGAACAGTAGTGATGTTTTCTATTTTTAACGACTTTATCTCTAAGTGAGTGCGCGTTACCTTGCTCAGAGATGGGTCTCTTTTACTTCTGAGTGAGTGTGCGACACCTTGCTCAGAGATGAGTCTTTTTTACTTCTGAGTGAATGCCCCTAACTTTGCTCAGAGATGAGTCTTTTTTACTTCTGAGTGAGTGCCCCAAACTTTGCTCAGAGATGAGTCTCCTTTACTTCTGAGTTAGTGTGCATTACCTTGCTCAGAGATGAGTTTCCTTTACATAAAATAAGTGTTCTAATTAGTTACAACAACGTTTGAGTGGTTGTCCGTGAGTTCTCCAGAAATATTTAACAGTCATCTCACAGCCGGCGTGTTGTTACGGATCACAGACATTTAGGGCCATTTGCGTCATACTCCATATTGCAAATCAATAAATACGAATTTTCCTGAGTGATATTCATGACTTAATATTACGTATGACATAGTTTCGGTACCGACTCATAAATGCTATTACTTCTACTTTCGAATCATGAACACCGCAAAAATCTATCTGTAACTTCAAAGTCCAGCTGGGCAGACGAACCCAAATGGTACCTTCGCTTGCGTCTCTGTATAGCCATAGATTCGTAGTGTCGCGTGTGCCGACTCATTATTTTTCCGAGTGGTTTTATGACGTTTCATGCATTTACAGTACCGACTCATAAACTTTAGTCTTCAGACCATGAATGAACCCGGGCCATATTGCAAAAATCTGTCTGAAACTTCAAACGATCATATTTATCCCGGTTGGAGTAAAAGCCGATGAGACGGCCTAAACATATAGAACCACGGCCTGTAGTACGGTTACCAGCCTATGTCGAGTATGAGATTAGTTAGCCGGTTATTTGTTTCAGCTACATGGACTTGATGATGAAGCAAAGCGTAACCTACCATCGGTAACGTGAACCACCCTACGGCGGTGAGGAGTCCAGCAATACTCTCGCACATAATTTTACTCCCGCATGGAATTCATTTTGTCGAATCCACGCAGAGAGAGAGAATTTAATTTTTTTCAAACCAGGAAAATGGAATAAAAAAAAAAAATTTTTGGTAGATGAATAAGTGGTAACAATACGACTATACACGGTCACCAGGGCAATCAGAAGTGAGGAGGCGAGCGTTATCCTAAATCTTAGCACGATGCGCCACAACGCCGAGTAGACGAACTCAAATTGTACTTTGGTTGCCTGGTCTTGCGTCTCTGACAAGGCCATAGATTCTTAGTGCCGCTTGTCTTCATTAATATTGGAGTCGAAGCCAAAGTCGCGCTATGACTCCGCGGAATATTGAAGGTTGTGCAACTTAACCGGAATACCAGTAGGTGCTCGTCACTAATACTCGTACAGTCTAGTAATACTGTAATAATTAGTTCAGAAGATCCAATGTGCTGCAAAGACACACAAATAGGTTCGAAGTTCACGATGCAAACGAAGAGACTTTATTAAAAAAGTGTAAAATCCACGCTTAAAGCAGATAAAATAAGAGCGACAAAATACGGTCCTTACCCAGCGACAGCAGAAGCAAGAAGACTGGCACTGCGAATCCGAAGCGGTTCACATATGCAGTGGTGGTTGGAGTCGAGTAACTGAAACCAACTGTCGGGCGAATTAGGGCTCAGACTCCACACACCAATGCATATGCAATAACTAGACACTGAATATAAATAAAATAAAAACAATAAAAAATAGGACAATTCCAGTCTCGCCACAGTTGGAACACTGCCCTTCTAAAATGTGCATTTTTCTGTATCACACGTATCAATTTATCGTAACTAGGGCTGGGCATTTTCGAATACCTGATGATTTCAGAATCGAATCGAATATTTTTTTTGAATCGAATCTCGAATACTTGGGAGTCAATGGGAGATATGTAATTGCATGCGAATCTTTTTTAGGGGCTCCCGAAGTATGCGAACCAAGATGGCGGGCATTGGTATGTAATATGTGTACTAGGTTAGGGTTAGGCCATAATTTTAGGTATAAATACTACGGGAGGCTCTTGGCTAGTCTTTGAACTGATAATAAGACTAAAATAAGGAAAATTGGAAAAAAATTATCGCCTAACCCTAACCTGTTACGTTCCGATGTCCGCCATCTTGGTTCGCATACTTTGGTAGCACCCTTTTTTTATTGTAAATGGTCGGTCCATGTCAACAAATGAATCACTGAAAGCATAGAATGCTTACTAGGACCAATTGCGGAGCGGTCACACACAATAACAAAACGCTAATTTTATCAATAACTCACTACAGAAAATAGTCATATGTCAAAATTGCATTAAAAAATATAGCTACAATAAAAAAAGCGAGTAATTCATTTCGACCATTGGCAGAAAGTAAAAAACAAGATAACGGCTATTCGAAATTTTGCTCTGGACCGATTCGAATAATTTACTATTCGATTGGAATTGCTCGGCCCTAATAGTAGGACGGATTGATGGTTGGAAACAACAACTAACTTTTTGGTTGGTGTTCCGCAAACATTTCGCAGTATAGAAAGTGTTTAAAAAGGTTGAAAATCATTGTCTAACCCAGAGGTGTGCAAAATGCGGCCCGCAAGAAAAAATTGTGCGTCCCGGGATAAGTAACCAAATTTGAATGGCGAAGCAAATTTTTAGATTAGGTAATCTGGTACGTGTGAGCATTTCCAATCTCTTTGCACCGCAAAGCTTATACTTTACCAGTACCGTGCCACTACCATATTATTAGTAACGATAGCAGAATCCTGTTGCAAAATACACAATGCTAAGAAAACGTAGCAAAAGCGCGGCCTTACCCAGTAACTTGTATCTGGCCCTCCTGCAATAAAGGTTGCACACCCCTGGTCTAACCCATAAGTTTTCAAACTTTTGGTGTTATGGAGCCTGACTAATATTCACGGAGTCCCCCAATGAAGGTACACGCGTTCGTCTGTACGTTGCAAAATATCAATCAATTTCCTAAAAGTAATTTTTATATAATAACTTAGGGTTTTTATATTAGTCATAGAATGATCTAATCTGTTGAAATGAACGTAACATTGAGAGAGAATATATTGGACATTCGGCCGTGCGGACATGACAGGTTGACTCAAATTTATGAAAATTATCTATTGGAACTTATAGACAATGTCATATCTGTAGTACCGCCTTGTTGCCACATTTCAAAGCTACTGTTGTCAAATTTTATGGTGACCGTACATTTGAACCCATGTGTATATCCGCGGGTTCAATCTATATGTGGGTGCTAAAACCCATGGGTTAGGGTTAGTATGGGTTCAAATATCCGTAAAAAAAATTTCCATAGGTGCAATAGTATGCAGGTGCAATTGTCGTAGGTTCAAATGTAATGAAACCAAATTTTACTAATGCCGTTATTGCTTCATTGCTGACAAAATTATTAAAGTCATAATTTCAATGAGTAAACGAATAGCTCGGGGGATCAGTATTGAGCATTTTGGGAACCTTTGGCGATTTACATTAGTTGTCTTACTTCAATTCCTCGTTCTGAAGAAGGCCGTGTATAAGTAAACAATGATACGCGAGGTACTGATGGTTTTGGGCGCAATAAATTTTTTCTAGTTCGGCATTTCCTGCCCAATTTTAAACACTCCGGGTAAAGTTGGGGTGATTATGGGTTGAAACAGCGTAGTTTAGAAGCCAAACCAGGGCCGTAGCAATGAATTTTCAAGAGGGGGGGGGGGGGGGGGGGGATTTCCAAGCAGTCTAAATTGAGGCCAGGAGGTTTCAAAAATTGGTAAATTTTCGAGCAACGACTTCTAAACAGGCCGATGTTTACAGCATAAACAGAACATCGCGCTAACAAAAAACAATCGGCGATTTTAACAAAATGCAATCCCACGCGTTTTTAGCGATTTTTTATGGAAAGACGTGTATATCTCTATGTCTTACTGCAAATACCACCAAATTGCATTAAAGACTTCGTATTTTTATTATTTTCTGGGGGACACAAGTCTCTCGGGTCCCCTACCTATCAGGTTAAATCCCCCCCCCCCCCCAAAAAAAAAATTAAACACGAAACGTTAGATTTGCACCTTTTTAATAATGACTGCTTTAAAGAGAAAAAATAACATTTTGCCACTTTGATATAAAATCCATGATAGAAAAAAAAAATAGTTAGGCCTTAGAAAAATTTTGAAAATAACGGGAAAAGTCGGAATTTTTGCTTCAAAAATCGTTTAATTAAAGAAGATAATCACAAATCCAATGAAAGTCGATTTTTACCTCCTTGTGGTAGCCTTTTGCTTCTCAGTGGAGTTTTCAGGGGAGTTGGAGAAACGACATACTTGGCTTAAATATTTTTCATATATTATTGGGTGCTCTGTCAGTATGTGCAGCAAGATGGCGCACAACCTGAACCTTAACCTGTTGCACATACTGTATTCAGGTTGTGCGCCATCTTGGTGCGCATACTTCGGCAGCACCTATTATTGTACTTGCTTTAAAACTTCAATACATAATGAGTAATATGACGCACAGGTTTTGTATTATTACGTTACACTTACGTATTATGACGGTGCATTCATATATGATGACATCATCTTTTCGTAAATCATTAATTGGATTTTATATCCTGAGGTGTTGTGACGTCACAATACCAAACCGTAAAAGGCAGAAACGGCCTGAAGTGAGAGGGGAGGGGGGTACGTCTAACCCAAACTAGGAAAGTGGGAAAAAGTATGGGGAACTCCCAATCTGAAAACACCTTTTTATGGGGGGGGGGGGGGTTAATCTCCACTCTAAACAAGGCTCTGAATAAGCACAACCGGAATATTCCCTTGTCATATTATAACTACAGCTGGAGTGATGGGGTCGGCATGGGATTCGAGTAGGAGATCTTTACCCAGTGACGTCAACATAATTTAGCTCCACAGCTGTAACGGGCCGCTAATTTCACCGATATGGAGTGAAAACGAAAAATCTCTAATAGACAATTATAGAGTATATGAAAACATAAAATAAGAACAAAAAAATGGCATTTTTCACAATTATTGGTCACAAATAAAATTCAAAAAATAACATATTTCATTCGAAAAAGAGATAGAATTCTTTATGGAACTTACAAATTAATTGAACTGCATTATTACATCGGAAATAAAAAAAAACCATATACATACATCACAATAATATACATTCATTTCATCTATTTATGAAAATAAGTATAAAAAAAAAATAAACATAATAAAGACCCAAATTTTGAACCTTCAGTGGCAAAAGGGCATAATTTTTTGATGCACTATTTCCATATTTTATAAGTTTTCTTTATAAAAATTTGGCAAAATATCGTACCATTACAAAATTTTTGACAATAGCCTGAGAAAATTGATCTAGTTTTTTTATGCGAGGTTTCCCCCCCACTTTACCTCTAACCAAGGCCTTCGACAAGCGAAAGGACCCCCCCCCCTCAAAAAAGGTCCAGATTTGTAAAAAAAGGTTTAGGGATGCAAACTTAAGTGTTTGGAAAAGCTCATGATTTTCGCATTTATTCCTCATAGAATTCAACTTTAAATTCAGAAAGAATGTGATTAATTCTGTTAATTTTGCCTGCATATGTAATAATCATAGAGAATATTTAACGAATTAAACAACAATTTTTATATTTATCTTGTAATGGAATAACTTTACAAACATTTCCCCCAGGGGGATAAATTTTGAAAAACTGTAATTGGGGAATCCCCATAGTGACACTGCTCACCAAAGAACTGTCGAAGCAAATAGAAAGACCAAATCTAAGGCGCTCCCAAATTTATGTGTACCAAGATGGCGCACAACTTGAAAACCCTAACCTGGTACACATACTATGTTCAGGTTGTGTGCCATCTTGGTGCACATACTTCAGGAGCTCCAGATCAAAACCTGTTCCAAAAACATTAGGAGTAAAAATTTGAAAAATTCTCTTATATTAGAAAATTTTATCTAAAATTATTTCCTAAAAAATCAATTTGGCATGAAAAAAAATTCTTTGGCAAAAAGTTGATGAAAAAACATATCAACAACGCGGTGTTGTAGCGGAGCCGAACACCAAATCCTATATTTGGTAATTTCTGGTGTTCCATTCGCCAAGAATTCTCAACATTGGGATTGGGGAAACCCCAGGGAAAACTTCCACAGGTACCCAAATGGTGGTTTGGCTATTGTATTTAAATTTCAACAACTTAATTTGGTGTCAGCTTACTTCGGGGTTAGGGTTGATTATTTCATGACTAGGGGGTAATAACAGGAGAAAGGTTATATAGGGGTGAGTTGTATCGTACTCAATAATTTACCACTTGGTGGTGCTAGCATGTTAATTGGGTCCTATTATGAACTGGGGAGGTTGATGGGAGTGGCACATCTGGTAAAGGAGGCGGGGTTTCAAACAATGACTTTGAATTTGATTGGAGTACAGGACTTTGTCGTTTGATTGACATGTTCTTCAGCGAATCCGAACTTGAGGTTTTTATGGTAGGCGGGGCATGTGATGTGAGTCCATTGATTGGCTCTTTTGTTAGTTTTGAAACACAGTTTACTTTGATTGGCGGCTTGTCTGGCAAATCACAGTCCATCATTGTTTGATTGACAGGTTTACCGCCCAATGATAAATCATTATAATCGTAAACCATTTTTTCATTGAAATTATTGTTATTATCGTGATTTTGGTCACTTCTTGAATTAAAAAATTGCACATTTTTTTCTGAAACTTCGACAGAATTTGAAGGCCTTTGAACAAATGTCAAAATTCTGTCAGTTTCCTCAAGGAGTTCCTCAGAATAATTATTTGACATTTTCTCGTGCTCGTTAGTCTCTTGAGTAAAATTGGAATCATGGTCATCGCAAATTGCGTCTTCTTGGCCTTGTTCTGGTTCTTTACCTCGTTCAAAATGACCGACGGCCAATAAATGCATATTTGATCTAAAATGGCGGTCCAAATGCCCCTGGATAATGAAAAGAAAAAACTTCAATTTCATATTTTGATAGAAAATAATATATTAGAGAATAGATCAGTGTGTGCCAAAAGAGATTCTTTGGTGTATCATAAATCTTTTCAAATTTAGCAGGAAATTATTGGGTGATTATTTCTTTTAACAACACCTTTCAATATAAAATCGCCGCTCTGGAGGTATGCGTGCCGGTATGGAGGTAACTAATTTTGTCCTCTACTTTACATCAAGTTGTGTAGAGCAGTGTTCGGCAACCACCGGTCACTACCGGTTTGCAGAAAGGTGACATGAAAATGTACAATGCCATTGTTCTCTTTATGTGAGGTTGGGTTTTTAAAATGGCAATTACAAAAATGAAAGATCGAAGTGGGTTTAACGTAAGAAATACGGTACGTGAATAGTATTATTTTTGTTTTTGAATGTATTGTCAACATAATTTATTACATTAGATTAGTTCATTTGTATAAAGTGTTCCGCTCGAATTTTGGTCAGGTTTTACCGGTCCATCACTGGAAAAAGGTTGCCCAACACTGGAGTAGAGGGACTGAAACCTGTGGGCAGGGGGATAATCACTTGGCTAACACAGACAGTCCATGAACTTGTAATAGAACCAAAATGAGAAAAATTGGAATGAAATTTATCCTAATCCTAACTTGGTACACACACTATCCGATCATTCTGTCTCATCACATAATCTTTCATCGCTTGTTGGTTGCAGCTTCAATTCAACTACATGCATATCAAAAGGAAACTTGCATGTTCGAATATCATGGAGAATAATTATGTGCGAAAGGATTGCTGAACTCCTCGTCGCAGTAGGGTGGTTCACGTAACCGCTGGTCGGTTATGGCTTCCTCTACCATCAAGTTTGTGCATCTGAAACAAATAACTGGTCCTATACCTGACATGGCCTGGCTACCGGATGAGAAGTCATGGTTCACCATATGGTTATTCAGTGTTATCAGCTTAAATCTCCTCATGAATAAAAATAAATGACCCTGAAAACCACAGATAACCAACTTATAACCAACCTGAAATCTGAAAGCAACTTTGCATGCTATACATTTAAACGGTCGCGGATCAGATCCTCCAGCCAATGACGTTGCACCCAATGTTGAAAACTCCGCCTCTTCATCTGAAATCCCGCCCTCAACCATTGGTTCTGCCTCAGTAGCAATCTCAGCATACTCTTCATTCCCCTCAAACAAAGCTCTCACTTGCGCACGAGCGAGGGTCTCTGCTCCATCTCCGAGTTGGTTTAAAAGCTGCAAAAACGCAAAGACAAGTTTAAAATTTTGAGTGATTCAAAAGTCTTGCTGCAGAACATACTGTATTTCACGGTTAAGTCGCTTTTCTGGACCCAATTTTTTGACCTGATTTTGGGGGTTCGTCTTATTGGGCAGGTATGCTTATTTTATTTTTTCTGGGATTTCAAACATTTATTATTTGCTTATTTGCGTAAGCTTCATATATGGGTTGATATATTTTATAATGTATTGCCAAAGCGTATGCCAATCAAGATTATTTCATTGACTTTGTACTGCCAGCTGTTATTTTTTTTATTCAATCTGAAAACATGGCCGGTGCAATGAAGCATTCCCTGTTTATGCCTCGGATCAGCACTTCAAAAAGAAAACGGCTACCACAGATATAGTGATTGATTTATAACCTTTCCGTTTTGCAGATACAGAAAAAAAGGACAACAGACTGGAAAACACAGCTGTTAACTAACCCATGGACATACAGCGCAGTACTTATCACACCATATTATTCATAGGTTATTTCAACGTTTCAGTTAATGGGTTGTTCAAAATATTTGAAATCACCGTTTTTTGTTAAGAATTACCGCTTTGAGTATTATTCTACCTGAAACAAACAAACATGACCTGGTTATAACCATATAAAATTATCGATACATAATAGTGCTTATAACTGATCAACAGAGAAACAATTTTTCAGTATCGTCCAATTGGAGGGCTATATGGAAATTCCCCTATTTTTCAGTGCGAAAAATAGGCTTCATCTTATTTGCAGAGTAGACATATTCGCTAAGAAATACGGTAAATGTATTTTTGTAGTTCTCAGGAATTTCTCATTTTATGATACATACCTCATCTTGGTTGTGATTTTGTGCATGCTCTGGGCTGCCACTAGTGATGAGCATTGAACCAGATAAATTGTTTCCTTGACCTCCAGTCGTTCCCTCGTATCCTGTGATGTTCGTCAGTTTTTGTTGTTTCAAACGATTCAAAGTTTTCTTCTGCATAGCGATGATGTGGCCTAGGACAAAAAGTCATTATTTGGAATTAATTTCTCATAAAGTTTTGAATTGGGTTTTTTATTTTCCGCTCTGAACAAGGCTCTGTCTTTAAGGCCGGGATACACGACAGTGTGCGAAGTCACCGCAGCGTTTTTTTTTGGTTTGTTTTATGTTATTCGTCTGCGGTGGACTGCGTTTCGTTGCGCTGCGTTTATCTGAGTTGGCGAACGCTCGAGTAGCGTTTCCTGACCGCAGTTCACCGTACTGACAGTCTTGCTCTGCTCGTTCTGGTGGTTTTCTGAGACAACTGGTTGTATTTCATGTAACAAGCGAAAGTTTTGTGCTATTTCATCGTTTTCGAGTTGCTTTTATAACGATAGAAGTTTAGTCCCACTAGGGCTACCGGTTACCGTGCGGTATGTAATATCACTAGTACCGGTATGATAACGGTACATTGGTACGGTAACGGTATAAAATGCGGGTTACTTTGTGTTGGCAAGTGTGTTCTTATCGTTGACGGTTATTCCAAATCGTTCAGCTTTCACCTATTCGATTTTTTTACCATATTTTAACTGAACATTGAATATTAAATTATGGTTCCATAGGGTACGGTACCGATACGTACGGAAGACAGGTCTGACGTCACGGTTTTGCGCATACCGCACAGTGTGCAGAGTCGCGGTGCGGTGAGTTATAATGCTGTCGTGTATACCGGCCTTTAAGCTAATAAATGTAGGAAGAACTGAATATTTTCTGGTTCGCCATGAGATTTGAAGACTATAATTAGCATCCTAGTGCCACAGGTTACATACAGATCCAACAGAACAAGGAATGTGTCACATTCTTCAAGTCAGGGGTGTGCAACAAGCGGCCCACCACCTGGCCCGCCAAGCTATTTAGTGCAACCCTTTGCAACACTTGAATTGTGTGAAAAGAGATTCTGCTCTTGAATTCTTTTTTATGCATCCGAGTGATATGGGAATCCAGTAACATCGGTTAAGTATAGTTTGTCACAGTCACTCTTATTTAAAAATCCTTGTGAAACAGGGCGGAGGTACAAATACAACAAACATGGAACGAAGAATAGGCAGTTTGTTACACAAACTATAACACGTGTGTTTAAAATTTTTTACCTTTTGAACGTAAATGTTTGGCGAGATGTCCAGCGATACGAAAAGCAACTTTGCATTCTAAACATTTATGCGGACGAGGGTTTGAAGAAGATTCTCCATCAAGTTCAGAACTGTCTTCCTGTAAAAGATGGGTTCAAAGGTCAGAATAAAAAATGTGGACGAGACAAATTCACACTCGACTCCCATTCTCAAGTTATTTGAAAAAGAATGCATCTCGTGGCCTAACCGGGTTGACAACGATTTTTTAGAATCAGCTTCAACTTCGGAAAACGGAAAAAACTTATGCACATGCAAGAAAGCAAATAGTTCTCAAACAGTGGGGCGTGAAGCTAATAAAAATATTTGTGAGATTTGATCTTTCCAGTCTTATTTTGGTTATTTTTCGGTGCTCCCGAAGTATGCGAACCAAGATGGCGTACATCGGAACGTAACATGGGTAACAGGTTAGGGTTAGGCGATAATTTCTTTCCAATTTTCCTTATTTTAGTCCTATTATCAGTTCGAAGACTAGCCAAGAGCCTCCCGTAGTATTTATACCTAAAATTATGGCCTAACCCTAACGTAGTACACATATTACATTCCGATGTCCGCCATCTTGGTTCGCATACTTCGGGAGCCCCTATTTACCTATATTTAAGCAAGACTTGACAAATTCTTAAAAGGTTTAAAATGTTTGAGAACCCTAGACTACATTAACTTTCTGTTGAGAAATCAGTAATGTGAAGACATTTTTTTATCATCTGTAAAAGTTTGATTTCGATAACCACAAAATTAAATCCCCAGCATTAAAATTAATATGAATTCGGCATATTATTTGAAATGATACTACTTCACATTTGAAACAACTGATTAACCACAGGGTGGCTCAAAATGAATGAAAAAAATTGCTAATCAAATGATTCATTAATTTTTGGACACCCTGTATTTCCATACCCGACATGGATTGGCAACCCGCGATGAGCTGTGGTCGCGCTTAGGGGTGGGCAAAATCGAATTTTTTTTCGAGTCGAATAGTTCGAATATTTTTTACGAATACCGAATAGTCGAATATTTTTTTTAAATACAACGGGGGTCGGTCGGAGGTCGATACTCCCTTCGACACCCTGTATTTCCATACATGACATGGATTGGTAACCCGCAATAAGCAGTAGTGGTCCTATGATAAAGCCGTCTCATGGGCTTACGTCTCCCCCCAGAATAAATATGAAAATCCTATCCTATCATTCATACCTTTCCTCCATCACTATGTTGTCCTTCATCAAACTCATGATCTTCGCCTCGACCTATGACCTCATCTTGACCTTTAACCTCTTGTCTTGATCCATCTGATTCAGCTTCAATCTGGAAAATTATAATAACATTTTTTGACGTAAAGAAATTTTCAGTTTATAATCTAATTACTTTACATGATTTCCCACTGGCCAGATCAGGACCATCTTAGTGTTTCATTCAGCGACTTGCACATGCTTAGAACTATAGTTTTTGAATATAAATTTTCGTTACAAAATATCGATGAAAATTATGGAAACTAAACTGAAAACTTATTTCATGGGCCGCACATTTTTCGGTGCTCCCGAAGTATGCGAACCAAGATGGCGGACATCGGAACGTAACATGGGTAACAGGTGAGGGTTAGGCCATAATTTTTTTCCAATTTTCCTTATTTTAGTCCTATTATCAGTTCGAAGACTAGCCAAGAGCCTCCCGTAGTATTTATACCTAAAATTATGGCCTAACCCTAACCTAGTACACATATTACATTCCGATGTCCGCCATCTTGGTTCGCATACTTCGGGAGCCCCCATTTTTCCTTGTGGATTGCAGGTAGCATATCGCTAGTATAAAACATTAAAAAACATGAATTATAACTCACTGGAGTGGTTAGCGGAGTTTCATTAGCTTTGTTGAGAAACAGTTCTGATTCTCTCATGGAGAGAGACAAATGACGTAAGCTCGGCTTCCCTTGCTTAGCTAACACATTGGAACCAACTCCGGCAGTTAATGAAGCTAAAGACCCAAGAGAATTGTCTCCAAGCGGCCTTTTTTCGGAATTCTCTTCATTTTCGAAATTTTTGAGTTTTTCTGTCAGACGTGCATGATTAGATGTCGCTGAACCGTTAAGTTCAGAGGTCGGGATCAAAGGTCGACTATGTGATAATAGTTCCGTCATTCCGTGCTTCGAGCTTTTTGTTTTCTTTTTTGATTGGATTGCGGCTGACCTCATGACCCCAGAAACGACTGCCGCTAAGGCTTGAATACCGCCGTTAGGAGCAGCAGTGGAGGACGTTGACGGTTCAGGCGTCTTTGGCGGCAAATTTAGTTCCAAAACTGGGTTTTTATTCGGTGGCATAGCGGTGAAATATTCTGGTGTTGAAAATGATCTACTTTTTGAGGGAGGTAGTTTATCATTTTTTGTTTCTGAGTTTTGTTTTGGTTTTTCGTCGCCGGTTTCTACTTGAATCGGACTCTTTGGCTGAATTGTTTGGAAGTCTGTGGATGTCACCCAGTGTTGAGTCATGCCTTTACCTGGAAAAAATAACATTTAATTCAGTACTTGTGCAAAGGATGACTGAAATGAAAACATAGATCAGTTGTTGGCTCGGCGGTGTGGCACATCGTGCTAAGCGATAGGAATACGCTCACCACCGCATCTCTGATTACCCATCGTGGGTTCGCTGGTTCGAATCCCATGCGGGGATAATAATGTGCGCGAGGATTGCTGGACTCCTCACCGTCGTTGGGTGGTTCACGTAACCGCTGGTCGGTTACGGCTTCTTCCACCATCAAGTCCATGCTTCCTGGACTGGTAATCAGTAATCAGTAATTTATTTTATCACCAAGAAATACACACTGTACATACAGAACGAGATAAGAAAAGAGAGGAAAATAATGCATTTCAGGGTGAAAGGGGACGCGATAAACCAGCATTGGTTATCGAGCAACGACACCTATGAATAGTCTAACATTGGGTTATACAAGAACAAAAATCGAACTAAATACAGTAC
This sequence comes from Styela clava, assembly GCF_964204865.1. Lineage (NCBI taxonomy): Eukaryota > Metazoa > Chordata > Ascidiacea > Stolidobranchia > Styelidae > Styela > Styela clava. The sequence continues at coordinate 23,394,588 of NC_135255.1, forward strand.
TAAAGTGAGGAGTCGGACGCCAAAATACTAACATTGGCAGAAATATGTTTAAAAAGACCGGATATTTCCGGACTCACTAAGCAAACGACTCCGAACGCCGACTGGCAGATAACCATGACAACTACGGCACAAATACGGTAACGTCTAAGTGACTGGAGCACCATATTGCAAGCTGAGTTGGACGGTACCGGCACTGTGCTGATGCATGGTTCATAAAGGCTGGGGACGAATTTGTACACGAGGATAATATGAAGAGAGAAAAAAGAATAAAATGTATCTACAGGTTTGGGCAACGGATTAAGAGATCACTAAACCAGGTAATTGCATTGAGTTACATTACTTACAAATAGTCATTTTGTGTGGCATAAATATAACTAATTTCAGAATTTTAAATCACAACGGTTCTGAAGTGCGATCGAATAGGTCATGTAGAATATAGAAATCATTGATTAAAAAAATGTATATACACAACTGTTCAACAGTTCAATAGGACGGTTCATGCAGAAGTAACCGGACGGGAGGCCGTGGTTCGCCATATGATTAAGCCGTCATATCGGCTTTCCTCTCCCCGGGATAAATACGTAAATCCTATCCTAGTTCTCAAACGAGGGTGCGCCCGAGAAGGAGGGCGTGGACATTTTTTAGGGGACATGAAGCTACTTAGGATAAATATATTTGTTCGAGTTTATCTTGTCCGTTTGAGAAACGCTGGCATAGAACAAAGAAATACAATTGATAGACACAATGAAAACTAGTCTTCTATATTTCAGAATGAAGTACAAGTCACTGAACTTAAGGCAAATTCTCATAGTAAGTAGTACAAAGAAGGGTGATTGACGTAATTGCTGGTCGGCTGTTAACCGTACTAGAGGTCGAGATTCGGCATATGATTAAATCATCTTATCGGCTTTCCTCTCCTCCAGGATAGATATGTAAACCCTATCCAATCCTACAAAATATTACACCTCAAGCGTCCTCCCTCCTCCCCTTCCCGAAAAATTCGCACCCTGCTTCCCCCCCCTCCCCCCAAAAAAAAAAAATTCGGCACAAACCTCTAGCTTTGTCCAATATTCCTGGAGTCAGTGGTTGGTTTGAGGATTTTGACGCAGAACGATCACGATTTCTTTTTGGCACTGAGACTGTTAGAGGAACTGGAGTTCTCGGGCGAGTTGAGGTCGGAGTTCGTACTCTGCCACTAGGTGGTGTGTGGGATCTTAGAGGGGTAGATGGACGATCCTGAAGAGGTTTTGGTAACGGAGAGCCAGGCGATTGTTTAACAGGTGTATCTACTGTGAAATGAAAGAGATAGTAAATGAATGTATAAAATACAGCTTTAATAAACTCAGGGGTGTGGACAAAAGACAAATGTAGGAATGTGAAATAATTTCAATTCTGATAATTACAAAGGTAAAGCTGCATTTTGAGCTAGTTTTCTAATGAAGGTTGGAGCCATATTCACTAAAGTTAGTCTTCCCCATTTGGAAAGTGCTCTTTCCTTCATTATCATTTTATATTTGGATCTTAGTCATCAGGAACCATTCAATGAACAAGTCTTTACATTAAATATTGCTCTTGGTTGGCAGTTTTTTTTGTGTTTTGTGTAGCTTTCGTGAAAATCAAATCTGCCCTTTTCAGAGTAGGTCATTCAAATTGCAATTGGGACCATATAATCAGCTTTCCCTATTCCTAACGGTTAGCTGGATTCCTGAGTGTATAAGAGTGTTTTATCAGTTTTTTTTTCCCAGGAATGAAATGAAAATACACCAAGTTCGGTGGTATGGTCATGCTATTCGCTCAGAAAGTCGATAGTATTGGTTTGGCCTGAATTCTTCTGGAACTCACCACTGGTAGGATCATTCACTCGTTCATTATCATCTTCTCTCATTTCATCGCTCCCTTCACTCCCCGTTGCATTAGAATGGTCGGTTCCACTACATTTTCCCCCTCCTGCCTTCATACTGCATAACGCACATGTAGTAGACTGGTCTTCTGAAGCCCCACGACACGCCCCAGTTGGGTGAACAGCCTGTGAAAAATTTTGAGATTTATAACGTATTTGTGAATAAATCATAACATGTGCATTTTATTTTATTTCACAGTTTTCCTTCCCATCAGGATCTAGACCAGTGGTGTGAAATTTTTTTGTCAGTGGGTCAACTTCAGATATCTAGCAGGGATACAAAAAAATGTCTTTTCTGACAACCAGAGCGCCACCATAGAAAATGCAAGAGACAAGAATGCGACTATTGCTCAGCCTCCCAGTAATAAAGGCACAGGGCAAACTGACGGAAGATTCAACGCAGTGACGAGCAAAAACATAACGTATTTTTACTCAGTGCGAGTGGGCGAGAGTCATATGACCTCACCCTGATTTATCCACTAGGTCAGCTAACTCTCCTACTGACATTGAACAAATGAGTTTCACACTAGAACTCAAAATTCAAAATGAATTTCAACTCCAGAATCCGCCTCCAGTTTCAAGCATAACAGTACTTGTACAGAGACTTACTCAAACGTAAGAAAACTTACCAAACTCGGATCCTCGAATACGCTTGAAGGAGAGTTGGGACCGTTACCGCGCTTCAGTAATCTTGGCGACATAGCATTCCTTTCTCTGCGACTTTTACGAACTTTCTTGTTTTTTCTTTTTGTTGTGTCATCTCTACCCCCTTCTGAACTTTGACCTTTGATACCCCCATCCACACTGTTTCCAGCGCTTTCATGACTTTGATCTGAGAGCCTGTTTCGATTCTCAAAATCTGAATGATTGTCAATGTTTTTACGACAGGGAGATAAACGACCTTCAGACAAGTTCAAGGTCATTTGAGGAGATGACCTGTCGATGTCTTCTACTTCACCATTATTATTACATAATTGTTCTGTAGATTTTTTTGTGATGTCATAATTTTGTTCATTCGACTCGGACAGAGAATTTTTCTCTAGCGGAACTGAATTTGGTACGAAAGAAGAGGGCGCCATAGAGTTATTTAAAGACACCCCCTTCTTGAAACTTAAAAAATGATTTGATTGGTTAGACTTAATTGCATCATCATCAGAGTCACAATCAGAAACTTCGAGCGCTGTGATTTCATTGGTTTTCGAACTTGTGGGCGTGTCATTCTCAACATTAGAATCGCTTGATGACGAAGTGCTTGGCGAGGGGGGGTGGATAACAACTTTGGGGGGAGGGAGTTTCGGAAACTTTTTAGAAGATTCTGTTGTTTCTGCGCTCGCTTCGAGTTTCGATTTTTTATGTTCGTTCAGTTTCAAAGCCGACGATAATTTCCGAAATCCTTTTGACATTGAAGGTTTGTTGTGACAGGATGTGAAACATGTTTTCTCTTGTTGAGTCGGGGTTGCCAGCATTTTAGAGAAGATCCATTCTGTGATATTGAAAAAAGATAATTTATAATTCTGAGTAATTCAAGAGTCTTGTTGAGCACTATCACTAGTTTACTCCACTGAGACTGACTACGTCTCCTTCTACTTTATGTGCCAGCAGGGGCGTAGCGAGAAATTTTTAAAGGGGGGGGAAGGGGAGGTCTGAAATTCCTATTTGCCAAGTTAGATTAAAACAGCAAGCTGGTCTGGCGAATGCCGAAAAACGTGTGTTTTCAAGAGTTTGAGGGTCTAAAACACGTTTCAAACTACGAAGAACTGCTATGTGTGTACAGAAACATGCTTTTATTTTTTTACTCCCAAGATCTTGCATTGAGATATCACAAATTTAAAACAAACAAAACTAATTTCATAAGCTTCCTTACTTTTCATTTTGTCCTCCCCTGCTGATGTTTTAGAACCCTCCTTTTCGAGACATGCAATATTTTCCCCTGTTTCAGTCTTTTCTTTATCGACACCAGATTTTGTCTCCATTTTGGATTCCTCTTTCTTTTTTTCTTGTGCTTCATATTCCTTTGTATCAGTAACTTTCAGTAGTTCTTTCTTTTCAGACGCAGAAATGAATAAACTTGGATATGAGATGTAAGGAGAAAGACCTTTAAGAACTCTGAAAAGGAAATACAAATGCTGGTTAGTAAAAATAAAGAGACAGTTTCCAACCTGCTTGTGGCGCAGAAGCTGCTTGAGATTGTGGCCAGATAATTAGTTGCAATATATATAGGGTTACATGGAAAAACAGTGATAAATTGTGTAAAATCACCAAAAACATTCCAAAAAATGTGCTAAAATAGTGAAGATGTACAAATTAATTTCAATTTTGTCTCAATACACAAATATATTTCTTGTAAAATTATTTCTCAAGTAAATAACCTTTTTTGAAACACAGAACAAAAAAAATGTTACGTAAATCACAAGGTATGTCCAGTCATCATTCAAAATTGAAAATCAAATCACGTTGCGACCACGGGAACCAGACACACAAGGAACAACAATAGTGTGTGTAGGACTCAGAGTTTGGCGGATATTTGCATTGGTATTCGAGTCCAGGTTCATTTTCTGAAACTCCCTTACATAACGAAACTTCCATACCTGTAGTTCTTAAATAAATCCATGACTGTCATTCCTTCTGGAAGCAGCATAGGTTGACTGACAGCCCATTGACTGTACATGGAGAGAGTGGATTGCTGTAATTCTACGTACATTGGTTGAGGGCTGACCAAAGAGCAAAATGTTGGATGAGGCTCAAAACTGAATCGCGGATTCAGGTGAGGGAAAAGGTTGAATTGTACTGGATTGCTTGGAGATACCTGGAAAGTATAGAAAAGTTGTGAATACAGCGTGACCACAGGAGAAAATTACACATATATCAAGCTTTAGGAACATACATCAGTGATTCAAGAGCCTTGCTCTATGAAATCAGACCACTTAAATAAATTGAATACTTTAATGCCTGAGGTTCAAAACGTTGGACAAAAATGATAGACGCTCCAGAAGTATGTGTACCAATATGGAGGTAACTAATTTTGTTCGACTACTTTACATAAAGTTGTGTAAAGGAATTGAAACCTATGAACAGGGGGTTAGTTCACGTGGCTAACACAGGCAGTCCCGAACTCGTTATCATAATAGAGCTAAAAAATAAGGAAAATCAGAAAAAAATTACGCCTCAACCTGGTACACATACTGCGGGAGTACAAAATAATATTAAGTAAATACAAACCGATTGCGAAGCTGATGTTTCTCCTTTTTCTGCTAAATTTACCTTTGAATCGTGATCAGTCAGGCGAGACGTCATCAATGGAGATGGAATAGCAGAACGCTGAACAATTTACATTCACAATATTTAGATGTGGAGAGTACACGAGAGAGAGGGAAAAATTTCCCATTTTGATGGGGGGGGGGGGGGGGATTTTGCTTTGTATTCGCTATAGCATTGGTAATTTTCTTCATTTCCTATTATGGTACTCCCTAAGTATGTGTTATGATTTGTAGGGTCAGATTATTTATGCGAATTTTCATAAAAATCCCGTTTTAGGACAGCTTTTAGGGTTCGGCTTATATGCACCCCTGATCATAAAACATCAGTGACATATTGGTTAAATATGATAAAACATATCAATCTCAGTATTCTTAGAATTTGCTCCAAAAATAGAATTTATTTGATGTAAAATAAAATAGGTAAATATTTACATGGCCCACCTTGCTTATAATAATACTAAAACGAGAATCAAAATAAGGTATAGGCGATAGACTGATGCAGGGTACACACAGGGGCAAGTCTAGAGGGGACAAAAGGGCCAGCTGCCCGGGCAGCAAATATAGGGTTGACTTTGTAGCTTAGTTTGATGATTCAAATAATAACGAGAATCGGTAATAGATCAAAGACTTATCGATCGAAAGTTAGGGGATCCCCCAAAACAGCGCTCTTACTCCATAGTGACACCTTGTGTTCCATCCCTGATTAATTAATAACTCGCTAATTATACGACCTAATTCATCCAAAATCAATAGGCTTCTGGTACGACATATGATGAATGCACATGCAAAATCTGGAGCAGATTCAATCTAGCTTTCGTGAGATATTGCGTGCATCTAACAGACAGAGAGAAATATACCTATCAACATACTTACCAATTAAAACCGATAAGCAATAATACAGACATTATACTCTTACTTGATCTTTAATTCATTTATTCTCATGCATACAACACCATCTATGATTTGTTAAACACCCCAAATAATTTCAGAAGTTAGGAATAAGGGGTATCAATATTAAAAACTCACCCGGGCAGCAAAAAAGACACATCACTGGGTACACGCACTACTAAGGGGTATGACCTCTGTTCCTTGTGAGGTTCAAAAATGCTGAATCTCTGAGTTTGGGTTAAAAAAAAATATCATAACTCACCGATGTTGTAATGGCCTGAGCTGTAGAAATCGGTATCAACCTCTGTCTCTTGGTCTGGTAATCAACTGATGAGTCAGCATTGTATGACGCAGCTCTTTTCAATGCAAGGGTCTCCTAAGAATATATGACATGAAGTTGATAAGAATGTCAAGAAACTTTAATGAAAGAGATGAGAGCAACCTGGCCCGCAGAGCTGTTCAAGTGGATCAAATTTTCCTCATTAGACCGTAATCCAACAGTATATGTTGAGGGTTGCTACGATTTCTGTCAAAACTGATGTTAACAAACTATGCAAGAACTTGAATTTTAATGATGCGATGGTATTTATCTAGTTCGTGAGTGTGCAACATGCGAACCGCGTGCCGCAACCAGCTCACCAAGTCATTCAACACTCAGATTTTTTGAAGCCGATGGTAACAAACTATATAAGAACTTAAAATTTCAAATGTCCCACCACAATATTAAATAAAAAAAATGTTGCATTGTAAGAATGTTTTGATCTGTCTTGTCTTATTCATGGAAAAACAAAATTTTCTGTTTGAGCCAGCTAGATGTCTGAAGTTGGTTATATGGCCCAACAAAAATATTTTGCGCAGCCCTGGTTTAGCGTTGAGGAGCACTGACAATTTTGGTATCATATGTTAAAAATCTTATCTTTGACTTTTAATTATATTCACCTTTAACCTCTGGGTTCCAGTACCATCTAAAGAGCTTTGTCCAATTCTACCAAGAGATTTCCTCATTTGGAGCGGGTCTCGACCTTTAAGCGATGAATCCCTTCCTTTAACCTCATCAGATGCTACTTGACCTGTTGGTGATTTGAGAAGAAACCTTGCGTTCGCATTTGTTCTTGTCAGAGGTTTGTGGCCCTTTGTTTGTTGAGGGGAATTTCCTGGGGAGGATTGCTGTTGGTTACGACTCTTGTTTTGCAGAAATTGTTTGATATTGTTGTTCACATCAGAACTGTATAGAAAAAAATAAACCTTGTTTTGTTCTGGTAAAAGATACAAATGGGATGATACGATACAGATGTGGCGGATTGCTGGAATGCATTGGAAATGGACGTAATAAAACTTCAAGTGTCCCACTTAATGTTAAATAAATATAATTTTAACCCTTCAAAAATAGCTATTCCTTACATAATGTTGGCTTTTCGTACCAAGTCCAGTTCGGAATGAGTGAAAGGTGTGTAAAATATCATAATTAATGAGTTCAAATTTATAAACGTTAGAAAAATATAGGAAGTGCGCGCTCATTTTAGTGGTTAACTGTAATTTTGATCAGAGATGAGACTTCTACAATTCTTAGTGAGTGCTGGAGACATTGCTTTAAGAATAATTTTTATATAAAACGTACTATAACATTTTTGAGGAAAAACAAAAAATTTGAATCAAGTACCTGTATCCAGCACTGTGACTCCTTGTAATGCTTGGGCGAACATCGAGACTACTTTCATATGGACGACTTCGAGACTGCGTTAGAGGAACTTTTCCTGGAGTTAGAAGAGACTTGGATCGAGATTCTGAGTTTGGAGACAACCTTCTTGCTAGAGAAGCTTTCCCAGGATAAAGTTCTTCCATCTTTGGACCATCCACTTGGAAAGGTCTTGATTTTTTAGGGCTTCCTCCCCCCTCAATTGGATTTGAGCCAGTAGATGTCGCCCACAAGAGAGACGCGATATTGCGTTTTAAGTTTTTATCTTTAGAATGATGATACGCTTCTGACAGGTAGCCCATGTCTTGCATGTTCCTGAGACTAAGCTGGTGGAGAAGAAGTTTATAATTGCTTCGAGGAATCGTGGCTTCAAGATTCGATGATGTTGGGGAGCGAGATGGGGACCGAGAGCCTCTTCCAGGGGATAATTTTCGAGTTGGAGATCGCGGGGATGTTGGGGACTTTGTCCCAGTAGGACTTGGGAGTAACGAGGAACTAGTGGGCGTGGTGGCAGCTACCGCACCCTGAGTAGTTTCTGGTAAATATATAGTGGGTGCAGGACCAAGTGACCCAATTTCTACGTCAATTTTTTCGTCCCTTTCCAAGGGAATCCAGGGGGGTAAACTTTTTCTGCTTGATGTCGTTGAGAATGTTAGATTTGTTGGAGGTATAAGTTTTTGTTGCAACATTGAAGTCTCTGTCTTGGTATTCAAAATCCCTTCTGGTGGGCGTTCAGGAGACGCCTCTGGTGTTTTACTTCCTTGTGATATAGGGGAAGCGTCGGAGGTCACTGCTAAAGGTGAAAGGTCATTTGTGGTCGGTGATCTTCTTGCATCTAAATGGCTTTTGCTAGAACTGCTGCTTCTCATTAACTGAAGTTGTTTCTTCTTTGGTGGAAGTTTGTCTGTTGGAATGGAACTTTTATTATTGGTGATAGGTTGTGTGTCATTTAAATCATTTGCATCTTGTTTAGAAGGGGATAAAAAGCTCTTAGACACCACAGGAATGCTAGGAGATGGATTAACATGACTTATATCCAGTTTACGAGACATTTGCAGAGCAGCGTCTGCGCTTCTTGTCCTATGAATATCTCTATGAACAAATCGCATTGGATTTTCAAGAATTTTTGATCTTATCATAGAAGCGATTTCTTCATTTTTCACATTTCCTGATTCAAGATGGCGATTCACAAACGGCTCTGAATACATTTCAGGTGGTGTGACCTTTAATTCCGGCACTGTTGAAGTTTGCGGTTGCGGACTCGCGTCTCCCGGCTGGATACCAGTATGTTGAATCACACTTTGTCTCATCATTGCTGATGAATTTGTGGATGGTACAGTCGGTATCTTCTGGCAATAACATTTTCTGTGAATGTCGAACGTATCGTGTTTGGAAAACTGTGCTCCACAGTCTGGGCATCGCAATGGAACATCTTTTGGTCTGAATGAATGCCTTTGGGTTACATTGGGTTGTTGCATAGTTGGTGCTGATGCCATATTAATATTACTTTGGGCTTCGGATGGAGGTCGCGATGGTACATCTCCTGGAACGTTGGGAATATACCGGCGTGCATGTGGATCTCGCCTAGGATCGGGAAGAACTGTTACAAAAGGCCTCGAGCTTTGTGATTCTTCGCTGATACTTTGAGGGGGATTTGGGTCGGCAAGTCTAGATGGAACCATTAAAAAGTTTGTTCTATCAGAGTTTTGAGAACCGTTATCCATCAACGGTTTGCTGTACTTTGGATCTAACGACCTTGGTGCAGAAAGAGTGGCAGTGAGAGGATTATGGGTTGCAATTAGTTGGTTATGAGGGGGGGTCGAAGACAGTGAAGCGGGATCTAAACTGTTTCTTCGGAAAACTCTCCGAGGTTTTACTTTATCGAGAGTCGGACTGTGTAAAATCTTCTCATTATGAGAAATGAGTTTTGAGATGTGCTGCTCAATCGATTTCGAATCAATTCGTCCTTTTGGTCCACGGCTTGGCTTGTTAGCATCCACAGATGGAGCTATTAATTGAGGGGGTAAACGAGTCCTATGTGAAAAACTGGGGTAGGATGGACCCCCATTATTAACCTCCAGGCCCCGGATCCCATCCCCTCTCAATGGTAGTCTTGAAGGTGACCCAGTTGACCGCATTATGGGGGCAGATAACCTCCTTTGCAGACTTTCCTTATTAGACAAAAAGTTCCCACTCTGGGGCCTTGGGTCTACCATAGAAGCAGCGTCTGGTTTTGGTCCTAAAGTTTCTCTTGGTTGGGGCTGAACATTAGGCGCAGAACTGGCATCCATACCTAACGGCATCCGCAACAAAGGATTTGGTCCGAGTTGGGGTAAATAGGGTAACCTTGACATTAAATTTGCTTGGGTGTACGGGTATCCTAGAGCAGCTAGTGAAGGACTCCAAGTTGTACCAGGCACCATAGATGGTAACATCCCGGTAGAGTTAGCAGCTAATAATTGCTGGTATCCCGAAAGCCCCAGATATGGGTTAAGGGCATTAGGGCCGGGGTATCTCATTGCTTTTGCAGCAGCTTCATGTACACTAGGCAGTTTATCTGTTGTTGGGGTCAGTCCTGAGTGTGGAAGATAAGTCAGTCCTGGATAGGCAGCAGGTAGGATAGACGGGTCGGTATTTCGAGATGATTCGCCTGCATCAGGAAGCCTGCTTGAGGCTGAATCATTTGGTATGGAAATGTCTCTATCATGTTGCCTTCCTGTGGGATGATAAGGCATACCTCCGTGTTTCTGTATAACATGGGCATGCAGTTCAATTGGACTTGAAAATGCAGCGGCACAATAGCTGCATTTCATTGTTTGTGAAGGGTCATCATCAACTCGATGTGTCTCCTCATTTTTTGAAGGCCATTGCTGAGTTGCCTGGGACAATAAACTAGCCTGCGTAGGTGTAGCAAGACCAGGCCTCAGGCCAGGCAAGATAAAAGGCATTAGCATTGGGTTTATCCCCCACATGGGACTGGCAACCCCCGCTGGCATCTGATTTGTAGAGAAATGACTAGAGTACAGTGCCGCAGCTTGGGATTGCGCTGCACGCAGTCTTTCACTATCTATGTCTCCTTGTAGTTGAATGTTTTCAGAAACACCAGCACGAGCCTGCGAACTCCCCATCATATTATACGCAGAATTAGCATATAGTCTTCTATCTAACTTCCCATCGGCCCCCTCAGTCAATGGTGAACTATGTAAATTTCTTCTTTGAAATTCGATTGCTGACATCAAAGCATCCATTCCACTTGATCCAGCGACATATTGCCGCATATCATCACTGGTTGGTTGCTGATTGCTATCTCCCATGGCTTATCTTATCCAACTACACAATAAATCCGGAAACATTTTTAATTTTACATACAAATATTAACTAAACATCTGAGAATGAGTTATGAATACAATATTAAACAGGAGGTAAGGTATGCAGAGTATGATATGCAGCCCTTAATGCACAATTATACTAAACTATAAATAGCTTTCATTCATATTGATCTTGATGCAAGATTGTTGTTTTAATAGAAATGATAACTACTCCCCATATAAACGAACTACTTCCCATTATTATAGAAAATAACTGTCCGGAGGAGAGACTCACCCTGGGAGAGACTGGTTGACTTTCCCTAAGGAGAGATGGATATGTGAATAACGCTAGATAATTTGAATATTTGGCCTAATTATTGGATCAAACACATCGGACTCATTATATAAATAATGCTTCTTCTTCCTATCGAAATTTTATTAAAATTAACTGGGCTTACATAAATCTGAATAAGGGAGACGCTGTTGATGACAAGCCGATAGCGGTAACGTCTGCAACAACGACATGGTTTGTGACGTCATAGACATAGCCTGCAATGACGTCGTTCACGCAACACTGTTTTGTTTGTGTATTGATAGACCTATAAAATAGGTTATTCACAAGTCTTGCATCGAACCTTTCGTCATATTGTATCTTGAAACGTTTCATCTGACTGTTGTATTACCTCGGAAATGTGATGTATTTGTTTTTGGTGAAGACGAAACAAACCACATTAATCATTTTACTGGTTTAACAGCGACATCCACAACTAAGCCGAGCCGTAAATATTACAGCGATGGTTCCATTACATTTGAACCCACGTACATTTGAACCCATGACAATTGCATCTGTATGCTATTGCACCTATGGAATTTTTTTTTGTTTTTCGGATAGTTGAACTCATACTAACCCTAACCCATGGGTTTTAGCACCCGCATATAGATTGAACCCGTGGATATACACATGGGTTCAAATGTACGTGGGTTCAAATGTACGGTCACCTACAGCGATATATGCCCAAACTTACGACGCATTGGAAAACCATTTCACTTCATTAACATCAATTACGACAAAAAAGTTTGATAATATTTGCGCTTTAAAAATTGTTAATTTCAACAGCAACGTCGTATTACAAGTTCTAAATGCGAGTGGATAATGAATAATTAAAAAATGATATCAACAAAAAATGATCAATCAACTTTCCGTTTTCAAAATCAAAGCCTTGATTTAATGCTAAGCCTCCGTAAATGGATATTTGGCAACGGGTTAGGTTGTTCTAACGCGAGTTATATAATGGTAAATGGCCCCCACAATAATGCCATTGGATTATTTATAGTAATACGCGGTTGTGTTCATAACGTCCTGTTACAATTTCAATGTTGTTGTGAAGTCAGTTTGTTATTTTACGGCCTACAATTTCGGGAACCATCGTTGTAAAGCGCGATTCATTGCAAGGTAGGGAGGGAGAGGGGCCTCACTTTATAGCGACTAGTTGCAACAAAGCCTACCTTGTTGGTAATGCAGTGTTTGTAAAGCCCTGTTACAATTTCAATGTTGCCGTGATTCGTGAATTCAGTTCTTAATATATCTTAACAAAGTTTGTTTTATTTTAATATTTTTTTTACTTCATTCAATACGTCTTTATATCCCCGCCATCAGTTGCCCTGAGCGCATTACAGTTTTTTTAACCGAATTTAATGCAGAACGTTATGCACAACTAGTGAGGAGCAATAGCTAGCGTTTCAAACGTCTACACCAGTGGTTCCAAAACCTCGGCCAATGTAACGATCTAATATGGTCCGCTGAACTCGAAAGTGAAATAGTTTAACACCTCATGTATTTTCGTTCTAGATACCGCCAATTGTTACATCATTATAACAGTTTAAGCGCGTGTATATTTGTAAGAATTTAAATATATCGGTATATCAATTATAAGTAGCGGGTCGGACCCCTTGCGGGCGCGAATATCCCTCCGCTTCTAATTTTCGCTCCTGTTTAATCAACTTTAGGGACCACTGGTCTACACAGACAAACTTCAGCGTGGCACTGAATTGATCATTTATATTTTTAACGCTTTCAGATCGATCTCACGTTATGTTACAATTGAAAACGTCATTCACGCCCAACGCTTCTTAAGCTGTATAGTTCCATCATAATTAATTGAACGTGTGGTTGCTATAGCAACGATTACGCAGTAATAATGCACAATTAGCCTAAAGCTAGAATATATATTAACGTCAGTCTATAAACGGCACGTTTTCTATTAATATGTGTCAATCATTCATGCACGCGCTAGCGTTAGTACTTGCTGATCATTGGCGCAAGAATTAACAAATCTTTTTAACATCCTAATCCGATCGCGCCGACCCCCTTCAAGCAGAGCGCGTATCTGCAAGGATTATTTGCCAAATAAGAATATACTACAATATCCTATTACTTTGGTAATTCAGAATTTTATATTACAATCAATATCGGGTACTCCTGTAGTATGTGTACCAGATTGGGGTTAGGCCATAATTTTATTCCAATTTTAGTTACAAGTTCGGGGACTGTCTGTATTAGCGAAGTGAATATACCACCTGTCCATAGGTCTCAGTCCCTTTACACAACTTGATGTAAAATAGGCGTAGCCATGGGATCTCTCTCTTTTGATGCAAGTTGACCTTTATATTGGTTCCATTACATTTGAAACCACGTACATTTTAACCCATGACAATTGCACCTGTTTGCTATTGCACCTATGGAATTTTTTTTGTTTCACGGATAGTTAAACCCATACTAACCCTAACCCATGGGTTTTAGCACCCGCATATAGATTGAACCCGTGGATATACGCATGGGTTCAAATGTACATGGGTTCAAATGTACGGTCACCCTTTATATTATGATAATGCACTTTAGAAATGTAAAAAAAAAAGCCTCAAGCCTATAGAAAACCCACATTTTCCGGCCTTCGGTCGGACCAGCTGGCTGTTACGGTCTAACCCGGCAATTAGAAATTTCAGAAACCCCCTCTTTTAAAAATTCCTGAGCCACGACCCCTGCAGTCAGGCAACATGCACCTGTGCAGTATTGTGTTTTGTGAAACGTCTGTCGCAATATTCTTAACTAACAGGCGCTTTTTCTCAACCCTCAATTACACGTAACTGATAACGACGTAAAGGCAGGTATGGATTGTTATGCAGATCTAAACGCTTTGGAAATGTAATCGGTCGAAAGGGTCCAAATTATTTCAAAATTACAATGAAAATAGATTGTAATTTGTAATCATGTGTAGTCTGACATATTCCTTGCTCATTGTTAGTTACATAACTCAGAGGTTTGTAATTGGCCACGTTGGACAACGAATATCTCGCTTATCAGATTAAATTGTTAGCTTTATTACGCATTTGTATTAAAATGGAATTCCGCTGCATTTATCTCATACCAACTGCAAACAAACTGTTGACTTAGTAACAGGAACACGTGAAACTGTTTCATCCGAATAATACAACCGTCTACTATGGACCCTAAATAGTAAGCAACAAGTAAGTATTCATTAAGAGGTTGTAGCCGTAAGTAATAATGTGTATTTTGTTTTATTTTCATAAATTTATTGTGGGGGCTCCGTAAATAATTGCTAAGCTCTTCGTGGTTTTCATAACACCGAATGTTTGAGAACCCCTGGTATAAGGGAGTGTATTATTCGGATAATATCGCTAATTGAAACTAAAATTATATGTTACAAAATAAAATACAATTTTGAAAGAACACAGTGCACTTCTATACATCTACACAATTTAAAACTGTTAAACCGTGACAAATTATATTTGATCAACAGTCAATGCGATGTTTTGTCGCAATAACTATTTACTCAAAAAACAACAATATGAAATTCAGATGCATGCTCAAATTCAAATACTGTATGACTAGAAACCCGTGACGACAGTAAAGTGCGATGACCATGATATGCAGTTGCATAGTAAAGCAACATTCCGCTCGCCAAGCTAAACTATGATTTCATAAACATTTCAGTTAGAAATAAAAAAGCAGTGTGTCCATTTTAATTGAAATGCGTTGAGCTAGGGTAACGATCGTCAAATTTACGAACATACAATGCTATTTCTTATTTCAAAAAAATTGATTTGCTAACGTCTTAAAACCATACAGAATATTGCAGCCTTTAATAACAACGCGTAGTACCGTGGGTAGCTACGTAACTAACCGTGCTTCGATAATTATAATACCACAAAAACCAACTAATTAACGAACTATTCTGTCATTATTCCTACATTCCTAAATATATTTTCGACCGCAATGTTGTTACTGTTGCATATAAATACCCTCTTCCAATAACACCACAAAGCGTATCTCCGCAAATGTACTTAAATTCTAATACAGCTAAAAACCAAAATGAAGGCTTAACTCTACTGTCAGTATTCCTACATTCACAAATATAAACCTACAACCACATGCCTCCTTGAATCCAAGCTCTAACTAAGCTAAATAATTCACGTAAAACAAAAGCTAAAATTAGATTTACATATCATTTAATATATACGTGAATTAAAAACGAGAATAAATCTTTCAAAATTTGCTTTTCTTCTGAAATACGCCAGGTAAATCGAGTCGCCTGCATTATTGAATAAGGCCGTTGTGCACTGCAACGGCGTCAGCAGACGATCAATAATTATCAATTCACAATGTACACTATGACGTCATATAAGCATGCGTTATTCAACGGACGACGTGCACGAGGCTCACACAATAAATCAGACATATGTTGTTTGAGACGGCGCAACAATTGTGAACGCTTAGAAATGGCTGTATATGCATCACGATGCACCTGAAATGCATAATTCTCTATTTTTGGCGCTCGGAATTGACTAATGCGCACAATTATCCGCGTTATGGCAACGAAAATTCTGCGTATAATGAGGCCTGGGGCTAATTATCACAAACGCTGAAGCAGGTTTACTAAAAATGCAAATAACAAATATTTAAATTTTTAACAAATATTGAAAGAAGTGAACCTGTGACTGAATTATATGTCCATTCCAAGAAGCATTGCATTGATTCCGAATATATTTTAGTTCAAAGGTTAAAGAAATATCCAATATCGACGAAAATTATTTTTTATTCATCTGATTATCATAACAACAAACTGAATAACAACAAGATGTTAGCAAAGCAATTCATATGCCCACTTCGAATTCAATAATTTATGCAATAACTGACTTTCTGTGTACTAATAATGCAAGCTTAAAATCAATCTGAATAAAACGCCCTTATTTTTGAATGACTGTTGTGGTCTTGATCTAGCGAACCTTCATTAAACACCGAGCAACCTAATATTCCAAACTGAGTAATTTAAAAATTGTATTCACACACGATGCATTGAGTGCAATATAAAAATATGACAAGATACATTACACAAAAATAGTAAACGCGGTTTCAAGAAATGCAATAAATATTTTCTGCTTTTGTATTATTTTGAGTTTTGTTCCGATAAATAGCGAAGCATAAAGCAATTTTCTGTGTCTGCCAGCAATGGCCTGCATTGTTACTTGTCCTACATGTTAGACATTCAATTTTGCCTCTCGCAGTCAGTGCATAAGGATATACTAATACATAAACATACAGATAGTGAGAGAAGCAGTAGTTAACGACATTCTACACTCATAACATTTTCATATTGCTGTTTTAATTCTTGCTATTTCATCGTTACATCAGTGCATGCAGATCCGCCAATGCGAATGCAGAAAGAAATAATTTTCGTCAACTGCTTTCCTTGGTAACTGTGCTTATTCGTTTCGTTTATTGCTTTAGTATCCTTACAAGCAATGTATACATTACGAATGCATGGAAAGAGAAACAGTTATACGTTTTTCAAACTGACAAAAAAGCAAGCTGATAAAACTATAAATCAGACAAGAGTTCAAAATTCGTCAAACATCACAATAAATACACAATATAAAACTACGGAATTCCTCCTTACTCAAGAAAGACGATACAAACTAGTCAATAGGAGTCTACGTAGCAGAATATCAAATATACTACTATTGTCTCGAGCGACGGTACCGCGAACACCCAACACCGCATTGACAACATATCGCTCGACCTCTCACACAGCGATGACGTACCTTAGCATTAAATATTAATGGCCTGTCATTTACAGAACGTATTTTCTGACAATCGTATCCACAAACGATCTGCATGTCTGGCATTATATTGTTATTTCATTTCCAATGCAACGTTGCTTTAGCCTACAGCCGCACGGATGGGCAAGCTTTTCAAAACTGGCGGGCCATACAAGTGCGACCAAAAGTTACATTTCATGAATAATATTTACAGCGTTATAAAAGCAGCAGTGGCTTACAATAATCCTGGTGTCAAAACTAAATTTAATCGCAATATTAACATTGAGTTCATTGAGTTCTTTTTTAGCCTAACCTCAAAATTTGGTTTTAGTTTGGTTGTGGCAGAATCGGGTGGGCCAGATTGAATTATCCAACGGACCGGAATTGGCCCGCGGGCCGTAGTTTGCCTATGTCAGCTATGGCGGTATGTAATAATTTTTTAAAACTGAATTACGATCAACTGATAAAATTGTACAGTTATTTCTAGAAACGTAACAGTCAGTACGTGTCAAAGTATAGTTGCGCCGAACCTTGTTGGAAGTAAAGGTGCGGGTCACTTATACAAGTCTCTCATATAGGTTTTTGATGCAAAATCAAATCAGAATAAAACTAATGTGATGCTCACACTTGCAATCTGGGTTCAGAAGTCGAAATTCAGTACTGCATACTTGCAATGGCGATGAAAAAGGTCAAAATTTCCACAGAAACTTGGAAGTATTTTCGACGTTCTACCAACTCAGGCATTTATACGCTAAAGTTTCTGTTAACAAAGTTTGGTTTTCTAGTTCGGAGCTAAAATTGGAGTCGAATTTTTTACAAACGTAGTCGATTTCGCCGACTCCATAGCCGGGCTTGAATGATATCAATTTCTGAATAGCTTGCTTCCATATATTTCTAAATCGGATAAGCTAATTTTGCATCAAAGCTATGATAGGTGAGAAACTTAGTATTTCAATACGCAAATAGTATTTTGATTTAAGTGGTTCTATTAGTCCTACAGAAACTTTAATAATAATAAATCCGAGTTTCACATAAATGCTTTTTGACTATCAATATGAACTCTACAGTGCAGTAAATGACCAAACAGTCGGTCATACAGTTTTCTTGGCACTCACTGTAGGTCTTTTTTAAAAATCACCTCAACTACCTTAAGAGATTCAAATTAGATAAATCTATTACAGCTTTATCAAAGAGCAGAGACCTTTTTGCAACTGTCAATTCCAAACTTAGTACACGGGATATTGAGTCATTAAATGAGTTACTGTCTTCGTCATTTCTTTTGCACAAGTGACGAAATATTTTCCAAAGTCGTGCGAAGACTCACATGAGTTGTGAAACAATTTTCTCGTAAAGATGAGGTTATAATTTTCATATTAATCTCGTGGTAAGAAAAAGCCTATCGGTTACTATTCTATGCCAGTCGTTCGTTTCAGATCAACATTACGACGTTGTCACAGTCGATAAGGAAATACCATTGATATGGCGAGGAATATAATCACCGTACAAATGGCCTCCCCAATATAGGGCTATTGCGCTGCCATATTGATGCAGGTTAGGAAGAAAAGTTAATATATTGCCCCAATCGCTATTCGAATGGCCTCCTCTACAGAGCTGCCATATAAACAGTATGTTAGATATAGTCCGCTCAATGACCGTCCATTTGAACCCATGCGTACATCTTCGGGTACAATCTATATGCGGGTGCTAAAACCCATGGGTTAGGGTTAGTATGGGTTCAAATATACGTAAAACAAAATGAATTTCCATAGGTGCAATAGTATGCAGGTGCAATTGCCATGAATTCAAATGTACGTGGGTTCAAATGCAATGGAACCGTCACGATCTAACTTGGCAATTAGAAGTTTCTGAATCACCCATTTGAAAATTCTTGGCTACGCCCCTGATGTATGGTCCCGATCGCCATTCAATTGGCCAACTTAAGAAGGGAGTCCAGCGGCGGCGCCTTACATATAGACAACGGATTTAATTTGTAGGACAGTTACACAAGCCCATTGTATTAAACGATCTGCAGCTCGGTCTTTGTAAGTAAAAAAAGATCTAATGATATGATCTGACCTCCACGGACAAATTTCGACTTTTCCAATCAGAAAAATTTTCATTATTTTTTCATAAGTCTAAATAAACATTTGGCGTTAGCTTGGTAAACTAGGGGACATATCATTGTCTTTTCACCTCGCAGACGAACTTATCAATATTTGATACCGGAAGATTATGATATAACAATTATTATATAAACAGTGGGATATGACGTAACAGACGTGGTTATCAATCAATCTCTATCAAAAACTCCCCGAGGATTTGGAAGGAATCAGGAAAACGAATAGACTATGAAATCATAAACAACCGTCCCGCCAAAAAAGCTTTCTTCTATGGCGACATAGTTTGCAAAACAGACAATAATCGAAATGGTTGCCATTGCAGCAAATATCAGAATTTATACGCGGAAGTGACAAATTTACAGAAAAAATAATAATTTCGATTGCCTAAAATTTTTAAATGGATTTTGTTTCAATATATAGTACCCAATTCGCTGTTTTAGGGACCAATGAAATTCGTCAACGTGAGAGAATAAAATTGGCGAAAATGTGAATTTTGAGCCGCTCAATGAGGCTGGACCCAGCCCCAACCTATTTGGCCCACGTTCCCTTACCAGGGAAAAATTTGTCGTTTTGATGAAGAATTTTGCTTTGTATTTGCTGTAGTAATATTTATATTTTTGGTTGTTTATTATTACTGGAATACTTATCTATGCACACATTATAACTACTTAAACTGTAGAAAAGCAGGAGTGCGACTTGTGCATAACACTAGCTACGATTTCATTGAACATTAAATGAATAAAAAAGTTTTTTTTTACATAGTGAGGCAAGAATAAAGAATTCCGAAATAGGCGGAATTAGAAATTTAACAAAAAGGTTGGGAATCGTATGAGATTCAAGAGTCTTGCTGCACACTAACACAAATATACATCTGTAGTTAGTTGAATGGACTATGTATGTCTGAAGAAGTCTGACCTTGGTCAGATGAAACGTTACAGAAATATATTTGTGTTAGTGTGCAGCAAGACTCTCTAATAACTTAAAATAGATATTTTTACTCTTGCTACAGCCCTACAGCACCCTTGCATTATACGTATACGGGGATCCACCGGCACAAAAGCATAGATGAAGGATAAGTAGTAAGTCTCGAAAAAACAAATCATTATTACAACTATTTACAAGGTTGGGAATCATATCCATCGCGCAAACAGTTCGTGCAACTGTAGTGCAAATGCTATTGAATTTACACGATTATTAACAGCATCGTACACATCTGCGCACACCCAGCGTAGTTTCCGTTCTTGTACAAAGGCGGAAGGAAATACGTTGCCAGATATTAGTATCATTTTACATCACAAAATGCATTAAAGGAAACAGGCAGTGCGTAGGCAGCTTACATTAAACAACGCATAATGCTATCGTCATTCTATAGGGTGGAAATCAAGTATTCGCTTAAAACAAGGCCAAAGACAAGCGATAACAAGCTTTAACTCCATGGGCGATACTCGAAAAATCAAGTATTCGCTCAAAAAAAGACCAGGGGTGACCAGGTTTTTTGATCACGGATCATAAATTTGACTCACCCAGACTGGCGGGTCATATAAGTGTGACGTAAAGAGTTCTATTTTATGGACAATATTTACAGTGTTACAAAAGCAAAAGAGGGAAACAATCGCAATCTCAACACGCAATTTCAACTAAAACATCAAAACTTGGTATCGCTGCGGCTGCATCAGGCGGGCCAGATTAAATTGCCCAACGGCCCGAATTTGGCCCGCGGGCCGCAGTTTCCCATGTTGACTATAGACAATCGGTAGCGGATACGTAAAGATCTACATGTCTTTGGGAAGAGTGAACTGTAATTTTGCGATGAAAAATTCTGCAGTACAGCAAAATTACTTCATTGTCGAGGTTCTTGCAATAATGAGGCAAAGATGTGGTGATTTAATTCGAACTTTGCATGAACTTCAACTGTTGGCAAATAAAACTATTAACTGTTGCAGAAGACAAACATGCCGCAGGTATCAATTTGTCATCTGTGAAATTAATTTAGCGGCTTCTGTACGTGACAAAAAATGTCGTATTGGAGATAAAAATACACAGAATTTTGAACTACACAATCTTGAATTAGAAATATCGTCCTCGCCTTAGACGTGGGGGTGTTGCCATGCCAATAATATGCAAATTTATGATTGCATGTCTCAAATTGGTAATTTATCATTGTCATCATGTGAAAATGTCACTTGATTGCACAAGAGTATTGAATAATAAAAATAATAGAGACCTAAATGTCATTTCATTGAACATAATATTAGCGTGTTTCGGTGTCTCTTGACGGTTTTGCACGCTTTAGCGTGTTCGCATATGGTTTTAGCGTGTTTTTGGCGGTTTTCTACAGTTATTGAACGTTGTAACATGTTTTTTGGTTATATTCAACATTAACAAGTAAATTAGCATTTAACAATAAAAATTATTTAGGCGTTAACGGTTATTGCTAAATTTAGTTGAAAAAACACCCACCTACGAACGACATTTTACAGTAACAAAAAATCACTGAGAATACTGCTTATCAAACAGAGACACGATAAATACTTATGTCTGTAATTTACTCATTATTTTTCACTGCAATGCTGTTCGATTTCCATGCCAGATAAACGAAAAAGTGCATGTGAAAACCGGTTTAGAGTTTTTGAAGAAGGTGCAGGGAGCAAGAACCTCTGATGCAGTACAGACATAACGTAACAAATCGTTGCACTTGATAAATCAATCAACGGAAATTTTCTTGTTTGTACAGGGTTATTATTTGTTACGATCATTATTGTAATTTGCTTGTCGATAAAGTGTGACTTTGGTCAGACCTGGCATGAGCAATGTACGGTCCGCGGTACAAATCCGGCCAGTTGGGTAGTAATTCAATCTGGCCCGCCAGATATTGCCATAACCAAACTAAAACCATATTTTTACTTTTTTTCTGCTAAAAAATAGCTCAAGGAATTTGTTGAAATTGCGATAAAATTTTGGCACGAGGCTTATTTTTTTCCGCTTTTGTAACACTGTAAATATTGTTCACGAAATGTAACTTTTTGCGTCACACTCACGTGGACCGCCAAACTGGGTCGGACATGCCCACACCTGACTAGCCCCAATATAGAGTAAAGGTTGGGAAACCGCCTATAGTGAAAACGTTTTACTTGCGGTAAATTATTTGCTAAATAGCGCTAAGAATACATGGATCGTAAACGAAGTGTTACGATTGGTTATGCAAACATAGTTAAGCATTAGGTGCCTCCTCCATGTATGCGCCCAATGAGATTTTATTTGACCACTGTCATAAATTATCTCTTGAGAAATAAAAGTATTAAAACCTTATTAGCCAGCATAAATACCAAGAATGAATCGAATAATTTACTATTACGAATACATTTTAAAATAATATTTTCGACCATACAGATGGAATATTTTATAAATTGTATAATATTTAATAAAAAACACACAGAAGTCGATTTATATTCAATGAATTTGTATTTGGAAATACAAAGAAGTTCAGATGAACAGTGAACTCTATTTTTATATTTATAAATTAATCGAAAGTCTCTTCGATAATGTTCTGAAACTGTAATTTCTCAAAATAATAACTTTTGGTAAAACTTTGCTGAATTATTTCTCAAATTAAGAATTTAAAATGTCGAATATATTCAATTTCAAATCGACTTGTTTTGAATATCCCCTCTCCCCCAACAATGTTTTAAAATATATATTTCAGCGAAGGGCAACACTCGCGGTCGAAGGTAAACAAATAACGAAATGTCGTCGTCCGTAGTGTGTCATCTTCATTATTTCGTCATAATGAAATATTTGTTCGTCAACCGGAAAAAATATCATGTTATTACCTGAATTACGTGTAACGGTATCAAAGTCCTTTTGTATCACGAAACATGATTTTAACTCAGAGAAGACTGGAGTTGAAATGTTTAACTTATCGTATCGCGGATTAACATCTTATGTGGTGGTTGCTTTAATTAAGCAGTGGCTTTCAACCTTTTATTTCGCGGCCCACTTTTGTTGCACAAAAAATTGTGTGGCCCATTGAATTTCTCATGCAGGAGGAAAGCTATGAGAAAAACAAGAAATTCGCGATGATGGACAATTTATAAAATAATTAAAATGAGAATCACAGAGCCCATAAGCAGCAGCACAATTCATTTCAATCAAAGTTTAACTAATTTATCATTAACTCTGGCAATTTTTAACAGGTATCAGGCCCACCTGGAAATGTGGCCATAGCCAACTGGTTGAGATCATTCTTTGAAGTAAGTAAAACGCAACTGATGGTTACTTTAAACCAAGGGTTCCCAAGCTTTTTTCAGGACGACCCCAAAGACAACTTCCAAGTGTCCAGTGCGACCCAGGCCAATATATATTTTTTTCATGAAACTTTAGAGCTTTTTCACTGGACTTTTGAGATTGGTCATGTTGTGGTATTAAGTAAAATAAGCTAAAACCAGACAGTGATGTCACAATAAGCACCTACATTTTTTTTATAGCATAAGCATAGAGCGATGCCTATGGGCCTGTTTTACAGTAAGCCATGGTACAAACTGCTGAATTTTACATGGTTTGTCAAATCTCAGATGTTTTGTACATCCATCCTCTACCATACCTCAGCGACCTCACCGACCCCGTGGGCCGTGACCTGTTTGCGATCCTACCTACTTCGTAGGGTCTAAAATGAGATTTAAACTTGAGAGACTTGGGTATAATGTTTTACTTAAAAGTACATACTAACCAATAACGTATTATGCGGTGGTCGCTATAAGTTAAACAGAGCATGTAGTCACTATGTGTGAAATTGGCCAACTACTATATAAAAGACGGTTTCAATTAGGAATTGAAATGTTTGAAAATGGCAACACAACCGACAGTTACTTTGAAAAATCGTCAAACGAACACAGTATACAACTTCAATTATATAATTTTAAAGGAAGTCTCTAGTCTAGAGAGAAGTAAAATGCAGCAGTTAACGTAAACAAAACGTTTAATATACTACATACATAAGGAATATTAACAAATTTTCGCGCTTTGCAAGTTGCCCGTTTTATAGAAGACCACGTTTCTCTTACACGTTTCAGGCGAGGTGCAAAGCGTAGCGTTTGCAGATAATCTGCTAACGGAAATTATGACAATTACACCAAGAATAATTGCAATACTAAAATCTAGATATAGAAAACCATTCGATTCGTGTATCTCTAGATATTTGCGGTATCTTTATAACAGGCGTTATGGGGGCGAAACTTTTCTAATTCGAAACTGTATTTAAACCCTCTTTGAATATAAGATACCAGACTTAGAACCGGTATAATCTGCGTCATAGTGATCCCTTGGGAGCCGTTAAAATCATTAAAACTTAGCGTCGTCATGTTAGACTCCTCACCGCATGACGTCGGCTAATGTAATTTATTGACCGCGGGCATTTAAAGAATCGAATATGGCTTGCTTTCAAGTTACAGATTCTGTTCTTTGCAGGAATGCGTAGTAGGTATGAAAACGCACTGACTGAATATATTCGAAATCTGTTGTTATGAGCATTTAAGGGTCGTTCAACTCCCGCTGTCAAAAGGAGTTTCACGTAATCGAACGATGCTTACTTGCGAATCAACGAAAAATCTATACATTAAAAAATTTAACTAAACTGATGTCGAACTGTGCCGCAGTTCGCTGTAATTACGCGCCTTATCGGGTTTTTACTCCCCAAGGTACGGATATGCAAATTTTAGCTCACCATTAAACCAAAATCGAGGTCAATTCGTTTCCTAACAATTTGACGAATTTACTGCTCAAACTATTAACCAGCAGCTGATAGTATTAGTCTTCATATTCATTTGTACATATTGAGAAATTGCTTTATCGTATTTGTGGTCCTTCACGACATTGTCTTATCTACATATTCGAGGTTTAGTACATGACCGCCGTCTAAGATGCTCCCGATTGATTCAAAATACGGGAGGCCGTCACATTTTGATCAAATATAAATACATTTCCATTCTATCTTCAACAGACATATCACGTCATCCTTTCACATGATACAAACGTCATTAATCTAAGAAAGCGATAAATTCTTCATCGCGTTGGTTGAACAAATATCGGTTTTGTAATGTAAACGTACAATCGAAAAATCCCGCATTCTTGAACGGGACAAGAAGTAAAGATCAATCAACTCTTTTTAAGCATCTCGATAGACTACGTGGAATTCAATAGCTCACAACTGTGTTTACCTGAGTATTTTTTATATTTTTTTATTGTATTTAATGTATTTACCTGAGATGATTCAAGTTCGAGTCAATCGACATTTTTAATGCTTAATTCACGTCATGTTTTTTGGAGTGCCAGCAGCGTTTGGTACCTCAGTGTCCACCCGTATAATTTCGCTCCGAAATTACCTGCTTTGCTCCCAAGCTAAGCAAATTTTCATATCGAGTTTTTCTCGGTATGGCTCCGCATAAGAACTGCTCCTATACCTAGAATAACCCTTTCTTTTCAAAGGTCAGAAACTGTGCTATAAATAGCACTGGGCACAAAACACTTAACGTTCCATCACTCTTTGTCACTCCACTAACCGGGGATGTGAAGTAGAGAGGAAACAAAATTGATATTTCCAGAATACCAAACTGTACGATACACTTATACACAGGTTGTGGAAATTTTTCAACTCATGAAATAACAGCGCACTGGAAAGAAAATTTCACTCATAAAAATTACATAATGAGAGAAAACTATTATGCATAAATTACCATTGGAACACTCAGGCCGATACGTTTAACCGCGGGTTCTAAAGCTTTTTGAACTCACGCTGAAATGACTTTTGTATGCATCTTAATATTACGACGCCTTCAGAAGCAAATTCACTTTATTGACATTAAATAACAAGGAAATTTTTTTATTATACATGCTTATTTATAACACACTCAATTTTAAAACACATAAGCGATCATAACGCGGCTGATTTCCGAGATATGCTACGCTCTTTTCGACGTTAATTTCATCTTAATAAAGCCTAAGTCTTAAGTGCGGGCAAGAATAATAAATACTGGTACCATTTTTTGCAAAGGAATCGACATGTAACGCACTCTTAATTATCTCCCAACGCGCAGATTGAAAATCACTGCCCCGTGAATGAAACATAAAGTAACAAGCAGCGACTTTACAATAGCCTTGAACTATTACAAAACTGATTATAAATTTATGAGCTCAAACACATAGTGCTAAGCCGGTAAACAGCATTCGGCGTAGAAGGTTAAATATATAGGTTAAAGTATATAGTTCAAGGGTGGGCAATGTTTTTGATCCAGGGGCCAAAAAATTTGCCCATCAGACTGGCGGGCCATGTAAGTGTGACGTGAAAAGTAACATTTTATGAACAATATTTACACTGTTACAAAAATAAATGCGAAAACAAAGAGCCTCGTGGTAAAACTAAATTTAATCGCAATCTCGACAACTTCCTCAAGAAATTTTTTAGCTAAAACATTTCCCTCAAACATAAGCTCAAAATTTGGCTTTAGTTTGGTTGTGACAGCATCAGGCCGTCCAGATCAAATTACCAAACGGGCCGGATTTGGCCCGCGTTGTTTGCCCATGTCAGGTATATACAGTTTTCTTAAGTGTGAAAACATCCCATTAAACACTAAATAAAGCAGTCTGTCAACATGCCTTGTTCGAAGCTAAAGCGTAAAAACATACATAAACAAAGTCTATTTTCGTACTGTCTGCTTAAACTAAAAACGATCACACAATCATGTGTTATCAGTCTCTACCTTGTTTTCCGATCATGAGTACTCACAAGAGTTTGACAAGTGCTTCAAGTAGGAAGCCGATTTACAATAGTAATCTGTTGCTGATACGACATACTACATGTACGGGTTGAGTATCCAATATATCCACACTTAGTGAGGTAACCATACCGTGTTATGTCATCCATCATGCTACTGACACGCAACGTGATTTGTAACTAACGGATTATAAATTAAAATATACCTGAAATGGACAAATTACAATATATGTTACAATGTTAGTTTAGAAAATGACTTTATAATTTGCGAAAAAAAAAGTCTCCCACGAATCGCCACATATGACACATAAGTCAATGTAAATGTCAAGTTTATATTATTTAAGTTTATAAGTCAATTACTGACTTTTAATAGTAATAAGAAAATCATAATTCACAACAGAAACTAAAAATCACCGTTCCTACCGGTTTATATAAGAAGTCTTGCACGCCAACGTTTTTGTTATTGAAATTGATCGAAGTTTTTACAGCCGGAGCCAAAATTATTTTAACTCGTAGTCGAAAGTCCAGCGGACATTTTTTCCGATTGCACGACCCTGTTTTAAACGTTCCTTTGAATAGCATTAAATGTCTACTATACTTTAAACTACATCTTTCAGGCATTCGTATAAACAATATCTGGTGAGCGGCACTGGGAAAATCAGTCAGTATTAGAAACCATAATATGCATGATCAACATAATCTCAACACGCGGCTGTAACCAAAAACCCATAAGTATTTGAAAAACTAAACATCGAAGCTCTTAAAATTCATAGAAAAGCAAATACAAGACCGGCTTTTATGACTTATGTAAACAGATGGTCAAGAATCAGCTTTCAGTATTAAAGAGAAATTACTTGAAGAGAATTTCTCTTCGCAAATCTCACCACAATACAAACTCAAAGGTGTTTAGACGGACAATTCATAAAGGAAATTTGTTTCCGGGTGGTTTATAGCAATCTGGATCAAACTAAGACGATAGATAATGAGGAACACACGATCGGCACTTTTTGTATTTTATTGGTATTGAAGTATAACCTGGCATATAAACTCATCCCCTAAAACGGTGAATTTATAAAAATTTGAAAATAAGCGAACACTACAAATCGAAACACGAACTAACCACCTATCACAGCGAATGGTTGAAAAAGAGAATTAGTGCAAAAAGAGTTTTGCCGAATTGCTAGTGCGATCCATTCAAAACATTACTTTCATTATTTATGGTTTATTAAGACAGCCTATCCCTGCCTTTGTATTGGTGAATCCGTATCCAGCGACTGCAATAACACTGCAGCAAGAATCGAAATGACATCGACAAGTTGAAGAGTCTTGCAGAAACTTTCACAACTTTTTTCTCGACTAAACTACTGACTAAGAAAGTGGGACTTTCTTTACGGAACGTTAGTTAGAGTGTAAAACTTTGGAAAATATAATGCAATATTTTAAATCACGTATTAATTTTGGAGCAGAGTAGAAAAACAAGTATTTGTATATCCCTTTGCAAGAGGTGATTGATATCAATCAATTATGTTCATCATAAAACGTGCCCACTTTCCATTAACTGATCGTTCAATTAAACGGACTTTGATTCGTGAGTGTACGCACAGGTTCAAAACGTGAATGTAATCAAAGGAAACTAGTAAATTATATTTCATTAGATCTCACATCGAGACAGTATTCAGAATGTGCACGTCCATGTCTCTGATTGTTTGTTTTCTAGAATTGTTACTTTGTAATTAATTTTGAATATTCTTTATGAATCAATCTCTGTCAAGTTGAGATATGTACCGGTATTTACAATGCAAAATGTAACATTATTTAATGAAATTCTTTTAAAAACAAAAAGCATATTTCGAATATATGATTCGTCAATTCATTCCTTTTTAAATAGTTTCAATTTAGATTTGGCATGAACTAAAATTGTTTGAACAGCGATTCTGTGCGTAACAAAAACCACATATTTACAACGTGAAGGTTTTCGAACGAACCATATTTATTCTACTTTTTACTCTAGAAGGCTAGAGGGTAAGAATATCCAGATCTCGAATAGATTGGTATTTTTTTCAAATGGTAATGGTAAATCGTAATTAATTTTGATTTTAAGTACTCTAAACAGATCAGTTTTACAACAAGATTTTTGAACAGAATTATTTCATATTTCATTTCATTGGACTTCTCAAACTCACAATTGATCGCTAGCACTCAGTGAAAGCACAGGCGCTTGAGACATCAACAAAATTGATATCAACATTAACGTTCAAACAAAATCACAACCACTCATTAACAACACTAGACACTAGACAGCAAATTATTACATAAAGCAACAACTTAATTTCTGAGACAAATAGAAAGTGGGAAACTATGAAGTAGAAACTGAGCCGCTAATGTTAATAGGTCAGCAGTTTCACATGTTTAGTTGTTCATAATGAAGCAACGTCACGAAATTTTCCTATAAGTGTATTCTGTTATAAATGAATGGATTTTGAACTAATCCTGATAATATTTCTATGTTATTCAACAATAACACAAATACAACGTATTTCTATTTCTCATCTGAACGAAGTTAGTCTTCTTCAGACAAACGGCAACAACATTTTTGCATTAGTGTGTGCATACGGATCCAACAGTCCTAAAGCATAGTTAAAGAATAGACAGTTCGTCTAACAACATAGATAACCTTACATTTTTGGGAGTTGTGCGTAAAAAATGATTATGTGTAGGGTTTTCTAAGCGAATCGAATACTTCGAATCGAATTAAAAATTATTCAAATCGTTTTGCGAATTACCGTATTTCTGAATCGTGTGGTCAAAATAATGATCGAAAGACGGTTCTTCGAAGCGTTTAGAAAACATCGATTTCGCATCCTCCCAGCGTTTTTAAATTTCCACAACTTCTAAAGACATCGAGGTAGTAATTACGAAGATATGAAATTTTTGGAAAAACCGATTATCATTTAAAATTAAGTAATGTACGAGAGGTTAATCCGGTCTATATTTTACATTGACGGCATGCGCTGTCGGAATGGGTTACGCATGGACGATTCAGTTTTACTTTGGCTGCGATTGCACGAACGTGTAGTAATGTGTCAAAAGTTTGAACAACAACTTTCGCTTTAGACAGAAATAAGATGACTAGTTTTGCACAGACAAAGTTCTAGGCGAAGTCAGTTTTTCTTCTCGTCAGTCATTTATTCACAGATAAGCTCTAGTCTAGAAACTTGGTATTTCAACTCGTTTTCGTTCTGCAGTCACATCAATCCTAACTGTCCTATCCTAACTAGAAATCTGAAATGCTACATAACGTTTTTAAAAGTATTGTGTAGAATGTAGTCAAACGTATTTAATTTGAACGAACTGAATTCAAATTTTTATGCGATTTGAAAAATAAGTCATAGAAAATACCACATACCTTTTTCGCGACCTGACTTTATTTCAGTCAATTCAAGTTTATGTTAAAGTTAAGCTAATAAGAAATTTCACATCTTTGCCCCAATAAATCTAATCGGAATATTTTTAATCCTAATTATTTGTGAAATATTTGCTTAACGAACTCTAAAAAGATTATTTTACTGGTGGACGCATAGCTTGCTGGTTGAGCTGTTTATGTATTTTTTTTTATGTACTATTTTTCCTCTTCTGAAAATCTACACTTTTGCAGCTCAATTATGGTTTATGCCAAATTTTACGATAAAAATAGCGTAGTTTATGCACAACTGCACAAGGCTCACTGAATCGACTTAGTTTACTGGCGGACGCATAACTTATCCCTCGGGTTAAGATACTATCTATTATTACTCATAAGCGGCTCTCGCACAAACCGTAACAATCGCTGAGTAAAACACAAACAGACAAAAGAATAAAACTATGGGATAGCTCGTCACACCTGAATAATCGCGGCTCTGTCGCTTACGCATCTACATTTGCAATGTGACGCAATAAAACACAGACGATTGTAAACATCTAGACGTATGACGTAAAATCAAGACGCGGGAACCGATTTGTTTGTTTATTTTATAAAACTTTCGTGTTGTTGTACTGTATCACGACTCACATTTTTAACTTTTGCTTTCGAAATCTTAGATATTAATAATACAATATCGACAATTTTATTAGGGCAATTTACATTTAAAACATTAAAAGAACAAGTCTTAATTAACATAAAACAATGCGATTGATTGACTGTCAACAATGCTATATTTTTCGTCAATACTGTATTTTCCGAGGTATCAGTATACCAAAATAGTATGATGTTTAGAGGTCATGTTTATTTCACTTACAAATGCGAATGTTGATTCACACGTTTTAACAACATCAACCTAATTTCCCCCCATATAATCAGTATTCCAGTTGAAATGAATTTAAAAAATGTTCCTTTTTAAGAAAACTGATTTAAACCTTACTCAAGTTATTTAGAGTAATGTACTTCAGCTTTTGTCTATAAACTTCAATCAAACCGGCGAAGATATTTTGCGAAAGCAAAACCATAAATAACTACTATTTTGCTGACCTTTATATTAGATCTAATTTAAGAAGTACGAGCTAAATAAACCTACTTATTAACGTAGAAATTACGAGAAGACATAATTATTCCATAATAAGAATGCGCGGTTGTTAAAACTATTTATAAAGCACGTTCTACAAGCGAAACAAGCCATGAAAAATGACAAGCGTACGTCAATGCACACACGCAATGCGTAGCGTAGTTTTGCTGATAGCCGTTGGCTCAGTTTCAAAATAATGTGACCTGAGTAAAGTGCCAGAGTTAAAGACCGGTCTACCCGATCGATTTTCTATATATACTGGCGGTAAATTTGACGACCAAAAACCTATTTCTATAACCAAGTAAACATTATTATTTTTTATATGGTGGCTTGAAGCTTGATGAAAAATGCAGATGTAGTGGTGGCGAAATAATAGGACAACACCAA
The DNA here is from genome assembly GCF_964204865.1 of Styela clava. NCBI lineage: Eukaryota > Metazoa > Chordata > Ascidiacea > Stolidobranchia > Styelidae > Styela > Styela clava. The sequence continues at coordinate 23,426,564 of NC_135255.1, forward strand.
CATAGCAGTCCTCGGGAAAACGACGCTATCCTTAAACTAAATATCTGTATATCAGCTGATTATTTTTTTTTATCAAGAAATTCCGATTGTTACTAGATTTAACTAATATACAACACATAGTTTGAATAACCTCGACCAGTATATTTCCATTTGGGTAACAATATGTTAGTCGAAAATCGAAAAAAAAAACGGACAAAAATAACATAATTCAGCTGCTTACAAAATCTTTTCGGCGTAAATCATAAGCGTTTCAGTCATGCATGCCTGTCTGTGGGTGGATTAACATGTTTCGACTCTCGAGAAACTCGGACTGGCGTTCTGTTATGAACTACACTAAATTGGCTGGTAATCCAATTAAGGAATACGGATTTACCAAGTCTGTTAACTAATTCTTCTGCAAAAAGATTACTCGTAAATCCGTCGAAATACCTCACAATAATATAGACTGCTTGTCTACTTAGATCTCACAGGATAAAAATAAACTAAAACGTGATTTTATTGAGTTATTGGCAATATTTTACCACTGAATTACGATATATGGTGGAAATAGAATCAAATTTTACAAAATTGGAACATTTCTCACATTTGTGATCGAAATGACTTTTGAACAAATGCTAAACGTCAACTATTATATACAGTTCCTCGCTTTCCATATCCACTCTACACTTCGTTGATTTTATTGCCGTATTCAACGATCTTTAGTACTTACTATTCCACAAACCCATGATAGGGTAATAGAAAATTAAAATCATAAAATTAAAATTTCACAGAAATAGATTTTTCGCATGTTTGTAACCAAAATAGTTCTTAAACGAAACATCAACCACACACAACTAGCTTACATCAGTTTCTCGCTTACTTTATCATTTCGTCGCACTAAGTGAATTCTATACCGCGCTGCCATAAATAAGATATATTACTAAGTCGTCTACTCGTTCCGGCTGAGGAAGATTATAGGACTGAACGTCATGCAAATGTTGTCATGAAAAAAAAAGACAATGCGACACGAACTCTAGCAACCCGACCAATAGGAGAAACCGTGTACCGAAAACATTGGAGAAATAGAAAAGTTGAGTCCACAAAAACATTGCTGATATACCCAATAGATTTGAAAAAATTCGAGGAAAATATATTTATAACAAACAATTGAAACACGGAATTCCACCCTATATATTCAACACCGGAACGTAGTATGTGTATCAGGTTATGGTTAGGCCATAATTTCAGGTACAAATACTACGGGAGTCACTCGGCTTGTCCCCGAAATCGTTATAGAACGAACTAAAATAAGAAAAATAGGAATAAAATGATGGCCTAACTCACCCTAACCTGGTACACATACTACGTTTATATGCTTATTTTAAAATATTGCCTAAAGTTTTATATATCTATCTCAAACCGGTAAATACCATAAAATCCCATTTCATACGCTTATTATAATCACTTCCCTAGAGTTTTCACCTGTCCTAACCCAAAACATATGGAAAGTTCTATTTCAAATCAGTTGAACCGTTGCCACTAAGAATACTGTACCAAAGGCTAAAAAAGTCAAAGGAACCATGAATGATACTCTTTAGTCATCATCTTAAAAGAGAAAGTCTTGTCGCTAGAAAGTAGACGCAATGTACAATCAACGTTGACAAAACCGAACTAAAATTATATGTTATCGTATATGCCAGAGGCGATGACCGCCTGTGCGAATGTGTGACTTATCTTATTTAAAGATTTCATCACTAACACTGCAAATAGAAAAGTAAAGTAAACCGACAAGGAATTTGAAAATTATTCAAAAAAATTAGTAACCGCAATAAATTAAATAAAAAAAATACATAAAAATTTTTTTTACCAATCCGATCATAGAAAATATAACTCTTGGGGATTCTGCGAATTTTATACAATATTCAATATAAAAGTACAAAAGTAAAATTAACGGATATACACCAATAATGTCAAATATTTTTGTGGCGATTTGTAAAAAGGGATTGTACAATAAGCCATACTTAATATTCAACTTTTAAATTAACAAAAAATTTGGATGTTTCGCTATATACCCAAATTTTGAGTCCATTGACTTTCCTGTTACGACATAATGTTTAATTTTATGGTGCACTTTGTGTGTTCGCTAACACTGCAAACGCCCAAGCCTCCTCTTCATTCCCGAAACACAAATCAGCTAGCCGTCGATACAAAAAACACGACAGTATACGTGAACACAGGAATTTGCATGTAACAAATAATTACGAATCTGATTTAAATTTTCTGGTCATCACTCTAGTTACACCTAAAAATTAGTTATTCTTTGCACAATTTATCAATATGATGAATTCATACGCCCTCTTGATTCCCGAAACCTGGATCAAACACGATTGCGGATACTTGAGCACAGGCAATGCACACACGAATGCAAGAATTTGCTTAATTGACGTTTTTGTACCTTATCCTAATACAATCGCTTACATTGAAACCATGTCAGTTTCGATTGCGCAGCATTATCCGCTTTTATATAAAGAAATTTTGGTGCTCCCGAAGTATGCGAACCAAGATGGCGGACATCGGAACGTAACATGGGTAACGGGTTAGGGTTAGGCGATAATTTTTTTCCAATTTTCCTTATTTTAGTCCTATTATCAGTTCGAAGACTAGCCAAGAGCCTCCCGTAGTATTTATACCTAAAATTATGGCCTAACCCTAACCTACTACACATATTACATTCCGATGTCCGCCATCTTGGTTCGCATACTTCGGGAGCCCCGAAATTTTTCTCAAAGCAAGTCCATGCACACTTACTCAGAAGCGAGGAGGCAAACTCTGAGCGAAGTTATGGGCGACCATTGACATGCCAACTATTGCTATATAGCAGAGGTCCCGGGGGCCGTGGCCACAGAACCGCTGGAGCCGCATAAGCGGATGCCTGTCTTATTCTATAAACATAAATAACACCGATCATATCGATGTGGTCGCGCATGGCTCGTTTCGAATGAGATATCTCCTTAAAACGGCCCGTCACTTGACGTATGAACACGCATTTTCATTACTTTACCAGATCAATTAGGATAGAGCAACGTCATCTCTTTTACAACACATTTGCAAGTTATCAAAATACTTCATAGTGAGAGTATACTACTCTATGCTGAAAAATCATTTTTTTCTCAAGTTTAATAGAACGCTAAGAACATTAAAAAATAAATCTTAGTGTGGCACCATCGTGCTCGCCAGAAAACACTATTTTTAAAATGTTTCAAGTCGACGATTCTGAATAAACCTGGACTTTCAGAAATTATATAATGGTAATATTTGTAAAATGCTTTCTCCTATTCCCCCGGTCTAAATCAAAACAAACTATTGATAAAATGTTGCAAAATATAACGAAAATAAACAAAACCGTAGTAATAACGGGAAATTGTGAGTTTAAACCTATTATTATATAGCAGTTATTATCAATTATCCAAGATCAAAATATTGGCTCGTTTGCAAGATTATCATCGCGAACTGTAATTAGGATTTGAGAGTTCGCCCAACTGAACGATTATATTCTAGGAAATTCAGGTTTATGGGCTATTACTAAAACATATTCCTAGAGGCGCTCCCGTACTATTTGTACCAAGATGGCGCACAACCTGCCAACTCTAACCTGGTACTCGACTTAGGGATGGGACGAGTCCGGCATTACAAAGATTCGACGAATCCGAGTAATAGGTCAAGGACTCGAATCGAATCTGCCGAGTCCGTGACGTCATAATGGAATAGCACAAAAACGTGTTTTTGACCATGCTACAGCATTGTGCGCTCACAAACATACGTCGTAGCTCATATTTTTTGCCTAATGGTTCCGCAGATAGCTGTTGAGTCATTTTAAATATATATTTTTTCTCTTTTTAGGCGGCCATAATACAAACGTAAACGTGGTCAATGTGCGCCTTGGCTGTGAACTGGATTTCCAGCCCACCTTGCGTCAATTCTGGGCAGCTATTCAGAAATTCTTACATGTCAACATGAACAATAAAAAGCTTTCGACTACAATGCTTTCCCATAATTCCAAATATTTCTAGCCGTAAATTTACTATGTCATGTGCGCATATGGTAGAGAAATGCCACTCGTCGTCAATACAATGTAGTACATCTACTTGCAATTTAGTAGTTCATGTAAACGTTCTAAAACTCTCCATCCTTTCCATTGCCTTTTTAGCGAAAGGATTCCACGCAATAAACTCGATTTAAAAGAGGTATTGATGAGATTCCCTATTGGGTTGATCCAGAACATGTTTCATTTTTACGCAAATCAAAAACTCAAAAATATTGCAATACCACATATTTTATTGTGTACCACATGTATACCAAAAAGAATAGATAGTTTGAAGGCGACTGGCGCAACATCATTGCTATGAGCGATCAATAGTTTTCAACTATCATTATATTATCTGGATATCTGTCGTCGTTTTATTAGGAGTGTTTATATTGCACACGAAGGATATTGTTACAGATCTAACCTTGAATTTTACTAGTTAAGGTATGTAGTGGGATTTATAGAGGCAAAGTACAAACATAGGCGTAAATTAGTAAAAACAGAATTGATTATGGATGGACTCGGTAAAAACGACGTGGACTCGAAATCGAATCCGATTCCAAAAAATGCCTGGATTCGACTCGAATCCGAGTCCGGATCCGAATCCCGGCCCATCCCTAGTACTCATACTATGTTCAGGTTGTTCACCATCTTGGTGCACATACTTCGGGATCACCTTCCCAAACGCACAAAGAACTTTCACATTAGATGTGAGCCTTGACAAAAACAAAGACGACTGAGCCCATGTTAAACTTAGCACGACCGGATGGTAGATCAAGTATAGACTTGTCACTGTTGTAAGCTTTAAATGAGGAATAAAGTGTCCTAAATCCTCTTTTCATATTTCTTGACTTGATGTTCCGGGGAAGGCACTATACAACGATTCCATTTGATAACAATAACTGTAATCGAAAATAATTCTGTCGCAAATAATATCTGTACAGTCTTTTTCTATATAAATTCAAAAGTTTAATTATTCAAACAAAATATGTACATAGTATCCTAATTTACTGAGCCTTGTTCTGGTTTATAATAAAAAAAACTTATTCCCAAACGCAACCACCGTTGACTTTCCCATTACGTGCGAGTGCTGATGGCAACAAATGCGACTGTCCATGATAGGTATTGCGAGTTCACAGATACGAAGATTAAACAAACAAGTCTCAATGGAATGCGGGAATTAGGTATCTTAATCTTTTTTATATTTCCTCCTTGGCTCGGTTTGATATCCCGGGAATGGCACCATGCCACAATCGCTTGTAACTGCAGATAGGTAAAAACGAGGTATTTCTGAATCGAGTATTGTCTCTTTCAATAAAATATTCTAAGAAATTGATTTACAACTATAATGTATTTAATATCTAGATTGCCCTCACGAGAACAAATTTTCTAATAAATTGCATAAGATTAGATTTCGTTTACTTTTTACAGTGTTGTTGGGAACAAATTTAACCATGTTCATGTAAAACGGTGACAACGTGTAACATAAAAAAAAAATCGAAATATTTGGCGTCTGAGAACCTTTGGACAATACGGATAATTATTAACGGAAAGCAATGGGAATTTGAAGATTCATAGCAAAAAAACAGTAATCTTGGAAGTTTTTTTGATTTATAAAAGGTCCCTTTATTTAAAACGTCCAGACAATCCGTATGTGGCCGACCGAATAAATATCAAGCATGCAGACTAACGCCTAACACGCTACCCCCACATGAACATCAAAAACAACGCGATATCACCACGGATATCCGCAGATTTCGCTTCGAACAATATTTTTGGCTGGAAAATTCACCGATAAACGTGCACATAGCGTGTGGTTGCTAACAGACTTGGTCACAGTAAATACATGCACAATAGTGCAAGTATGAAGTTGCAAGTGCTTCATTTTTACAACTTATTGAATAAATCAGACTTTTTTTTCCTGTTTTTACTTTTTCGTATTGCTTTATAGTTACCAATTTACCAATTTTACCCGGCAAGAAGCTGAAATATAGATAAATGACATCAATTCAACTGTCTATTGCTATAAAACGAACAACGAGTATTATTCTGCAGTTTTCTTTTCTTTTAGCTTGGCTAAAGTAGTTATACAAATAAACCTTAACGGGACAAGTACAGTTAATCGCACACTTTTCCTAAAACCAGAGATTACAAAAGATGTCTTGTTAAAAACCCAGACAAGCCTCGGAAGACGGCTAGACTAGAGTTTACAAGTGACTCAAAATTAAGAAAATCGTGGTGAAATCGATGATCAAACGTCTCACTATATTGAAGTAACGTCTGATTCTGAAATAAAGCGTAAGACGAAAAAATATTAAAAAAAAACACGCAAGAACTAAGAAATTTAATGTTTGGGGATTTTATTAAATTAAAACATATTAATTAAACTACTATTAATATATAATAATTTGACGAAAAAATACGGTGTATGAACTATGAAAAATAACGCCAAGGAAATTTATTAAATCTAATTTAAAACGTATACGGTTGCTGCTATAATTCGTGATGAATCCCATTCCATAAACAACAAAAGGGCGAAATAGATTTTGAAATAGTGTGTAAGACGAAAAAAACTTGAAAAACGCGTTGTGAAAAATGTCAGCGGATTTTATCAAATTGAATTTAAAATGTAAACGACAGCCATCATAATTTGTAATAAATTTCATTCCATAAACAACAAAAGAGCGAGACAAAAGTGCCAGCAGATGAGCAATTAATTTATAGGAAGTAGGATATCGCAAAGTGAGAAAAATACCAATGTTTTTATTGTAAAAAAATGATCTGGTTGCCAGTTTCCACGCAACTTATTATAGTCAAATAATTTTTCACAAAATAACGATTAAATGGGTGTGAAGCAATGACTCTGATGGGACTGAACTAAGCTCAATAAACAGGAAAGTGTAAATACCATGTTAAATGTTATACCAGTCAACGGAAAGTAATAAAGCATGTCTATAATCCATAAAACCACGCGAAAAATAACACCAGATTAGTACTGTAAGTAAATCCCCCAAGCAATGGCTTAACACAATATGTAAATTCTAGAAAATGAATTCGAAAGACACTCAAATCAATGAAAGTGAACGGTTCCCGTACTTTTGAACCCACGTACATTTGAACCCACGACAATTGCACCTATGGAAATTTTTTTTTGTTTTACGGATATTTGAACCCATACTAACCCTAACCCATGGGTTTTAGCACCCGCATATAGATTGAAGTGAACCCGCGGATATACACATGGGTTCAAATGTACGTGGGTTAAAATGTACGGTCACCAAAGGAAACATGTGGAGCAAGTCCCTTCCAAAATTCTTGTGTTATAGCTAGGGAAATTGCCCATAAAATTCATTGTACAAAAATGAAATATGAAATTGAAAACGCCAACAGGTATGAATTGGTCAGTGATGATAGTTTTTTGGTTTCCACCAAGCGAAACAAAATCATGTTCCTCAGCGCGTTTAAATTTCCATTTTTGAAGACGATTGAGTTTCCGAGAATAATTTTACCTACACAAAAGAAATAGAAAGTGAATGGTATCGGGGACGAACGTTTTCTGAATTCCTGCAAAATAATGGAATGTCCCTCAGTGGCTAGCTTCTGTTCAAAGTTTCTGTTTAAAAACAATTGAATTTCTTAAAATAAATATATTATACAAAAGTAAATTTGGCTTAAATGGCCAGTTGTAAAAGTTTTCTGATTTTCTGTGAGAAAATAATATATATTAGATGCCCCCAGTGAGTATAAATTGCTGTAAAACAACTGAATTTAAATCGCTTTAAAAATTTAGACAAAGTTTCAAGATTTTGGCGCTAACGCAATATTTTTTTAAATTGATTTTTCAACTAAAATGTATTTAATATCTAGATTGCCCTCACGAAAACAAAATTTTAAAGAAATTGTATAAGATTAGTTTTTCCTATGTCATATCAGTTCTGAAATGTCCTTTTACTTTATACATTTCCATTTTGGCGCTAACGCAACTTAGCAAACATTGACAGATAAAGAATTCGCCACCGGCTAAACGTGTTAAATTCTGTAATGATCAGACAACAGTGAGGAATGCAACAAAACATATCGCCTATCGTTGTCGACGAACTGAGCTGTAAGGCGAGAATCAGACAACGGCTAGACGTGACATCCGATTTGCCGCATTTTGTTGACGATGGACGCGAAATATTCTTGTCTGGCAGTGTCATTACGCTGTCTGGAATCGTGGCGGTCATTCAATTCTGTTGATCAACAACGGCTAAGATCAGGGATGTGCAAACTGCGGCCCACAAGTAAAAATTGTGCGCTCGTTGACAAGTGCCAATTTGGAATGGTGTGTAGCCCGCGAAATTAGTTTCAGAATTTCCTACTTTTTTACTAATGTTGGGCTAGACTATTGGGACTATTGGAACTCCTAAAATCCTAATTGATATTCATTTGATTTCCTATTATTGCGGTTCATCTTATTATGCCAAATCGCCTTTTGTTACCTCCCAGAAATTAGATAAGATAAAGCTATTCTCCCCTCCAATCCTCAAATTTTCTTTAATTATTATTGTCGTTTCGGGGGGAACTTAACAATTACCGTAAGAATCAGCTATCAAATCAGTTATGCAATGAAATACATGAAATTTTTTCAAAGTTTCTCTCCGTGCTTTTTGTCAGCAAGCACACAAGATAAATCATTTTTCACCACGTAAACCAGAACATTGAAAACAAAAACTAAACCCATACAGAATTCACATACTTATTCAATACAAATAATCTTAATTAGGTATACAGAAGCGAATTATTGTCTGGATATCAGTGCAACACAGACTGACATTCCAATAATAGAATATTATTTACAATTTAACCTCCCTAGAAAATGTAGAATATATTAGATAACTCATTCCACCTTATATCTCATCATTATTTTATGACTCACAAAGGCAACCACAAATACCAATCTATGTTTTCATACATAATAACATTTACTGAGTATTGTTCCAGCCAGAGGCAGGAATTATGGTTACAATTTGTCATTTTAATACTATAATTTGTCAAACTGTGTCCCTGTCAGTACTGATTGTACTTGTTTCTGGTCTTTTTATGTTAATAAAACCACAAAACTATTCAACTCATACTACTCTAAAATTAAAACTGCTGAAAATTAATGAACAACACAAACCGGAAAGCATTACCATGCGACATGTTGATAAGCAAAAAGATATTTTAAAGTTTTTTCAAGCTTTTCACAATTCGATTTCACGCCCTAACATTCTTTGTTGTGGAATTGCCTACTTTATTCAACACACTCTTAGGTGAGGCAGCATGCACAGGATGAGGGAGATCGCCAACCTGTGCCAATATGGTAAGATCAAATGCCCTAACCACTATGCCATTCCTTCTAAAATTTCTTTTTTTTTTTTACAAAAAAAAACATACTGAATTGGCAGGTAATTACCATACAATAAAATAAATTGTTTTATGAATAATCATAACATGGTAATCCTGTCAATTTGAACTAACATAGTAAGCAAATCAGTTCATTTTAAAAATAATTTCATAAACAAATTTTCTAAAAACTAATTTATCAATAATAATAATATGTTAATCCAATCAATTTTAATGAAAATAGGAAATCCAATCAATATTTCAAATTATTTAGCTAACAAATATTTAAAAAACTCAATTTGTTACTGCTATCACTGCCTGTTATCACTTCAGCCTCAAAACTAAATAAACCTTCTTTGTTCTAAAAATAGATCTATAGTGATGTAACACTAGATTGTTTGCATGGAGTGAAACTGCAGAAATAGGAAACCAGCTTCACAAGCAATTGGAGTGTTGCAGTTTCACATCTTGGCGAGTATGAATAACACATAGGGTGGTATTTTTATTACTACACCAGTTATAAACTATATATGACAATACAAAATCTCAAATAAGGCAGACATGTGGGTTCATGGTTCGTCTGGCAAATCAATGGGGTCATTTTCACATTATACATGAAAACAGGAAAATATTTTGCATTTAAACATTGAATAAATAAAATTATTTTCTGTTTTAGCCATTAAAATTCTTCAACTGACCACATTTTGTTTATTCTATTAACAGCGTGTTGGTCATTAAACACCGCCAGGATCATGAATTCCCCTGAAATTTGTTTGTTTGATAATAAACTAAAACATATGTTCAAAAGAAAGCATAACAAATGACTAATCCCAGGTTAAACCCTGAAATAGAGAATAGTCCATTACCAGTGACATGTTTAACAGCCAGAAATCCTTCAATTTTATTTATTTTGAAAACATGGAAACAAATTATGTGTAATGCTTCACACCTGTTTCAAACAAGGCCTCTTGATCAGGGGCCAAAATTTTTGCCCACCAAGACACGACGGGCCATGTAAGTGTGACGTGAAAAGTTACATTATATGAACAATTTTTACAGTGTTACAAAAGAAAAAGCGGAAAACAATAAGCTTCTTGCCAAAAGTAAATTTAAACGCAATCTCAACAATTCCCATTTTTTATCTAAAACATCAAAATTGGGGTTTATTTTGGTTGTGACAGTATCAGGCGGGCCAGATTGAATTACCCAATGGGGCCCCGAATTTGGCCCGCGGTTTGCCCATGTCATCTCTAGATAAAAAGTTTAAGTTACAGGATCTGAATCTCAGTGTTATTTTACAGCCTGGAAATTTTCAGAAACATTTTTAAACAATCATTCCAGGGGTTTACGAACATTTGGTGTTATGGAGCCTGTGAAGCTATTATTTACAGAGCGCCCCTGCCCCCAAAATACAGTTATCAAAATAAAATATATTGGAACTGATAGATAATGCCATATTTGAATTACCGCCTTGTTGCCACATTTAGATACTACCGTTGTCAAATTTTAATGCTGTTATTGCCTATTTGGACAGTTACAAAATTAGCCAAGTCAGTACTTTATTAACGAGAATATCGGTCGGAGACTTATCGATAAAAGTTAGGGGATCCCCATTCATCCACTCTGACTCTATAGTGACACCTTGTGTCCCATCACCAATTAATTAATAACTCGCTAATTATAGGACATAATTCATCCAAAATCAATAGGCTTTTGGTACGAGCTATGGTGAATGCATATGCACTATTTGGGGCAGATTGAACCTCGCTTTCGTGAGAAAACGCGTGCATCAAACAGACAGACAGACAAATACCTATCAACATACTTACCGATCTTAAGATCGATAGGTAATAAAGGAATAGCTCACGAAGCCTCTAGAAACTGGATTTAAATTTTAATCAGCATTCAGCTTAATCCAGCGACAACAGTTTGCATCTGTTCTATAGCACAAGTGTTTGTTTATATTTTCTGCAATTTACACCATAAAAAACTTTTCAAACTGGATTTGATTAAAATGATAAAATCTTAAACTGACGATTTGTATACTTTAATCTCAAAACATAATCTGACAGAAGATAATAAACAAATTTCAGAATTAAACTATCAAGTTTCTAGATAACTGAAAATTATTTTACAAAAGGTCACAACCTTGCTTTAAACTAACACGCAATTCAAGCACAATTCTATATAGACTCAGTCAGCAGCCTATTTTTCACCAAGATTGAAATACACCTGATACAAACAAAAAAATAAAAACATGAAAATGGCATTTCACGGTGAAGGGTGACACGAAATGTTGGTTATGCAGCGACATCCGTGATGTTCCCAATTTTTATAGTCTCGATCCTTCTTTCAGTGGCTGCGCACCACTTTGCTTTCCCGTAAATGTCAGTGTCTCCACACCAAACTCATTCATAATTTACCACTATAATTATTTGCAGTTACACCACTTCTCAGCACTTTGATGATTACTCGTAACTTCACTCAGAGATCAGATTCATTCACTTTCGATACTTCCCAAGTCTACACCATTTATGACATCATGATTAAAGTTGGGGTAGTGATTCAAATTGGAAAATTCTATAACACCACAAGCCTACTTTTAGAATCTTGTATATGATTTTGCCAGAAATTTGTTGCAAAAAATAGGCAATGCAGTAAGGGGTATATGACAAAATTTTAGATTTCTCGGATTGTGATTAGAATCTCTCCTGAGGCTGGTTTCCTCTGATGGATCTGATACCTACTACATGCACTACTCACACATGAATCGTCTGTATACCTTAAAGATACATTTGTGATTGTGAACATCAGATAAAATCCTATTTTTATCCTGAAACAAGAAACTAAACCACTATGAATAATAAACCCTGACGGTTTCCCAACTGAAAAGAAATTCCCCCCTTGAACTTAATTAATATTAGTTTAAGAAAGGGGATTTTACTTTGTATTTGAATCCAATAGTTTTATGAGATGAGAAAAGGCCTAAGTCACAATTTTGAGTTTGAAAAAAATGCGAAAAACAAATTTTAATTTCTAAATATTCACACTTAGTAAATAGACGAGCTCTGGTTATTTTAATGCGGATGAGAATATCTTTGTAATCAATTTTTTTTGGCACTTCCTTTCTGTTTTTTACCTCAATAAAGGACTTTTTGTATGGGATGCAAGGTAAAACAAGACGACTTAGGCCTAAGTAAATTATATTTCAACATCTTTAAACGCACCCCCTCGATCGATTAATGATTATTCACCATAATTTTATAATAAAGATAGTTATATTTACATTGTTCATAAATGCATTAAATAAAAAGGATACCCTCACATATCCAAACAGGGCTAATGATCAAAAATGAAGAATTAGGTGCGGTCCGAATCGAATACTCGGAAGATCAGGATTCGAACCGCAGTCAGCCAGTTGAGTAGCCCTGATCTAGATAATTCATATTGATTGAAAACTGATAAAACTAGTTTCAAACTAATCAGCCTATTTAATCATGATTCAGAATAATTAGAAAGCAGATTTCGACGCCAATGTCTGATTTTTTGACCCGAAGGCAAATTCTTTACGATTCAAGCAACCAGTTCGTGTCAATGAGTCAAAGCATAACTCCTAAATATTTACATTAAGAGATGAAATGATAAATCGACACACCTATTCATCATGATCTAAATATAGACAAATCTTGTTATTTTTCTAGATTTGAATTTATTTTGAATACAGTGTGAAATTTAATCGTTTTAAAAATAGATTATTTTAATTTCTCCCAATTGTGACGACATTTGTGTTATTTTTACTGAAAATCAAATACGCAATAAATTTCGTATAAGTCCTCTTTGGAATATTTTGAGTTTGTCAAAAAACATGAAATCTTTTAGGAACTTGACGATTTAGTATATAATTAAATGTCAAAAATGACAGATTTGTCTCATCTCCAATGTTAGAGGCTTATATTATTTAAATAACATTTTATCTGAATACCAAGCCTAACCACACACTAAATCTCAAAAAATGTTCCTATAAGTTGAAAAGCGGCAATAAATGTATATACGGATGATACTGATGTGGACCAGTCTCCATGCATCTGAGACAAATACCTGGTTAAATATTTTGCATACCTGACATGAAATAATAATCAGACGAGAGATCGTGGTTTATCATATGATTACCAATACTATCTTCTATAAGAGATATGAATTTTATATTCTTTCAGGGGAATAAAACGAATCCGTCATATTACAAATACATATAAATTTATTTCTATAAAATATATATATTTAGATTGAATATGATTTATCAAATTGTAGCTTGAATATTTAAGTTTGATGTCAGACATCCAGATCAAAAAATAAGTTAACTCTACTAACTATGAAAAAATAATCAAAACAGTGTTATCTTGAATTAGTGGTGCTATAAAAATTGATGGCAATAAGGTAATGACTTTGCAAAAATTTTGGTATAACATAACCAAAAGTATGACATATTTGATCGACCTACTTTATACTCAAAAATATTTTTTCAAAATAGCATTGCTGGCCTTCTCTCTCTGTGAGGTGGTTCACATAACCACTGACAGTCATTACTTCTTTCACAATCAAGTCCATGCAACTGTGATGAATACCCAGGTAATATTTCCCATATCTATCATAGGAGTGGTAAACTGTATCAGAGAACATGGCTCACCAATGATCAGGTTGTCCTGTAGGCTATTTTCTCTTTTGAATAAACAAAAACCCTATTATATCTTAGTACAATATTCCGTTCAAACACCCCCCAATTCCAAACCCCCATTACTTTATCTTTCCATCAGAATTTGAGAAATCATATTAAAATTACTACACATGTCATTTGGTAGTATAAGAATTTTCATATTTATCTTGGGATCTGCAGCCTCTCATCACAAGTCCATGTCCGGTATAGGACTAATATCACGTGCATAGACTCGATGGTGGAGTAAGCTGTAACCGACCAGAATTTACATGAGCCGTACAATGGTGAGAAGTCCAACAATTCTCTCACACATCCATCCTCCCCCACAAAATTCAAACCTTGAACCCGCGCACTAAAGATTCATGATGCTTAGCACAATGTGCAAACTGCCGGGCAAAATTGTTGATAATATTAACACATAAAAACCAGCCGAACACTACCGGTATCACAAGTTAGAGAAATTTACTGCAACATATTCCTTAAACACTAATTCTAACTTTATCCCAGGTTATGCTTGTCTTACACATATCTTTGCGTTTCATTTGTCTGTTATTTCGCATTGCTTCGATTTACGCCAGAGAAATCAAAATGAAATGAAAAATAATTGTTAATTCTAATAATTTTATCAACTTACCACTTTGCAAAATGAATTACAGCATTGGAAACAATTAGCATGTCACTTATCTGCATACCAAGCATCCATTCTCATACACCTTAGTAAGCAAAATGGAAGAACACGGTTCCCATATGATTAAGCTGTTTTACTTGGCTTTTTCCCCAATCGCCTGCGTAAACATATAAATACAAGTCCAACTTATCCAGCTATGGAACAACTTGAGCTCAGCCCAACACCTGAACCTGATAACACTAGAAACAAAAATATAAAGAACAGCACAGGCACTTTCACGGTTCTGCATTTAGGACTGTAGGATGACATTATGGATCTGGTATAGTTTAGTACCACATCCACTTCTAGTTGGCCTGGCTCAACAATTTTTGCATATGTCAATCCTAACCCCCACCTGACTACATCACCGAAAAATTACGTCATTCCGACGTCACAGTGGCCCACCGAAGTATGCGGATGTTCGTCCAAAACGCGTAGACGATCACCCGAAATCGAGCAAGCTATATCTCTCGTTTTCTCGTCGCAACGTCCCCGATAGGAGAGAGATCGCCGGCTTTAGCAAGTTCGTTATCGGCGGCGCAGATGCCATTTCGGGCGATCGTAATTATACTTTGACAACCCCTATGACGTTACGGTATGGTGACGTCGTAGTGGCGTAATTTTTGGATGGCATAGTCAGGTGAGGTTAGGAATAACATATGCAAAAATCGTTGTGGTATGCCCACTGGAAGTACTTGTGGTACTAAACTATACCGGTACCGTACTACTACTAGACCCGACATTATTTTAACAGTCATGCTCAAAGTATATTTCTTAATAAAGACTGCAGGTTAAAAAGACTAAAATCCAATATCAAAACTAGCACAGTAACCTATCTTCTGTAACATAAGAGTTTATTTAACCCTACAATCCAATTGTCTGATCTTCCGCCATTCAAGATACCGTACCGGTACCGTACGGTCAGACGGTAGGATTTCCATATTTATCTCGCGCATTTGATACCGATAGGTATCCGTATCAGTTTAACATGTCATAGCCACATACTCACCATACTTGCACAGTTGCATATCCTCGGAGGCAATAATTTATATCCACTAATAAACTTGTAAAATAACACTAAACCACCAAAGCCTCAAAACAAACGTCGTCGGCAACGACCGAGCTAGCGGGCGCCAGGACAAATTATTTTAAACTATGACGTCATATTTAACAATGAATAAAACCACTCGAGGATCATGACCTCACACTGACTCTTTAGCGACCACTACTTTCACGACAAATTTGTCGTCATCGACCTGGTATAAGGCATGAATAGCAAATGACTTTTGAACGTTGCGTGCTCTGCTGTTGACGTTTATGATATGATTGAGCTGTCATATGGACTTTCTCGTAATTCTATAAATCTTAATCAAGTCCCTAAATCAAATCCATACATCTGAAATTAATAACTGGCTAACTAGTCTCATACCCAACATGGACTGGTAACCTAATAAGAGACCTTGGTTCACCCTATGATTAAGATCCCCCATAGGATAAATGTAAAATCTCACCCTAAAAATAGTTACCTTTTGTCTTCACCCTGATGCCACATCATGGCTCATCCGAATCTTTATGGGACTAAATCACTGAACGAATTCTCACTTCGGTTAGTCAGGGGTTCCCAAACTTTATTGGCCGCGGGCCAAAATTAGAATCGGAAAGATGTTCGCGGGCCGGAAGAATGTAGCGCCCAAGAGTGGATTCACTTTCATTTGACATTGTTTTGAAATATGTTTGTTTGACTCATAATGGCGCTTAACGTTGTATTCCTTCAGAACTGGAATAGTTCGTTGGCAAAGAAGACAAATCTCTAAAGTTTGATACTTTTCAATGGAGAAATTGGAACACTGACATTTATCCAAGAAACTTTAGTTTTCTGAATCTAGTTTTCGTTTGATTTCTGACATCTTTAAGCTTTCCTATATGGCTGATTACTGCCCTATGAAATCCTAACACAGGTACCTATAATTGATATACTGGTATAATTGAATTGTTACGATAAACACGTGCTTGAACTCTGATAATGACATAAATTAGCGGTATCTAGATCGCAAAAAGGTAGAAATCAAATCTGTTGAACGCTATTTCAGGTAAGCTCGGCGGGCCATTTTCAATCGTTACGCGGGCCGGATTTGGCCCGCGGGTTGGGAACACCTGGGTTAGATGATGAGGAGCCTAAGTCACTTAAGAGTCTTTTATAAATTGTGCCTTGAGTCAACCAGTATTGGTTTTAGGAGTCTCCCGAGAAGTTTTTCCTACATTTGTTGGGGGCTATTTCCGGTGTGATAAAAAATAACAGTATAATGAACATTTTGGAAGAAATATTAGACCTTATAGAATTCATAGAAAATTGAGGAATAAATAAAAGCCTTCTAGCGAAAAAAAGAAACAATCTTTAACCACTGAAAACTTCAAAGCAATTGGTCCATTAGTAAATGAGAAAAATGATTTCTTCACAACAACAACCTATAGCAAAAGGATAGGATTTACATATTTATCCCCGGGGAGAGGAAAGCCTACAAGACGGCCTATCCATATGGCGAACCACGGCCTCTCGTCCTGTTACCATTCCAAGTCGGGTATGGGATTAGTTATATAGTTTAGTTTGTTTTCGGAAGCATGGACTTGGTGGTGGAGGAAGCCGTAACCGACCAGCGGTTACGTGAACCACCCAACAACAGCGAAGAGTCCAGCAATCCTCTCGCACATAACCATCCCTGCATGGGATTCAAACCTGCGAACCCACGCAGAGTAATTACCTGAATTAGAGGTGCGGTGGCGAGCGTATTCCTAACGCTTAGCCCGTTGAGCCACATCGCCGCGCCACGATCCATAGGTCCAATTAGTGTTCCATAAACTGGCGCTTTCTGACTGTATGAAATAAATGAACTCATGCATATCATTGTGTATTATTCCATCACAACAGACAAGATTTTAATAAACAAACAAAACAAATTTGCGACATTGCACTAATAAAATAAAAACAATGTAAGACTTAATTTGCTTTCAAGAAAAGTCCACATAGACAGGACAAGAATAAAAAAAAGATTATCAAGCGCCTGCTTGCCATGAATCAAACCACTTCAAGCATCATTTTCGACAGTGCCAATTCGAAAAATACAAATAGTAGGGAAAATTAAAATGAGAGACCTACTTTTCAGATAGGATTTATATATATATATATAGTATATTCCGAAGTGTAAAAGTCGATATTTATCCCGTGGGAGCCGATAAGACGGCTTTACCATATGACGAACCACGGCCTCTCGTCCGGCCATCAGTCCATGTCAGGTATGAGATTAGTTAGCCAGTTATTCGTTTAAGATGCATCAACCTCAAATACTCTCTATTTCACGGAAATCGCTGGTTCAAATCCCTAGATAAAAAATTGGCGGAGATTTACAGATTTGAATCATTTTCCTCGGAAAGCTTTGTTCACGTTCCCTGAAGAACTACAACCAGATGTCTATTAAATGTCAATTTCAATTCCATCAAATTTGCTTTTTGAAAAAAAGGACAAGCCTTTAAAATTGGATTATATATACTCACATGAAGACATGTGATTGTGAATTGGCAAAAAAATTTCAAGTTTGTAAACTACAGAAAGTTGCGGTAGTTTCATTTCAACTTAAATTAACCAAAAAGTATTTAAATTATTAATTCATGTATTCACTCTAAGGTCAGGTTAGTAATATAAATATTGATTTCTGACAGGCTTGTTGAAAAATTATCACTAGGGACAAACTCCGCTAACCATATTCAACTTGATACTCATGTGGTATGCGTACCAAGATGGCGGACACAAGAACTAGTAAGTGTACCAGGTTAGAGTTGGGCCATAATTTTCTTCCAATTTACCTTATTTTAGTTCTATGACGAGTTTGAGGACTTGCCAAGCGACTCCCGCAGTATTTGTACCTAAAATTATGGCTTAAACCCAACCTGGTACACATACTACGTTCTGGTGTCCGCCATATTTGTACGCATACTTCAGGAGAATCCAAAACTTCATGGCTCTCTTGTTGAAATTATCACTACTGACAATTCTGCCAACCTTATTCAACTTTATGGCTCTTAACATGACAGGACTAAAAAGGTTTGAAATTCAATAAAAGACTTTAAAAAGTAGCAAAGAATAATAATTAGCACACCATAAACTTTACCAATGGAAGAATTAAAACGACCAGAATGTTAATATTCAGCTGTATGTTACTCTTGAATGATGGCATTTAAATTGATTGTCTAAGGACAATAAAACCGAATATTTTACTATTCTGAATACATTCTGATAAAATATTTTCAAATATAAAATACAGAATACATTCCAAACAATCTTCAGCGTAAAACAACATAAACATACAATTCAGATATTATACGTCTTGATTCGCTTGCCTGGGGGCCAAAATTCCAAATTACTTAATGAAAATCTTCTAAATTTAAAAAGTTACTATATCGAATATATAGCATTTGGAATGTACTCAAATATTGCCGATCTTAGCAGGATGAACATTTGCTGACACTAGAATTTTTAGTCGAGGTCTGAAATTTTGCTTTGAGCCCGCTTGTGCAAAAAAAAATTACAGAACTGAACATTATACTTTGCGGAAAGGTTATGCATCTGATTATTCTTTCCATAAAATGTTTAGATTACTCCACCCTTCCCCGCCCAAACAATTAAAATATCGCTAATTATAAGAATTAAAGAGATAAATAAAATTAGATTCACCATGAGGCAAAAGTATTTCAAACCATTATTTAACCAACCATTACCCGTTAAATAGCGGTCAACCACTGAACAATTGGTAACCATTGCATAACTGATAACTGTTGGAGCCGTTGACCGTTGCATAACCGTTCGGCTCAGCCATTAAAAACCATCGCATGACCGGTAACCATTGAATAACTGTTAAATTATCGTTAACCATTGAATAACCTATAACTGTTAGACAGCCTTTTACTTTAACCATTGAATAACCGTTATCCAACAACACTCAAAAACCGTTAACCACTAAATAATCGGATATATCACTCTGAAAAAGACAATGCATCGAAGTAAAATAAATAAAAAGCAATAAGTCATAATTGAATTAAACTCAACACCTTTGGTTTAAGACAGTTCAATAGAATTCAAAAAAGAAAGAGTAAAAGTAATGGGTGGGTGAAGCATTGGACTATGACTTACTACTGATAAATTTAAGGTTAAAAACTTGGGTTTGAATCCCATGCCACCCACTTCATTTCGAGGCAAAACGCAGCTGGTCTAGAAGTTTAGAGTGTTAGACTTGATTATGCTGGCGCGGCAGGTTCATAATCCCGGGTTTAAATCCCATGTCCCCACTACACCCCACGGTGTGACTGCTTGTGCACAGTCTTGTTCGGAGTAAAACACAGCTGGTCTGGAAATAGAAGTGTTAGACTCGAGTATGTTCGGCATAGCAGGTTACATATCTGAAGTTCTAACCCCATGTTCCCCACGCTACACGGGGTGTAATAAATTGAGTAGGCCCAAACTGGGAAGATTGAGATTCTTCTTAAATATATATAATATATTAGTAGGATTTTTGTTTGGGAAAACCTTAAAAAAATTTCAAATAGATTTTTCAATGTTCTCAGACACTTCATAAAAAAATTTGTGATTGTGAATTTTATTTGCAATTAGTTGACTTTTATATATCTTCCCTTGAACGCCGGTTCATCTTCGAAACTTTATTGTTCGCAGTGTGAGATATTTCATAAAAAATTTGTGATTAGGAATTTTATTCGCAAAGTAGTTGACTATTTGTTATCTTCACTTCACTGTTCAATCTTTAATGTGCGCAGTGTAAAAGACTTCATAAAATTTACAGGAATGAATTTTATTTGCAATTAGTTGACTTTTATTTATCTTCTCTTGAACGCTGGTTCATCTTCGAAACTTTAATCGACCAATCGACTTCAATGTTTTCGCCATCATGGGAGCGACTCTAGCTGTAAAGGAAATGTGATAATACTCATTAGATCAGAGTTTTCAAACCTTTCATGGCTTGTGGCTCCTTCCGGATGCTTTATGTAGGGCTGGGCATTTCGAATCGAATATTCGAATCGAATCGAATAGTAAATTATTCGAATCGGTTCAGAGCTAAATTTCGAATCGCCGCCATCTTGTTTTTATCTTTCCGCTAATGGTCGAGGTGAATTCCCCATTTTTTTTTCATTGGAGTCATATTTTTTCAACGGAATTCTAACATATTTTCTATTTTTTGTAGTGAGTTATTGATAAAAGTTATTCTGTGTGAACGCTCAGTAATCTATCTGGGTGATTCATTCTATGTCTTCAGTAATTCATTTGTTGAGAGGACCAATTACTATAATAAAGTCGCTTACAAATATATATTTTCAAGTATTCGAGATTCGATTCGATTCGAAAAAATTATTCGATTCGATTCTGAAATCACAAGGTATTCGAAAATGCCCAGCCCTAGCTTTATGCAAGCGTGGCCCCCTCACTTTATCATTACAGTGGTATCCATAGTGCTATTTTGATTGATAGATTACAAAATTGTATTATGTTCAAACAATTCATGCTCAACAAAGTGAAAACACCCTGTGAAATAAGCTTGTCAGGCAATGAAACTAGGAAAACGCGTATTTTTCTTGTAAAGTGAAAAGTAAAATCAGTTTAACGTCTAGTATTGTGGCCCTGCTGCAACTGCTCGAAGGCTCCCTCTGATGGACGAGCCCAACCCCGATTGTAAGCAAACAATACAGGTTAGCCGCCAGCGTTTTGAATGTCCAGGCCAATTTCATCGCCAATAGACAGAAAATGAATAACATTTTTTCTATGTAATATACAGTAATACGATTCTATATTCAAAAAATTCCCCAATCGACCAAAAAATTCTAGTCAAAAATGCTGCGGAACTCAAACGAAAATTTGAGTGAGATGATGTCACCCCAATTCATCATGGTTGCCTATTGACCATTCAACAAGAGAGTGATTTCAAAATATATGGAAACAAAGGCCAAAACAAAGTAATACAGGTATGTCAGGAGTGCAATCTGTCACAGAAATGAATTTATTACAGCCATATATAAGGTTGATTACAGTTTTGGCTTGTAGAAGTCTGCAATCCAGACTTTGAGAAAACCAAAATGTTGATGCTGGCTAATTTCACAATACAAAATATAAATTTTACTGATTATTTTTTCTACTTACGTTTTTTCATTTCTTTTATTTGCGCCATTCTGTGCTCACGATCCACTGTTGCCGCGGTGATGGTACCTGTTAAAATAAATATTTATATTGTCCTGGGGAGAAAAAAGCTGAAGAGGAACAGCCTAGTTAGGTTCGCAAATTTTGAGTTTTTGATGAATGTTTTCTATTGTGTGTGAACAGTCAGTGAGCTGACTGACTGATGGACTCTATGTTTTTAGTAATTTATTGATACTCCTGAAGTATGCAAACCAAGATGATGGACACCGAAACATAGTATGTGTACCAGGATCAGGGTTAGGCCATAATGATATTCCAATTTTCCCTATTATAGTTCTATTACGAGTTCGGGGACTAGCCAAGTGACTCCCGTAGTATTTGCACCTAAAATTATGGCCTAACCCTAACCTGGTACACATACTACGATCCGGTGTACGCCATCTTGGTTCACATACTTCAGGAGTACCAATTTATGTGCATGTAGAAGCCATTAAAATAAAAAAGCCACACACAATTATGTCGTTTGAATATTAAATTCAAATATATTCCAAGTATTCAAGATTCGTTTTTTTAATAATTTTCGATTAGATTCTGAAATCAACAGGTATTCGAAAATGCCAAGCCCTAACCTAAGCAATCGGATCGGAGAATACGACTCAGAAAATTAAATAAGAAAGTAGTGGATACCTACTAGTGAGGTTCTATAAAGTCAAAATAGAAATAATATGGTGTAATAATTATACAGAACTACAATTACATATCTTCCAAGTATTCGAGATTGGATAAAAAACACATTCAACCGATCCATTCTAGAATGCTCAGTTCTAGTAAAAATCTGTATCACAGAAAGTAAATGGAACCTCTGGAATTTTGAAAAAAAAAAAGATGTGAATGCTAAGAAACTTCTACAAAATTTTCAATTACCTTCTGGAATGGCCATTCTCGAGTCGACAATCTCTCTTCGGACAGCAGAAGCGGCAGATCGTGATGTTCCGCTACTATGAGCAGATGATGGACGCGGTCTCACTCCTGTGCCATACTTTTCTTGGGCTCGGCGGACGTTGCGAGGAGCCTTGGCGTTTGTTCCAACATACGCTAACTGGACCTAGAGAAATTTCGAACATGATTCTATTTGGTGAACAAGGCTCTAGACCAGATGTGGGCACGGTTTTTGGGCCAGGGGCCAGAATGTTTGCCTACCTGGACTGGCGGGCCAAGTGAGTGTGACGAAAAATGTTACATTTTATGAACATAATTTGCAGTGTTACAAAAGCAAAAGTGGAAAACAATAGGCCTCCTGCCAAAACTAAATTTAATCTCAATAAATTCCTTGGGTTATTTTTTAGCTGAAACATTGAAATTTGGTTTTAGTTTGGCTGTGGCATCATCAGGCGGGCCAGATTGAATTACCAAACGGGCCGGATTTGGCCCGCGGGGCTGTAGTAATTCCCAACTCTTTTTCAAGCCGACTTTTCTGAAAAATACATTTGTAAAATCTTGCAACCCAAGAATATACTCAAATACTACACTCAAGCATTTAGTGCTTTTCTGGCCGCAAAATTAAATGACTCATATAAAACAAAGAGAGAAAGCTGTGCTAATTTTTGCCCTCGGTTTTGAAATTGTGGCCTGGTTTTCCTCATGCAAGACAAAAATAAATGCTTCCAGAAATGCTAAAAAGATTTGACAGTCACGTAGTACGTGAACCAAGATGTCAAACCAGGTTAGGCCAGAATTTCAGGTACAAATACTACGGGAGTCACTTGGCTAGTCCCCGAATTTGTAATAGAACTAAAATAAGGAAAATTGGAATGAAATTATGGCTTAACCCTAACCTGGTACACATACTATGTTGAAATGTTCAGGTGCCCGCCATCTTGATTCACATACTACTGGAGCGCCAAAATTTTAATGCTGTTTTAGTTCCCACATATACGATTACTATTGAGCAACACTTCAATTCCAAATTAGCACAGCTTTTAAACTTTGTTTTATGTTAGTTATTCAATTTTGCGGCCATAAAAGCATTACATGCCAATTCAGTATTTAAGAATATGACAAGATTTTTTCAAAAGTATTTTTCAGAAAATTTAGATTTCGAAAAACAAATCCATATAAAGTTGTCAGTTGCAATAGATATCCGACTCTAATCAGTAAGGGCATTTCGAATCGGGTTATAAATTATTCGAATCAGTTCAGAGCAAAATTTTGAATTGCCACCGGCTTGATTTTTTACTTTCCGCCAATGGTCAAGGTAAATTTCTCAAATTTTTTTATTGAAGCCATATTTTTTCAACACAATTCTGACGTATGACTTTTTTCTGTAGTGAGTTATTGATGAAAACGTGTTTTTTATTGTGTGTGAACGCTCAGTAATCTGCCTGAGTGATGTATTCTATGTTTTCAGTAATATATGTATCTGGAGGACCAAACACAATAAGAAAGTTACACAATTTTATATCTCCCAAGTATTCGAGATTAGATTTGATTCTGAAATCATCAGGTATTCGAAAATTCCCAGACCTAATCAGGAGTAAGCGCAAGCGATGTTACATCGAGTAACTTGTACGAAAATTACCTTTTTCTCCAGAGGTTTCTTTTTTGCCTCTTTCGCTTGAATCATCATAGTCAAGTTGTGCAACCTCGCTTCTCTTTCGTCACTGAGTCTTAGAAACATTTCTCTCCAAGATTCCAATTCAGATGGACGTTTTCCTGAAATGTGTAATTTCAAGCGAGGATATTTAGAATCAGAACTTTAGCTCAGGGAGAAATTTCTCCTAGGATGTTACTATCTTAAGAAAAGTATTTTTTTCGTATTTGCACAGCATTGGTCGGCAAACTGTGGGCTGTCTTGCATTTTCCAGTGGGCTCCCAATAAACTCCAATCATGGTAGTGATAAAAAGATTCTATGAATCCAACATTAAATAGAATTTTTTTGCCAAATAGGTTTTTGTTCACATATCAAACGATTATACAGGGCGTCCATAAAAGTCTTTACAATTTTTTAATTTTGTTACGAAGTCAGTTCTCAATATATCTTAAGCAGGTCTGTTGTTTTTTCATTAGTAATTGTTCAAGTATTTTTACTTCATTTGATACATCTGTGAGGGCCAAAACAATATATGGTATCGATAAATTCCCTTTGCAGTTTTAGAAGTTTAAGACATAATGGACTCGCTATACATAACTTTCATTTCAATTATAGTACTGACATTGCAACTATTCTGGTATTGCCAAATGGAAAAGCCTTGATTCTTCCAAATAATAGAAGCAATGAAAAAGGCGTAAATAAGTGCGGTCAAAAATTTATGAAACTGCAACGAACCTCTGAATTCGTGTTGAGCGTGGGATTTCCATAGCCCATCAGTATCTTCCAGTAGGTAAGGGTTCGAGTCCTCAAGTCTGTATAGTTGCTCCCATGTACATTTCTTAAGCACTGGATTGATGATTTCATATGGAATCCCGCCAAACACATCAATGGCTGAAATTTAATAAGAAGTCCATTATTACAATTTTTCCTGACCGTATTGACTTGAACTGGTTAAACAATTTCAATGCATGTTAAGAAAAGAATGATGTGTTGTAAAAGGGGGGAATGCGTCGAATGGATAAAAATCACCATGCTGCACACAATTTTAAGAATACATAACGAGGCCTAATGGTTAAAGTATTCTGTATTTAAGGATCCCCTATAACTTTGCTCAAACATATAAGCCTCCTTTACTTCTGAGTGAGTGCTCCACCATACTTTTATATATTCTTTACTTGGGAGTACCCAGAGAAGGGGACCCCCCCCCCCCCTTTTAAATGTGAAAAAAGCATTTTCTGTATTAAATATAGCAATTTTTATACCTTGATACGCTTTTTAGACCCTCAAACACCAACGTTTTCTGGCCTTCGGTCTCAGTGGTTCTTAACCTTTGTGCCGAACCCCTACGTTACCCTGGAGGCTTACATCGAACCCCAAACCGCCTTTAATCGACAGAGTACAAATATATAAATTGGTACAAAAGGACAACTACACATAGTTATTCATACAGGTCTCGTTTTTGGATGACATATTTTACAAAAAAAAATTCACCGAATTGTTTCGGACAAACTTGGAACCATAACGATCATTGTGGTGTAACCTTAGATATCTTTACACTGTGTCAAAATAGCATTGTTGTGCCACAATAGCGTCAGGGGCAGGTGACTTCATGGCAAAAAATAATTGTAGGACAGTAAAAAAAATTACCAGGGCAAATTTTACAACTTTGGAAATTCAAAAGCTATAATTTTATCAGAGGACCTCCGTCGAACCCCTGGAACAGCTCCAACGAACCCCAAGAGTTCGATCGGACCCAGGTTAAGAAACACTGCACTATCTTTTACGGTCTAACTTGACAATTCAGAATTCAGACACCCCCACCCTCGAAAAATAATTCACTTACCATCAATATTATTCATCAGTACTCCCATGCATTGATCATATAGTGACATCATACTGGGGATGAACCCCCCACTCCCCCCCGAATAAACCAACATTTTTTTAGTTTGTCTTTGAGAATGCAATTCTGCAGCTTGATTGTCAGTCATTTTCATTTCTCCTGATTTTCGTCGTTTATTTGGACCGTCACTAGAGTGAGGTAGAGGGCGATATGTGGGCTGGATTGTGGGGAGGTGTAAATCTAGTTTTATACTCGGTTTTGTGACAGTTGGGACAATCATTTGAGCGTTTTTTCGTTTCTTCTTCTTTTTTCGAAGTTTCGACACATCAGGTATGTCTTCAAAAAGAAAACCTGCATCTTTAGGTTCGACTTTGGCGAACTTTGAACTGTCACCTTTGACCTTGGAAGACTTATTCTTGGTACTTTCGGTGGTATTTTTGTCACCTCCGACCTCTGAATTTTTAAACTTTGAACTGTGATCTTTAAACTTTCTGGAAGATTGATTTTTTGAACTACCAGGTTCGTTTCTGTCACCTTTGGCCTCTTTTTGACTTTTAACCTTTTTCTTTGCAGGTTCAACCGAGTTCAAGTTGGTAGATTTTCTTTTTTCTGATGTTTTGTGTTTTTCGCTAATTTTTTTATCAAAATTTGAATTTTCATTTTTTTTATGTTTTTTCTTTTTAATTTTATTATTTTCTGTCCTTTCATTTGAGAACACTTCCTCTGAATTTTCAACTTTGATCTTTGACCCCCAGTTGCCATCCTCACTGTCAATGCTTTTATTCCGGGAATAAATCGTTGTTGATTGAACATAAGAAGTATCTGATGGCTCGTCGATTCCCTCCTGCTGTATGAAGAATAAATATGTGAAATAATCAACACACATAGAAAGTCCGAGCATTTAAAACGGTGGGGTACGTCCCAAAAGGGGGACATAAAATTTTTTTGAGGGGGTGTGAAGCTAATTAAAAATATAAAGATTTGATTTTCCCCGCCTTATATTTATTTCATACGTTCCATCCACTCATTTCCAACGTTTTTTTTATGAATAAAACATACTTTCATCTTACTATCTGTTATCTGTAGCCTATTGTTAGCTAGTTATTTTCGAGGTGCAAGACTCGACAAATTCTAAAAAGGGCTCAGTTCAAAAAGTTTGAGACCCACTGATTAACACCAATGACTTGTTAATTATTACTATGCATGGCAATGTTGATAGTTAAATGCTGTTCGATTACAGCTTCTTAAGGCGGTCCACCTAGCAGTCAAGACTGGTAACTGAACGCGAAGCCGTGTTCCACATACTATTAAGTTGTCTTATAGGCTTTCCTCTTCCCAAAATAAAAATCCTATCATATACATTCCCAAACACAACAGTTACATCCGCGGCACATGGTCACCCAAAGAAGTTGGAGGGGGGGCACAATACTAGACGTTAAACTGATTCCACTTTTCAATTTGCAAGAAAACTTCACTTTCTTCCTAGTTTCATTGCTTGATAGGTTATTTCACAAAGTGTTATCACTTTGTTGAGCATGAATTGTTTGAACATGATGGGATTTGGAATCTACCAATCATAATAACACATGAATACCACTGAAATGATGAACAGGGCCACCAGCGTCTCTGTAAGGAGGCCACAAGCTTAAAAGATTGGGAACCACTTCCCTACATGACCTGGACTAATGACAAGGGAGCTAGCTCGGCGTAAATATGAAACTCATTGGCTCCACTGATGCATTGTGGGTATTTGTGAATTTTCAGAAACTAAATGAAGTATTTTTTTTATCTGTATGTATGACTCGAATTGATCAATATTTAAATGAAAGTATTCTAACTTGGGTACTCCCGTAGTATGTGAACCAAGATGGCGAACATCGGAACGTAGTATGTGTACCAGGTTAGGGTTAGGCCATAACTTCAGGTACAAATACTATGGGAGTCACTTGGCTAGTCCCCGAACTCGTAATAGGACTAAAATAAGGAAAATTGGAATAAAATTAAGGTCTGGTACACATACTAAGTTCCGGTGTCCGCCATCTTGGTTCACATACTACGGGGGTCCCCTAAATTATTCATAGAATCAATAAATATTACCTGCCCAGCACTGGTTTCACTCAATCTTCTGTTATGGTCAGAGCTGGCCCTTCTCGGATGCAGCAAATACGCTCCTAGAAAACAAAGGGAGTAATGGTTAACTATATGTTCACAGAGGTTAGAGCATAAGTGGGCAAGGTTTTGGATCCAGGGCCAGAAGTTTGTCTACCCAGACCAGGGCTGGGCAATTATTTTTGCTCGAGGGCCACATTGCAAATCAAAATGCAGTGGCGGGCCGGACTAATTTGAGTCAACCCACATTGCGTTTTTTATTGTATTTTATTACACAATTGAATGAAACAAAATGCAATACAATTGTTATTTTTAATGAGACGTGTGTATGCTCTGCTGCGCCTTAACAAGTCCTTGAATGTCGGGTTCAATGGCAGACGTAGATATTCTCAGCAAATCAGAAAGATGTTCATCGGTGAGAGACGACAGAAATTTCGATTTGGTAAAATTCATTACTGAGAAGGTTTGCTCGCAAATATAAGTGGATCCGAAAAGAACTAGCATCTTTTGAGCATGTCTCCTTATGTTGGGAAAACTTTTTTTATTTAGAGAGGAATAAAAATCCGAAATTTGAAATAATCATTTAAAAATAAAAATGGAAAAACAATTATTTTTTACTTCCAAGCATCTTAAATTTTTTATCAAAATACTTCATTAAATATGGATCAAACTTGAATAAAAAATCAGCTCGAAAAGCAGCTTTTCCTCTGTAATTTGATTTTTCAATAAAAAAAAAACTCTTTGTCTACTGTAGCCTATTGGTAATGCATCGAATAACGTTGTACATACGTACGTTGTGGTGGCCGTACATTTGAACCCACGTACATTTGAACCCATGTGTATATCCACAGGTTTAATCTATATGCGGGTGCTAAAACACATGGGTTAGGGTTAGTATGGGTTTAACTATCCGTGAAACAAAAAAAATTCCATAGGTGCAATAGCATACAGGTGCAATTGTCATGGGTTCAAATGTACGTGGGTTCAAATGTAATGGAACCGTACGTTGTATATACAATGAGACCTAAAAAAATTTCCAAAATATTCAAAACCACAAACCTGGTTCATCAGCTTCATAAGAACTTTCAGAGTCATAACCATTTTGCAGCTGTTCATTGACCCGTGGTGACCCGGGTTCATAGGTCACTTCCTCTGATGATCCTGGGTCATAGGTCAAATTAGAACTTGGTTTATAATTAATACTGTCGGAGTCGGGCGGGCCAGGATCGTACTCTATACTGTCATTTTGTGACGAAGGGTCATATTCTTGATCTGACCTCGGAGAGGGGTCATAGGTCGTAGGTGAGAGTTCATAGTTATTATGGGGGTCGTATTCTTCAATGTTTCCATTTACTTCAGGCTCTTCCAACATGTGACTTCTGTAACAATTGAAAAAGTAATCACACACAGCCGCGGGTTCAAAATTTAAAATTTTTTTATGTTATTTGGTTACAGCAGCAGTTCCGAAACTTTCCGTTTGTGCGGCGACAAATTATCAGAGAAAAAATTACGGTGCACTTACATGAAACAATGTTGCTTTCAAATAAAACTGACGTAACAATTTTGCAGAAAGTAAACGACATAGAAAGGTAAAATAAAATTATTGATTCATATACACAGCATTTAAATTAAGAAACAATAAAACATGCGTTTGACATTCGTGCAAGCGTTCGATTTCGTGCAAGCACACGCACATGCGACAGCTCAGCATGCGTTTGACATTCCCGCTGCGTTGAGAATATTTATTTGCCATTATCGTACTGTACTGTAGATACCCATTATATATTACCCATTATCTATTATGGCAAGACAAAAACGTTCTGCATATAGGGCTGCATTCAAACTGGAGGTTGTTGATTATGCGGAAACTCATGGAAATAGAAAAGCTTCTAGAGAATTCAATGTACCAGAGACAAATGTCAGAGATTGGAGAAAGCAGAAAGTTGTTCTAAAAGATATGAACAAAACAAAGAAAGCGCGGCGAGGGAGACAAGCCCGGTACCCAGAGTTGGAGAAGGAGATTGAATAGTTGATCAAAGATCTAGTGGGTACATCGTCACTTCGCTCCATATTAGACTCCGTGCACAAAAGATTTGCAAAGATTCAACCTTTAAAGCATCTAATGGTTGGGCACAAAAGTTTATGAGAAGACATGGACTTGCACTACGCCAGAAATCAGAATCAGAGACTGAATCCGATTTTGAAGAGTTTTGAATTACTGTGTGCTTTTAATAAATTTTTGTTCATGCTGTGAGTTGTTACCTTATGTGCTTACCAGTAGTTAGTAGAGAAAAAATAAAAAAAAGAATTTTATACCAATTTTCATTCAAAATTTAAAGGTGCGTGTTATACACGAGTGCGCGTTATAATTGAATAAATACGGTAATAACGAATCTCTATTTATTGAAACAGTTTAATGTCCTGAAAAACTGCTGATTTTGATATAAACGTGATATTTTAATGTATATCATAAATAATTTTTTTTTTCAAAACCTTTCGCATGCCACGTTTGAGCGTTTGGCGTGCCAAATTTGGCACGCGTGCCCCGTGTTGTGCACCCCTGAGCTAACTCACAAGATTCACTCGACATAGAAAAAATTCAGGACTATAATTTGATGCTTCCGTAGTGTGTGTACCAGGTTAGAGTTAGGCCAAGATTTTATTCTGATTTTTTTTTATTTTAGTTCTATTGCGAGTTCGGAGAGTGTCTGTGTTAGCCAATTGAATATCCCCCTGTCCATAGGTTTCAGTCCCTTTACACAACTCGACGTAAGGTAGGCGAACAAAATTAGTTGGTGCACATACCACTGGAGTGCCTATAATTTACCTTTCAGGAGACTCTTTTTCAGTTTTTATTTTCATTTCATTCTTCCTTTTCTTATCTTTCTTTCGTTTTTTCATTTCTTTATGCGTTTCATGTAAACTCTCTATTTCTTCATTTTCATAATTCAATCCTGGATCCTAGGAATCAAAAAATGCCAAATTGCGGAAAATTTTTTTTTTTACTTTTTACCACAGCATGGTTGGATTATACATGTATGTTGCAGACCAACCACATTTTTTTCAAGGTTTGTGGTAATTTTAACAGTTCTTGCAAGAATTACTGTAGTTTTTAGCATCTTCTCATGGTTTATCATATTTTTTCAAGGTTTTTGATGTTTTTTTCCCGATTTGGCTCCAGCAAAACTTATATGACTACAATTTCCTAGTCATCAAGAACTCACAAGTTTAAAACTTCTTTCTGTGGCTCTTTCACCATTTTCTCGTTTTTTCTTTTTCTTTTGCCGAGGAGGAGAAAGCTTTTCAGTCTTAACTTCTTTAACTGGACTTCTCGTTGGAACATAAGGATGGCCGGCAGTAGGATCAGGATCATCATGTGATGACTAAAAATACAAAAATTTATTCAATTTTAAAATCAATGGACCTTACCCCGAGCATCGACTTCCTTGTTTACTTCGTGACATTGGCGAATCAGCAAGATGGAAAAAGTGACGTAACAATGCTCCCTTTTGGCATCTGCTCAGAAACTTTTCTTACTTACATTACCCCGTTTCAGCTATTTTGAACTCTATTCATTAGTTTTCAGTTGTGTTTTGAAAATGTAAATATAAACCAGATAATTCAATGATCACTCTGTATTCTTAAGAGTTTTAATTTAATTGCAGTAATAAAAATTAGTGTTGAAGTAGCTGTGATAGACTAGGCTAAATGCGATGAATCATAATGATGGTTTGAAACAAATACCCCATTTTACAGGCGCCAACTTGCGAAACCACTCTTAAAATAAGCCCTGAAAATTTTGCAATGGTAAAGTATATAAAGAATTCTTCGGAGGTCAAAGGTCGGGGAAAGATCCATTGGTCCAGTAAGTAAAGAGGAAATAACAACAATAAATAATAACAAGAAGATCAATAACAACAACATCATTTTCATTTGCCCCCATCTCAGGCAACCCCCTAGGATAAACGGTGTTTATTTCCCAGGGCCTTGTTCAGAGTCAAAATATCGATAGATCAGCTCTTACCTCCATTTGCCAGTTCTGGGACGGATCGTATTCGCTATCTTCCAATCTTTCTTGCTTCACAGAAGGTTTGTATGGAGAAGTCTGAAAAAGTTGTCATACAATAAACCAGTGCTTTTGCCCAACCTTTTTCAGTTGGTGACCCAATTTTATTGCGATATTTGCTGTACGGCCCACAATGGGATGTTAATATATGAGAAAAGAAAACATGTATCCCACCTGTAGGGCTGGGCATTTTCGAATACCTTGTGATTTCAGAATCGAATCGAATAATTTTTTCGAATCGAATCGAATCTCGAATACTTGAAAATATATAATTGTAAGCGACTTTATTATAGTAATTGGTCCTCTCAACAAATGAATTACTGAAGACATAGAATGATTCACTCAGATAGATCACTGAGCGTTCACACAGAATAACAAACACGTTTTATCAATAACTCACTACAGAAAATAGTCATATGTTAGAATTCCGTTGAAAAAATATGACTCAAATGAAAAAAAAATTGGGGAATTCACCTCGACCATTAGCGGAAAGATAAAAACAAGATGGCGGCGATTCGAAATTTAGCTCTGAACCGATTCGAATAATTTACTATTCGATTCGATTCGAATATTCGATTCGAAATGCCCAGCCCTACCCACCTGCGAACCCACGCATGGTAATTAGAGGTACTGTTGCGACAGTACATTTCGCACTTCCGCGATCTATAAACATAGAAGATATAGATTTACCTTTTCCATTTCCCAGTTCTGAGTCGGGTCGTATTCCATTGGTTCAGATTTTACACTCGGAACATATGCAGATGGCTCGGATTGGCTGGAAAATAGGAGTCATAGGTCAGAATATTCAGGCAGTAAAAAATGTTAAAAAGAGTAACCAGGAAGTATAGAGGCTGAAGGTCAAAATATTCAGGAAGTAAGCAGGCTGAAGAATATTCAGGAAATAAAGAAGTCGTAATAATAGTCAGAAAGATGTAAAAGCTCAGAATATTCAGGAAGTAGGAGGAAAATGTTAAGAATATTTAGGGAAGTATGTGGCCAAATGCGAAAATACTCAGGAAATACAGAGGTCAGGAGTTGATAATATTCAGAAATTAAATAAAATGTTAGAAAAATATACAGGAAGTACACAGGTTGAAGGGCACATATTTCGGGAGTAAAATGACAAATGTTGACTATAATACCAACCGACACTCGACCAAACGTGTGTCAAGCTTGTACAACGAATTCAAAACGAATTCAACTGCGAATTAAATTTCGAAAAATTTGTATTTTATTGGGAGTACAGAGTTCAAATGGGCATATTAGTCAGGGAGTAAAATGACAAATGTTGGAAAAACATATCTGGGAAGTATAGGTCAAAGGGCAAATATTCAGGAAGTAAAAAGCACAGAATATCAGTATAGAAAACAACAGTCAAAATATCTAGAAAAAGATGCGACTCAAAGAAACATAAAAATTAATGCTATTCAGAATTAATCAACTCCGAAAAGTGAGATCTAATATAAGAATTAAAAACTTAAAATTCCTAACCCATCCATGAAGAATAGTTACATTTGAGGTTTTGAAATTAATTCCAGGATTGAATTACTCAGCTACACCTCCTATTAGTGAGTCCAGTCTAATGTCAACCATGTAATCGGTCGAGTCTGGAGTCTAGTCATTTAATGAGTTAAAGTTTTACTGGCGGGTAGT
Source organism: Styela clava (assembly GCF_964204865.1). NCBI lineage: Eukaryota > Metazoa > Chordata > Ascidiacea > Stolidobranchia > Styelidae > Styela > Styela clava. Next base: position 23,460,823 of record NC_135255.1, read on the forward strand.
TGGAGAGTTCGAGTTATTTCGTCAAGGCAACCCGATCTACTTTAGAGGTAACATCGGACCTAAAAATTCCATCCCGGCCCAACCCAGGCCTGTGGGTATTAAACCTGACCCGAGCCTGACTAATTAACTGGAATTGCAGGCCCGAGCCCGAAGTAAACCTGAAATTTCATATTTTATTTAGAGTTCGTTGAATTGTCATTGCATGAGTTTAGTACAGTATGTGTCGTGTTGATAAGGCAACTTCTGTTTTTTTGCAGATCACGGTCTCTTGTGGCCAAAAGGCCTCATTTTTAAAAAAAGCCAGCGATGAAGAAGTCTGACCCTACCTGAACGTACTGATTGACATTTCAGGACAAACAGTGACTTGAATCCTACAAGAGTTGATGACTCTCCAACACTGTCCTAACTCAACAAACATCACAGGGGTTTAGTGAAACGTGGACCTAAATGACTTTAATTCGGCCATATGTCGCCTAGTGTTGAGGCAAGTCGATTGCTGGGTTAGTCTCACTGACAGTTAATTTATCCAAGTCCAACCCGTATCAAGGACTCAACCCTTCTCAGCGATGGCTCATATGCATGTGATAATGATTCAACTGTAAAGCAATTTTTAATGAGGTTTTGCCAAATTTCACTATATTGTAAGAGGCTTTGGCATGTTTTTACCAGGTTTTCCTGGTGTGAAACAAGGACTTACTGACTTTGATTTGGCTTCCTGTTGATTCCCGCTACTGATTAATTTCTTCCATTTGTTGACAATTTCTTTCGCAAATTCACCGAGACCTTCCTGCTTTCTTAAACTGTTGACGGATTTCCCGATGCCTGTGGCCTGAGAATGTAAAAAATGACCTATAAGGAGATGACATAAAGCAGTGGTTTTTATCCGTGGTTGCGCAGAAGCCTAGGATTCCGTGAGTACAGTTCAGGGCAGGGGTGGGAAACTTCTCTAGTCGGCGGGCCAGATGTGGGAAAATGAAGTCCTCGGTGGGCCGGATTATTACATGAATAGTATTCAATATCCTAATCACATATTTATTCGCTAATGCAAGAAAGAAAATTAAATGCTCGACACTCTGTCAACTTTACGTTTCTTGGGATATTCCATGGTTAATAAAACTTATTATAAAATCTGAATTCTATTTATATTTAGAATCTATACTCTCTGCTTTAACAAGTGTGCTACTGCTAACGCAATTGTTTGCTCACTAAGGCAATTGCTTATTTCACCAGCTCGCACTGACAGTGCGATGAGAGTAGAGCGATCGGCAACTTTCAGGGATGATGCGTCAGACCACATTACAGAGTGTGGTTGGATACAGTCAGCGGGCCGGTCGAAATCTCGTCGTGGGCCAGACCCAGCCCGCGGGCCGTATGTTGCCCACCCCTGATTCAGGGGTTCACAAGTTCAAATCTGAGTCTATATCAGGAGTGTTTTTTTTTGGACCGAAGGCCAAAACTTTTGCCCACACAGACTGACGGGTAAGTGTGAAGTGAAAAACTACATTTTACGAATAATATTTACAGTGTTACAAAAGCAAAAAAACAATAGGCCCCGAGCCGAAACTAAATTTGATTCAACACAGATTAAACAACAAATAGAAACAGATTTGTGATGCATTACGAAGTAGAAATAGAGACCTAAAATAAACAGATAGAGGGCATCGAAGCATTTTAGCCCCCCCCCCCCCCCCCCCTACTCTTAAAAAAAGATTCAACTATAAGGAATTTAGATTTTGGACAGAAACAAGATAGCACCAAAATAGTTTTATTACCTGGAGCAGTTCGATAGTCATTTCTATTTCATTCAGTTTCTGCAGGGCTCTGAATATCTGAAAACAATAAGGAGTGTTTTCATATTTAAATAAAGGATAACATCCCCTTGTACATACACCACTTCAACGTAATTATGGGGTAAAATGACTTTTTCATTCTTCCAACAATTTTAAAAGGGGGGATTCGACTCAGAACCCTGGCTGCATCACTGGTCAGGACAGTAGAAATTTACATCAGTCAGGATAGGGGCCACACTAAACACAAATTATTTGAACTCTTCTAGCTCTGTTTTGCCGTTTTGAGTCGATATGGAGGCCCAGACTGTCTCATAAAGCAGTACAGCACACTATCCAAATTCCAAGAATTTCCCTCCATTTGGCTCAATGAAACAAACACTCTATGTGTCTCACAAACGAGGGGTGTCTGGGACCACGTCAGATCCGTCATATCACATCATGCTTGTCTTAATAATAAGCTAAGTTAATCGCGGTCGTCACATGACGTTTTTTTCTGAAAACTCTCGAATGCGTCTGATCATCTGTAAAATGGGTTTCTCTGAAACGGACAATGTCACCCGATTTGTAGTGTGCCGTACTGTACAGGAAGAGTTTGGACTCACTGTTATAATTGATGTCTTTTAATGTGGGGGCTCTACTTGGAATCATAGAACTGAGCCATACTGCAATAGCAAACGGATGAGAGCTCACAGCACTAGGGTAGCGGCAAATTGAAGATATAAGTTTAAAAACTACACTTACCTTCCTAAATCCATACTCAGGTTTAAGTCTCAATTTATATTTCTCTATGATGGATATTGTATTATCCATGTCAACTTGTTTAAAAATTTTTACATTTACCGGTAATAGAACAAAACATTTAGTCAATTGATGTACTGGTAATTGATAATTAAATACGGTAACTGCTGGAAAACAATAAAAAAATATTTTGCAAATACAATCGTCATACTCGTCACAGGGAAGATGAACGCCAATAAAATGGCTCAATCGCATACCGGTAGCGAAATCATAGATAATTCAGTCGGACAAACACAAATCATTATACATTAGAATACCGGACTGCCAGATTTCATCGCAATTGACAAGGAGTCGCACGATGAGCACACCGAAATGCCTATCCTACTGTCCTATTTAGATAGTTTATTTTGAAAACTCCGCAATCTGACAATACAAACAAATAAAAAATGAAGAATTCTGGATAGCGAGTAAAACCTTTAAAAAAGTTTAAAACAAGATGAGTATCGTATCATGTACGGTACCGGTACCCGCATTCACAACAACAAAAAAAACTTTATTAAACAAGGCTTGGGCCAGAAAAAATACGCAAATGTCTGAATGTAATAAACTTTCGGCTGTTGTTTACTTTTAAAACAGGGTAGGATAGAATAAGATTTACATATTTATCCCGGGGAGAGGAAAGCCGATAAGACGGCATAATCATATGGCGAACCACGGCCTCTCGTCCGGTTACTACGGTACCGGTACCAGTCTATGTCGGTACCGGTACCGGTACGGTACTCAAGCTACTGAGCTAATACCGGTACTGTAATACAGACCAACTGGTATATTACAATTGGTACAATTTACTGGTATATAGAGCTAATTCCAAAGTAATATGATATCTCATTCACTGTATCAGTGTATACAAGCCATCCTACTACACTTATCTAGTTAAGTAGGATTTCGCAAATAGCGGTCGGCGTTACCACCAGGATATGCAAACCACCAAAGCACGCTGACAGCTGATCGCACATATGTGGCGACATAACACTACGCATCATTGCACATCCAAATATTAGATAAGATAAGTTCATTTCGACTCCATAATCAGCATAAACGGCGATAAAACGGTTGATAAAAACAAATATTTAAAACTGATTATGAAATCAAGAGAGTAAACAAAATCTTGGATAGGGTTTAAAACGTACAGAATATAAGATGGAAGGTATTGCCAAAAAGTGGATAGCACGGTCGGATTAGAAAAACATTTTATATTTATCTCGGAGAATGGAGAGGAGACTGCTTAAGGCTCAAGCATATGACAAAGAACGGCCTTTTGCCTGGTTACCATTTCATAGTCAGTATGGGAAGAGTTTGTAACAAATTTCCAAACTGTAAATTTGTAAATTATCGAATATAAAATACCACTTGTAATTTTTCACCTGCATAAAACAATGATATCATATTCAGGAAACAATGGAATCATCGATATTTCCAACGTCAACTAAGCTATTTAATCAAATATTACAATAGATTTGACTTAAATTACAGTGACGATGGTATAGTATGAACCGGAGAAAATAACCTTGCTCAACCTAAATTTCATATATCAAAAACGAAACTATCTTATTGGTCAAAGCAAGACCTTCTTTCCAAAAAAGTAAGAAATAAAGATAGAGAATTTGTCCAATAAACGGAGAAATCCAAAACGCCCTCAAATAGAATGATTTAAGGCAAAATAGATTCCCAGATAGCACAGCTTTTTTGGGCCTACGTTATAATCCGCCGGCAGCGTTGTACACGCTTTTGCGATCATTTGCCATCATAAAGCTATGATTGGCCTTCAGCGAAAAACGACATAATCCAAAAAAATTGGCGCACGTCAGCCCGTAATTATTTTTGGCGGCAGTCGCTAATCGACGTCCTGTTACGAGGTTCTCCTGGGAAACCGATTTGAAATGATTGTAATTGAAGCCAATGGACTTTTTCGTGGTGGAAAAGTATTCAGGGTCAGTATATTGTGTGTTGTCTGTGATACCCCTGCTAGAGCTGACATGCGCAAAGTAGGCTACGGTCCGCGGGCCAAATCCGGCCCGCTAAGTAATTCAATCTGGCCCGCCTGATACTGCCACAACCAAACTGAAACCAAATTTTGATGTTTTAGTCGAATATAGCTCAAGGAATATGTTGAGATTTCGGTTAAATTTAGTTTTGAGACGAGCTTTATTGTTTCCTATTGTTGCTTTTGTAACACTAAAAATTGTTCATAAAATGTAGCTTTTACATTACATCACATGGCCAGCCAATCTAAGTGAGAAAATTTTCTTCTGTGCTAGAACATTTGTAAAAAAGCGAAAGATCACACTGGATACTATGGATGTGATTATTGCACACATAGTGGAAATGGGTTTCACACAGAATGACTTTCCCAAAAATAGAAGCTGAAATTCGAACTAATGAAGCCACCAATGAAATGGAGTATGAAGATCATCAGCAAGGCCAGCCTATCTTGTCCTCATTAAATATTGGAATGATTGGTCATTTTCCATTGGACTGGGGATAATATAAAGTTAGTTCACATGTGGATATCAGCCCCCTTACATGTTCGCATTGGCAATTTTATGATGAGAAATATTTTTTGTCATACTATTGATTTGAAACCGCATCTACCAGGAGAGCTCCGTAGTTGAATTAATCTAGATTGTTGAAAAACTACTGGATATAGAACCGGTCATATTGAAAGAGACATTGCTTGAGCAGCCGTCTGGTAATCATGCTTTTCTCTGTTGTAATGACACTCTTATGCAACAAAGTACTATGTTCAGAATATTGTAATTATGCAGAACATCTACTTGCTGATTTTTTCGAGCATGTGCAATGTCCAATAGTGATGGATTTTGAAGAATCGCTGTCTTTCAGATCATTGCCAGTGTGAAAAATTCAAATTTTGGTGGTCCACGGTAACCACTGGATTATTGTATCAAATTTATTTTGTAATAGTATCGATGAGGTGCATCTCTACGACAGCGCGCAATAGTCATACACCGATGACGATCTTCATTCAATTTTAAAACTGCTCGGGTGCTCGGGCACGAGCATAAAAGTTTCATTTCCAAACGCCTGGAAATAGATGACATTGGTACCGACATAAAGCAACATCAAAATCTGAAAATAAGAACTATTGACGTGAAAAAGGTTTCGAAATATTATCAGAGTAGCGATTTGTTACCCAAATTGAAAAAAGTCGCAAAATAACATTGCGCTACAATAAGTGGACTTTTGGAAAAAATAAATGAAATTACTAAACGATCGAAAACGAACGAAAAAATTTTGTTAAAAAAAAATAGAATAGGTTGCAGAATAAAATTGCTCTGCAATGAGTGGGCTTTTGGAAGAATTAGTAATAAAATGCAAAAAATGGGAATATCGATACTGATATAGTCAAGTTTATTTTTTCCAACCAGTAAAAAACAAAAAACATGCAAAAATATAGAGAAAAAATGATATTTAAATTAATGGGGAAGGGAAGCCGCGGGGAACCAAAACCGGTTATCGAGCTGCGACACCCAAGGTTCTAACACCTAGTTTGACAGATCGGGGAGAAGAGTTTCAACGAATAGATACCATATAAATTTTACTAAATAGCTAACTAATTTCAATTGTTATATATTATTACTAGAAATTACCGTGCATTAAATGTGCCATAATAGCAGCAAATAACGGGGGATTTCCCGTTTGCACTGACGAAAGAATACAATGAAAAAACAATATTGACATTTGTTGAGGTGAAAATAACTGTTGGTATAAAATCACTAGACTATGGAGTCCTTCAATGATAGAAATATCTGAATATAGGAAGCACTGTGATAGGAATACTCCATTGCCCAAACTGGTAAATTGATGTTAATTAATACTAAAATATGAAACATAATTTGTAATACTTTTTCATGTAACGTAGCACAATTAATAGTTTTTGTCCATCCTAAAGTATATATTGAGACAATAAATGTCTTTTTAGATTTGATTTGAATATTTGGAATGTGACAAACGACGTAAATAAAAAGAGTGTGTGGAGGCTGATCTTGTGTCGACGTCAAAAACGCCAATCTACACTCAACAAAGATTAAGATGATGCCACTGCAAAATTTGAACAACTGCGAATCTATAATATTCTGACATAGGCTACTTTGCATCAGCTTGAAGAAAAAACAGTAGATATGGAAATGATTTTAAAATATCAAAGTAGCATCATTTCAGTCATGAGGTAAGAAATCAACAAGACAATAGAAAAACAATTTGTTACTCAAAATGAAAATAAGTTGCAAAATAAAATTGCTCTACAATGAGTGGGCTTTTGAGAGAATTCAAAAGGTAAAAATAAATAAATTAAAAAAGTAATAAATAAAATGCAAAAAATGAAAACTGTGCATCAAAATATCGATACTGATATAGTCAACCTTAAAAACTCCAACCTACCATCAACAAAGTTTAAGACGATGCCACTGCAAAATTGAACAACTGTGAATTCATAATATTCCGACGAACTCTGTATTAGCTTGAAAAAGAAGTAAAATCATCAATAAAATATCAGAATACAATTGAAAGCAACTTATATGTTCTGGAACTATATGATCAAGGGATAAATTTGATCCTGAATTCCAAAAACAACAAATACTATAGGAATTTCCTATCCAAATGTAATTATTGCCCAAATGCGATGACATGTCTGTAACGCGTTTGCGTCCGATACACAATCTACATTGTCATTTTTTTTAACTCGTATGCGTGCCCCATTTCCTTATCACATGAAACGCCCAACGAGCCTCTCACCGCTGCTCATCGAGTCTTATTTTTCCGCTTCAGGTGACCCTTATTGTCAGGCGATGGCGGAGATGCATATTAGACGCCTACCGGCTTGTAATTATTATTGGACACGTTTAGTGGCCATAACGATAGTTTCAAAATTTTGTTGTTGTTGTTCTTGTTCTTTGACACGTTTTTAAAAAGTCGCTTTTCTCTTCGAATACTGGACCAATTGCTTTGAAATTTTCAGTGGTTAAAGATTAATTTTTTCGCTAGAAGGCTATTACTTTAATTTATTTCAAAATTTTGCGTGAATTCTATGAAATTTGATATTTCGCCTAAAATTTTGCTGTATTATTTTTTATCCATGGGAACACGGATTTTAGTCAGTGTCATGACTGGCTGTACGTTTTGATTCTGCAAAATTCTTGCTACTGGAAATTCAGAACTTTTTTGAGGGTACCGGTAGCGTCAAAGGTACCGGTAAGGACTGATTCGCTCTGGTCTAACGTGTCCATATATTTGTGCGTAGCTCTCTTGTTATTTGTGTTATTTTGGTGAACGAGCACGTGTATTACGCGTTATAAACTTTATCCTTGAGTTTTGCTCGTTTTCGAGGAATTTCTGTAATATGATTTGTTACTGGTTGTTGAGTTTTTAGAACGCCGAAATAAATTGTATTTTGTTTACATTTATCCAGAAAGAATCCTTGGCTAAATCATACTGCGTAACACGACCTTTCCTTCGATTACCTGTTCATGTCGGGTGGGGGATTAGTAAGCCGGTTATATGGTCCAGTAGCATAGATTTGATTAATGAAGATCTACTATTCATATTGTTCAGCTTTGTGATGCTGAAGTCGACAACAGACTCGGATAATGATGAAAAGGTAGCTTCACGGTGGATGTCATGCTGTGTGCGCGCTACACGTCTTCACACAGTATGTACGGAAGCCAGAGCAGCGGAAGTTGAGCTATGCATGGCATTAACGGAAGCACTGGGCTAACGTCATGCTATCTGGCAAATAGCATGTACAGAAGCTCGGGGTCGAAGTTTTTACCGTGCAATGCATAGCATATACGGAAGCTCCCAGATATGTATGACGGTCGTGTACCCCGCGACATGACTACGAAGCGTTAGTACCGATGTGACTCGGATATGACGTGTCTTTGAGACACTGATCCGAGACCAGAAAACTCTGATCCGTAAATTTAAAAAAAAAAAAAAAAAAAAAGACTCGGATATTCTGCCAGGTACGACAGTTCGTTACTGCCGTCTGATCAAACAAGATCAGATTAATAGGAAAAATGCTGACAATTTCACGTCATCGAGACGCAGTTACGAATAAATCAAACAGATGCCGTCGGAACTGTGCGCCTCAACAGAAAAAAACATGCCAGCACAATCAAAAATGAAAATTCTACGTGGTCAGACAGTGGCATACTTCACTCACGACAAGATGGCTCTGAAGTGGATGGACAAGAGGGGAGTAACATATTTATCAACATTCCATATGTACGACATGGCTTAAGTCACAACATGGCTGTTTTTCCATTTATTAACTCACTTATGAGTTTAACAAATCAATTGCAAATCGAGTAATTTTCTATTGCACCCAGGTGTGTTCAAATATCGCAACTCGCCTAACTTCAAAAGCAAAGTCTAGGATGAGAAGGTTAGAATTTGTGCCAAGCACTTCGAGGATGAAGATATCCAAAAGACCATTAAAAAAGTTGGATCAAGTTTGGGAGCATTTGCTGCAAAATGTCTTAAAAAAAAGCATGAAGTACCTCCTTGCCAACCAAGAAGAATCGTTACCAAATATTTATCGATATATGACTGTACACCTTCATCATCTCGATCTGCGATTATTCAGTACAATTCCATTAATGAAATAATTACTGCTTTCTAAAGTATCACCCCGAAAAACTGGAGAATGCATCAAATTAATGCATACAAGGCTAACTTCATATACTATTCTAGTATGGGCGCCGTTCATGTTTTTGACCGAATGCTTTTATTATTGTTGTTTATTGTTCAGTATCCTATTAGTTGAGTGCGTTCAGAATCACATTAATTATCACATATTGCGCACCACTTGTTTGTTTGTTGTATTCTACAATTCTCGTTATTTCCTTGTACAAATATAGTAGAAACTGCAGTCTATGTTCAAACTGAACATCCACACCCAAGTATTTACGTCCGATTTATCTTTCGTGACTTTTTTTTTAATTTACTCAAATGTGTTGTGCGGGGTAAGTGGGCACGCACATCAACACGTCTTAAATATTTTATAGATTTTGCTGATTTTCCGTATATTTGTCTGTTTGGCCATTTATTGCTTCATTGTTTTGCGGTAACGGAAAATCGAAATAAACACTTACTTTCGACATTTCTAAACCAAACGATACTGAATAGGTACATACTGTTCAAGAAGGATTGACCAACAGACAATTCGCCACAGCATTCTTCCTTTAGGTAACATAATTTATTTTACACGAAGAAAATGTAACGATAGATGACTTACGTGAGTATGAAAACCATGGCATTTTAAATTTAGGCATACAAAGATATAGTGTATCAGATTAAATTAGTCATTAGCTTAAGTATTTCAAAAGTAAAACAGCCCGCGAGTTTAATGAAGTCGCGTATCTTTTGTTTGTTTATCTCTGGCACGAGCCCCGTTTAATTAGGTTTCTTTTTTTGCGTGTTCTTTTGACGGTTTTGCTTTTGTGTGTATATTATGGAATTTTTCATATAAACCGTATAGTAGACGATGCATCGAGGGGTCGCTACGTCTCAAATGGTACATCTCCTTTGATGTTGAGTAAATTTGACTTCAAAAAAGTTTGTCTGTGACCAGTATTCACACAAAGCATGTTACGTGTTTTAAATAAATGAAACACGATATGTCTGAGAATGAGCACACGCTTCAAAAATCACATTATTATGTAACAATAGTAGAAGTTTCGTCGATGTCGATGCTTAGAAACGAACGAATCAGGTGTGCTAGAATTAAGAAGAAAGACTGCAATGAGAAGATGGGTGAAAATGTAAACACTGATTCAACAACGATTTTGATAAAAGTAAGTGTTTTTATTGCAGATAGATGAGTCAACTGATATCAGGGTTGGCGCGTAAATGATTATCCTCGTTCGTATGTTTTTCGTATTTGAGGAGCGCCAAAGAAGAAACGCCATGAGGTTAAAAAAAAAAAACAATGCATTTGAAAGTTACTTCGTCGAATTAGAGTTGCCACTGTGAAAGTCGTTGCCAATTACAATAAAATCAATGGTAGGCTTCGTTGCCTTGTGCCGAAAAAATAACGATTTTTTGACGTTCTAGACTGAGTTAACGGAACTCGACGACAAGGTTTAGAACAATTTCATTCAAAATCTTGAAATACAAACTTGGACGACTCATATTTATCCTGAGGTAGAAAAAGCCAGCCTGTCAAGTCCCCTTGCCAGTCCAGATCGGTTCTTCTATAAGAGAATCGTTTCAGGCGCCAGAGAACAGACCTACAGAGGAAGAAACCGATCAGTTACCATCGATCAACAGCAAGGTATCTCGTACTCATCTAGTGCATAGCCGTTTCCTCTACCACATGAACCACTGAAATGCCTAAAGTCACGTTATTCAGTCCAAAATCTCGCATAAGTCCTATGAATTTTCGGATTCAAATTAAAGCCAATTAAATTGGAAATTGTCACGTCTCATAAATATCATGGTCTCCACATTGATACTAAATTGAAAAGGAACACACACACCACTGAAATTCACAAAATAACTGTCTAGATCAGTAGGGATTCTGGGTAAGCTCAGACATTATCTACAGAATTCGACCCCGAAAGCTCTTTATTTTGCACTTTTTCAGTCCATAATTCAATCTGCCATAGCTGCTTGTGGCTCTACAGGCTACAGGATAATGCCGTTAGAATTCTTGCTAAAGTCGTTTCGTTGAATTTTTTATATTGTGAAACTAGTGTGCTTAAATTGAATGTTGTTCGTGATACTCCTGCTAGAGTATCTGAAAAAAAAACACGAAAGATCAGGTCACACTGGATATTCTAGATGCGTTTATTGGGAGTGGGTTTCACACACAACGTCTTTTCCAAAAATAGAAGCTGAATTCCAAACTAATGAAAAGTTTAATGGAATGGTGTATGAAGATTACCATCCACCAGCAAGGCCAGTCTATCTTGTTCTTGTTAAATACTGTAATGATCAGTCATTTTCCCTGGAATTCCAATAAGCACCACTGAGATTCACAAAAAAAATGTCTAAATCAGAAGGGATTCTAGGTAAGTTCAGACTTTAGTTACAAAATCCAATGACTGTTTATTTTGCATTTTTTTAGTCCCATATACACTATACCATAGCTGCTTAGGCACTACAACCCAATCAAGCATGTATCAATGTACCCAATCAAGCAAGATAAAGCCATTAGGAAAAACTCTTTACAGTTTACACTGTACAACTAGAGTGATTAAATTAACTGATATCCATGAGCTAAAAATTTCGAAAATTATGCACCACTTCGATCCAACCAATTGCCATCAGCTTTTAACGACTATTTTGCCAGTGACTTTCATGTTCTGCGTGAATTGATTAGTTGTAGTATCGCACTATTATTACCTACCCCTGGTTGAGTTACATTTCCATTCGCTGTTTAGTTCTGTAGACAAATGTTAGGGCTCTTTCTACCTCTTCTATATTTCCTTCCTCTCCTTCCTATTTCTCCATGTACTAATTTGTCTCCCGACACTCAAGAACCATACCTCAGCACAGTGCCGGTACCAGGCTCAGGCTTTACAATTGAGATTTATTGTTCAGCCTTAGTTACTTACGTAGTCTGGTTCAGTAGTGAAGTAGTAAAATAACAGTGAGCACCCTAAAAGTCAAAAAGAATACACCCAGGCAGCAATAAAAATTATAAGAAAGTTTTGCGTTACGTGTCAAAAATTTGTTCGAGTTTTGGCACGCACGTTAAAAGAATAAATACACGGAGGTTAGTAGTATTGTTGGCATAGAGATGATTCATTTCCTAACCCATTGACTTTTATATAAACATTAGTATTGTGTAACATTTATCTGAGTGATTGCATTCATTCAAATAATTACTTTGTTCAAGTGCTTAAAACGGCGAGAAACATGTTGGATTTATCAGGAAAGCATGTGAGCCATTTTAAAAATAATCTTCCCAGAGAATTCTTTGCTCGCAATCCAGACCTAAAAATGATGAAGAATTGGAGGTGGCGCGAGCCATAGCTTGTTCCAAAAAAAAGGTAAGCAGTTAGTTTGAACAGTACACGGCGATGCTGTATGAAAATAATATCACGAGTGGAAGCAGAGTATGCAACTACAACGAAAGCGGATTCTCATTTCAAACATAGGCCAGCAAAGAAGTCGGTGCTTGTAATTGAATGAAAACCTGCTGTACAATCACCAGCAGCAGCTGATTTGTATTAGTGCCAGCGGCAAAATGCTCTCGCCTTATAAAATTTTTCCCGGTAGGCGCTTTATTTTGACAGAATATAACATCAAACAATCGGTCACAAGGCAGCATGAAAAAAAAACATGCAGTCTACTCTACTGAATGTGTTTGTTAAAGCATATGGCGACGACAACGAAGCCATAAAAAGAAACATCATCACTTTATTCTGACATAATATATTGTCAAACAATGTATGAAGTATGAAGAAAACATGAAGGAATTAAAGCGTACACGACTGTCGAGTAAGTCAGTGTACTCGACTAGATGAATCTGTTAAAGCATGGTGATGACAACTAAGTCATAAAAAGAAACATTGCCACCTCATTGTAACAGATATATAACATCGGACACAAGGCAATATGAAAAATACATGCAGGATTTACGGCAATCATCACTCAAAAGTCTCTTAATTCCCCTGGTCACCCAAAGGACTGGAAGATGATTTTTCTTTTATTGAGGTTCTTTACCTCCACTTCAACACCACGCCTATACCAAACAACCGTTTAAGATGTGTTTCCAAAACACCCAGCTTGCGCTCCATGAATTATGGAAAACCCATTTCGATAATGTTGTTTGCCTCAAGATAATAGACATGGCATGGCAGGAGAATCATCCAGATAAGGTCAGAACAATCCCTAGAAGTCTACAAAAGCAAACATTCTTAGTTTGATTCTTCACATTTAATTTTCACGAAACATGAATTAGGGTGTTGATTTAAAACATTTGATGATCGTGTTTGTGATATGATTATCATCAGCTCTGATAGACATGACATAGTCGGGTGTATTTGGGGACACGGAATGAAGGATGAAAAACAGACCAGACAAGAATAGCTGAATGAGTCAAAAAAAAGCGGAGATTACATAAAAAAAACACAAACATGCAAGCAGAGTCGGCACTATGGCACCAAAAGGGAATTGGCAGATTAACATCATCCAAATTTGGTAACATTACGAAACGCGCATTGCAACCTAATTCTTAATTTATCGGAGCTGTGATGAATCAAAAATTGTTTTATTCCGCATCTGTGGCGGAATGAAGGATGAAAAACAGGACAGATTGGAATATCTGCAGAAGGCAAACGAACAACTCTTGACTATCCACATATGGGGCCAACCGCATATGGGAAACGTCAGGGATGTCGGAGTGCGTGGTCTACTGGAGATAAAGTATTCCAGCCCATATTCTGCCAGAGACATGGTAGGCTTCTGAAGCCTGTCGGATAATTCCAATTTTCTACCGTTACAGTTATTATCATATGCAGGGCCAACTTCTGGTATCATAAACATCTTGGAGTGACTGTACCCTACATGAAAAAGGATATCGTAATCACGAGGGTTACACCAGACATGAATGTAAAGTACCCTCTTAAAGTTACGGCATTTTATAGCAGTGCAGAATTGGTGATAGTTTAACTTTGATCAGATACTACATTGAGAACGAGAAATTTGGCAATGAAACGACTGCGAGGCGACGAGAGTTATCTACCAGAAGAAGACGCCGACGACTGCACGCCTACTACGCCAAAGAAGCGGAAAGAAGAAAATGTCTCGTACGAATGGGTACCAGTGAATGGAACAGCCCGCGCAAGGTGCAGGTCGTTCACGACAAGAAATGTACAGAATTGGCCCAAAACTCTGCCGAACGGGCTAGCAATCTGGATCGGCCCAATTGAGAGTTCTCATTTTCATTTAGCTCATGGGCTAATTGGGAACATTGAAACGAAGAACGACTCGTCACATCGAAAACAAATGATAGTAAAAGTGCTGAGACATCAGAATATACTCTTATAGCAAACGACAAACACGATACAATATCTACGCTATATTTACAAAACTGCTAAATTCAGTATCCCGAACAGCTTAACAGAATTTATTAACGCTGATGAAAGACTTGAAGGCTGCGGAAAAACTTCAAATCTAAACCAAGTGAACAGAAATGTCTTGCTGGTGTAAATGAAATACCAATCCGACGTTCCTAAAGAAATTGGCCACACACCAACTTTGAATGAAAGTCAAAAATATTATTAGAGTTGGACAATTTTAAATGCATGGCAGCCAAGTAGCGCTGGGAGTTGACGAAGCCAATGAACGTTTCTGAAACTTACCAGAATTGTTGGCGACCTTGTACACAATGTTCCACAGCGAATGGAGCGCAAAAGTGCACTCGACAAGAAAAGACCAAGAGGCAACATTATGCCTAATAACATCAAATGAGTTTGACAACCTTCGTCACATGATAGAAGTAGCGGATGAAGACGGAGCAAAAATACGGCTTGTCATCGCACAATTTCAGAACAACGGCGTATTGCTGACATATACTGTACATATATATTGAATTTGTCAATATTACTGCAATAGCTTAGGTGTTTCAAAAGTATGAAGTTCAATACATTGGAGTATTTTTTGTTTGATTATTTCTGGCCTCAGCCTCGTTTTTACTAGGTTTGTGTTTTTGTAATTTATTTTTGTGTGTGTGCTGGTGGGCGGGCACACGATATCTCTCATGTTTTAAAGGTTTTGCTCGCCCTCCAGAATTCTCCATTTTGAATTTGTGTATATTATGGAGTATTCAAATAAACTATCCATCAATCTAACAAACTAGACCACGGCGACGAAGAAAAATTTGAAAACTCCACATGCGAAGAACTGCTTGAAATTTGGTTTCATAAATTCGACATTGCTGAAGCAAAACTGCAGATGTATAACAGACTCAAAACATAGGACCAACCACCGTTATTCTACAGTGAAATCGTTAAAGCATTAGAAAAATTTAAACGAGTCGAACAGCAAGAAGTTGAAGGAGAAATTCATTTTGATGCAAACCAAGGTGCACAAGTATGTCATGAAGCCGGGCCAAACTGCTGCTGTTAAAGTAAAGGGCAGTTACAACAGGATTGCTACAACAAATTATGGTTAAATTGCGGAATGCGAGAACGCACCGATGATACTGAAGCAGAACAGTGGGGAGCGACAACTACTTGCGGCACTCGATGTTAATAATTTCACCGACTACACCACTGCATGTGGGGAGAATTCGAGTGATTCAAGCGAAATCGAGATCCTGTGGAATTATATATTTGTTATTTTTATTACTGCATTCGTATATACTTCAGATGTAATTCAGAATAATAAAGTGTAAAAAAAAATTAAAAAAAAAATAATTGGTCGGTCCAGATTACGGACGTCGAAATTAGGGTACTCCCGTAGTATGTGTACTTGGTTAGGTTTAGGCCATAATTTTATTACGATTTTCCTCATTTTAATTCTGTTACAAGTTCGGGACTGTCTGTGTTAGCCAAGTGAATATACCCTCTGCCCATGGGGTTCTGTCCCTTTACACAACTAGATGTAAAGTAGGCGAGCAAAATTAGCTACCTCCATTTATATTGGCACACATACTCCTGGAGCGCCGAAATTAGCTGAAAATCGGCAGCGTCTATTGAACAAGAATAAACAGTTTTGTATACCGGTATACAATATTTATGACTGTCTTACTACATAAACGGGACATTTAGGTCTGACGGCGGGACAACTTGCTAAAATCGGGACTGTCCTGGCTAAACCAAGATCTGTGGTAAGCCAGCCTAGTTAACTGCCCAGTGTCGGGAACGACAATGGATGTTTCTCCTAGCAACGCTTGATTATTTATTTTATGTAACAATGACAATCAACAATAAGTTATTAATGATGTAACAATAGAAAATTGTACAGTCGCTAAGATATGTTTTATTCAAACTGACTTTCAAAAATAGTTGTGAACATTTGCGCGTTTCAATAATTTTTGAGTGTTATTTGGTAATTTCAAGTCGTGTTTTCAAAGGTTAGTTACAAATCAAAGAACTCAATGGTCTGATTTAGTTGCAGTAATAAGATTAGTCCCGAAAACGGTGTCATAGACTAGGTCAGGATTTTCCAAACTGTGTTCCGCGGAAAAGGGATCGAAATTGCGACTAAATCGCCCATCATACCCACATAAATTCAGTCGAGGCAATTAGCTAGCTCGTGGTTGCGCTACTTCTTCATCGACGAGAGGGATTTAAGAAAGAAAATACATTTAGATAATTATGTATTGAACAGTCTCATGCTTCCATTGATAAAAGAAGATTAGCATAAATTATGAAGGACATAAGATAACCCGAGCATTATTTTCTAAATGAACGAAAGAGTAGAGATAGTACGGGTTGGGAGGGGCAAGCATGTGTATCGTTCGACCACTGTTGGTGTTTTCGTGTAGACATTTAAATGATTATTGTTGTTGTTTAGGTACACGTTTTGTTAATATTTTAGAATAGTTACTATTTTTTATACAGCAACAAAGTCTACGCCCCACTGTTTGATCATCACTGCTCTGAATCTAGAGCCGCGAATTATCCGATTCGAGGTAATCTTGGTTATTATTTTTAAGCACATAACATGTTCAGCAACAGTAAATAGGACTGGAGGATGAATATACCAAATCGAAGACAAGATAGTTCAATATTATGCAACAAAAAGGTATGAATGAATCGCCACAGCATTATGACGCACACAATAGTAGAGGACGACATAGGTCATTCGCGGGTGTCTTACTTTCGAGTGACCTTATAATGCTTTGCTCTGATCGTTCGCAATCCCAGATAGACAGTGGTGTGATTCAAATTTTTTTGTCAGCCGGTTCCATTACAAACGTCAAATTTTTCAGCCGGTTCTGCTACAAAAAGTCATTGACAGTAACCAGTAATTCCAACCGGCTCGCTGATCTTATAGAATTCCGCGAGACGGTTCTATAGAACCGGCTGAATCCCACCACTGCAAATATAGACTATTATGGGCGCGTAGAAAATTTAACGCCTTTTGAGATTCTTTTAAAAAAAAATTGATTTCGATCATCACGACTGTTTTCTTATTAAAACTATCCAAACGATATCGAATAAGAATGGGAAACACTGCCAGAAGGCAGGGGTGGCCAACACGTTCGATCGCCACTTCTCAAATAGTCGATCGCGCCTGATGTCGAGTGAATTCAATGACATACCCCCAAAAAAGTGAACCAGTATCATGCAGCGCATGTTGTGTTTTTTTTTTGAAACAGAAATGATACAGTATTGTACATGAGCAAAATGCCGAGCTTATTGGCAGCGCTGGAATTTTTTGTATGTGCAGTTATCTGCGTATTTAGTAGTAATTCATGTTTGTTTATGGCCTTATTACCGATCAGTCGATAGCGAGCTATTTTGAAGATTTTAGCCGAAACATACAATATTGCACATGCGAATAACACATAGCGCACGAACGGAAGCCTGCGTGCGGCTCTATTTACATTAGTGATTCATCATAGTCGGAACACCACTCCTCGGTAGAATAATCATTGAGGAAACGTACATTACGTCTGTCTCTCTTGTTTAGGCTCGGCTTAGTTCGAATCAGGGTTGCAAGACGTCAAATAAAGTGGAAATAGTACTAATAGATAAGTTATAGGCTCCCACTGATAAACTTGTTCAAATCCAAATCCCGACACCTTAAAAAGTTAGTGTACACCAAATAAGTTGAGTGTAGAGATATGGTTAAATACTAATTAGAGTCTAAAAAGCAAGTTATGAGTTACGCCTAGATGTTGTTTTTCATACAGGTTTGCCTGAATTAGGTACCCAAGTTCTCAATTGAAAGTGGAAAGAATATTGATAGATGAGTTGCAAGTAATCATTAGTAATTTATAGATATATGATTAAAATAACTTGTAATGTATGAATGTAACAATGTATAGACGCCCCAAATGAAAGTGGAATAGATAGAAAAATGGACTGATAGAAAAGCTGTAGGTTTGCTCGAGGCAAGGCGCTCATCTCCCGAGCCCTCAACCAAAAGTAGAAATGGTACAAATAGAGGTGTTGCAAGTTTGCCCAAATCAAGGACCCAAGTCCTCAACTAAAAGTGGAAAGAGTACTGATAGAAGAGTTGCAAGTTTGCTCAAAGCAAGGTACAGAGCCCTCAACTAAAAGTATGAAGAGTACTGATAGAAGAGTTGCAAGTTTGCTCAAAGCAAGGTCCCGAGCCCTCAACTAAAAGTAGAACGAGTACTGATAGAGGAGTTGCAAGTTTACTCAAAGCAAGGTCTCAAGCCCGCGACTAAAAGCGGAAGGGTGCTGATCGAGAAGTTGCAAGTTTGCTCGAAGCGAAGTCATAAATAAAAAATTATTCCCAGGACAATAAGATATTACCCAGACATAACTAATTGTAAACCAGCCCAAGATAAACAGGATCAAAGGAAACGTATTAAGAAAATTTCTGGTGGGGCCCAATCTGGACAAAGCCCCGCCACTAATGCAAAAATGTGAATCTGAGGGGGAAAACACCCCCGCTACGTTTTTGAAAAAACAAATTAATAATCACCCAGTAAAAGTTCGGGTTAGGAAGGATTTGAATTTTTACCCCAAATTTTGAGCTGGCTACGGTCTTGCAGAAAATAATTGTCCGAATCTTAAGACGTGTCGTACAAATCTCGAGAAGAGTCGTACAGAACCTGAGACGAGTCGTCTATAACTGGGACGAGTTGTACAAAACCAGGGAAAAATCAAATACTATATCCTGAAAACTATCTTAAAGTCTTAAACATCGAATATAGTGATTCTGCCAATTTTTTTTCTCCACAGGAAATTTTGAGGTACCATTAATTTTAGAATTCCTACAGCATATTTGGAACTAACTTGTTTCAAAATTAATAATTGAAGACGCCAAACTTGATTAACGGAAAAAAAATCTGATGGCTTGGATAAGTTTCAACGTTACTCTCGTCTTGGTCTTGTTTTCATCAGGTAGGAAGATAGTTTTTTAGCCGGATATTTTTGGACCAGGAATCAGAAGATACTTACCTGGTTTAAAAACAGCAAAATCGGGCAAGATATGACCCGTATCTCTGTTCCATTTAAAACAGTGGTTCCCAGACCGCGGGCCAATTGAGGCCCGCGTAACGATATAGTAAGTATACGAACCGGCATCGGCCCCTTCGCGCCGTTCCAACTCCCTCTCGGAGAATATCCTTTCGCTACTAATTTTGTTCCCTAGTCAATGAAAGTTGGAAACCACTGTATTAAAGGATCTATATTGGGGCAAATGCGCACAAATTATTTGCTATTTTTTATGTCGTGTATAATTTTTTTTACTGAAAATATATTTATGAATATATATCGAAAATTTATAAATGATTGTTTACAGTTGCAAGGTGTTGTGATGTCACAAGATCAGGTGACGCAATCGTGGTTGTCATTGACAACATTTGTGACGACATAACAACATCAATTACGCGAGAAACAGATTGTTGTGGCATGTTTGAAATTGAAACTCGTTGGAGACTTGAAAACTGTAAAAATCATATGGGGTGTGCAAAGATATCAAAAGGTGTGTTGAGTCATCCGGAAGAGGGACCGTGCGAGGGATTTCAAAACTGCAGGTACTCACGTGTGTAATATTAATTAAGAATGCAGTTTCATTAGTTCTCGTAACCGCTGGTCGGTATGGCTCATCGTGCAAATGGTTAGAAATACGCTCGCCATCGCACATCTGATTACTCTTCATGTGTTCGCAGGTTCGAACCCTATGCGGGGATGGTTATGTGCGAGAGGATTGCTGGACTCTTTGCCGCCATAGGGTGGTTCACGTAACCGCTGGTCGGTTACGGCTTCCTCCACTATCAAGTCCATGCAGTCGAAAACAAATAACTAACTAATTCCATGCCCGACATGCACTGGTAACCAGACAAGAAGCCACAGCTTGCCATATGGCCAAGCCGTCTGATCGGCTTTCCTCTCCCCGGGGATGAATATGAAATCATACCCCCAGCCTTGGTTCATAACCAAATGCCTTGTTCTACAGATGCTGCGAAGGTTTCCTACACAACCAGGACTTTTGCTATAATGTATGGATCATGACCCGTATAACAAACTTCAAGCAAAATGATATTGAAGGATCCAAAAAGGTCAAACTCAGATATATGGATTGCGCGGCAGATAAGATACGTAAGTTTTTTTTGGTAAGAGTTTGCTGTCCATGTTGTTGTTGCTGTTGTAAAATGAATCTAAGAATCGTTTTTTCAGGATAGGATTTACCTATTTATCCGAAGCTAATAAGACGTTTTAACCATATGGTGAGGTACTGCCCCTCGCCCGGTTACCAATCCATGTCGGGTGTTGGATTAGTTAGGTGTTTGTTTTCGGAAGCATGGACTTGAAGGTGAAGGAAGCCGTAACCGACCAGCGGTTACGTAAACCACCCTACGGCGGCGAGGAGTCCAGCAATCCTCTTGCACATAACCATCCCTGCATGGGATTTGAACTTGCGAACCCACGCAGAGTAATCAGAGGTGCGGGGGCGAGCGTATTCCTAACGCTTAGCACGATGAGCCACACCGCCGCGCCTTTAATATTGCGTTTTTGGATTCAAAGTGTACATTTATAAATCATTTTGCTAAATTGTTGTTGTTGTGGTACAATATGGACCTCGGGATCGCTTTCTCAATATTATTATTGGACACAAAATGACGTTGTTGGACCCGAAATGTGAATGTAGATCGTTTTGTTAAGTTAGTCATGAAATCGAAAATACATTTGATGCAAACAAACACTAGGGAAAACATGAAAATGGCATTTCACGGTGAAGGGTGACGCGAAAAAACCAACGTTGGTTATCGAGCAGCGACACCCGTGATAAAAGTCTAACTTTAATACAGGTTGAATAGAAAGTGGAACAAATTTATGTAATTAAAAAAAATGAATGTCTAAAAACCAAAACCGTTACAAAAAAGAGGTTCCAGGCACCGATGAGGTAACCATGGGTTAACATCACAACAGACTGAGTACAGTCAACGTGGGAGAGCTATGCAAGAACACTGCTTAGGAAAGGATTTACATATTTATCTATCAGAATGCCCTTTAGGGCGCGCGGTTTGGTAGAAGCCACGTACGCGGGCATATGTCGTAGGGCAGTTATTAAGAAATATATTTGGAAATATTAAATATATTGTTTCCTCCTTAACTATCGGCAAATTTGGGTTTTGCACTATTGTCGTTGTTAAAGACAAAATTTCCCGTTTGCTTTTAATAGTGTACTTTACAAATTAAAAAAGTTGCACGTGTCTTCTGATAAGCTACTATTATACTGAATCTTTTTTTCGGATACCTGGCAAGTTGCTTCATCAAAAATCACTGGCATCTCAAAAATTGGTCTTTTTTGCTCCGTCCAAGCATAAGCCGTAGGTAACTTAGGGTCAGCATGAAAAATTGAATTTATAACAGAACATTCGGTTCTCAAAAATGTATTTTCGTGAATAACAACAAATCAAGTTTAAAAGGTTAGGGAGCTTTCCAGAACTCAACATTCACTCTTTACACCACGTTTTATAACTTTCATCATGTACAAAGCTATGTTCAAGCATCGGTACTCCCGTAGAATGTGTACCAGGTTAGAGTTAGGCCATGATTTTATTCCGATTTTCCTTATTTTTGTTAAAATTTGGGGATTGTCTGTGTTAGCCAATTGAATATACCCCCATAGGTTTCAGTCCCTTTACACAACTTGATGTAAAGTAGGCGAAAAAAATTAGTTACCTCCATATTGGTTCACACACTGCCGGAGCGTCCAAGCATGTACTGATAGCTATAGGTAAGAATATATCGTTTTGTATTACCACCATATATATCTATAATTTGGAAACTAGGTTAGGGTTAGGCCATAATTTCAGGTACAAATACTACGGGAGTCACTTGGCTAGTCCCCAAACTCGAAATTCTGGCCTAACCTGGTACACATACTACGTCCCGGCGTCCGTCATCTTGGTTTACATACTTGTGGAGCGTCTATAATTTTGCTTATTCAATATAACAGGGACGACGACCGAACCTCAGCAATACATCACCAACTCTTCGGCGGCTATTGAAGATAGTACCAGCGACCATCTAAGTATGAGATTTATTTTGTAGGAGGGATAGGGCACGGCACTCTTCAAATGAAGATATGACCTCACTTTTCTGTTATGAAGACTCTGTTTCGTCATGACGTTACTTTCGCATTGTGACTTCACTTTTGTTTTTATGGCGTCACATCTGCGTTATGACGTTACTTCTGATTGTGACTTCATTTTTATTTTATGACGTCATTTTGTGTTATAACGTCACACTTCATATTTCACTCCAGTTCCCATTTACCATTATTGAATATCAATGTTCATCTGTTTTATCAAACCGTTCGAGTGTCAAGTTCGAGATTGTTTGTGTGTCTTGTGTTGTTAACACCTGCCTCAGTGCTAATATTGGAGTCAGATTTTTTACCTTTTCCGGAGTATGTATCTGGTTAATATTTTTCCTTCGTTTCAGAAAGCGATCCGGTGGCTTCTATGCTGATACCTGCTGTTCTTGCTGTCATGTTTATTGCTGGGCTTTGCGGACTTTTATTTATGGCGAGGTAGGTTTATGTGGAGACTCTTAAAGCTTTGCTGCGATGGATAGGGCCTGGGTTTCTCTTGTAGTTTGCACGGGCGAATGATTCCGGACGACTTAATGGTAGCACCTATACAAAAATAATCAAGCAAACAGAGTTTAAATTGTATATCGTCACGCTAATAACCGAATTGCGTAAGTCATTTTTGGCGATTTTGAGTTTTTTATAAAATAGGTATTTATGTAATGATGCGCACCTGTCTGTTAACTCAGATTTTATTTTAGGAATTCCGAAACCCATAAAAATGGAGATTTAGTATGACATGCACATTTGTGTAATTGTCTTGTCATAATGAATTATCATTGTTACCGCAGTACTATTGTGACGTCACACAGGCAAAATAACCTCGGCGAAGTATTTTCGAGTTTTTGCATCTCGGATTCTAGCTTAGCGCGTATTAATTTGAATTTTTACTACAGTATAGGAAGACGTTCACTTGTGATATTCAATGTCCGAGTCCAATTTACCTTGGTTGGCTTTTATATTGGGTGCATTGCTGTTTTATTCTTTATATTTAATCTTAGTCTTATTTCGGTGGGTGTGCAGAACGTATTATATTGATGAAATATATATTTTTAAACATAAAAAATAATGTAATTGAAACTGATTAGCTATTTTGGGGATTAGACATTGTAGATACTGAGAATTACATTCGTTTTTGGAATGTTAAGTTTTCAGGACTGGTGCATATAGTGAAGTTGCAAATTGCGTATGTCCCCAAGTCATAGACACATTTCTGCCTAAGTCACAGTGCGTCATTATGACGTCACTTAACTTCGTCATACAAACTAACCTAAATCCGGCTACGATCAAAAAATTGAACCATGGCAAATTATTGACTCTCAATTGCATAACAAAATCATTAGGAAGTTTTTTACGTTTTTCTCAAAACTGCTAAAAACGCAATTCGGTTATTAGCGTGACGATATTCCATTGCTAATCAGGGACATTATAAATGAAGATCTGCTATTCCCTTTGGAAGGTATCGAAAGGTCTTGATCGCGATTGCATAACTAACCGGCATCGGTACGGCCTTAGCTGTCCGCTACGACAGCCTGCTGAAAACACAGGCGAACAAAAGTATTCCGCATACATAATTAACACAAAACAGCAATCTATGAAATCATTTATGTTGCACCCAAGTTATGTTAAACTCAATTACACGGACACGAAGATCACGCGCGTATCGGTACGGTGAATCATTACCTGAACACGGAGTTTGGGGTTTTCCCTACACTTGGAATAAAAACAGCAAAATTTTGGAGCAAAACATTTTTCCATATTAATAACAATTTTGCAACGATCCATTAGTTGCAATTCATGTCCATAAATTGGCGCTCGTGAAGTGTGTGTACAAATATGGAGGTAACTTATTTTGTTCGCCTACTTTACATCAAGTTGTGTAAAGGGACTGAAACCAATGGGCAGAGGGTATATTCACTTGGCTAACGCAGACAGTCTCGGCACTCGCATTAAAACTAAAATAAGGTAAATCGGAAAAGAATTATGGTTTGACTCTAACCTGGTGCGCACACTGGAGTACCCAAACATTTTCTTCAAAGAAGTCCATATATTTCATGATAAATAAAAATTTCGATGAGAGTTCTTGAAAAGATTTATATTTTGAAAACTGAGTTCATTAAACACTTCAACATTGATCCAATCATCCCCTCAAACTTTGAACGTTAATCACTTTCTCACTTAATTCGACAGGAAAAAACGGATGAAGCGCGATGGTGGATACACAGATATGAAGGAAAGTAGTAACGCTAACACGAGCGTGCCTGGGACTCCAAGATTTACTGCAGACACAAATCTGTCAAGTGAAGGCCAATTGGGTAAACAGACTATTTTCATGAGATGTTTGCACTCTGAACAAGACTCTATTTACTTTAATGATCGCGGTTAAATTTAGTTTTGACACGAGGCTTATTGTTTCCCACCTTCGCTTTTGTAAAACTGAAAATATTGTTCATAAAATGTAACTTTTTACGTCAGACTTACATGGGCCGCCAGTCTAAGTGGGCAACTTTTTTGGCCCCTGGTTCAGAAACCTTGCCCCCCCCCCCCCCCCCCCCCCCTGTTTTTATACGTGTATAATAACAGCTTTGCACAATAGGATAATATTTTCACATTTATTTCGGAAAAGAGGAAAGCCGATAAGTTGGTCTAATCATAATATAGCGAGCTACATCTTTTCGTCCGGTTACCAGTCCATGTCGAGTATGGGATTATTTCTTTGAGGAGCATGGATTTGGCGGAGGTGGAAGCTGTAACTGACCAGCGTTTACATGAACCACCCTACGGCGGATTTATTCATGAATCAAAACGTTTGGTGGGAAAATAAAGTCAGATTTCTTTTTTATTTTCAGGGAAAAGTCCGGCACTAAGTCGTTATGCCTTACCCCTACCACAAACTAACATGACCGTACCGATGAGCGACAACAGACTTGAGGAACCGCGTAGCAGCCAACAATCAGGTTTGAATTACAGAAGTTTAATTTTGAACAAGTTTGCTCAAAGCAAGTTTCGGAGAATTTAACAAAAAGGGGAAGTTTGCACAGAGCTAGGTCCCGAGCCCTCAATTAAAAGTAGGAAGAGTACTGATAGAAGAGTTGTGAGTTTGCCCAAAGAAAGATCCCGAGCCCTCAACTAAAAGTGGATGTGGGAATTGGAAATTTTTATAATTTTATTTTCATGCGAGCCGACCTCTAAACTTTTTTTTAGAAGGCGGCAATTTTTACAGCAGCATAACTCTAGAAAGCGATGAACCAGTGGCCCCTCTTCAGCAAAAAAAATTGTCCAACGCCTCTGGGAGTTCTCATACTTATGCCTGTATAAGCGATCGAGGAAATGGCGTCGAAGTCCAAGAAAGGGGGACAATATCAGGGAACGAAGAGTGCCAGGGAACCATGCGATCTATTAAAGAGGAAAATTGGAATTATGAAGATATAGATATGAGTCCGAATATTTTATACGCCCCCGGTCTTGAGGGGGGAGAAAAAATTGAAATGAGAAATGTTCTTTATAGCTCGAACGAAGACATTTTTGAGGGCGATGGAATTGATCACTTATCTGTAAGCGCAGATGGAAAACCTAAAATTTCGTCAACTTCAAATGAAACTATGGACCCTAAGACTCATCTAACATCAGAAGCAGACCGAGATTCAAAAATCAGAACCGTTAGTTGGCGCTCTGAGTCTTTGCTAAAATCACCAATAAAACTTGAAGTTAGGAACGAAATATACAGTTCAAGCGAAGATGTATTTGAAAGTGAACACCCACGCGGAGAAAGTTTAAAAGGGGAACACAAATTAGAAGTTCAAGATGTTTTGTACGATTCCACTGATGATGTATATGAAGAAGTTAAATTAGGCTAAATTCTGATGATAAGATGCCGTGGAACTGAGTACTTATTCATCTTCTATGCTTTTACACCGATGGATCCGTATGAATATAATGCAAAGATGCTATAGCAAGAGTAAAGATAACTATCCTGAGTGATTAAAGAGTCTTGCTGCACACTAACACTCTGACACAAATGTATTTCTGTAGGATCGTTTTGTTATTATGCTGTTTTTGTTGTTCTTTTTATCGCTATGACCGCCTTACTCATTAACTACTGGACCAATTGCTTTAAATTTTTCAGTGGTTAAAGATTATATTTTTCGCTAGTTTTGTGTCCATATATTTAACCATAGCTCTCTTGTAATTCTTTTGTAATGTTTTTGTGAAACTAACAACCATTTTTCTTTCATGCCATTTTTCCTCTAAACTTTTATTTTACGTTACCCCTTCTCAATTTTCAAACAGTAAAGTTTACCTGATTAAATTTGTGTACTCTCTTTTACATGTGTGCTGCAAGTAAATTATCTAAAATTGGCGCTAGGCTAAACCGTCTCTCCGTAGTGAGAGCATAATAAACATTTATTACTTAATAGAAGAGATTGCAATGTGGTCAACAGCCTGGTTTGATCGTGTGCTTACTTGTTTTCCCAAAATTTACCTGATGAAATTGATCGCCAAGGGAGTACCATAATTTTGCACGGTGTATGCGATGCCAGGATGCTGTAGCAAGAATGCAGATAGTTTTAGCTCTGCAAGATAACAGATAGCTCAGAAAGTAATCCACTTGGAGTGGTTCCCAATCATTTTTTGACCTAATCAAATTAAAAAATCTCGCGAGCCAAGATTATGCTCAAATATTAAACGGCGTATTTTTATGAACTCGAAACTCAAAATTTAAATCTTTCCTAATACAAAAAAAAACAGTTAACATAAAATTTATTCCGCAAGAATTTATTTCAAAGTGAGGAAGAAGCTGCCCTTGTCTAGCATTGGCAATTTCTTCAAGTCAAGTTTATATTTTTCAGCCGGTAAAAAACAACCGTATATCATATTAAAATGAGAAATAATCCTACAATTTTACTGCGGAGAACAAGCGTTGTTTGGCGTTACTAGCAAAGTAGTTGCCGCCGAGTTTAGATGCTTACCACATGTAAAATTACCATCGAGTAACACTTCAATACCAAATATATATATATATAATAAACAATAAAATTTAAATAAGTAATTTTCAGATTTTTTTTAAGTTTTCATGCTTTGATACTATAACTTATACTATTCCTATTGAGCAAAATTGCAATACCCAATTCAAAATAAACAAACGACTGCGTGAACTCCGACACCCACACAACCTAGACTTGTGGTCGGGCAATGGTCAGGCGCATGGTTAATCTTTCATATCGACCAATCCCAAGCGGAAATCCTAGCCTGGTAAAACTAACCTAGCTAGAATGTATTTGATTCAGACTATCAAACCATCCTCTCATCATAAAATAACTACAAAAATCCTATTTTGACAGAACTGACTTGCCTGTACTGTTCAGATGAGACACTCCAATACTAATAATACGTCGTATCGCTTTCCTCTTTTCTCAGTAGGTATAGGAAATTTTTTTTATTCGAATTGTCTTAGACTATTCAAACGAGACACTCCAATACTGTTAAAACGCCTTATCGGTTTTCCTCCTAAAATAAATGTGAAATTCCGATCTTGTCCGCGGAACACCTACGCTTTTTATCTCGCAGAACACCAAGAAATTGAAAAATAAAATTGATACTAAAATATTGTGCAATGGATTTACTTTTTGTGCATCAACTTGCACAACCGGCTTATCACAGCATCTATTGGGGCTTCTAGTTTTAGCCAACAATCCATTGATAAGGGTGGTTTTCAAAAAATTTAGCCTATGGTAAAATTGAAAAGTTTGCTGTGAACTTGACAATTAAAATTTTAGGCCTACTGTTAACGATATTGAACGAGGGCTTGAATCCTGTCCGCCTGTTCAGGTAGCAAGGCGAGCAACGACCGAGATCTCCATGGCGACCAATCTAGTCGCAATTTTGGGTGCTCCCGAAGTATTCGAACCAAGAAGGCGCACAATCTGAACATAATATGTGTGTCAGGTTAAGGCTGTTCTTCCGCTCAGCGGAACACTGCGGATGAGCTCGCGGAACACAGTTTGAGAAACGCCGTTCTAACACCATCAAAGTGTTCTATCAGCTTTCCTTTCCTCCCGAGATGAATACTAAGATTACATCCTACTCTACTTTCTCACATCTATCGAGATAAGACGCCCTTTCTCTCCCCCAATGGCAAATATAAAAATTCCATTCTATACTTGAGTCATCTTATCGACTTTCCTCTCCGCCCGGCTAAATATAAAAATCTGATAATATGGGTAAGCCGTCTATTCGTCTTTTCTCTCCCTCTGGATAGAATAACCTTGCCTAAATATTCACTGACAATCAACAAAAAAGCTACGACATCCGGTGCATTGAAATTTATTTTATCCGAATGTCATAATACAATATTTTTACAATGACGTGATACGCACGCTAAGGGTGAGAGTAATAAAGGGGGGGGAGGTTATCCGAGAAAAAAATATTCCAAGAATTGAAGTTTGAATTAAGATGAAAGATCTATGGGTAACAGAAACAGGGAAATTGACGGATTATCGAATATATTAAAAAAACATTCCTAATAAATCGGATGGTATATACTCATTTTTAGGACCAAAATGACGGTTTCAGCTAAAATTTTATGAAAAAAGTATGAGTTGGGAATATGGAAAGGGAATTTTTTCTTACCTAATTTATCTATAGTAATTGTTGTCATATTTTGGAAGCTTTTATCATCAGGCGGAAGGATATAGGGAACGAAAATAGGGGAGGGGTGGCCGCACATATCACGTGTCTAAATTTTGGAATGCTACGATAAAGCCTACAATGCTGTTGCTAAGTGTACTACTAGAATCAAACACGGCCGAGCATGAAAAGATGATAACTTTTATAATTAGTGCCATTGCTGGCCGCATAGAAGTAGGGGGTTCCCCAGTAGGAAGGAGACTAATTCATATTATAGGAATTTAAACCGGGGAAAATCCGGGTGGGTAATTCCCCTAAATGCATATTCGCCCCTTCTTAGTAGGAAGGGGCCCAGTCCATAACGTTCCAAACTTGAACCGGGGAAAACCCGGGTGAGTAAGTTCCCTGAAGATATCTTCGGTGACAACACCATTGTTAAACTCGTTAAGAGACAAAATTATGCTAAAACCGAAAAACGATAAAATTATCGCTTTTTAACCAAAATTATTGACAGATAAAAATCGAGGGGGTAAAATTATCATTTCTAATAATTGAAAATTCAGGACTAAATAAAAAATGAGTTTGAGTTTCATGGGTAATCGACATTAAAGTTAGTCATCTAAAAACTTTTAGTGTGAAAGTGTCTTTTAGAAACGACTTATAATTCCTAAAGTGAAACGTCCACGAGAAATATTTGATGATTTCGAAAGAAAACGTTAAACTGTCATCTATTTTCCGAATCAGTGCGACTTTTTACAACATATTTACAAGAAAATCGCAAAAATACAATTCTTTTTCCATTGCTTTACGTAATAATTCAATTATTGTGATGTAATTATCGTAAATATTTATTTTTGTGACGTAATAATAACTACCAACTACTACCATTATGACGAACAATGTAAATGTTAGTTCGCCGATGACAAAAAATTCTATGATTGATTCTTCAGGAATGATCCTTTACGATTACTTCTATGATGTCATAAACAAATGACGTCATAATATAATAAAAAAGCATAAAAGCTTTCTACTCCTAAACGTGACGTTTGAACATGACGTCACAATATTATGACTTTGCGACTAAAGGCGGTCTAAAAAACATGAAAACATGCGAACAATAAATTAACCCAAAAATTTACGTTCAACTTATCTGTACATGTATAGGCTAGGCTCCTTAGCTTTTTGTCATATTTATTCTTATTTTATTCCGTGTCGAGGTCAGAACCGCTTGCTAAAAAAACGTTTTTTGTTTAATTTGTTAGCAGCTTATGCAAATTGCAGTTTGAGTTAAAACTAGGACTGTTAGTGGGAAAAGTCATTCACCGTTGAGACTCTTTGCGCGAAAATGCTGATTTCATATTTTAGTTTCTACTGGCTTTGCGAGAAATGTAATTTTCGTAAAAATGTAGAATCTTATGAGAAATGGCTTTGGCAGTAAAAATCAACGCCATTGCTTTTTTGTTTTCTAATTGGTATTTGTGCGAAACTGTACGAAAAAAGCATTTCAAAATCAAATATCAATACTTCATTGAGGATGACAATCAGCACGAAAGAATTTTCCCGACTATGATATTGGTCCTAACATGTACAGAAAAAATAGAGTAAATTTTTGGACCAAATCGTTGCTAAAATCTTAGTTTTAGCGAAAAAATAAAACAAAAAACCGCCCGCAGCATAACGAATTAAAATATTATTTACAAAGTTTTCACCGACGAAAGACATCAAACCGTACTCGGTATGTTAGGTTTGGAAGTTCTCACAAAATTTGAAATCGAATATTTCTTTGATTCACACAATTTTTTTTTCCAAAATTTGGAGAAACCGTTGTTCAACTTGATCTATTTCTGTTTTACTAGAACACCGCTTCTCAACCAATGGGCCATGGCCCACTTCTGGGCCACGGGAACATTTTCAGGTGGGCTACGTATCTATTGAAAATTCTGAGATATGATGAATTGGTTGACTTTGAATATAGCAGCAATGAATGGTGATTTCCATTCTTATTAGCGAAAGTGTCTATTATTGCGAGAATGAATTTTTCTTGTAGTTTTTTCCTTGCATTGGAAAGTTTTTGTGCAACAAAAGTAGGCCGCGACAGAGAAAAAGTTAGGAACCACTGTGCGAAAAGCAATGTTCTTTACCTAAAGTGGGATCACTTCTGGAGGAATATTTGCAAACAACTGTTGGTGCAAGCTACATTTAAATCGATTTTAGGTAAATGTGCTCAGAATTTATTGACATGAGAATATCAGTTGAAGTGACTAGAAAATCCGCACTGCCAGGAAACCGCCACATACCGAGCACGCTTCGATAAAGAATTTACGAGAAAATTCAATTTTCAAAAAGAAAAAAGGCGCGAAAAAAGAAAGATATTTCGAAAGAACGTGTTTAAAAAAATCGGTAAAATTTATCTGCATTTTGGGGTAAGATACAAATAAAATCCAGCGATTTTGGGTTAAAAATTATGTTTTTTAGCAGCATTGCGACATAACTAATTATATTGGGGGGTCGGAGCCCGAAAAACCCACCTTGCATTGATTAGATAAGATTTTAATCGCAGGGGAGTGAAAAGTTGGAAAAAAGGATAAAAAGGCCACAAAAGAATTGTTACGAAATAATGCTAATCGTTGTTATGATGATTCGGTAGATTATGACAAAAGAATCAAAGAAAACAATAACATTGAACTACGCAACAATGAACAAAGAAAAAAAACGAAATTTTTTTCGAACAATTTTTTTTCTGAATAAAAACAGTTAAAAACACGAAAAGGTAAGAAATTGAGAAAAAAACAACATTTTTCGATAAAAATTACCATACTCTAACATTCTACTTAAAACGGGGATCTCCCTACATTTAGGGGAATTTCCACGATGTCGGGAAATCCCCAAAAATATAAAAGTTCATTAATTCTCCTTCATCCATATATAGTTTTCTGTCGTCACAAACGCGTTCTCAAACCATTGTTACGTCATGATCAAAAAACTAATTCTTCCCCAAAACATTCGTTAATTTATAGAACTCAGTCGTGTAAAGAGAAAAGATCATTTTATGTACAGATTCGTTACTTGGTTTAGAAATTCACGAAAAAACGAAATTCCTAAGAAAAAAAAAGAAAAAAGTTGTGTTTTTCCTACAAATTGTTTATTTTGAGATAAAAATCATAGTTCAAACGAGTAAATTGTGTAAAAGCTGTTTTCTGGCTGAAAAATGCCCAAAAGCGATATTTTGATTTTCGAAATGACCATGCGATACCCGTAGATAAACAGGATAGAAATTCCCGTTTTATCCTGGGCCGTCTATGGCGAACACATGTTGGCAGTTTGGGTGTATTTTGAATTTTGCGCGGGAAAATCAGTGGTATTGTGACGTAGGCAGTGAAATAAAAACGAGATAAAAAAAGGTGAGAAATTGCACGAAGGCAGTGGTCCGTGACAGAAGGCAATTATGACAACACATTTCAATAAAAAATGGCAGTTAAACAAAAGTATCAAATTTACCTTGCATTTTTAGTAATAACATGAAATGCAAGGTAATTTTACAATTAAGGCAGCGACGAATGAGATTGGCAACACAAGTTCTACAAATTATTCTGAATCTTTAATAAAAGCTACAAATATAAAAATCCAACATTGGTTTGTTCTAGAAAAAATAAACTGCTTGTTCTTGAAAATGATCACATGATGGCGTCATAATAGTCTTAATCTAGAATCATGATGACGTCATAATAGTTTCTCATTATTAACTCATGATGGCGTCATAATAGTCTTAATATAAAATCATGATGACATCACAAAGTCTCTTATTTCTAACTCATGAAGTGACGACTATTCAAGCAAATCGTTCCGATTGCCCACCTGATATCCCGTGCCGCCATACCATATTGTGATGTCACCTATGACGTAACATGGCGGGCGTTGTTAATTATTTAATTAAAACATGACGTCACAAACGTCCGTCGGTGTATTGCCATCGCCCCTTTCTCCGTCATCCGTTACTCTGACGTAACCGCCTGTTGCGACGTCATACTTGTTTAAAGAACCGTTATTGTTGGTTGTGACGTTACTTGACGATGACGTCATATCAGACTCATTATCTCCAGATGACGTCACATGAAGCAGGTTGTTTCGTAAAATATTTTCGACTTGTTCAAGGCATTCTCGCAGGAGTTCCTAAAAAGAAAAATGATCTTTGAGTTTTTGCAAAGGTATAATTAGGTTTACGATATCAAACATGCAGAAATAGGAGGGAGTTGACTCTGATGACAGTTTGTTCGTATATATATTAATATATATATATGTTATTGTTGCAATTCTCGTTTTGGTTCTGGTTGACAAAAATAAATCTTTTTCTCTCGTGCAACCGGTCTACCCAACCTCACTTGGTATCCACCGATCACAGAGTTTGGGTAGCGACTCCCGCGTACTTCTGGTAATCCTATTTCCTATAGCTACGGCTACTTTTTGCAGTATAAGTCGCAAAGATTACATCGCAAAAATTACAATATTATTGATATCAAGGTCACGTGATAGACAAGGCGGGAGATCTACACGGAATTATGAACACATAATTCAATTCGTTATTATGTCTCAGAGGAAATCAAGATGCATTTAGGAGGCGTAGAATGGGCGTTGTCCTCTCGTAATTCAATCCTGAGGAAATCTAACCATATCTCCATCTAATTGTGACTTCAAAAGAACGTAATAATAACGACAGGAAAAGTCTCATTATGACTTTATAAAGATATATACATTGGTCGTTTAT
The DNA here is from genome assembly GCF_964204865.1 of Styela clava. Classification (NCBI taxonomy): domain Eukaryota; kingdom Metazoa; phylum Chordata; class Ascidiacea; order Stolidobranchia; family Styelidae; genus Styela; species Styela clava. The sequence goes on from NC_135255.1 coordinate 23,495,014, forward strand.
TACCGAATATTCAGGGATCGGAAATGGGAAGATTTGCTCCTTGATTATAATAATACGCAAAAATTGGGTCTTAAAAGTCTTTAAATTTCTTATTGCCAAGTTGGAGCAGAACAGCTAGCTTGCCGGATGCTATTGCTATGCACGATAAAGATTTTTTTTCACATTTCAGAATGTTCGGGGAGATGTTCCGACTCCATTAGTTTGCCTCCCGGCTACGCCTCTGTACGAGACTATATTATTCAAAGCTGTGGTGTCGGAGTTTCGCATATTCATATCGGAGTCGGAGTCGCATTTTCAACCATCCGGTATCGGATTTGTAATTTTGAATTATCCGGAATCGGAATTTGATACTTTTGTAATGATAATCAAACGTAAAATTCTCGTCGACTTAATTTGAATAAACGTTCTTAGCAGTCTATTCAAGAAGGCTTGCTTCAAAGTTTTTATTATTTCATTTTCCCGATAGTTAGGTGCTGGAATCAAAATATCAAACAATCCGGAGTTGGAGTCACAAAAATTATGTTTTTCAAACCCGGGTTGCGGTGTCTGAGTCAAAATTGTAGTATCTTGTGACTTTTCCCGCTTCCACAGACCCGAATGCAACATCCAGAGTCGTATCCAGGGAAGTGGTTTCGGGGGTCAGAATCCCTCTTTTGAAATGCAAAAAAAATCATTTTCCGTATCACACATAGAAATTGTTTGTAGCTTGGAATGGTTTTTTGACCCTCTAGGACAGCGTTTCCCAACCTTTTCTGGTCGCGGACTATTTTCTCACCGGCGAAAACCTGTGCGGACTCAACGTGAGTTTAATGCAACCGGACTCTGTGTGAAGAAGCAATAAAACAAAACACAACAGAATTTTAACGAATTTCAAAATTGCAACTGATTTCAATGATTTTTTTGTTGTATAAAATATTAAATCCATGACCGATATGCGCATTTTTGAAATGGGTTGCTTCAGCTTTATCAATTGAAAAAATTCGAGTTGCCACTCGAATCAACACCTACCAGGAAAAAACCTATTCCTCGTTGTTCAAACTCGCGAGAAACCACCTGTAATTATTGACTCCCGATTAATGTTATGCGAATAAACTTGCCTCCATGTAATTTCTAACATAAATCGTAACTTGGCCGATAGTTAAGTTTCGCAAAAACATTTGCGACCCGCAGTGAATTTCTGTCTCGTTGGGGACTCATTCAAACGCTCCGCGGACTCATTTGAGACCGCGGACTCGGTTGGGAAACACTGCTCTAGGATATAAAAAAAGCCCACTGTCTGTTATGATCTAACTTGGCAATCGGAAAATTCAGCCCCCCCTCCCCCCCTGAAAAATTTCTAGCCACGCCCTTGGTAACGTCACTTCGCATTCACCGTCAACCACGAGACAGAATTCGTTGAAATCCTAATGAAGCATTTAATATAAAATCCACACATCATGGATATTATAAGGTTATATTATTTCGCACGTAAATATAAACAGGCGAAGGTTACGTCTCGTTTGCGAAGAATAGCTTCCATCATTTATCAAATACCGATCAGTTCACGTCCAACCCATTTGATTCAATGATTTTAGGCGTTTCGATAACATCCGCCCATAGCTGGTTGAATGGTGAATGCAATTAAGTTTTTCCTGCTGTTTAGGTAACGTCCGTCTATAGCTGATGGCTAAAGAGTAAATGCAACTTAAGTTTTTCCGACTATTTCGGTAACGTCCGCCCATAACTGGCGGAAGAGTAAAGGCAACCCAAGCTTTCCTGCTATTTCGATAACGTCCGCGCAAACTTGGCGAGGCAGTGATTAAATTTTTAAAAGTTTTTTATTCGCGGCGTTTTGAGTACTTTCTTCATGCTTGGGGAAAAAAGTAACGGCAACTTGATAAGTAGTTTCGATTACGTCCGCCCATAGCTGGCTAGAGAGTAATGAAAACTCTACAAAGTATTTTTAAGCACTGATTAGCGCGCGTCCCATGCTTGGGGATTTCCCATCAAATTTTTAGCGACGGTTCGAGCACGCCTGGCAGAGGAATACAAGTATCTTGAAAAACGATTTTTTTAGGGCGTTACGAGCACACCCGCCTATACTCGGGAAAAATGAAAGAAATTTTCTCGAAGAAGTTCATAAATGTGTTTAGATAGGGTCCGCTCTTAGTTGGCGAAAGAGTAAAATTTTTCGATATAATTCAACTAGTTTCGTGCACGCCCGCCCACACTTAGCAAATAATAAATTGTCATTTCGTTGACGTCTGAATTTGACTTTTCGAATTAAATTGGCGTTTCGTTCACGTCAAAACAAACAGTTCAAGTTAAAAACATCGTGTCGGTAACGTCCGCGATATTGCTTCAAGTTCAAATACCTGAAAACTATTTATAATGGAATTAATGACTTCGCCTGCACGAAAACCAAGCTGCTTGAACTCAAACGTCCCTTGATTTACTTCAAAGCAAAACAGCGCATCGGCTCAGCTAAGATATATATAGATATATTTCGATTGGCCAAACGAATTACTTACTATATTTCGTTGTATAAAATTTTAAATGACTGAAGCTTCAACGCCAGTGGGCATGAGTGACCGAAAATTGGCACACCGAACACCCCCAACGCGTCAACAAATCTTCTACCTGCGATTTCCCATACAGTTTGCAGCCTTTTGCATATACATGCACGCTTGTTTTCCTCCTTGTTTGGGGAACGGCAGTGCGAAAATGCCCCATACCAAATTATTACTCTAGCAATTTCATGCAGGACACATTTGTTATGATATGCATTAGGACCCGCTAATATGTGGTTGTGCTCCGTGAACCCATAAGCGTATGCTTGCCTAAAAATTGAATAATTATTTGTGAATCAATTTTTCATTGCTTGAATAATTTTACAGTCTTGGCTACAGATTTAGGCTGATTTTGATTCAGAAGCTAAATTAGCCAATCTTAGTATACATGGTGAGTTCATTTCTTGGTCGTGTTTTGGGCAATGGCACGCAGAGCGCAGTGTTTAGACATATTTGAAATGTTTGTGAATCTTAACGACACTTGTTAAGGGCTCCTACGCCATATTCTCGCTTTTAAAAGTGTCGGGATGAACTCTGAAGAGCAGGTCAACGAATACTGTTAGGAAAATCGTGAAATTTCAGCAGTTTTGCGGCATCAGCGGTTACCTTTGAACGGGAAGACCAACAACCACTCGGCGAAGTCCAAATTCAGGATTAGAGCAAGTCTGCGTCTGAATTCGGAGTTCTTCAAGGATAGATGGCAGATTCCATAAGTGCTACTGAATCACTGTTATTCACAAGGTTTCGTTTTGACGCATAGCGGTGGATATATTAGTAAAGGTACATTTGAACCCACGTACATTTGAACCCACAACAATTGCACCTGCATACTATTGCACCTTTGGAAATTTTTTTTGTTCCACGGATATTTGAACCCATACTAACCCTAACCCATGGGTTTCAGCACCCGCATATTGATTGAACCCGCGGATATACACATGGGTTCAAATGTACGTGGGTTCAAATGTACGGTCACCATTGGTAAAATCGGACATATAACCGAAATCGAAAACGACTTCTAGCATGTTCATTTGCACTTACTGATGAGAAAAGAAAGACTCAATGAGGAGCAAAGTTAAAAGCTGAGAGCAATGTTAACCAACTTGAAGTTCAGGTAAATCTGAATATAAAAAGAATATCCTTTTCTATTTTTAAGAAGCGTTTTCACAACTTCACCTCTTGCAAGACCCTGAACAAGTACTCTTCTTGGAAAGATCAGAATATTTCTTATTCTAATCTTGAACCCGTATATCTTCTCATTGAAGCCGTCCCCCAAAAACAGCCATAAAACACTAAATTTATAAAATTTCGCATATAAGCAGACCCCACAAATCGTTACACGTTCATGCTGTAGCTGTTGGAATTAAGTTAACATAAAGTCATTTTGTTTGAGTGTGATCAGAGCTATGCGCGTGTATGCTAGTTTGGCATTTTTTTTTCTTCTGAGTTTTGAACTCGGCCCTTTATGCGAGGAAATACGGTATATTAAATTCATATATATCTTCATATCCTACCATATTCAATTACTCAGAGCCATTATGAAGCACTGAAAGTCTGATATGATACTAGTTTATAGCCTATTTCGGAGCGATGTAGCAGGAATAGATAATCTATATCCAATTTCCGAATAATCAAAGTTAAATTTCTTTTTTTTACCAGCAGTACTTGTTGAGTTAAACTCATCCGGCGAAAGTGACACTAACGAAAGATTAGGAATGTTAAGGATTGTTACGACATAATCATTGCAGCATTGTTCTAACCACGTGATATATCCCGCCAAAACGTCCAAACTGCCAAGGAATGTGCCCGACTCTGGTTCCTACAAACCAATATTCCACGAATTACGATGAAACATCAAAACCGAACCGAAAAGATTCTGGTTTTCACACAAATAGAAGCTCCTTATTTATCGAAGGGCTGATTGTACTAGCTGTGTTAGCCAAGTGAATATAGTTCCTGCTTATAGACTTCAGTTCCTTTACACAACTTTATGGAAAGTAGGCTAACAAAATTAGTTACCTTTATATTGGTACACATACTTCTGGAGCGCCGAATAAACGATACACACAGTTCAGGGTAAATTTAACCTGCAATATCGCCAAGGGTGAAACTCTTGGTGTCCATGGAGTCCCTTCACAATTTCAATTTTGTTATGAAGTCAGTTCTCAATATATCTTAACCAGGTTTGTTGCTTTTTATTCAGTAATTGTTCAAGTATTTTTACTTCATTTAATACATCTGTGAGGGCCAAAACAATATATGGAATCGATAAATTTCCTTTGCATTTTGAAAAATGAATTCAAGACTTTATGGACGCCCTAACTAATCAAATGGCTTTAAAAGGAATGGAATTCCATAATTTGCATTCCTTAGACTTCTTAATACGTCCGGTATTAGATCCGAATTTAGATTAAGTCTGAATAGAATTAGAGGGGGAAGGGCCAACGCCCTGGGTGGGCTATGTTATTTGTGAATGTGCTGAATGAATATGAAAGGGGCAAATAGTCTTGATTTCCATTCGCTAAAATACCGGAAATTAGTGGTGACCTATACATATGCAGAAAGTATTCGAGCCCTTCGCTTCACTGTAAGACGTCATAATTTTTCCAATATTTTAAATTTGTTCTATTATTATTATTATTTGAAATTCGAATAAAAGTGCGTATTGGTGATAGTCGTGCAGCGATTTTCATTTGCTGAAATATCGGAAATTAGTGGTTCTGTTGACCCTTGGATACGCGGAAGTCGTTCGTGTCTTCTGGCCCTCACAATTCTTCATTGTTTTCATTATTATTGAAATGATTCGATGAGGTGCTGTTATGAGAACATTCGAACCTATACATATGTTGCACGCATGAATGCGCCCATTGTTTCATCATAACAAAATCCAGATGCGGAACAAGATAAGAATTATGCCGTGACAATCATCAGTGATAACATACGTTTATGAGATGATAAACGGAAATAGGGTCACTTCCGGGGGTCATACCAATCACAAAACGGATGTAGTCTATTGAGGACAGGAAAAACCTGGGCGGGGCAGGGGTCAACTAGAGCAAATCTTGCTGTTTTCAAACATCGAGGGAATTTTGGGCAATGATTAAAGGAAAGACTAAAATAACTAGTAATTTGTGGAACATATGATGTGCGCTTATGTCAAGTCAACTATAATTGGGAGTGTGTTCGTCGAAGGAAGTCTGTCTGTCTTTGATCGGACAAAACGTCACGAAAATGGTGACCGTACATTTGAACCCATGTGTATATCCACGGGTTCAATCTATATGCGGGTGCTAAAACCCATGGGTTAGGGTTAGTACGGGTCAAATATCCGCAAAACAAAAAAAAATCTCCATAGGTGCAATAGTATGCAGGTGCAATTGTCGTGGGTTCAAATGTACGTGGAACCCACAGAAATATATTTATGTTTGTGTGCAGCAAGACTCTTTGAATCACTGAGATTGGAAGTTCAATATTGCAATCAGTTGAATATATATCTATATTGTGCAAGTCACTTAGGATAGTTATCTTTACTCTTGCTACAGCATCCTTGCATTATATATGCTTATAGCAAAGTTGTCAAAGTGACTCAATAGTCTTACAGCACTCTAAAAGAAATGTACTCCCGTGGCTTTCAACCATTTGACTGAGGAAGTCGGGACCTTGCATTATACGCATACGATAGAATCACAAACACAAAAGCATGAATGGTGTGGTGAATGGTGGCTAGGGTGTCCATAACGTCTTGAAATTTTTCGAAATCGCAAAGGGAATTCAACGATACCATATATTGTTTTGGCCCTCGCAGATGTATTTAATGAAGTAAACATACTTGAAAATTACTGATTAAAAATCAACAAACCTGGTTAAGATATATTTAGAACTGACTTCATAATAAAATTGTAATTGACTTTATGGACACTCTGTATATAATCCGGCTCACTAATTTGCAGAAATTCTATTTCGAGATTAACTTTCAGAATATTTTTAACGATTTTATTTATTCAAGCATGACCAGTTAAAACAACTTCAAAAAGCGAGTAATTTTACTAATATTTTCAAACAAAAATTGTCAAGTGGTTCCCACGCTTAGCACCTGTTGTGGTTCGACAGTGATCAGATGACAATCTTTTTCCCGCCAAATCACTTGGGACTTTATTACGTCATAGATACCAATGCCAAATTTAAACCGACAATCGGATTTGTGTTAATATAGTTGGCAATGTGGTATTTTAACACACTAAATCGGAATTAAAAGTTTTAAATAATTTAAACCAGCGTTTAACCAGGGAGAAACCCTATTTATTTTTGGTGGGTGGGGGGGGGGGGGGGGGGTTGTGCTCTAGGTCAGGGCTACTCAACTATTCTTACCGAAGGTCCGCATACAAAACTTCTAAAATATTTGGGTCCGGACTTTTCAGAAATTATATTTCGGCATCCCTAAAAGCGCATTTCCTCGACCAACAACCAACAAATGATTATTAAGTAATCAAGATTGTTTGTTGTGGCGTTTTAATTCTTTTCATATATATTTTGAAATCTATAAAAGTGATTTTATAAAAGTAAAATTCAGAAGTTGGGCTAATGATTCAAAATAAAGAATTATGCGCGGTCCGAATCGAATACCCGAAAGGTCCGGATTCGGACCGCGGTCCTCCAGTTGAGTAGCCGTGCTCCGTTACACCCGGTGGCGTGTAAGTAAATGTTTACCGTATTTAAAACCGAGGAATCCGAACACGGTAAAACTATACAGTACATGGAATCACGGCCTTTTGTCCGGTTACCCGTTTATGTGGAGTAAAGCGATTATTAACAGTTCATTATCACAAATGTATTGCCAAACCCAAACATGTTCCTTTTTCATAACCGGGGACAAACGCCAACAAGACAGCTTAATCATATGGCAAACACGGGCTCTGGTCTGGTTACCAGTTCATTGCTAGCATGGTGGCAACTAACAGTTATATTGTCTTGGTTTTATTTTAGCATCAAGAAAAAAACACCTCGAAACAATTTAGCGTTGAAGAATTTTAAAAGCGAGTCGTTCTTGACTTGATGCAAATCACAACAACTGCAATAAATCATTAAGTTGTTTTCAAAAGCGCTTTTGTACTGAGATAAAGTATGTTTAGATCTTTGGTTTGAGTGGGCGAGCCGTCGAAATTGAAATTTAGAATATACTTACGTCATAATACAAAATTAAATGTCATAATGGAAATTTGACGTCATAAAACAAGAATGGAGTATCCAAATGCAGAAAACACGTCACAACGCAAAAAATACTTTCGATATTTGAAATAAAACGTGACGTCATAAACCAGAATATATGACGTCAAACATTGAATAAGTGCCGTCATCATAAAAATGTGGCGTTTGCAGGCCTAACAAATCTGTATTTCGTTTTGTTATAAACAAAGAAATTCAAAGTTATAAATCATTATTCCAGGTATTTCTTAGTTAGCTTGAAGCGAAGTTGACTGCGTGGCGTACAACGTTCACAGTATAAGATGCCTTGCCGTGAATAAAAATAACTGTAGTTATGCATTTTTTACTGGCTTTTTTTATTAAAATTCGTGCAAAGTGAGGCTTTTTATGGTATTCCTCACAGATTACTCTGTTTGTGCAGCGGCAGGTGCGATGTGATCTAAGGACATTTGTGCAAATCTTGGGTTTGTTGTTTCAGTTGGTGTCTGGATGCCAATGCTTCATGATAGGAATGTCCACAATTGAATAGTTGGATACTATAGGACTCTATGCTTTTAACAATTTAAATTTTAAAAATGCTATTTTCCCATAGTTTGGCATTAAAACATTTTATTTGGAATAGTTACAACCACAAATATTTTAAATCGTCATAGTGAAAATGGCGAATTATTCAGAAAAAGTCCATTCATACTAAGTTCTTTAGGAATCGCAAGACATGATATATGCTAATATTATTCATTGTAATAGCTGTATAAGGCTCTTGAAATGGTCAACAGCCTCTATCCAAGATAAAGCGACGATTCTTTTTCAATTCAACGAACTATTTTTCTTCCTCAAATCATTTCCGTATACGTGGTTTCGGAGAGGTCAAAGTGACATTCACCATTAACCATGCCGGGACGACAGTGCCTCTTGTTATGGATGTTCACACTCGAATACTTGGTTACTCTAGAATTTTGTATTGCTATTAATTTTTAGAGCTCTCTTTTTCGAATTAACGAAATCTTATTCTTCCGTAAATTACTTCCGTGTATGTGGTTTCGGAAAGGTCAAAGTGGCATTAATCATTTCGAAGTCTTATAAATGCCCTTTCATAGGAAAACCACAACTTTACATGAAGAAACGTTTATAATTCTCGGAAAAAGTTAAGAAGGAATTCGAATAAACAGTGTATTTATATGGGCGGATATTTTCTTTTGCTTGGTTTCGTAACAATGGGAAGAGAGGAAAAGTATAATGGCGTAACAATCAACAACTCGGGGTGGTAATTGCTCGCTTGATTTCGCTTTAAAACATTCGTGATGTCACAACTATTCATTTTATATGGGTTAACAGGTTAAAATTTCCGATATACATAAATATTTTGAAATGATTGTATTTTTTTTTTTTGATAAAAATAAATTTATGGCGTTTGAATTTTATTCATTTACAATCAGTAATACAAATCACAGCGCATTAACAAAAAAATTTCAATTCAAATTACAACGCAAAAAAGTTTCATAATAGATGTATATTCAATCAACGCAGTACACGAGCATTTTAGCTCACATAAGCAATCATAAAGGTCCAAATGTCCGATATACCGGATTCGATCGTTTTATGTTCCGAACGTGGGCGAATAAGACGTAATTTATTAGGAGTTGGATTGATATTTCATGACCACTTGAAATTATCTCCTGACGCACAGTTTGGCAACGGATCACCTTTTGAAACTATAGAATTTGGATTTGACTAAATACTAATCCAGGATTTATTCTAATCCAGTGGTTCGGACCTTTTTCGTCAAATATCTCCATCGGAAATCTTCAGTCCTCCCGGCTTTTCAGTGAATTTTTTTTATTTGTTCAATCTTTAATGCAGGGGTCGGCAACTTTTTATCGCTCGCGGGCCAAAATTGAGGTTGCAAGTCATTTGCGGGCCGTACTTATTTTTAGAAAGTTGAAAAACCGAACGGATGGTACTTTTTATAATAAAAATCAAGCAGTGATACATCTCTCGAATAGAGTATAATTTAATTCCTCATTGCATCTCATAAAATTTTATTTGAATATTTTCAGCGTCATTAAACCCTTTGTACTCGGCATCAACTTTTCTGCGTTTTGTTGCCACTTGCTTGATTATATTTGAATTATATTCTCATTAAACGAGTAATTGTGAATTATGTAATTGTTAGGTTATAATATAATAACCTGCAGCCGCGGGCCAAATGTGGCCCGAAAGAAAAAATTGTGCGGCCCGCGGAGAAGAGCCAATTTTAAATAGGATACACCCCGCGAAACGAGTTTATAATTCAATTTAATCTGATTGGTGCGAGTAATGCCAATACCTTTGCATTGTAAATCTAATACCCGAGTCCAATTCATTATTTATTCCTATGACGTTACAATGCCCTAACAGCTAGCTTGTGCGATGCGAACAACGCATGCCACGAGATCAACAACCAAAAGTTTTGTGCTCACAACTACTAGAAAGCCTATGTTAAATAAAAGTGCGACCCACTGTTTTACCCAGTTATTTGTAACTGGCCTTCTTGTAATAAAGGTTGCACAAACCTGCTTCGAAAATTTGTATGAAACGGTTTTAGTTTGTCAATGGTGGCTTGCATCTCTTCTACCAATAACTTATTCTACTTAAAGTTCAACGCTCATGACCTTGCTTCGAGCAAAATAGCACATAAAAGATTTGATTGGTCGTTTTGTTTACGGTTGAATGACTCAAAACCACGCCCATAAGTTATCGTGAAAGAATTTACGTGGGCGGCTTTGGCCGATTATTGCGTTGAATGCCAAGAATGCTTTTGTTCGGAGCCGAACGAAAATATTTTAGAAAAACAGTGTTCTATGAACACGGCTCCAGACAAGATGAACTGAATTTTCAATGTGGTGTTGAATATTTTCCTCAAAACATCGCACTATACCAGAGTTTCCCAAACTTTTTGGGACGGGGACCCCTATTTGAGAATTTCGCCGTATCAATTTCAGTGCCCAACCAACGAGTAAAAATAATGTTTCATTTACAACACAACACAAACGACATTAATGTGATGAATTAGGTTGCTTTTCACTGCACAATTTTTCAATTCTTGAAGCAATTTGTGACAAGCGAACCTATAGATCGGATGGTAAGTGTCGACCTGTATTTTGTCATCATATTTATAAAAGTGCAAATGCTGCCTCTAGAATGTAGGTCGTTGCAAAAAGATTTTAATTGCCTTTTCTGGCAGCAATAGATATTCGTCCGCAGCGCTCAACCTAAAATATGTAATTTCTCTTTAATTGAAATAAATCATTAAATATCGTGCGGACACCCTCTGCAGTTGCCGCGGAGTTATTGATAAATTTAGTTTCATGTGTGTAACTATAGTTAAATTGTAGTAGCAATAAATGATACTGCTGTTGTAGGTAACTTCCGTTTTAATTATTAGGGCAGAAGTGTATATAAACGGGCGTGGAACTTGCGCATAACCCTAGCTAAGATTCCATTTAAGATTGAATATTAAAGTACTTTTATACAAAATGAGGGAGAAACGAGAATATTGGTCGGAGACCGAAGACTTATCGATCGAAAGACATCCAAAATAAGCGATAGAAAGAATTTAACGAAAAAAGTTTGGAACCACTGGCTTAGATCAGGGGTATGAGGTTCTATTACGTCATTACTCTTCATTACGTCACTCAAATTCTCTTATTTCATTTTTATTTGATACAACCATTCGCTCGCCAAAAATCGTTCAATTATTTGCTATAATATTACATTACTAGAAAGGCCACGTCATCCTTTCCCATCGCGCGGAATTTGGTAACTTATTACATCGCCCACGTTTTATTAAATCTGTTTATGATGTTTTATGATGTGGTCGGGTTTCGAACCCGCAACTTTCCACAAGGAAATAGTTTTATAATGAATAATGAAGGAAGTTTCTCAATAATGTGATGAAAATTACGAAATTGGCGTAAGCGCTGGACTCCCGAGATTTCGGTATATTTTTCAGGGCACTCCAGAAGTGTGTGTACCAGTATGGAGGTAACTAATTTTGTTCGCCTACTTAACATCAAGTTGTGTAAAGGGACTGAATACTATGGACAGGTGGTATATTCACTTGGCTAACACAGACAGTCCCCGAACTCGTAATAGAACTAAAATAAGGAAAATCGGATTCAAATTATAGCCTAACCCTAGCCTGGTACACATACTGTGGTAGTATCTTTTTCGGGATTCGATCCAGGGTTTCGATCCATTTCTTGCATTTAATTCCGGGATTTTAACTTATTTTGGTACAGTTATGTTTACATCGACAGAGCCATATTCGGAGAGATCATACGGTTAATATAATTGAGAAAAATTCACCCATCATGAATACTTCAATTGTTTTTGTATTTTTGATCGATACGACATGATATACAAAGGATCAAAGTCTAATTTTCATTCTTTTAAAAATTTGTTTTCAAAAACCCATTATCTTGCCCCAAAATTAAATCGGCGCCGAGTGGTTACTTACAGAATGATCGATCGAAATATAATTTAGCCCTAATTGTTGACGTAACAATGGTAAGATCAAATTACAAGTGGGTGGTTTGTTTTGTAATAATGAAAATATTATAGAAATGGCGGGAGTTGTTATAGCGATGTAATGGTTGCCTAGAGACATTGTGAAGACGTATCTGTACTTTTAAGTATATTAACTATATAAATATGCTCTAATTAGTAAGGAAATTTGCGCATGGCCAGCGCACTCACTTGAAAAGTAAATTAAAATCGTCTCCGAGAAACCCCTGAGAAGCTCAGAGCATGGATTCACAACCAGTAGGTCACAAACATATTAAAAATGACTACAGGTATAAATTTAGCTCATTTGCGTCAGTATAGTTAAATTTTGATTGTAGTAGCAATGAATAATGACGGTGTCTTTTTGCTACTGAGCGATAATTTTCATTCTAATTATAAAAACAGAAGTGACTAATTTAGCGAAAAATTCCTCGTACTTTTCCCCTGGCATGAAAATGTTAACGCACCATGTTGGCTCGGTATTTACTGTCCATTTCATTGCACCCTGCTGGCAAGTCGATTTAGGTTTAGATATTTCACTTGTGAGGCCAATCTAGAACCAACGCGCTACCAACATGACCATCTAAGGAGCTTCGATTTTTGAGAGAATAGAAAACTTGATCCAGCATTGCCTACCTCGTACCATAACTGAATTTAACGCAATCTCATAAATTCTTTGAGCAATTTTTTAGCAAAGACATCAAAATATGGTTTTAGTTTGGTTGTGGCAGCATCATGCCGTCCAGATTGAACGGGTCAAATTAGGCTCGTGGGTCGCAGTTTGCCCATGTAAGGTACAGAGTATGAATATACATTGCAGTACACAATTCGCCATGGCGCTAACCAAAATTAACAACCACAGTTTCTAAAATTTCATATTTTGACGAAAAATTGCTTCGTCTAATAATTTTCCCTAAATTCTTGGCATTTTCTCTTATCCGATAACATCACCGATAATTGATATTGTCCATAAAACCTTTATGACAAAACACAGAAAGTCTTATTCAATCGAATGTGACGTTGTTGATATTTCGCGCCTTTTAATAAATTCCCGCGGTTTCATCCTAAAATAAATTATTTCGTCACAATCCAAGATCAAAGATGTATTATGACATCAGCACATTCCATCGTGACATTATAAAGACCCGTATTTTGCATAATATCAAATGCCATATGAGTTATTATGTATGCTCCACAAATGGCCCATACCTGGGCGATATACATGGGCGGATAATTTCGGCGCGAAATACAATCATGTGATCAAAAACTGGCGGTCATGTATCCAAATGAGTTCAAGGCATCCGAGACATCTTTTTGCGATACGGATACATCTCGGATATCCGGTTCCAATTCTATATTTTCGATTCCCGATATTTCGACTCCGAGCACATATATATTTGTATATTATTTCAACTTAAATTTATCTGGCAGATTCCGGTTCAAAAGTAACTCCTTCACATATCAGTTGTTACTTCTAGCCTTGCTATAAGTCAGTGGTTCTCAACCTTTTTTCTTCCGTGGCCCATTTTTATTGCACGAAAATTATGTGGCCCATTCATCAGAATAAAAGTTACCCTCCAGTAACAAAAAACAGTATTAATCGTTCATTAACTACAATCCAAATTTAACTATAGTGACACGAAGAAAAACCGAAATGTTCAATAACTCCAGCAATTTTAAATAGGTTTGTGGCCGCCCTGAAAGTGTTGCTGTGGCACAGCGATGGGCCATGGCCCACTGGTTGAGAACCAGTGCTTTAAGCCTTAAAGTGCGAAATGCCCCAAAATATCAGTAATTGCTTGTTTAGAGCCTTTTTCAAAGCGAAGGCGAGAAAACATCATACATGAAGAGAGCCATTTTTAAATTACGTCATCTTGAAAAATTTTATTTTCTTGTCGACTTCATTTCCTTGAGAATTTTTATTGAAGTTGCAAGTGCAACATTCCTTGTGCACCCGGTTTGCTAATTTATTACAAAATAAATTTGTCGAATTTTTGGGGCGAAAAAGTGGCATTTTTGGGGTGATTTAATCCTGAAAAATAGTCGAGTTACTTCTCGCGTGCAACAGACTATCAAAAACAGAATTAGAAAATACGAAACAATGAAATTTTATCTCGACCTCTATGACGTCACTGTAGCTCTATTGTGACAAAACTATGGTGAGAAAAATTCAAAATTCGCGCGTTTCCATCATCAATTTGTTATCTTAGATTATCCTTTTGTCAAATAACGCAAGATATTTATAAAACATAATGTAACACATTGTTTTGATGAAACATTTAAGGCAGTGGGGGGGGGGGGGGGGGAGACTTTCTCTTATTATCTGTTATTTGTAGCTTATTGTTAACTAGTTATATTTAAGGTGTGAGGCTTGACAAATTCCAAAAAACGGGCGCGGCCTAAAAAGTTTGCGAACCACTGATATTCACGCTTCGAACATTCAAACTTACGTAAAACATTGGCGTGATGGATAAATGAGAGAAAAGAGGGCAAGGATGGCTTTTGTGATAGAGCATTGTGATACATATAAATCGGTGGATTTCAACCCTTTTGATGGAGCCCAATGAAACATTCCAGAGACTCGAGGAATTCCTGTGCAATAGTTAAACTGTTGGAATTGTACAACGTATAAATATATATAAAAGCCAACCAAATACTGGCAAAAAATGATCTTCGAAACATGAAAGTTTATTGATAATAGGTTTTTTATTATATTTTAACAATATACACAATGTTTCTGCAGGACTAACTACATATTCTTCTTCTATAATGCGTTGGTAGATTCGTATGTATATAATGCAAGGATGCTGTAGTAAGAGTAGAGATAACTATCCTAAGTGATTCAAGAGTTTTGCTGCACACTAACACAAATTGGTACTCCAGTAGTATGTGAACGAGGTTAGGGTCAGGGCATAAATTTATTCCGATTTTTCTTATATTAGTTCTTTTACGAGTTCGGAGACTGTCTGTGTTAGCCAAGTGAATACACCTGCCTATAAGTTTCATTGTTTTACACACCTTGATGTTAAGTATGCAAACAAAATTAGTTACCTTCATATTGGTATATATACTTCTGGAGCGCCCACAAAAAAAATTCTGCAACGTTCCCTCTGGCCAAGGTGTTAGTGTGCAGCAGGACTCTTGAATTACTCAGAACAGTTATAGAATTTCGTATTAGAATGTAAACTTACGGAGCCCCTGAACAGCACTGGTGGAACCAGGGGTCAAGGTAAATTTCAAGATACACACGAGGTTTATCCGAGAAATAAACCAAGCCATTTTAATCGTATTTTTTACGCATTGAGCACTGAGCTTAGCCCCACAAAACAGGGCGCGAGGAAGGTATGCATGGATGCACATGACTGACCCGGATTATGATGTAATAGGAATGAAAATCAGCTGATTTAGAGCTTGATTAAAATACAGGCTTGTATTTTATAAGGCTCAAACATAACACGAGGCATAAACAAACTCCGTCTATAATATGATCCGGGGTGAGTTGGGTTACGCGGGGGCAAATTCCTTCGAGAGCGCGGACTCCTTCGAAACAATATGGCGAAAAAGCGCGAAATGTCAACTTTAAACACCTTAATGTCTGAGATACTTCACACGACCCCGGTGGAAAGGGCGAGTTCATATGACCGATTCCCCGCATACTTCGGGCTTTGCGAAAATAGGCGAAATTTGAAAAAGCTGTTTCGCAAAAACAAGGAAAACGTATACTTATGATTTTTAACCTCCTATACCTTTTTATCCGAATACATTGATGGATATGGCTCAAACTATGTTTTTTCCTTGTAATATTTCGAAATTCCCGAATTTATTTTCAAACGACGAGCCGACGGTGTTTGTAGATAAAGCACATTGGGATATATCATCTGTGTAATGCAGAGATTCTCGAACACCCGGTGTTATGGAGCCCATGAAGAAGTTGACTATTATTTACGAAAACCCAATACATATTTAATGTTCCTGATTAATGTTGCTGAGTAATTTAAAGTTACTTTATTTAATGACTGGGATGTATTTGCTGCTTATCAAATTTAATCAATGCCGTTATTGCTTCTTTGGACAGTTACTAAATTAGCCAAGTCAGTATTTTGATAAGTAAACGAATAGCTCGCGGAGCCTCCAGCTCTGGGGATCCGTACGTATATTGGTGTAACCGATATTGTCTATGTCTGTGTTAGCCAAGTGAATATACCCCCTGCCCATAGGTTTCAGTCCATTCACACAACTCGACGTAAAGTAGGCAAAAAAAATTAGTTACCTCCATATTGGTACACACGCAGAGTGCTACATTAATTAAATGCTAACATTTACGTGTTACTGGCTAAACATGACTAAAATATCTTCAACACTTGTTTTTAACCTTCTGAATTGCGTTGTCAATTGTGACTAATAATGTTTAAAATTCCTCAATGTTTCGTTTACGGTTCAAGTAGATTGTTTTGTCATAGCTTAACAATGACTACACATTGTGACGTTAGTATTAATCTCACAATCCGATAACAATGTACATATTAGATAAGTCATCCGAACGACGACGTTTGAACAAAATTCGCCGAAGTAGATTGTATTACGAATTGTTGTTGTGTTGTGTTGAAAAAATTAATAAGCGCGACCAATGCACAAATCAATTCCAAGTTTTCATTACTAGGTAAGAACTCGCTTGATGGCTATTTTTTTTACATTTCCCACGAGGCAGATATATCCCCATTAATTGCCCTATTTTAGTTTCATACCTTAGGGAAACACCTTTATATGACATGCAGTACATTTTTTTAAACATTTAGCTGAGATTTAACATACTGGCACCGGTATTGCGATGGCCAATATTTTTCACTTGACATTCTTGTTTGCTTCGCTAAATTGTTTGAAAAAAACGTTTTTTCGTGGCAACTAATACGCCAATCAATTTCAAATTTTCAGCACATAAAGATCGAAGAAGCCGTTGGAAGAAAATCACTTCTATTTTAATTGTTCAAAATACATTTGATCCCTATGAGTTATAATATTTTATCCCCAATTTTGGCGTCACAACTTACGAAGACATCTTTATGTGAAATCCAGTTCATTTAATTAAACATTAACTGTAACTTTACGGAACCGGTATTGCGTGGCCATTATTAGTCATTCAACATTCGTGTTCATATATTTGAACATTATTCTTTTTTCAAACAAATTTCGCTTTTTTACATTCATATTTTATGGGCACACCTTTATATGAAATTTGGAGCAATTTTTTTACCACTTGGCTGGAATTTTGCTGGTATTGCGTGAAGATTTATTAGTCAATTGACATTCAAACATTATTCTTTTTTAAGCAAATGTAGCCATTTCTACTTATTTTGCTGGTTTTTACGATACACAGGCACACCTTGATATGACATTCGGTACAATTTTATTAACATCTGAATGGAATTTTGCTGATATTATCAGGCAGTTCAACTTTCTTCTACATATATACCATTGAAAATCGGATTTTTTAATCAGCGTTAATAATGGATAAAAAGTTCAAAAGTTCAAAGATAATCTTCTTTATTCGTTAACAATGCATTCCGGACGCGAACGAAACGATAGGTCCGGAAGTGTCAAGTGTCGTTTCGTTTACGTCCGAATACATTTTTGAACTGTCGAGTACACATTTGAATCCCATTGTCACGTAATTATACTACTGTCTTGTGACGAAACAATGTGAATGAGTCATGCTTGATTGGCTATAAGTGTCATCAGCTGGGTAAAATATTTTAAACAACATTTCTGATTTGAAATCTGGATGAGAGGGAAGAACGTGTCAGGTGTATTTTAAAGTGCGGAACACGAGCCGAATATGACCGAAGCTGAATAACATCGAACAATTATACGAGAGTTTAAAGACAACAATGGGATAATGTGCAAATTTGCAAAAAAATTGAAAATATTACAAAGAAAAACCGTGTTGTTTAAGTTTCACCAAAATATTTCAATAAAAATTTAACATAGTTTGAAAAAAAATGTGTCATTTTCGTTTTTCAAAACGGTGCCTCAAAGTTTTGCGCATTTGGGTTAAGTTCTCGAATAATAATAATCAGAGCCCTACTATGCGGAAATACTGAAAATTGGTGCTGTTTTCAATGGGTATTCTGAAAATAAAAATCCAATAGGCCGAACTGGAGTTGTCCGTGTGTAATCTGTTATTGTGCCATTCTTATAAGGGTACTCCCGAAGTATGTGAACCAAGATGGCGGAAACCGGAACGTAGTATGTGTACCAGATTAGGGTTAGATACTAGTCCCCGAACTCGTAACAGCACTAAAAAAAAATTAAAATAAAATTATGGCCTAACCTTAACATGGTACACATACTACGCTCCGGCGTCCGCCATCTTGGTTCACCTTATAACTCTTAGAGTACTCTTATTACCAACTTCGAATACAGTATTAGAAAAAAAACATATATACTAAATTTTATTTTCAAAACGGCAACTTCACAACAATATCTTCATTTTATTTTATTTCGAATTTCAAATATATATTCTAGCAAAAATCTTCAGGCATATTTACTTATTACCGAGGTAAATTAATTAACGAATAAAAACACTATCAATCACCGTTGAAGCGAGAATAATGGACCGTTTCCATGGTTACAAAATTGGCGGGATCTAGTGAAGCCATTCAAATTAACATCTAATTATTTTGTCACAATGATGTTTGAGAATTCTTTCAACAATTGGCGGGAAACATCAAAAAGGTAATAATGGTTGCGCGGACGCTTGACACAATTCCTAAAGTCGCTAAAAGTGCTTTTGGCGCAAATCCTGTCGTATAGAAAGCAGGATTAAACGTACTGGGCGGTCGTTAACGAAATAACTGCGCGGTCGTTACCGAAATAACTGCGCGACCGTCAACGAAATTATTGAGCGGTCGTCCTCGAAATTGTTGCCTAAACCACAATCGTCTTGTTCAAAAATACGTGACATTTTGGGGATTCCTTTGCAGTCGTGCAGATTGAGATACTTATTATTATTTTCTTCAATGTTCGCTTAGGATAAGGCTTCAGGCAAGCAGACCTTGGTTTTAAAAGTTTAATATGCGGCGCGTTATCACACCTTTATATTTGATGTTGACTTGCCAATAAACCACGGCCGGTCTATGACGGATATGAGAAAAATCCATGGCCAAAAATTCTGCCAACCTAGACTGGCGGGCCATGTAAGTGTGACGTAAAAGTTGTATTTCATGAATATTATTTACAGTATTACACAAGCAAAAGTGGAAAACAATAAGCCTCGTGCCAAAACTAATTTTAACCGTAATCTCAACGAATTCCTTGAGTCATTTTTATAAACATCAAAATTTAGTTTAGTTGGGTTTGGGGTTGTAGCAGTATCAGGCGGGCCGGATTGAATTACCCAACGAGCCGGATTTGACCCGCGTGACGTAGTTTGCTCATGTCAGGTCCACATGAACTTAACGCTGTGAAGAGCGCTTCATCGTATTAGTGTTGTTGACCGATGGCTGTACTCAACGACCCGTGACATCTGACCTTTATCGTTTGTCAAGTATCTTTGGTAAATGTTGGAGAAACGTCGGAAACGTTACTAGAATATACGAGTAATTTAAATAAACGCTCTGACATGAATGTCAATAACACATGAATTACTGAAAACATAGATTTCATCACCATACGGTTTGCTGAGTGTTCACACACAATCAATTACTCACTAGTAAGAAAAGCAGGATTTCATATTCAAAATGAATATTCCAATGAAAAAAATTGATGAATCTCGACCTTTGGCGGATAGAAAAAAAAAAAAGATGGCGGCGATTCAAAATTTTTTTTGAACCGATTCGAATAATTTACTATTCTATTCGGAATGCCCAGCCCTACCGATGGGACAGTAACTATCGCACAGCAAAACGCTGTTTGAAAACAACACAAAAAATGCATCAAATTTATCCATTTTTACACACATCATTTCAATGACCATCGATAAAATATTCGGGTTAATAACACCCAATGTCTCGTCTGAACTCGCCGAATTGACCAATCACAGTTTCCACGGTTTAAAATAAACAAAAATGACGCACAGCCTTTTACATTTTGCTGGCGGGCGGTCAATATCATTAGCGGTACGATCTGTTACATTGAAGTACTATCGGGCGCCAAATCTGACGGTCAATGGCACTTAAAGGGCTTTAAACAGGCAACACAGGATTAAAGTTGAATGCCTTTGATCGCGTTCGTTGCTAATTAACAACCTTATGGCAGTTTGGAAATAACTTGAACGTATTTTATCGTGTACTTATCCCTCCTGTATGCTTCTGCGTTGGTGGACCGTATGCACACAATGCAAGGACGCTGTAGCAAAAGTGAAGATGAATATTATAATTGAATCAAAAGACTTGCTTCACCCTGATACAAATATATTTTTGCGAAACAACTACTCGTCCTTCCTCTATGCTTTTGGCGCAAATCCTGCCGTATTGGAGACAGGTTTAAACATACTGGGCGGTCGTCAACGAAATAAGAGCGCGACTGTCAACGAAATTGTTGGGCGGTCGTAACCGATGATTGGGTGACCGTACATTTGAACCCACGAACATTTGAACCCATGTGTATATCCGCGGGTTCAATCTTTATGCGGGTGCTAAAACCCATGGGTTAGGGTTAGTATGGGTTCAAATATCCGTAAAACGAAAAAATTCCCATAGGTGCAATAGTATGCAGGTGCAATTGTTGTGGGTTCAAATGTACGTGGGTTCAAATGTACGGGAACCATTGATGGACCTGCATGTATACAATGCAAGAATGCTGTAGCAAGAGTAAAGATACCTATTGTGATTCAAGAGCCTTGTTGCACCCCGAGTCCGTGACACAAATATAACGTGTCCATAAAGTTCATAAAAATTGCAAAGGGAATTTATCGATACCATATATTGTTTTGGCCCTCACAGATGTATTAAATGAAGGTAAAATACTTAAACAAATACTGATTGAACAAAAACCTGGTTAAGATATATTGAGAACTAACTTTATAACACACTTTAAGATGTTAAGGGACTTTAGGAACACACTGTATATCTCTGCGAAACCAACTATCAATTATTCCTTTCTCTATACTTGCGCTGATGACACCCGTATGTATAGAATACGAGGATGCTGTAGCAAGAGTGCGTTCGCGCATAATGCACAGATGCCGTGAAGAAGAAAAAAGGTGATTAGCCATACAAAAAAAAGTTGACTATTCTTAGTTCAATAAAAATAACATAATCTCTCTCCACGAAAACTTTGCTGCATTTTTGCAGTTCAGTACACATTACCCCACAATACACCCTATCTTAGGTCAGAAGTATAATGATATTATGCCTCATGCCATTTTAAATAATCACTTTGAGGAAATATATTAGCTCAAGTTAGCGTTCACCGTTCGTGACATCAGTGAAATTGCATTGTTGTTTAACAATGATCATTTGCAATGCTTTGTTTACATTCCCGCCTTGCAAAAAATTGGCGGGAAATATTTATCATGCATAGTTACGTCATAAACATGATTAATGCAAACAATGCAAAATTTATACGACATCGTTATATCAGTTACATATTAACCGGAGTAAAATCTGTTTTGTCTGCAAGGTCGTGGCAAGGTCAACGCCAGTCCTGAAACGTCGGGACGGAAGTAGCGCTGGGCATTTTAGAACCGAATATTCGGATCGAATCGAATAGTAAATTATTCGAATTGGTTTCGCTCCACGGAAAAGGTTGCAAACCACTGCTCAACCTTTTCTCAACCTTTTCCGTGCCCGGACCCTCCAAGATGTGTAACCTTCAAAAGAAACAACTTAATACGGCTGTTTTCAGATGATCTCTACTGCAAACGACGTCTATTATCAAAACTGCATACAGAAACCGTCTTGGAATCGCAAAATTTCCTCAACCAAAAACAGGTTTGTGTGCTTGGTTGTGGCGGAATCTTAGCAATGATTCCCGGTCCAAAGCAGTATTGTTTCATCTCTCACAGATGTATTAAATGAAGTATAAATACTTGAACAATTACTGATTAAAAACCTGGTTAATTAAGATATATTAAGAACTGACTTCATAACAAAATTGAAATTGTAAAAGGACTTCATGGACATCCTGTATACACCAGCAATACAGCAATGCCAAAATGTTCTGTCCCCACAACAGAACCTTGTTAATAGTCCCGAGCGCCCCGGCCAACCCACCGCTCTTAATTCCGTTCTATTATCTATATTATATACACTCTTCGGTGCTCCCGAAGTATGCCAACCAAGATGGCGGACATCGGAACGTAACTTGGGTAACAGGTTAGGGTTAGGCGATAATTTCTTTCCAATTTTCCTTATTTTAGTCCTATTATCAGTTCGAAGACTAGCCAAGAGCTTCCCGTAGTATTTATACCTAAAATTATGGCCTAACCCTAACCTAGTACACATATTACATTCCGATGTCCGTCATCTTGGTTCGCATACTTCGGGAGCCCCTACTCTTCAATGCATTGTGTGAACTCGAGGGTTTACTCAATGTACCCAATGTATTATATGAAACAACGTAAAGGGTGACCCCGTGACCCCCCAAAAACAGAACCCAAGTAATTTAAATTATATTCCTGGGTGAAAATAATTTTTATGCAAAACAGAGATATTCGGGTACAATCATAAACAAACAGAAGAATGAGTTTTCACACGACCAAGGAAAGATTACTAGTCATTGTTCTTGATATCAATGTTGAAACTAGCGGGCCCTTAACGGCGATTTCGTTAACGGTTAACGGTTCGGTTACCCGGTGATATCGCGCCATCGCTTTTTGTCTTGAGTACACAACGGTTGGGGTTTCGGTTCCTGTGACACTTTCGGTCAATTTTAGCGCGAACGCGTGATTTATTAGGTGTTTAGAAGATTTCTCATCGTCCAATCTTCGCTGGAAATTTTTCTTGAAGTCTCAGAAATTACACGCGCGAATTTTATAGGTGCTATGTCATGGGCAAAATATGACGTAATAAATAGCTTCCAATTCCGATATGACGTCACAAACACGTTATGACTGAATAAACGACTCCAATAGTTCATTAGGACACTTAGCAGTTAGTTATAAACTCGAGATAGTTCAAGAAAAGGAATTTCTAATTTCAGGTGTTATGACGTAATGAATGGCATGATGACGTCATAATAAAAAAGTATGACAAAATAAAGTACTTACAATATCAACGTTTGTGATTTCATAGAGTCTTCCAATCAGCCTTTGCCTTGATGACCAGATAGTATTGTACTCGGTAGGAAGACCGCAAACTGCTGCGCCAACGGTGCCGGCTGCGATCATTGAGGGAGTGTACATTGAGAACTTGTGATCTGGATGGAGAAGTTTTCATCAGAAATAAAATTAAATTTGAAATTATGACGGTATAATACAAAACTTGACATCACAATACGATACTTTTAAAGTCACGGACAACCTTCATAATCTTTGATGGGTACAACGTACATGGTTTGGCAATTCGCACATTTTAAAAATGCATCGCCTTTGTTTTTGAAATAAAAATTGTGATGCTGTAAAACAAAACTCGACATCATTATACAACATTGCCACACTTTGAGTCGCGAACGCCCTCCATATTCTTCAGTGAGTTGGTGGGATCATGGATTGATAGTTAGAACTCTGCAAGAGAAACGATAATAACACATGCATAGAAATTTAATCGAATCTTGGATTCGGATTCATAATGAATCAGCAAATTCAAAAATGTATCGTCCTGGTATGGATTTTATCTATTTGCACTTTTATCAATTTAAACTATTCGCAAAATACCTAATTTGGATATTTAGATAATAACATTTCTGGTTTTCTTTTCTAGGGGGAAAATATGATTTTTGTGATTTTTCATACAGCAAAATAATCAACGTGAAATTCCACAAGGCTTCTGAAAAGCAGATTCTGATTCAATGTTTTATAAATCATGTCATGAATTCAAAATCACTTTCGTCTGTGACGTCGAAATAAATATCGTTACGAAACAAACGGCGCGAAAAAAATTCTCAACAAGTAAGCCCTCGTAAGTTTTTTCGTGAGGATTGCCCTGAAATTGGGCCTGAATATCAAACTAAACAAAATCTTGCTAGACTTTTAAAGATAGTAATTTGTGTTCTTACATGAAATTTGACATTTCCGCAGAAAAAAAGTCCGATTTCCGCAGAAAAAAGACCGATTTCTGCGAAATCCCAAATCTACGTCGATTATGTCAAAATAACAGTATTGTTGCAAAACAAACAGCGCGAAAAAAATACGTGGGAGTAATGTTTTCCTGGGTGCGACACATATGAACAGACGCACGTTGTGATACGTAGCCGCCCACGTTTTCATGGATGCTTGCGTGTAACATTTTTTTTCTTGCGTGGGAAAACTCAAAAACAGATTTTTGGGGTTAAATAATAGCTCCCACATTTGTTGTTTGTCAGTTATAGTCACACCACAATTTTTTTTCTTTCGATATTTTCATTTTATTTTGTTCGTCTTTTTTTAGGTTAATGATTCCCAACCGTTTATGACTGGAAGCTTTTATTACTCAATACTCATATCGCCTTGCCCGAAAAGATACCCCCCCCCCCCCCCCCCTTGAAAATATAAAATAAAATAGCATGAATATCGTAGCATGAAACTCTATTTAGACTTTTAAACGTTTTCCTGCTTGCTGTTACGTTCCAACTTGGCAGTTAGAACCCCCTTTTTCATTACGCTAGGTATATTACGCAGATTGTTACTTTCCCAATAGGAAAGTGACTGGCCAGTCAAGGCTGTAGTGTAACGCCAAGCCAACCTGTTAGAGCGAATGGCAAGCCGAACCCTCGCTCTTGTCGTCGCAAAAATGAAATTGAAACAAGAGTGGGGGAGAACCCCACAATTCAGGTAATAATCTGAATAGTACAGTTACTACACCTGATCTTAGCCAATAGGCCGAAGAAGCGATACATAGTCAAGACTTTTCAACGTTTTCCTGCCAGCTGTTGGCAGTTTCAGAACCCCCTTTTCCCGGCTACGTCGCTGATCTTGATGTTGCGTCACCGCTTATTTTCTTATCCGTTTTATTTAATTCTGCCTATTTTTATTCATTTATTATTTTCCTAGGTAACAAAAAGTTAGGTTATCTATCTCCTCCATTCTTAACCTCGTTTTTTTTTCAAACCAAAACATATAATTGCAACCTAGATCATGATAATTAGCGGTGGAGCAAAAACGAGATAGCACTCCGTGTATATTTCCTCTCCGAATAAGACATAACCAAGCAAACCCGAACTTAAAGCGTAAAGTTTATTTTTTTTACTGTACTATGGAAGGCACAGAAACGAAAAGGAGCTTACAGATAGGAAATCTAGTCAGTGTTTACCAGCTTATGGGGTCGCGACCCAACGTCGGGTCGCCAGAAGATACTTTTGGGTTGCCTGCTTATTTTCAAGAATTGCAACATAGGCAGTATTACAACGCAAAATATGGCTATTTACAAAACTGGCTAACGGCAAACAATCGCAGTCTTCTCACTTTGAAGTTATTTCTGAGAAATAAATGCTATTCAAAATGATTATTTTGTATTTGTGATTATATTTTTAGGATATGAGAGCATCACAATTGGTTTCGAATTAGAGCCAATCTTGAGGCAAGGATTTACAAAATTTATTTTTTCAAAAAATTTTGGTCGCTTGAAAAAAAGCTTAAAAACCAACGCTCTAGTTGTAGTTACAACAAAATTTCAGCAAATTTGCGCTTTTTTTTAATTTTCTGGTAATCCGAAACATTCCGATTCATATTAGTCAACGTGTGCGTGATGCAACACTTCAGTGAGACCACGAACAGAGAATTTGACATTTTGGGTTAAAAACCACGGAATCCATGATTTTCGATCGAAAAATGCCTCATCTCGGTTTTCAGCGGATAATTTTGGTTAGATAAGCGGTTAGGTGGAAAACGGAAACAAATTTGCGCAAATTTTGACATTCTTGGGAAAGGATTTTGTATCGTATTTATCATATTACCAATATACTCAGTTCTTTGATATTCCTACAACACTTATTTAAGCACATATCGCCGGATGAAAACAGAAGAGGCCTAAGTCACATTTTGTGAAATTTAACTTTTCCCAATATTTTGGGGTTTTGAGCCAGGATCTACAAGATGGTGGTCTCGAAAACCTGAATTTCTTGATATTAAAAATTTTAGCTGGACTATTTTGTAGAAGTTAAGAAAGAATAGGCCTTAGTTCCAATATGATGGACATGGGCATCAGAAATAAAATGTCTGAAACTTACATCTCTAAGAATTTGTTCAGTGCAACTTAGACCTAGTCACCTTGTTTTACCTACCTACTACCGAAGTTGTTCAAAACAGAATGGGCCAAAGTCATTTATTTGGGTAAAAAACAGAAAGGAAGTGACAGAATATATTGATTACAAAGATATTCTCATCCACATTAAAATAACCAGAGCTCAGGTCTTTACTAAGTGTGGATATCTAGAAAATCAAAAATAACGAAATTCAAAATTGTATTTTTGCTTTTTCTCAAAACTTAAAGTTGTGACTTGGATCTGTTCTGTTCTCATCCAGCGATATATATAAACTAGTTAAACTGTACAAAAGCGTAAGGCTAGCGCATAACTCTAGCTCTGGACCTATTAGAGTCCAGTAGTCGGCAACTTTTTTCAGTGACGGACTAGTAACATCTGACCAACATTTTGGCGGATCACCTTTATACAAATTACAGACGAACTGATCTAATGTAATAAATTATATGCGCTAGAAAAGGTATGTTGACAATACATTCAAAAACAAAGGTATAACGTGTTTCTTACGTTCGTCCTACTTCAATATTTCGATTTTGTTGGTATCAATATTGAAAACCTGACCTCACATACTGGTAACAATGCTATTAGGGCATTGTACGTTTTTTGTGTCACCTCTTTGCGGACCGGTAGGAATCTTCCCGCGGACCGGCGATGGGCCGCGGCCCGGTGGTTGCCGACCCCAGTATTAGACCCTTCATTTTTGAATGAATAAAGTACTTTTCATGAATAGAGAGGCAGGAATAATGAGTTCCAAAAAAGGCAAAAGAGGTTGGAACTACTGCCCAATAGAATTCGCAAATTCAAGCAAGGTTGAAGAGTCCAGCAATCCAATTACACATAATTATCCCCCGCGGGATTCGAACCGCGAACCCACGCAGTGAATCAGATGTAGTGACGAGATTTTGGCGCTCTCGAAGCATGCGTACCAAGATAGCGGACACCGGAACATAGTATGTGTACCAGGTTAGGTTTGTTCCGTGATTTTTTTCCAATTTTTCTAATTTTAGTTCTATTACGAGTTCGGGGACTAGCCAAGTGATTCCCGTAGTATTTATACCTGAAATTATGGCCCAACCCTAACCTGGTACACATACTGCACTTCAGGAAAACGAAAAAGGTTGGGAGTCATTGCTAACGCGCCAAACGTCGAAGAACAACCACACCCAAACGCTAAAACACCACGTGTCAGTGAAGGCATCCGCCTACGCTTGTAAATGTAGAAAAACACAAATATTAAGTGACGTAAGGGTTCTTTCCGTGCAAAGTTTGAATTCCAATGAGCCGCCATTTTGGTAATTTACGAAATAGAGACTTTTTACTCTCGCTATTGACATTTTTGAATGTTTTCAAGATGGCTTCCTCAACTGGTAAAAAGTAAAGAAAATAAATTCCAAGTGGCACAAATGAACAAAAAAATGTATCATTGAAACGTTCGCATGCTTGTCTGCAGGAGTCTGACCATGGTCAGATGAAACGTTACAGATATACATTCCTATCAGTGTGCAGCATGACTCTTGAATCAAATAGTATGGTCATGTTTATTCTTGCTACAGTATCTTCGCATTATACGTATATGAGTCCAGCAACGCAAAAGCATTGAATAATTTGCTGGCCTCGCAGAAATATATCTGAGTAAGTTTATAGCAAGACCATTATAACACATAGAATAAGCATTTTTATTCTTGCTACAGTATCCTTGCATTGTATGCATACGGACCCACCGAGCACCGACACATAGCATATAATCGGTATTCCCGTAGTATGTGTACCAGAATATCTGTTACAAGTTCGGGGACTGGATGTGTTAGCCAAGTGAATATACTTCCTGTCCATAGGTTTCATTCGCTTTACACAACTTGATGTAGAGTAGGCGAACAAAATTAGTTACCTCTATATGGGTACACATATAGCATATAAATAGGTACTCCCGAAGTATGTGTACCAGATCGGGGTTAGGCCATAATTTTAATCCGATTTTCCTTATTTTAGTTTTATTACGAGTTCGGGGACTGTGTGTGTTAGCCAAGTGAATATATCCCCTGCCCATAGGCTTCGGTTCCTTTACACAATTTGATGTAAAGTAGGCTAACAAAATTAGTTGCCTCCATATTGGTACACATACTTCTGGAGCGCCAATAAATCACTCTTATCTGGTGAAACTTCTTTGCAAATACCAATCTCATTTATAGTTCAAAGCATTGAGTTCCGATTTTTTTTTTAAATTGTATATTTTTGCCCACGCGAGGTTTCAGAGATGACGCCCACATAGACAATGATTGGTGCCCAAGGCCACGTCATCGCTAAAACCTTAACCAAAGGTGAAATGATTTGGTTAGTAAGCAATTCTGAAACCGAAAAATCGAAGCTTCCTAATCGGCGCATTTCTAATCGAATAGTAATTTTATTCGGTTCAGACGATTTCAATTTTTTTATTGCAGCCATATTTTTAGTATGCAATCCGTCCTAGTGAATTATTCGAATTTGTTTAAACGAAAATTCCAAATCGCTGACATCTTGTTTATTCTCTGTCCGCCGTCGAGGTCGAGGTGAATTCCTCATTTTTTTTTATTGAAGCGATATTTTTACAATGCAATCCTAAGGAATGGCTCTTTTCTTCCGAGTGAGTTATTCATGAAACATGTTTCTTTTCGTGTGATCGCTCAGCGAACTATCTGAGTGATGCATTCTATGTTTTCGGTAATTTATTATGTGTCTGGACGATTCGTCACAAAAAAAGTCACATACAATTACATATCTTATAGATATTCGAGATCCAATTCGAATAAAAAAATATCGACTCGATCCTGGAATTATCAGGAATTTAAAATGCCGAGCCCTATCAGTGACTGCTTGTCTAGAGCTTTGTCTGGAGAGAAAGTGTGAAAACGGCTCCTGGAATGAACCAGCTGCTTGTTTTCGCCAAAAATCACGAAACGGAAAAATGCGTTGGCGTTTTGACAACTTTAAGCTTCAAAAGTCAATTTTTAACGCGGAATTGAGCAAATTGCTATTCTTTATCCAAAAATGTCTACATTGGTAAATTCCAAAATAACTAGATAAACGAAAAAAGGTCCGAAAACTGAAAGAATATAACATAGAAAAACTTGTACAGTTGATATTTTTTCGACCACACATAATGCAGTAGATACCTCTGGACATGAAAAGAATATTCAGCACTAATGGATGTTCCCCGACCTTTGACCCCCCGAAAAAATTCTTTATATACTTTATCACTGCAAAAATTTTGCTGCTTATTTTAAGTTTTCGCGGGTCGACTTAATCGACTATTGTCACGTCACTTTTTGAGCCTTGCTGATAAACCAATTTTACAGAAGTAAAGTTTCTGCTCGGAACCTCAAAAAATCAGTGATGACACAGATAATGATAATGCTTTAATCGCTAGGCAAATCGTCCTATTTTCCGGGACAAATGACCTAAATGCGACTGTATATCAATACAACCGTATATAAATACTACAAAATCCTTGTTAATTTCACATTTATTTAAACAGTCCTTTCACACTACGGTCTCCCCCGAGATAGGAAGATATTTTCCCAGACCTTAGAACGTTTGAAGTTGCTCGGGCGACATTTCTCGCCTAATTACATTCAAAACCGGAAATACCTTTGTTCGCTCACACTGAGAATGTTGATAGATTGATTGTGACATAGATAATACGACACTGTTACGAAACAGTCGTCGCCTAGAGATACAAGAATAATTCAATTTCAATACAATTCTGTGAAGAAATTAAGGCTTCATAAAGTCAATTGAACAGTGACGTCATAGTAATAACGTCATTTAAAGCCAACATTTGAGTATTAAACTTCTTTCTAACCATACTGTGTGAAATAGTTAGTTCGAATTTGATGGAATTCAAAAACCATTCGGATTTTGAGAGATCAGAATTCATATCAGAATTTTCCGTTTTCGGAGTGAAAGTGTGATTTACATTAATTTTTGGGGAGTAAAATTTTTGGCAAAACACTGATTTTGACATTGAATAAAATTTCCTTCTTGGAATGTTGAATCGAAGGCGCTTCAGTAGTATTCGTTCCAAGATGGCGCACAACCTGAGCATAGTATGTTTACCAGATTAGGGTTGGCAGGCTGTGCGCCATTTTGGTACAAATACTACGGGAGCGCCGAATTGAATAGTGAGAAGAATGAATTTTTAAAATTCAATTACGTAATAAACTTGTGGACCTCCTGAAGTATGCGCACCAAGATGGCGCACAACCTGAACTCAGGTAGTGTACCAGGTTAGAGTTCAGGCTGTGCGACATCTTGTTGCGCATACTTCAGGAGTACCAAACTTGATAAGGAAAATCAACAAAATGATATGAGTGAAAAAGTCTAACTACCTTGGGACATTTAATTTGTACCAGTAATTGAACTAGTGCGAACGCCACCCTGGTACAAGTAACGGTAAAAAGATTGAACAGCCGAAAGTACCAGTACACATAGTTAGCTTGCGCAATTCTAATGATGCAATAAAATAACCGGAGACGCAAGAATAAACATATCGGGATAGTTGCAATGCCGGTACTATAGTTGAAATGAACATAATTTATGATCGTTCGATATATGAACAAAAAACCATTGAGAAAATAATTTCTATGTAATATTGGATTTACAGAATTTTTGTGTATCACTGCCCAAAATTGAAATTTATTGTAAGCCCACTGGGTAAGGCTCGACAGACCAGTTTGCCGACCAAACTTATAACTTATTGGAAGATAGAGTTCACTCAATCGTGATAAAACCGAAAAACTACATTTATAGTTTACTTTATTGCAATTGACCTTGAATTTTTTGGGGAAAAATTACAACCGGGCGGAAATTGAAAAATTTCGCGAAATCAAAACCGAAACCTGCTTATCTTTTTGTTGTGAAATGCTAGTGAGAAAGTCATACAAAAAACGCTACAAAAATATACTTTCGATAATGTTCAGTAACGGAGCGAAGCATGGCGTTGGGTGTCAGTAACCCGTCTCCCTTTTCGAAATGCGAAAAAAAAGCATTTACCCGTATCACTTATGGCCGTAGCTTGTAACGCAGTGCGTAGCCATGAGAAGCGAGAGTCGGAAAAGGTGTTCTGAAATTTATATTTGCCAATATAGACCGTAGAAGCGTCTTGAGGGCGTAACGAGCGTTTTCAGCTGCGAAAAATTGTTATATATAAACCGAAAATGCCAATGATGCCGTTACAATTCAGAATTATGTTTTTTAAATTTATAGGCTATGAAGTCTGTAGCGGGCCACGTAAATAAGTAACGCGGGCCGTGCTGTGGCCTGAGAGACGTATGTTGCACGCCTCTGTTTTAGAGCCTAATGGTTTACGATTGAAAAAAAAAACCTTAAAATTGACTTCACAAATGGGCTCAGTGAGGCATCATTGGCATTTTTTTTTAGTTCAAGGGGGGGATGTCGTGTTTTCGCAAGACAAATTGCTTTTCTCTACCAGTAGCAACTTGCTCATACACAAGGTTTGAAATTCTATAAAAATAAATTAAAACCAGGAATTCTTCATGTTTCAATACCAGATCATGCAATATACGCTGCCTACAATCGGCCAGAGATAATCATAGTCTCAGTGCCATTCATTATCATTGTATTATCATCAGTTGTGTATAATAACTACCAAATATTTCCCGATCGGAATGGCCACCCAGAAACCTAAAGATTTATTCAAGAATTTTACGCTCTAATAACTAGTATCTGCGAAACGATGCTGCCAAAAAAATTACAAAATAATCGTTTTTTTGTAGGTTATTAAAAAACGCTAAATAACGGTATTTTGATACTTTTTTTAAACATTTTTAGGGACAAAAATAAAACGCGCATTCTGCAAACACGATTAGCGATGAATTTTAAGAAAAACATATAACAATAAGAATTTTTTTGATTATGATAAAATTTGAAATACTATAAAATGGTAGTTACAGTTCTGAGTGTTTTCAAAATCATAATTAACAAAAATAAACAAAGTATGGCGAACCGTGGGAAAAGCTTCGGTTGATTTGATTCAAGAATTTCAAGCGTTTGTGACATGACAAACATTCATTATTACGTCAACTATAAGAGCATTGTGATTTAAGAATGATTGAATTATTTGAATAGAAACCATTAATTGCCATAAGAACTGTCGCCAGTGAAAGAAATTATAGAGGCGATAATAAGCGTTTTTGTTGGGGCGAAAATAATCCGGATAGAGGCATAAATATCAATAGCGTAGCTAGCCCAAATTTTTGGAGTGTCAATTTTTTTTGTATAATGACGTAATACGACGCTTACTCGTGCATTTTGCTCCGAACAAGCCTAGATAAAGCAACCACTGACATCTTGCATACTTTGCTGTCAAAGTTATCCAAGGTATACAAGTGCGCATTTCATCTATTTCGATTTGCTATCTCTCAACTGTTTCCTGCACGTATTGACTTCAAATACTTCAGGTCTTTGGCGATTGGCGTTTACTGGAGAGTAATAATTTAATTCAATATGGCCACAGTGGCAGTGTTGCATTCGCAACATTGCTCAGAGGTAAATATACACTACACGAAAAATGCGTTCCATTTACAAAATTTTCTATCTATGAAGGGTACGGGCGTAGCCAAAATTTTCAAAGGGGGAGGGGGGGGGGGTATCTGAAATTTCCATTTGCCAAGTTAGATCGAAACAGTTAGTGGGGTCAGCCGAACGCCGGAAAACGTAGATTTTTCATGAGTTATGAGGGTCCAAAAAGCGTTCAACCCACAATAAATTGCTATGTAAGTATGATACAGAAAGATGCTTTTATTTTTTTACATTCCAAATGGGGGGGGGGGGAGGTTCCGACCCCCAAAACCACCCCTTGGCTACGCCCCCGATGAAGGGGTTTCCGAAACGAATTAACTTCTTAAGCAGCGTTTATACTGTAATTTACTTCCAAGAAAGTGCGCACAATGAACCACCATAACTCTTTGGCATTTTAGTTGCTGTCACAAACTTTGACCAAGGATGAGTCTTCTTTCAGAGTGAGTGCCCGTAACTTTACGTTTACGCAGAGATTTTTTATTTCTGAGAGGGCGAACGTGGTCTTGCTTGAAGCAAATTCTGCAGTAATGACGTAATTTCTTGGATTACAGGTAAAGTGTTAGGTTACATGAACTCAACTTAAAATGCGCGACCCCGAGTTCAAGGGTAATGAGATACCATGTTGGCATTCCAGCGAGGGCTTTTCCATTTTCTCGACAGAGGGAGGGTTTAAATTTTAATTATTATATTAAATTTGATCCAGGCGAGGTGATGGGCATTCGGACAAAAAGACTCATTTCTGGGATAAGTTGCAGCTGAATATCTGCCCGAGCGAACGAAGTGTTGGAGCGGCTGCAAAAAATAGTGTTTGCTGATTCGTCATTGTTACGGAAATAAACAAGAAACGGGACGACATCCATTGACTCCCAAATCAGAACATATTTAGTAAATTCTTCGTAAATGTAATAATTTCAAAAGTGGGAACTATGTTATGTTATTAACGTATTTCTCACATACTGAAGAATAAGCGATGAAAATACTATTTCTCGATTTCCCCATAGAGCTGCTTATAATCGAGTAACCATAAAATTTTAGAATACGTTACGACTTTTATAAAGTACATATCGAAAACATCAGACGTGCCGAATAAAATTAATTCAGAATTCCTCCATAATGGCGGCAAATTCATTCAAATTTATTTCTATTTTTGAAGACAATCACTTTCATTCGCCGGATACTATGATGTCAACCTGTTCAAAGTTCGATATTTGGAACAGGGACATAACCAGGAATTACCAAGAGGGAGGGGGGGGGGGTGCGGTTCTAATTGTCAGTTAAACTGTAACAGCTATTGTTGCCGACCCGACCCATGGCCACCCTCGGTTCATTCCGTCAAGATATAGAATATTTTGGGTTATTATGACTAAATAAACCACCCAGAGGATATTCATTATGTTTTCACAAACGAGTTTCAGTTGTTTCTTTATTTCATAACAAACAGCATTATTATGAAGCTGTTAATGAAGACTGATTCTCTAATAAAAGCATTTTTCTACTATGGCGTAACAGAGTATAAATAAAACCTATTATGACAACATTATACAACCCAAATTTCAAATGAACGCGAGAAAACGCTTGGCCTTCTATAAAACACACTTGATCGTATATAAGTGGGCCAGCATACCTAAATTCCTTTCTAATGGATTTTCTCCGTGGGCGATTGCTGTGCGGGGCCACGCTGATTTAAAGTTACAGTAAATCAGAAGTCAAGTAAGTAATCGTAGTTAGAAATACACTAAGAGCATGGCTACTCAACTAGCGAACCGCAATCTGAATCCAGATCTTCCGAGTATTTGATTCGGACCGCACCTAATTCTTTATTTTAGCCCGACTTTTGAAGATTTCTTTTATAAAATGACTCTTATAGTTTTGGATACATAAGAAGAACTCTAACACCGGTTAATAATCATTCGCCGGTTGAGAAAGTGCGTGTTCAAGGATGCCTAAATATAAATTCTGGAAAGACCGGACCCAAATAATTTTGAAGTTTTGTATGCGGACCTTCGGTACAAATAGTTGAGTAGTCTTGCACTAGACACACAGGGTGAAACAAATTACTCACAAAATAAAGCTTTTAAAAAAAAATCATGGAAAGACGTATCATCATCAGTATGATTACGTCATAAACTTACCAGTATAGCACGCTAGCCCAAAAATCTTTCTCAAAAAATCACGGAATGACGTCATTAGTATGATTACGTCAAAAACTCACCAGTATAAGAATATATATATAGTACGCTCGCCTAAAAACCTTTCTTGAAAAATCACAAAATGACGTCATCAGCATGATTACGTCACAAAACTCAGCAGTATAGCACGCTCGACTAAAAACCTTTCTTAAAAAATCCCAAAATGACGTCATCAGCATCATTACGTCACAAAACTCACCAGTATAGCACAGATGGATGAAAGTATTAGCATGTTTTCTTGCAACCCTTGTGTTTTCGACACCGATGTCCAGTCTATGCAGGATCTGGTCTACGAAGTCGATAGCCGTCACAGACAAAACATCCCATTTTAGATAAAACAGGACGAGTAGTTCGAAATCCTGGAATAAGAGAAAACATGTTTGTTTAGCGGCAGTAGTATGTGTACCAGGTTACGGTTCTCCTTATTTTAGTTCTATTACGAGTTATCTCCATATTGGTACACTGAGACTAAAGCCAAGACTAAGTCAGGTAGGCAAATGATATAAAAGCAGACCTGTTCTATCCTTTGAAATTTGAATATAGCATTTTTCTGTATCATAAATAGCATATTTTCGTACCCTGAAACACGTTTTAGACTTTGAAAACATTTGAAACCCCATGTTCCAACCCCTATCTGTCATCCTGGCAATTAGAAATTTCAGAATTCCCTTCGATAATCCGTGGTCCCAGGGCTGCATAGGGGAAACCTAGAGGCTCCGCGAGCTATTCGCTAACTAACTAAAATACTGACTTGTGTAAATTTATAACTGTCCAAAGAAGCAACGAGAATATAGGTCAGAGACCGAATACTTATCGATCGAAAGTTAGGGGATTTCCCAAAACAGCGCTCTTACTTCATAGTGACACTTTGTGTCCCATCACTAATTAATTAATTACTCGCTAATTAAACGACAGAATTAATCCAAAATCAATAGGCTTCTGGTCCGAGATATGATGAATGCACATGCAAAATTTGGAGCAGATTCAACCTCGCTTTCGTGAGTTATCGCGTGCATCTAACAGACAGACAAATACCTATCAACATACTTATAACATACTCGATAAAGATCGATAAGTAATAAATGGTATTGACGATATAAAAAGAGTCAAAAATTTCACGAATAATTTTTTTTAATTTGACGAGACTCTGGAATGTTTCAATGGGGTTTCGCTCCATCGTAGAGGTTTAAAGCCGATACATGACCGATACTGGTGGAATTGTGATGGACAAAAACCGATTCGAATAATTTACTATTCGATTCGAAATTTACTGCATGTGGGTTCGTTGAGAATCTGGAACAGAGGTGCGAAGTTTTTTTTTAAATGGGGGCAAAAATTATGCTCATTTCGACTGGCGGGACATGTGAGTGTGACGTTACAATATCAACAAATTCCTTGAGCTATCTTTAGTTAAAACATAGCAATATCGGGCGGGCCAGATTAAATTACCCAACGGGACGGATTTGGCCCGCGGGACGTTGTTTGCCCATGTCAGCCTGGAATGTTTCATTGGGTTTCCGATCCAGCGTAAACCCTAAGCCTACAAATGACCGATACATGACCCGCACTGATGACCCATTTTCGCACGTCGGTTCCGTATGATGGTCACGTAAGCCGGAATGTCATTTGACAAACCTCGCCTGCTTAAGTAAAGTTTGACGAAAATGGATTCTTAGCGCGAACAGAAGCATTAGAAATAGCCTATAAGATCGATGTGTCTGTGAATTTGCGTGCGCGCTCAATACAAAGGCAAGGAAACTCTGTCTAAGCAAACTTACGGGCACTCACTCAGAAGCAAAGGAGACTAGCGAATAATATTCAAAATTCAATATAATTACATTCGATTATCCAGGAAGTGGCGTATGTACGTATCAGTGCCCCATGAAATGAAAAGCTTATTATCATACCGCTGTACGGTACTCCCGTAGCATAATAACAAGTTAGCCCATAATTCTATTCAGATTTTCAGTATTTTAGTTATATTACGAGTTCGGGGACTGTCTGTGTTAGTCAAGTGAATATACCTCTGCCTATAGGTTTCAGTCCCTTTACACAACTATATGTAAAAATACGAACAAAATTAGTCATCTCCATATTGGTAACATACAATCTGGAGCGCTCACTGTAGACTCTTGTTCCAAGAGAACCGCGCTGTGAAACATTTTTGTACCTGCCACGCATTTATTCACTGAATTTTACGATTCATTCCGCGTGTAATCTTTGAAAGAATGTTAAACACAGCGACCATAAAAATGTTATCACATCGCTTCGTCTGAAAGTTTGTTTTATTTCGGCGACGTTCGCAAATATTTGCAAACATGAAAGCCGACGTCAACGAAACAACGGAAGTAAAATGCAATTAAAAATGTTAACACATTCCAATTTCCCACAAGGAAATTTTTCCTTGTTTGGTATTTTCTGGTGTTGCAAACCATTATACACTATGGCAACTGAAATTGTTACCACATCCCAATCTGAATAATAATTTTAATTTTTTTTTTTTTTGGGCGGAGGGGGGGTCATTCACAATACCTTTCGAGGGAGTATAGTACAAATGCAATTGAAATGCGAGCACATTTCGATCTTTCAAAATTTGATTTCTATTTTTCTATTTTACATTTTTGGGGGAATGTGGGGGGGGGGGGGGATTATTGTACACAATGGAAATTGAAATGGTGTTGTTCGAAATGCAATTACCATGTATTCCACACTGGATATAAATGTGATACAAATTTTCGTCCATTTCATTTCTTGTAGGAGAATAAATATTACACAAATATTACACACAATTAGTCGTACTTTATTTATAAATATCAAATACTGTGAACTCGATTTATTTGCGGATGGAATGGAAGCTAGAGAGCTTGTGATGGAGGGAGGGGGTTAATTCCCCAAAAATATTTGAGTTATGGTCAAAATATGTTCACCATCATGACTATTATATAGTCAATGTTTGTAGTGAATCAGTTTTTCACTAAACCATTGAAAACACTATAGATTTCGCTGCTTGAAGACCTAACCAGGTCTCTCGTTACTCCCGTCACACAATTAACGTTACTAGTTTATTTATTCTCAGCACCGATCT
This sequence comes from Styela clava, assembly GCF_964204865.1. NCBI lineage: Eukaryota > Metazoa > Chordata > Ascidiacea > Stolidobranchia > Styelidae > Styela > Styela clava. The sequence goes on from NC_135255.1 coordinate 23,533,494, forward strand.
TCGTAAATTTGTTTTTTGTGACGACAAATAAACGATTGACAGACTGACTGACTCATAGACACGGGGTTTGAACCAGGAATGTAAGATTTAGTAGTTACTACACTGGTATATGCTGTTCTAACGCGCTGATTACTCGCCTGTTTGCCTATGATAATAATCTATGTGCCTGACGTTTTTATTATTTTTTATAGCGGGTTTGCAGAGTCAAACATTAACTCAATCTTCCGTCAAGTGATTTTCTACCAAGCCAGTGTAAATATCATTTATTATTTATAGAATTTACAGAAAGGTAATGAATGTTTTTACACGAATTTTTCAAATTTCGCACCGGTCGAAGTTATTTGCTTATGACGTCACTACAAGAGGCGTGAGTTGACGAATGAGTTTGGTCAATGCTTGTATAAGGCAGGCTTCCGCAAGTTTCACTTTAAACCCGAAAGTCTATATTACCACATGTATATCGCTTGAATATAACCAAATACAGATTCCGCTATTTTTTGTTTTGGCACGAGGCTTAGTGTTTTCCACTTTTGCTTTGTGTGTACCACTGTAAATATTGTTCATAAAATGTAACTTTTAGGTCATCCTCACATGGCCCGCCAGTCTAAGGGAGCAAAATACCTTGCCCGCCCCTGGTCCAGAGCCTCGCATTAAAAGCTAAAAGATAACCTACATAGGTTTTACAATGATCTGGCATGCTAAGTGCTATAAATATGAGCGTCCTTGTACACAATTACATATAACGCAAGGTCCCAAGCCATCAACTAAATGTGAAAAGAGTAGTGATAGAAAAGTTTCAAGTTTAATCAAAGCAAAGTCCTAAGCCTTCGACTAAAAGTCGAAAGTGGGAAGAGTACTGAGAGTATTCCCATAGTATGTGAATCAAGATGGCGGTTGGGGTTAGGCCATAATCCCAGGTACAAATACTACGGGAGTCACTCAGCTAGTCCCCGAACTCGTAATAGAACAAAAATAAAGAAAATTGGGATCTTTGCCATCGCCATCTTTGTTCACATACTACGGGAGTACCGACTTAATGGTAACCACTAATACGACAATAGGCAGAAGAAAGAAATATTCCTATTGTACGAAAAGTCGAAAACTTGCTAGCTCACGTATCGTCAAACAACACTTAAACCGCAGTGGAGGCGATAGTCATGTCAGAATTCAATGATTTAAAACCAAGATTAAAACGAGGTGAAGTTTCTGTTGACTAAAGATCACAAACAAAGTCGGGTATTGTTTGATCCAGGGGTGTGCGACATTTTTTGTCGATGGGCCGAATAACCAACTTCGGACATATAACTGGAAGAGTCAAAACAATTCAGCCGGAAAGGCAAGAGAAGATAGTGCGGCTATCGCCTAGCCTAGGGGTGGGCAACACCGATCCGCTGACTGTATCCAACCATACATGTGATGTGGTCCAACGCACCATTCCTGAAAGTTGCTGATCGCTATACTCAGAGAGTGTCCAGCATTTAACAAAGATTGGATACCGAAGTATTTTTTGTAATAATCCAGCCCGCCGAGGACTTCATTTCCCCACATCTGGCCCGCCGACTAGAAAAGTTGCCCACCCATGACATAGCCTCACTGTATGTAATAAATGCACCGAGCAAAAAGCGAAGATTTAACGCAGATACACAAGCAAAAACATGTGTTTTTTATCCATTTAAGCGCCTTTCAAACATAAACTGTCGGATTAGGATGTTATGCTCGGTGAAAGTGTCGACATGGGCCACACTGAATGACTTGGTGGGCCGTCTGTGACCCGAGGGTCAACTGTTGCCTGGTTTAAAGACTTTGCTCTCAAATAAACTAAAAAAAAATAATGATGGGAGTTAACCGGAAAGCGCTCACTAGGAAATCCAACAATGTGAGACACAAGGTGGCGTAAGACAACTTTTGTTCCCTCCCACGCGCAAGATTCTTATCTAAATGGATGAACTGGGTAAATATCATTTAGCGCTTCATTGTGATATAACAAAGGCATTCTATGACATAAACAAAGGAACAAAGGAAATGAACTCTTTATACAAACAATCGGACTTTGTAAACGAAAAACAACAAAAAAGTACTTTTTTGTGCAAATATCGCGTTTTAGTGAATTCAGCAAAAAATTTAAATAACGGCTTTAAGCAAACAATATTTTCTATAGTGAGGAACAAAAATTTTTAAGGAATTTAATTTTTCTTTGACAAACAACTAATAGAAGGTGTGGCGAGTGTGTTTAGCGCAATTTATATCGGTGTGTGAAAAAGCACCAAAATTTAAATTTTTTTTTCAGGTTTTTGGCCAAAATTAACGTTTTTTTGAGTTCACGAAATGGGCAAGGCAGAAAAAATTTAATAAAAAGATAACTTCACTATTTGGCCAAACATAACAATGGTTGGGAATATGTAAAAACGTGTATGAAATTACTCGGCGTCGTGGCGGATTGTGATAAGCGTTATGAATACGCTCGCCACTGCATTCTATTTATCCTATGTGGGTTCGCAGGTTCGAATCCCATGCGGGATGGTTATGTGCGAGAGGATTGCTGGACTCCTCGTCGCTGTAGGGTGGTTCACGTAACCGCTGGTCGGTTACGGCTTCCTCCACCATCAAGTCCATGCATCTGAAAACAAATAACTGGCTAACTAATCCAATACCCGACATAAATGGTAACCTAGACGAGAGGCCGTGGTTCGCCATACGATTACACCATTTCATCCGCTTTCCCCTCTATCGGGATAAATATATAAATTCAATCCTATCCTGCTACAATTTTTTAAGTACTGCTTTGGTTACCAATTTGCAGTGAAAAAATGCAGATAAAATCGCAAAATCATTGGAGAGGCATCTGGTATATAGGAACGCATGCATAGCACCTGCCCACGATCATTCAAAAATATAACATTTACGTAGACTAATAAAAAAGTGCGGTAATTGACCTAACATTTTATGGTGTTACAGTTTTTGAGAAAATTGCTTGAGGCGACGTAACGCGCACTCACTCGGCAATAATATATGATTCATTTCTGAGTTAAGTTAAGGTCGCCCATTAAAATGACCAGAGCTACTAAAACGGTGATCCCGAAGTATGCGAACCAAGATGGCGGACATCGGAACGTAACATGGGTAACAGGTTAGGGTTAGGCTATAATTTTTTTCCAATTTTCCTTATTTTAGTCCTATTATCAGTTCGAAGACTAGCCAAGAGCCTCCCGTAGTATTTATACCTAAAATTATGGCCTAACCCTAACCTAGTACACATATTACATTCCGATGTCCGCCATCTTGGTTCGCATACTTCGGGAGCCCCACTAAAATGACCAGAGCTACTAAAACTATATCTAACAGTGATTCTCAAAGGGTGGGCGCGCCAAACAATTTTTGAGGGGGCGTGAACAAGGGGCGTTGCCAGAAATTTTCAAAGGGGGGTTTTGATTTTTTTTTTGCGAAGTTAGATTGAAACTGCTAGCGGATCCGATCGAACGCTGGAATACGCGTGTTCTTAGTAGTCTTGGGGTCTAAAAAGCATTTTAAGGTACGGGAAATCGTTATCTATGATACAGAAAAATAATTTTTTTTTTTTTACATTTCAAAAGGGGGGGGGGGGGGGGGGCGACCCGCAAAACCACCCCCTTGGCTACGCCACTGGGCGTGAAGCTTATTAAAATGAAAATTTTCGCTAGATTTGACCTTGCTCGTCTTGTTTTAGATATTTACATCTCTTTATCGTTTATTAAAGATTGCGATTCCATCCACATATTTTCAGCGTTTTTTTTCCTACTATCTGTTATTTGAAGCTCATTGTTAGCTAGTTATTTTTGAAGTGGGCGCGAGAAAAAAATCTAAAAATGGCGCCACAATGCTAGAACTAAAACTTATTTTACTTTTCCCCTCAAAATAAAACTGCATTGTTTTCCCATTGTTTGGTAACGTTATTTCACAAGGTAAATAACGATTTCGTTTATGCTTTCATATTACATCATGTTAGACAATGCCACGGGGTTTTTACAACGCGATATCCTGTTCGAAGTTCGTTAAAACAATGCTACAGACTTGCATAAAGGTTTTCATATCTTTTCCGGTGAGAGGAAAGCCGTTAAGAAGTTCCTAATCACATGGCGAATCACCGCAAGCTCGCCTGGTCTTCGAACAAAATCTACAAGCATCGAGTTACAACGCAATATGCAAGTATCAACGCAAGTGAACACGAAATATAAGAAAAATATTCCGGACTTTGCTTTAGGACAATTGCTCCCGATGACCAGAAGGGCAGGTGCAAGACTTGTGTGACCTCATAATGTATAATTGTATGCGTATCATGTTTTAACATTCTGACGTCACATAAAGCAGGTGACAACCGGATTATCAGTTGTCATCAGAAGGCATTTAAATTAGGGGATTTTTATTGAAGTTTATGGCATGGCCAGAGATAAATTACACAAAATTATAAAATCTTCGCAAAAAGGCAGGTGGTTGGATTTTACTGCCAGAACCATGGAATCGTAATTTTGAAAGTTCCGGATTCGGGAGTCGATATTTTTGTTCAATCTGAGGTCTGCAGCCGGAGCCGGATATTGGCCTATAAAGATAAACAAACCGAAAGTAGGCCGACTCTGATTTTAAATTGTCGGGTCTCGAATAAGATACAAGACCGTTGGAATGCGAACCGGAAATGTATTTTTAAAATCTCCGGATTTGGGAGTCGATAATTTTATTCAATCTTGGGTCAGCAGCCGGATTTTAGCATTCGATAAACAAACTCGAGTTACTCCGACTTAAAATTGTCGGACCTCGAATAAAATATGCGGCCGTTGAACTGGGAAGCGGGGTTGTATTTTTCAACTGCACTTTTTACCGCAACTTGTGCTAATTGATCATCGACTTGAATGAACAGAAATCTAACATTTTTTACCGCAACAATAACAGAAAAGTCGCTTTTCAACTATTCCGCATGGCCCACATATGTATGAATGGGATTAACCGCCTTCAAGGAAACGCCTATAGCATTGTGAGAAGGAATGCAAAAAATGCGAACAGTTTTAAGAATGGTTAACCCTATGGTTACTAAGGTTTTTTGGCTACAATTGTTCCTTCCTCACTATGCATAAAATGTCGGTGCTCCCGAAGTATGTGAACCGAAATGGCGGACACCGGAACGTAGTATGTGCACCAGGTTAGGGTTAGGCCATAAATTTCAGGTATAAATACTACGGGAGTCACTTGGCTAGTCCCCGAACTCGTAATAAAACTAAAATAAGAAAAGTTGGAATAAAATTATGGCCTAACCTTAACCTAGTACACATACTACGTTCCTGTGTTCGTCATCTTGGTTCACATACTTCGGGAGTACCGTAAATTCAGCTTTCACTAGAAAATTCAGACTTCAATACATCATTAGCTAAAACGTTTAAATAATACTGAGAACCACAACGTAACAATCGGGGTAATTGTGACGTTATTTTCAATTTAAATTTATGTTCATAAAAACTAGAGTCGTAATTTCAGCAGACTCAAGGGGCCGGGTGAAACACTTCAGTGGGCCGGATCCGGCCCGCGGGCCACTGTTTGGAACCACTGAGCGAGCTATAGTAACATGTAACTAGCACTCTGGATTTTGTACCGTTGTATACTTTATGATATGCGAATAACTATGTATTACAACAGTAAAACAGACGTACGTGGCGTTTCTGTATCATGACGTCACTTTTATGATGACGAAATACACTTTCGTCATAATGACCTCTTACCCTGAAATTATGCACCAAATACGCTAATCGACCTTGTATATGTATAAACGATAGATATCTAACGATAGAGGGTCAACCAAAATCGCGAAATATTTCCAGTAATCATAGGTTTGTTTATTACGAAAGAATGGTGTTAGATTATGACAGTATAATACATGGATTATTACGGAATAATACAGTTTATTTTCAAAGAATTTCAAATTGTCATTCAGCCTAAGTTTCGAGTCTTAAAATAAATTCCTAGTATTACAGCTCGCAATAGATCAGCGTTTTCAATTATTTTTATAATTCATTAAATAATATGGGCCGGATTTCGCCGACGCCATACCAGTGTTTCCCAGAGGGTTACTCGGGCCCAAAAATGGGGTCGGGGAAATTTTGGTGTGTGCTCGCAGTTTCTCATCGGGCCTACAGTGAGTCCAAATGAAACGTCATCAATAACAAGTTGCAAAGAGGAGATTTATACTTGAGAAGATTTTGCGCACAGTGAGGGGTTGAAAAGGGGGGGGGGGGTGTAAAACAACAGCCGGGAAAGCCCCTTTCAAAACAAATTCGGACGCGTACGATACTTATTCGCCTTACTTAATCATTGTTTATTTAGTCCGCAACTCCGACTGCGGAAAGTTTAAACTTTTTGACTCCAGACTTCGGAGACTTCAAAAATCGACTCCGACTACAACACGCTCAAATTATACCCGTCTACACGACTCTTAAAGTGCTGGATATTACAACGGATTAACTAACCCGCTAATTGTAGCTTATTTGCTAAGATTTTATAATGAACGGTTACTGGGTCACGAAGTAAGATAAAAGCGCGAACGCGAATTTTACATCATAGCACTGGAAGTTTTTAAAAGTGAAGATTATTACGGACTTTATCACACGAATGATACCAAAAAGTGCGCAAGTAACCAACAAATTGATTTCGAAAATAAAGAATTTATATGTGGCTTTCACTACGAACAAACTGTCAGGTAATGAATGAACTTATCTATTATGAAAGGATTGAATCTTCAAAGTTCAGATTTCTTACTGAATTTATTCCAGCTGCAGTGATGTGATGGATATGGGATTGGTGCCAAAGCTTTAACTAGCAATGCCAGCATATTAAAGTCAAACGCTTCAACCATCCGGCCACCATCATACTTCAGCGGAGACGTGCTACGGTTAGTACAAAGAGAAGGGAAACGACGATAGGACGGCAAAATTGTACTGTGATGAGCGACCGGTTTCATTGATACATATTTATGTATACATTCCTCACTACAGACAGAGTGCGAGCCTACATAATGTTTGCTAATGAGTTTTTAGGTTTGACGAGGGACGGGATAGTTTCAAAATAAATAAACTGAATGTATCGGAAAACATTGGGAATCACTGATCTGAACAGACTTTAAACGTCGTTTAACTTCACAAACATAACACGTTCGCGCTAACATTATTGCAAAACAATCTCAAACCACAAGAACCAATCATGATCAACCAATCAAAGATCGAGTTCGAAATTCACCATCACATAGACGGACATGATTGGCCCATGGTGAATCACTTATTACGAAACAAACAACTTCTATTACGAAACAAAGAAACACAGTATATGATTAAACCATTAACAACATGAAAGCACGAGACGATATGTCTGGCTCGCCTAGAGTTGGCGGAATAAATACGGACAAAAAGAATCAATTATAACTTGAAGTTTATAACAGAAATCCAGATTTCGATATTCTTCTGGTTTGAGTATCATTCTAAAGTTCTATATTGTTCAACTTCGAAAAGATTTCGTCGGCATCTTACATAGTTATAGGCAGAATTTTTCAAAAGGGGGGGGGGGGATTTCTAGTTGCCAAATTGGACCATATCGGCTGACTGGTCCGAAAAAAGTGGGTTTTCAAAAGTTTTGAGGGTCTAAAAGCGTTTAAAGGTACCCAAAACTGATCATTTTTTTTTTCACATTTTATAAGGAGGGAGGGGTGGTTTTGACTTGCAACCCTTGCAACTCCGTATTTATGCGGCGAATAAACGAAAAAAAAAATTGAAAATAATTACTGTAAAACTTCTCTATCGTTGTTCGGGCGACTACGATTTCATTCAGAAAAATAAAACCTCAAGAATTTTATCAAGATTTATATCTGGTAAATATGCCAAAAATTCTCACGTTTTTGGTGAATAAATAAAGAAATGACTATTTTGGAACATTTCGAATTTTCAGTTTCGAACGACAAAACTACACAATATATAAGAAACGAATAGAATATTCGAATACGAATTATTTTCAATATTTTAAAATTTGTAATCTTAATAGTTTTATTTAAAAAATGATTATTTTGAGCAATTGAAATCTCAAAGCATGACTGAAAACGACTTCATCAATTTCTGAAAACTTTAAGAAATAGAGAACCAATGAAATCACTGATCCCAGGGCGTGTCCAGAAGGGGGGGGGGGGAGTTGGTTCTGAAATTTTTAATTGCCGAGTTAGCCAGTAACTGGCAGCGGCGGGTCCGTCCGGAAATCGTGGGTTTTAAGAGCGTGGTTTTAGAAGCGTTTCAAAATACGAAATGATAAAGAAAAAGAATTTTTCAACATTCGGATTTTCGCCTCGAAACTCTCGATGTTTTGTCAAATATTCGAGAAAATTACAAGACAGCACCACAAAAACGTTTAATTTTTCCGGTAATGCTTCCGTGAGTTCCGCCTACGTACGAAGGGGTCGTGGGATACGATCTAGGTTCAGTCGGATAACGGTAGAATTACAGCCATTAACGCTACAAAGAAAAATGCAAATTTAAGTGGATTTTTGACGTATTTTCACTGATCACTTTGTACGAGCACTTGACAGGAGCTACACGCTTTCTAGTACTTTTTGACGGTTTTCACTGTTTTTGCACGTTCTGGCATTCCTATGTCTTGCAACAGATTTTTAGTTAGTGTTATGCGCGATTCACCATCACGCTTTTGTGAAGTAGTTTATAATTTGTGGATAACTTATTATTATCGTCATAATAAGAAACTGAAGAATTGCAGTAATACAACAGCAAATACAAAGAAAAATTCTTACCCCAAAATGGCAAAATTTCTACCCGCCCCCAAATGACAAAACTCTTGACTCGGGAGTAATTCCTCCTCGAACTCCCCCCCCCCCCCAAAAAAAAAAAATTCCTGCCAGGAGCGGAATCACATTATAAACTATTCAAACTTCAGAGCTGCGCGTAGCAGTAGCGAATGATACATTGAAGACTAAACAAAGGGGAAAACATTCAAAAAGAGAAATGGCGGAATGTTTTAAAAAAAGTTTGGAATGACTGTCCTACAACTTACGTATTTATTTTGATAATAAAGATCAAATTTTTGAACATTTGTCAAATTTTGACGATTCCGACTTATAATAGGTCGTATTGTCTTCACGACGAATCAGAAAATAATCAAAAATGCCGCTTTGACATTGAACACCTAAAAATGTTGAAATTGTCGCCCTCGGTGGTACAAATTTGGCGATAAAAGTTATTTCTTCCGGATAAAATTAGAATTAGTGCCAACAGGGTGAAAAATCAATGACTTTCCAATTTTATGCGTAATATTATTGCTATATTTAAGTATTGGCTTGTTTCGAGCCTTGCTCTGAGCAATTTTATCTCCTGGGAAGTAAGACAGAGAGAAAGGAGAAACATGCTGCTCGAATAAATGTGCCTATACTGCTTAAAACCGACCGAGAATAATTTGGCATATATGATCATGTTTATTCCGGCTTCAGCATCGTTGCATTATACGCATTTGGGTTCACTGGCATAAAGGCATAAAAAAAGGATTGGGTGTTAGTCTCGCGCGACCTAACCCCCAATATTCGGATATTTCGAATAGTTGCGCTATAATTCTTAAATGCAAATTTAATTTTACGTTTTTTTATAGATTTGTCGCCCAACGGAAATTTTTTTGCGATCCAGCAGTGGATCCGCATGCATATAATAAAAGTATGCTGTACCTGTAGCAAGAGTAAAGATAACTATCCCAAGTTTATCATAAATTTGTCGATATATTGCTCAGTTTTAAAAATTTATAATCTAAATTAATTATGAGAGAAAATTCTAGAAAAACATGAAATTGTACATAATGCGAATCTATTTTTTATCATATTTTCCAGGTTTTCATCCAAAAGAATTGATTTCATTTTAGACGCAAAAACATCAAAATGTTATCATTATTTAAAATATTTAGCATTTGACCTTGAAGTATGACTTTCAAAGCACGATGTGACCTCTAAACGACCTCTAAATGCGTTCAATGTCACACGTTATCACTAAGTCCAATCCCACGACCTTTCTACAAAAAATAAAAATAAACATCCTAGTTAAACCTATAAAGATAATTGGACATGTACTGTGACGTCATTTCCGTTGTTAATTTTTTTCCATCAAGGCCACGCCCCATGTCAATCACTCGCATTAAACCCCGCCCATCATTATTGCTCAACTAGGAATACGAATAACAAATAATAATTTCATTTGCTTGACATGGCCGATGATAAAACCCACCCAGAATGTACGATTTATCATTAAATTATGCCTGGCCGTATATAAATAAGTTCCGCGCAAGAATTCCAATAGTTCAAGTGTTTATTCTGTATTCGAGTCGACGTCCGATCTCATTCGTTACACTTCACAAACAGCTGGTCAGCTGAGGGGGACGCGAACATTTTTTTCTTTTAAAGGGGAGTACGCCGATGTGGGGTAAAAAAAGATAAACAAACTTGTTAATAATTTCTAATACAATACTTCATCACTGTTAATATAACAAGGCCAAGTTGTGCGATATTTGAAAGCGTGGGTGTTCGGACACAAAAAAAAAATTTGAAAATCCTGGCCTGAAGCATGAAAATTCTATTAGCAAAATCTGGACTGGCAGAACACTAAGGAATTACAAAGTCAAATTGATGGGTGGTAAAATATTCAGCCTTTGGTAAAATTAAAAGTTTGCTGTGCACTTGACAATTAAAAAATTAGGCTAACGGTTGACGGAAACGGTTCCATTACATTTGAACCCACGTACATTTGAACCCATGACAATTGCACCTGTATGCTATTGCACCTATGGAATTTTTTTTGTTTCACGGATAGTTAAACCCATACTAACCCTAACCCATGGGTTTTAGCACCCGCATATAGATTGCCATGGAAACCAGTTTAGTCTCAATTTCGATCGCTGTTCTGCGGAACACAGAGTGAAAGAAGAAGCGTACCATAACCCTAGAAATACTCGTTCAAAAAACATAAAATTCAGAATAAAAATGAAATTTTCTTACAAAAAAATGACAACTTTTATGAAGTGATAATCCAATTCCAAAATATTACTATGACGTCAAAATGTACCTCAGTGATAAAACAAACACGTCAGTGACATCACAGAGCGAGCTGCATTCCTTCTGCAAAGTTATGAATGGCGAGGAACTTGTGTCAACATCCGCTAGTGAAGTGTCTCGTGAGGTCGTAAATATGTCATAACCAGGATAACCCTGCCGAGTATAATCAGTATATAATCCGCGAATACTCGTGTGTATTATGTACGATCACACTCGGTCCGGAGATAGCGAGAAATTACTAATAACGCAATATTTCTCCTAATCCGTGAGGCTGCGACGAATAACTGATACGGGTTTTATTTCCAAAGCATATTTTCAAAGACCGCAAAAATCACAAAACAACAGTTGCATTTCACTTTATACTTTTTACAGAACCCCCCCCCCCCCCCCCCCCCTCATGAGAACACGAAAAAAACATAAACTGCCAATTCGAATACTGTATTTAGCGCTATCCTGATATTCCTACTAATTTTCTGCGGGTGGGAACCCCGTTTCCTTCCTTTTAAAATACAAGCAAAAGCATATTCCTGTATCGTGCATAGGAATTTTCGGTAGCTTGAAACCTTTTTAGACTCTCAACGTCTCAAGTCTCTTGAAAACTCAGTTTTCGGACGGGGTATGGTCTAACTTGACGATTAGGAATTCCAGACCAACTCCTGAAAACTCATGGCTTTCTCTCTGCAAGCAGCCAATGGATAAACCTAAGAAGTTACTATTTTTTAAGCAACCCGATTTACAACCTTAGTGGGGTGAGGCGCATTAGGGCTGAGCCAAAGCTCCACTTGTGACGGGAGTCAAAACCGGAGTCGTGTTTTTAAACTCAGGAATCCGGATATTAAACTTTGAATTGCGATGCCAGAAGAAAATTTTTTGTAAAATCTGTAAATTTTATCCGACTACACGGTTCTGATTTGAACTAAAAACTAGAAATTCTCAAATGTTTGACAAATAACCCAAATTACGGTCGCTTTTATCGACTATTTTATGTCAAAAACCAATTCTAAACACAAAACAAACGGAAACCGGTTATCAACGCCTAAATTTCATCCAAAATTGGTCGTTGCCATGGTAATTATAGAGCGAATTTCAGCGATAGCAATCAAAGTGCGCGTGAAATGACGCGTTTGAGGCACATCATCATATATACATGCTTTCATCTAGTTAAACAGGGTAAGCGACATCGCGAAGTATTGTGATGTAGAGAAGATTTCTCAAACTTTTGGTGTTATGGCAAACTTAATGGGCATTTCATTATATTTAAACAAAATATTATTACGGTATTCAGGTCAATTCGAAATTATATTTGATAATTCAAGGATAAACAAGAATAGTTTCATTTGAACGATATGACCAAAAACGTTCTCCTAAAGCAGATTTCTCAAAATTTTGATGTCACGGAGCCCGTGAAGATGTTGAACATTATTTACGGAGCCGCACAACATATTCATGAGGATGAAAACAAAAAAAACATCGTTGCTTGTTAAAGATTAATTTTCCCGAGTAAATTAAAATTACTTTACCTAACGACTCGGATGTATTTGCTGCTTTATATTTAAAAATATTTTTTATTAATGTCGTTATTGCTTCTTTGGACAATTGCAAAATTCTTCAATCAGTATTAGCTTTCTGTCCTCCTAACCAGTGGGTAAACCGTCGCGAACCATCTATTTATTTTAACATCAATTTCATGGAAGCTTCCAAACTTCTTTTAACTTAATAATTATTTAAACACAAAGTACCCCCCATATTCTTCCCAAATCCAAGTAAACAACATTCAGATGAAAATAACAACTGAAAAGTGAAAAAAAATAACCCAACATTTTCTGGCGAAACTTGATATGAATCAGTGCTAAAAAACAAAGTACCCCGTTTCTATTCCCTAATTCAAGAAACAAAATACCCCCCCCCCCAACTGAGGAGTAAAAAAAATGAGCTTACCAGGAGTTCTTGATGTGTTATGGAATGGTCGGTGTAAATCACAAGTTTCTGGGCGGTAAGGGGAATCGTTTCTTTCACTTTAGATGCAATCAGCATGCAGGAAGCGCCTGGAATGAAAGTGGAGTCAGTTGGTAATCGAGCGCGTAATCTAGTTGGGGTGAACGTAATCTACAACTCAATGGACGTTTCCCCGACCTTTGACCTCTGAAAAATTCTTCCTATACTTCACAATTGCAAAATTTTTGCCGCTTCCGAATACCTTCTATGTCAAGAGAGTGATGATCAAATACATGGACATGAAAACCAAAACGAAGTAGTACTGGTATGCAATCTATCAGGGTAGACTTCCCCCAATCTTAACGACTTCGCCTGGCCACCAGTTCGCAAAATCAAAACAAAAGCCGGCCATTACTTTGTCATAAAATGTCACCACGATGTCATAAAACGTGTTCAAACAAGTAAAATTTTACCCTTCGCGGGCCAATTGCATCTTTAACCACTCTGAATAAAATCACTAGAAAAATACAAATAAGTACCATACCAAAAACGGGCATTTTTCAAGATTTAAGTTAGTAGAAAAGTAGAAAAATTACCCAAAAGTTGAAGCTGAGTTCGGCTGATAGCTCGCATGCCAAGGAAACGATCCAAATAATTCATAGACAAGGGGAACACATCGTCTTCGCAACGCTGTTCCTCGCATACCTGGAAACAAAAAGGAACACTGAATAAACCCGTGTGTAACGATGATAGAATTCCGCGTCAAGGTCATTTGAATGCAATGAAGGTCATTAGGTGGTAATGAAGGTCATTAGGTGGTAATGAAGGTCATTTGAATAAAATGAAGGTCATTTGGTGGTAATGAAAGTCATTTGAATAAAATGAAAAATATAAACAATCGTATGCTTATTATTAAAGCATATGTATTGAAATATATACATTCCCAAGAACTTGAATTTGCATACAAGCGGGGAAAGGCCAAATAACGAATAATTTGTAATCCCAAATAAATTCTAGAATGATAATTATTGCAAAAACAAAATATCGAGTGTAATCTCCTTTAGGGGGCTCCCGAAGTATGTGCACCAAGATAGCGCACAACCTGAACCCAAACTTGGTACACATACCAAGTACTTGGTACACATACCATATTCAGGTTGTGCGCCATCTTGATGCATATACTTCCGGAGCTCGGAATTTAGGCCATGTTTATTAAACAGCTGCATACTAACAAAAATGTATTTCTGTAACGTTTGCATGGCCAAAATCAGACCTAGTCAGACGAGCAGTTATCAAAATTTACTGACGATATGTACGTTCCATAAACTGACTATTGTACACATCGTCGTTGTGCCGTACCTCTTTGTCTTGTGTATTGTATTAGAGTTTTATTTGTATAGCCTATTCCATGTTTTTTGTCCTAGTATAACGCAGCTGTCCTAAACTGCTGTTATAATTGTTGGGGTGCATGTCGCACATCTGTGTCTTAGGCCAGTTAGGTCTCGAACATGTATCCCGTCTCTGTTATTATTATGCATGTTATATTTTTGAAGCAAATAAACATACATACATAGAATTATATAGAAAAATGGTGGCAGTATCGAATGACGCGAGAATTGCAGCAGTTCAAGTTACGGTCAGAAATTAGGACCGAAGTTTTAAAAAAACTTTTGGCTTGACGATGTTATTTTCTATAGGCGACACTATTCTTTCCGTTTACGAGCTGAACGTTGATAGATAAGTGATGGTCCGTTGGCACCGGGTATTTATTTGACATTTCGGGGAATTTTCAAACCGTCATTTCGATTTTAAGAATAAACAGGAGAGCGATGCTCAAATATATGATCACGAAGATCACAACGCCATAGTATGCAATCTATCACAGTAGATTACCGCATGACCACCAGATCGCTAATGCGAACCGGGAACTGCCACAAGGTGCGCAATTTTATTTTTATGACGTCAACGCACACAAAAAACGAATCACATAGCTCACAAAAATCTTGGAATAAATAAACGTAATAGCCTTCTAGCGAAAGATGCAATCTTTAATCACTGAAAATTTCAAAGCAAGTGGTCCAGTAGTAAATGAGAAAAGCGGCTTTTTCATAACAACAAGAATATGAAAAAGAACAAAACGACCTGTTAAGCATGGCCCTTGCCAACACGTAGATTTTCCCCATCAAGCATATAATCCTTACCCGAGAGTTTATGTTTGAAAAGGCGCTCACATGGTGAAAAATACATAATGATTTTGCTCTTGTCACGCGTTAAATCTTTTGCCGTTGTAAAGCTGATAGCCGCATTTTCTTATCTTGCATATCCTGCTGTGGTTGTCACAAATTTTTTACAGTATGTGTACCAGGTTAGGATCAGGCAATTATTTTATTCTGATTTCCCTTCTTTTAGTTCTATTACGAGTTCGGAGACGGTTCGTGTTAGCCAAGTAAATATAACCTCTGTCCATGGGTTTCAGTCCTTTTACACAACTTGAGGTTAAATACGCGAACAAAATTAGTTACCTCCATATTGGTACACTCACTTGTTGTGTGCATGGAAAAACTAATGTTTTCGCGTGTCCCAATTAGATGTCCGAAGTTGGTTATATGGTTAAAATTTGTTGCGCATTCCTGTCCCAGAAAGTCTGTTGATGACCTATGGCGTGCAAGTCAAGGCAAGTTGAAGACATTTCAAGACTCTATGACGTAATATTGCATAGCCTTATTGCTCCACAATTGATCCGGTCATAAGTTAATTCAGACGCAACAATATTTTATAAATTCATTATGACGTAATGAATACCGGCGAGTCTCAAGAACGGAGGTGCATATGAGGCCAAAATTGGTTGGATTTGATGGAAAATAAAACGAAAAATGTGTGAAAAGTCCCGAAATTGAGTAAATTGTTGCAAAATGTTTTGAATTGCCCACACAGGCGCCACGTTGCCTGTGTTCACTAGTTTATTATTAGAAAACAGCTGATTTGTAAGTTTTGACCTAAGTTTTTGCGAGTTGGGCGATTTCGTTTATTTATCCAAACCTAAATAGTCAGGTCAATCACGAAAGTTGGCTCGAATCAAAATTTTGGGCCATCAACTAAAAATGGAACTGAAATGTTTCAAGCCAACAGTGACGCGCAATGAGTTATCCACGCACAGTGAGGCCGCATTCGGAACAGCGCATTGCGCACAGTGAGTATTGCCAATTCATCCTGTTTGAGATGAGCGTGATATATTTTAGCTCCTCCCACTCCCCCTATCTCGAAAAAAAAAATAACCAAAATATAACGCAAATTCGTTATTCGAGCTCATGGAGTGTTGGTGTTAAATTCCTGATGCCTATTTCCGAAGCGGTTATTAATAGTCGCCGTTACCGTTAATTTACCGTGGAACATATATGGATCGAGCGAAGCAAAAACGATTTCATGCTTGAATATATATGTAATATATGTATATGTATTATATGTATGTGTATAATGGGGTTTAATGATCGGTTCGTGCGCGTCGGCGCTGTAAGATGAGAATTTTTGTGAATGAAAAGCGGGAAATGAACTGTGAAAGAAAAGAAAAAAATTAACCTCAATTTTGAATGTATGTAATATGTAAATTGTAGTTACGCAATCTATATATTTTTTCCGAAATCGAGAAAAAAAACATTGCGTGGCCGAAATTTCTGTTTAACCATTTCCCGATCGTGTAGACTTGAAACGCTTCAAGTGTTGCGTCTCAATGGTCGCTTTAACTTTTCTCGCTCATTTACTTCTGCGTGAGGTAATGTTTTGAACGGTTCCATTACATTTGAACCCACGACAATTGCACCTGCATACTATTGCATCTATGTATTTTTTTTTTTGTTTTACGGATATTTTAACCCATACTAACCCTAACCCATGGGTTTTAGCATCCGCATATAGATTGAACCCGCGGATATACACATGGGTTCAAATGTACGTGGGTTCAAATGTACGGTCACCGTTTGAACCAATTTCTCCAAGAAAAAAATTCTCAATATTCGATTATATTTTTCAAATCCAAAAATAGCATTTATTCCATTAATGCATATTGTGGAGGCATAATAACTGCGTTTGCAAAAAGCGCGGGATTGACTCGAGCACTTCCAGTGGTGAGCGGGAACGAAATAAAACTGTCAGATCATTTCACGTATCATTGTATGGCCCGGCAGTTATGCTCGAATTCCTATTGTCCTGTGATTTTGCTCAGTCAAGCATATATGGACAGCATCACCAATTTTTATGGTTGAATGATTTGTTCTGCCAATGAGGCGAATTAGTCGGAGTTTTTTTTTTAACAGATTCACAAATAATGTCCGTATTCAAAAGTAATAAAACTCGTATATATAGATTCAGTTTGAATAAATTTTCCCGATTCAATAGTTTTGGGGTAGCAAACATAATACTAACATGCCACAAATTTTTATAAAAGTTAGAATTTTGCGTCGAAGTTCGAATCTGTTTGGATATCCTATGCGACGTAATTGTACTGATAGTCAAATGACACACTGTTCCATAAAATATATGAATTCGCCATTGAATAACAGACTGGAATACAGTTCGAATATGATTCTATTAAAGGCACCACAGTGGAATTTATTCACTTGAACGTCGACAAATAAAATGAAATCGATTATTTTGTAAACAAAAGCACACATATTTCCAATTTACATATTAACGCCATTTCAACTGTATCGTTTTTCTAGTGTTTACTGGTAATCGTCAACCGTTCGCCGGTCCAGTATCCGAGGCGCGAATGCATGTTTGTTTACTGCTTGTATGATACGAAACAACACTAATGAAGGAATCGTTATATTAACCGACATTCGGTTAGTTATTAGGGTACTCTTGAAGTATGCGCACCAAAATGTCGCACAACCAGAACACTAACCTGGTACACAACCTGAGTTCAGGTTGTGCGCCATCTTGGTGCGCATACTTCAGGAGGTCCGTTATTAGTCTTTACTATCCGGGAACGTAGACAGGGGAGAGGAGGCGTAACCAAGAAGGTGGTTTGGGTGGCGATACCCCCCTTTTGAAATGTAAAAAAATAAAACCATTTTTCGCAATTTTTCATATCTTGAAACGTTCTCAAGACTCGTGGAAACACACGTTTCCCGGCGTTCGACCCGTACCCGCTTGCTGTTTCGAACTAACTAGAAATTTCGGAACCCACCCTTTGAACATTTCTGGATGGCTACGCCTCTGGGGCTAGGGTGGGGGTTGATTCACACTAAACGCTTCGGGGTGAGTCGTTTCTTTAAACATTCTCATTTTCCAGTTTATGAAATTTTCCCAAATAAATGTCAAAACTCGTTTTGCTGTGACAACATTTTATTTGATAATTATTTTGGAACAATCGCCTTTATGACTAACAGTGATGACTAGTTTCAAAATGTGTTAAAATCCGGTAAAAGCGGGAATTCTGTTTGTGACATGAATGGGAAATGAAATCACTTTATAGCTATAAAAAACTTATTGCACAACAATCATCACGGGGAAAATAAGGGAAACTACCAAAGACAGTTTAAAGATGGGAATTTATTTATGTAGGATGGTCGCCTGAATAGGAAGGATATAATATTTGTGAAACAGGGGCCAAAAATTTTGCCTAACTGGACTGGCGGGCCATATTAGTGTGACCTAAAAAGTTATGTTTCATGAACAATATTAACAGTGTTACAAAGCAAATGTGGAAAACGATATGCTTCGTGCCAAAACTAAATTTACCCGCAATCTCAACGAATTCCTTTTAGCTAAAACATCACAATTTTATTTCAGTTTGGTTGTGGCAGCATCAGGCAGGCCAGATTAATTACCCAACAAGCCGGATTTTGCCAGCGGGCCGTACTTTGCCCATGTATGATCTATTATCAATCGGATCTGAGTCAAATCAGGCCTATATGCTTAGAAATTTATTTTCCGTGATTTTACAACATTGCCATCTTAAAATATTCACTGTCGAATTTTTGCTTTGAAATCTTCGTTATCGGTGACAAAACACGCCCGAGGGAGAATGTAAAATTCTTTGAGCAAATTTATAATAAATCACAGGTCAAGGGTCAGGAAGTAAACGCGGATGACCGTGAACTTAGAAATAAAATACAAACAAATAAAAAAAGTAAACAGGGCGAGTTTAAAGGCCTTTTTTCACACTTTAACATAATTTATTTCGTATACATATAAAGAATAAAATTAACGCAAGAATTCGGACGCATCGATAGAAATAAAGTTCAGTCATTTAAAGTTGGTAAGTTCTTATATTCAGTTCAGTGAAATATAATCATTTTTTACATTCATTTTTAAATGTAATTTCGCGGCATTAGCAGTAAGACATAAATTTATACGCCTTTCCCAATACCATTTCGCTCTATTCTCAAACGATTTACTGAAAACTTGGATGCTATCAATAATCTTTTCACCAAATGTACCAACCGAGATAAATGAAATGCGCCCGTTATAGCGTGGATAACTTCAGCAGCGAAGTCCGTCTGGGGGGTCTTTGAGATCTTGTTAGATATCAGGCTTTGTTCGGAGTAAACTGCACGTATGAGCATCGTACTACGTCATTATACTAGAAAAATGACCCTCCTACCCCCCATTTTTGGCTGGCTATCATCTCGTTCAGGGTGTAATAAGTTCGAAAAGCAAATCCGAACCAAAAATCTTGTGCTTCAAAGTTACTTCTTTGACGCCTCGCTCGAGTGAATTCCGCTTAAAATGCGCAGAAGGAGCGCAAAATATTTCTCAATATCAAAAAATCACCTCAAGCATCCACGTTGCCACGACCTTCCTCATGTATGGCTTGACATCTCTCTGAACGCACTCGAAGTATGTAGTCCTATAAATTTAAAAATAGAGAAGGTGAAAAATAATTAGAGGTAGGTTTGAGGCAGTGGTCCCGAACCGGGTCCCGCGGGCCAATTACGGCCCATGTACCTATTTAATATGGCCCGCTCAACTTTAGCGAAATAGTTGAATTGCACTTTATGTTTTTACCTTTTTGGCGTTCTAGACATGCCAATTGTTACGTATGTATAACAGTTTAAGCACGTGTATATTCATAATAAATCAATCATATTGGTGTCTTAATTATACGTAACGGCATGGGCCATTGCGTTTTTAATTTTGGCCCCCAGCAATCAACTTTGGGAAACACTATTCTACTGGCTTGGCATTATACGATCATATTTTATGCGAAATGTAGTTTTTATGAATCGTCTTTAATAAAACAAGTGGTTAACCGGTTAATTTTGACAAAAATCGGGAAATGAATGGTGGGGCGATATCAGGGTAACAGTAAAATCCTCACCTTGGCAAATACTTTTCTTCTTGTTTTAATAAATTCTGCAATACTCTGTCGTCCTGTACCAATACTGGGTCCTTCTTCGCTCGTTTAATCCCTTCCAAGGAGCTTTCCGTGCATTCAAGACTCATTTTAGGGGGTATGGGTGGTTTTAGCGGGGTCTTTTCTTATTTTCTTTAATTGTAGTGCAAAAAAATGGCACTTTTTTTGGTCGGAGATCGAAAAAATTCTTTTTTTTTAGTAAAATGACTAAAACCACCGATTGAAAGTAAGTCTCATTGATACGTCATAATGACGACGCCACGGGTCATTGGAGTTCAGGGCTGGTTAGTGTGTTGTCCAATAGGACGTTGACACGTGGCTGAACTGTACTTTATGGGAGTATTATGTTTTAATAACTGAAAAACAAAAATTTCATTTTCAATAAGTTACGTTCGGATTCGAAATTTAAATTTTCTATCGGCTGGTTTTGACATAAAATACTACCTTGATTTTGAATTATGAACTAAAAAAACGATTCTCAAAGTTCTTATTTACAACGAAATTTGTTAAATTCTAACACGACTAGGGTTCGAACCTAAGTCGTAAAAACTCTAATTTTTGGAATCTAATCTATCATTTGAACGCGTCGGAATTTGAAAATTTATTTCCCACAGTCTGTTCCAGCGGTGGTTTCCGGTTGCCGTTGACAGGAATAAAACCACACACGGTTACTTATAAAAATTATGTAAAGTACATATGAGTTTACGGGTAAATGTGGTAATAAAGCAAGGTGAAGATCGGCGGTTCAAGCCCCGTGTCTATCATGTTACTCAGATAATAGTTAGGGCAATACGAACCGGAAGTAATTATACAAATATTGTAACCCCTAGAAATCAGCGGCTGCTTACACAGAGCCTGGTTCGTAGTGCAAATATGAAACTGCCCGACTCGATAGCCGGATAGGTCGAGTTTCGAACTGCCGTTCAATGAACTTAACTATACAAGCAAAATTATATATACTAATTTTTGCACCACAAGTTATTCACACTAATTCTCTTTAACCAAGTAAGCTGTTTCCGAGACAGTATTGGACTGGAATCGTTTCGAGTCCGACATTTATTCGATATTCACTCACGCACACATAATATAGCTTTAAAGGCTGCACACCCGATCTGCACAAAGGACAGTTGCTTACATGTTAAGTATCTTGAACCCTGGTCGGATAATATGCGAAACGCCCGATACAAAATTCTGGAATGGCAATTAAGTTGAGTTTTGATTACTCTCTTTTTTACAGTTTTCGGTAATTAAATGAAGCATTTTTATAAACACTGTGAGACTAAAATGTTATTATCACATTCGAAAATTACTAATTATTATTAATAATACTCACTGTAATGTAAATGTAATGTCTGAAGCCAACGTCTAAATAGAGTCCTAAATTTTGCCTCAGATATCGAGATAATAAATTTCAAAAAAAAAAGTTTGAAATTATTTCTAAAATTGTATGTCTACTTTATCGAATATCACCAATTCGAATATTCGATTCGTTTTTAAAGACAATACTTAATTCGGTTGAAGCATAAAATTTTCTTCCACGCTAAGATCTCGTGGGAATGTAATGGCCTGTCAAGTACAAAGACTTTTTCTGTTTCAATCTCAGACGTAAAGATAAAAGGATTATATAACTTTCAAGCATGGCCCGAGGGTACGGCCCACAATTACCAACAAACCAAGTTTACGCGGAAATAATCTCTCCGCAAAGGAATGCCATCGACCTTTCTAAGCGTGGTAATTTTTGACAAAAAATCGACTATAAAAATGCGAGAAAATAGCTCGGATTTCTCCCAAAAATTGCATTACGTATTGTTAAAAAGGTCGCCCGAGGTAAGACTCTATTTTTTGCTAATTTTTTTACTGATAGCTTTCATAAGGCAAGGCCGCCGCAGGTTATTGCCTTTTAGTGATGCAAAAACGAATTTAATATCAATTATATTTGAATTTTTACTTTTCATTATAAGGAATAATGTTTGAGTTCTTGATATTTTGGGATAATGCAAATGAGTTTCATTCGAAAAATTATTATTAACCAATTCTCAGACAAGAGCGCGGGCTTAAAACAAATTAAGTTTCAGCCCAAAATTCAAATGTTTGAAAAAAAACGAATCTTCAAAAAGCTGTTTTTGAGAAAAAAGAAAATATATACTTTTGATTTGTATTTCGTGAATGCCAGCTTAAAAAACACCTATATTTTTGTAATTTTTTCAAATAAAAATTTTCGAAATTTTAACATCCGCATGTCAAGCAAACATCTTTCCGACCCCCATGCGATCCCTTGTCAAGGTTCATTGAATATTCAATCAGGCGTGTCAATATTCCGAAAAACCAAGTTTTGCCAACAAAACGTATCATTTCGGAAGTCAATATATTATCCCTGGCCCAAGTGTAATCCGTACTTAATAATTATAACTATATAGCTTTTAAGTAAGACCACTGATAGTACCAGAAACATTTTTGACGACCACAATTATTTTGAAAACAAATTTCCGGGTTGTGGAGGGTAAAGGTTACTTGGCTGTAGCGAGGTCGCAGCTGGAGCTTTACCACATGTTTATATTCCAGAGTCGAATATACTTTTGCCAAGTGTACGGTTTCTCAAAAAATGATCTCCCCGAATAAGACGCTAAGTATGCGGCAAGACCAGGGGCGGGCAAGCTCTTTGAACCAGGGGCCAAAAATTTTGCCCACTTAGACTGGCGGACCATGTAAGTGTGACGTAAAAAGTTACATTTTATGAACAATATCGTGCTAAAACTAAATTTAACGGCAATCTCAACAAATAACTAGAGCTATTTTAGCTGAAACATCAAAATTTGATTTCACTTTGGTTGGGCAGCATCAGGCGGGCCACATTAAATTACTCAACGGGCAGGATTTGGCCCGCGGGGCCGTATTTTGCCCATGTCTGAGACAGGCTCTTGAATCACATAAAATAGCCATGTTTATTCTTGCTTCAGCATCTTTATATAGTGTCATGGCCATGGGGCGAAATTTTCGCGGGTTAAACCAGACTTGAACCCTGCAATAGTGACCACATAATGGCAATAACAAAAGATCTGCAGAACGTGGGAAGTATTAATTATTTTACGTCCCAAATCCTCCCCGACGTAAAAATTGTAAATTATAGCTCCCTGCTAACTCCATGGCTCAACTGAGGAAATCCTAGGGCGTCAAAAAAAATCAGTAAAAATTAACGGAATTTCACAGTCACCACTGCTCTAACCACTAGGCCAGGGCTACTCATCTATTTTTACCGAAGATCTGAATACGAAACTTCAAAAATATTTGGGTCCGAACTTTTCAGAAATTATATTTCGGCATCCTTAAACACGCATTTCCTCGGCCGACTAATGATTATTAGCCAATCAAGATTGTTTATTATGGCGTTATAGTGCTTTAATATATACTTAAATCTATAAAAGTGATTTTATAAAAGAAAACTTCAAAAGTGGGGCTAATGATCCAAAATAAAGAATTAGGTGCGGTCCGAATCAAATACCCGAAAGATCCGGATTCGGGCGTCGGTCCGCCAGTTGAGTAGCCCTGCACGAGGACATCGCGTCCACTAATACCTCTAAAGCAGGGATGTGCAATCCCGTGCCCGCGGGCCAAATGAGGCTACAAGAAAAAACTGTGATGTCCGCGCAGAAGAGCCAATTTTGAATGGTGTGCGTCCCGCACAAAGAGTTTTTAATTTCGTTTAATCTGTTACGTGCAAGTAATTCCAATCTCTTTGATTTGCAAAGCTTATAGTCTAATTTATTATTTATTATCTATGCCTATGATGTGACAATGCCCTAACAGGTAGCTTGTGTAACTACTCGAATGTTAAATAAAAGTGCGACTCACGGTTTCACCCAGTTATTCGTTTCTGGCCTTACTGTAATAAAGATTGCACAGTTGCACACCCCTGCTCTAAAGTCTAACATAAGGCCTCTCAAGTTATTTCCTCAGCTCTACCTCTCAGATCACACATATCTCAGTTATGAGCACATTTTCCCGCGCACAATCGTACAAACTAAGATAACATACGAACAATAAGCCAAATTCGGTCAAAATACCGTGATTTAAATTATTAAACAATAGAGAGGAAACGGATAAAAACAACGGAAACCAGATAAACGTTTTGGGTTTAAACCGGTTTTGGACCTCCTGAAGTATGCGCACCAGGATGGCGCACAACCTGAACTCAGGTTGTGTACAAGGTTAGAGTTCAGGTTGTGCGACATCTTGGTGCGCATTCTTCATGAGTACCCTAATAACTATCATACAAGCGGTAAACAAACATGCATTCGCGCCTCGGATACTGGACCGGCGAACGGTTGACGATTATCAGTATACTATAAAAACGATACAGTTAAAATGGAGTTACTTCAGGAGTACCCCGGTTTGTATTCTATTGGGATCCTCAAGTTGGTACTATAGCTTGAGATCAACACAACTTATAGCACTAGCTTGATGTAGATCTCGCGCTAGAGCAGGAACGGGTGATTCCTTTACTAATGGGCCAGTTACAGATAATATACTTGGTTAGACTGGGCTGAAGGCTGCTCTCAATATGAAAAACTGTGAATAGAACAGCTAGGCTTACTGACGTTTATTTAATAATAGGAATTACGATGTAACACACGAGGTCATTGTGACGTTATTCTCGTCGATATTTTCAACGGAATTTTATATCCATGAAAAATATAGTCGTAATTTCAGAATACGCAAGTGGGCCGGATCCCCATCCCTGCTAGAGTGTGTCAGACCACTCGCAATATCAGACCACTATTTGTACAACGGAACCTTTTCAGAACGAAAGACCGGAAATAGCGTCAAATATTTCGGATGAACCCAGAGTCCAGGACGCACGCGACAAAACAGTTAAAACGAAATCATTTTCCGGCAAAAACGAGTCAGTTCTCGTTTTCCAATTAATATGGGCTAAAAATGGCGGGAGCATCAAGGGCGCCCTCCATCGATATCCCACGCTTGGTTGAGTAAGGATCGCATTTATACAAAATTGTGACACTGGGATACTGCTAAATGAAACTAAATTTACTAATTTTTTTTATTTAGTTAGAAGAATAACTTGGAAAGCATTGAAATTTCAGCGAAATTATTAAAATTTATGAATCAGTGACACGGAATAGTTCGCATGCTATTGTTAGAACAATATAATTCAAAAAATAATTCAAATTTTATGGTATTCTATGGTTAGATGGGGTTGCGGAATCGGAGCATAGACCGATATGAACAGCTTTCAATTTATGCGAGTTCAAGAAATTCGTCCGAGATGCGTGACCTGCAATTCTAACACCATAACCCAGTGGTACCCAACCTTTTTTTAAGTGACCTAAATTTTAAAAAACTTAATTTTGTAAAATCTAGCGACCCAAGGTTATGCTTAAATATTAGACGGTTTGTAAAGCGTAAGCCTCTTATGGCCCCAAAAATTCACTCAGAGTGAGAAAACTGCGTTTAACTTGCCATAAGTGGGTTTTGGAAATCGTGGCGTGGCTTTACTAGAAAAACATCATATGCCGAGTTTTTTTCGCTATGATATTCCCACATACACATTAACTATGAAGCAACACTTCAATACAAATATGAAAAAAAACTAGAGAATAAAAGCAGTAAATTTTAGAATTTGTTTGAAAAAACAGGCTACCCAAGAAAATTATCCGGCTACACAACTTTCGGTGGCGACCTATAGGTTGGGAAACACTGCTTTACCCACCGGGTTGGGATATTCGTTTTCGACTCCCCCTCCGCGAAATTCACGATTATTTGTTCCAAATTTCCGGCTTTGAGCGCAAAGCTAACAACACTTTGTGTAAATGGGACGACGTAATGCTGGAAAAATAATCCATGAATAAAAAAAACGCGAATTTAATGGGGGGTAGGATGTCAAACGCATTGTGACGAGACAATACATCAATAGGGGCAATTTGCTCCGTTAATGGGGGTATTGTAAAATACATTACCCTATAATCAAGTATGGGCGTTACATAATAACAACAATTATAGTTGGACCATATTTGGGAATGGTATATTGAGTCTCTTTTATTTGAGAACAGTTAAAAGACCCCCCGAACAATGGGGTGATTAAAAAGGGGTAATTTTAGCCCCCACTATCACTTTTGTGAATGTAAAACGGTTGAATAACAAATTTAATCCGTCTTCTGAGGTAAATTAACCCATTTTTAACACAAATTAACCCTGTGAAAGCTGTGATAAAATATTACGTTTTGACGCAAGTTATTTGTCGAATAATACAGCATTGCAGTTGCAAATTTACTTCGAGAATTATCCAAATTCGAATACTCGATTTTGAAAATATACTTTAAATGCAAAATTTGGGGAAAGAAAAATTAACATATTTTCAACAAAAATCAACCTCTGTGACTGAAAATTTGTCGCGTTAACAAGTGTTATTCGTCGAATAATTCAGATTTTTAAAATTTCATTTGTGTTTTTTTCAAAGTCACCATGAGAAGAAATTTTATGGTTTTTTTGGGGGGCGGAAATTTAACTTTGTATTCGCGAGTACTTTATCATTTAATTAGTAGTATTATTATAATACATATCGACAAATTATACACCATACAAACCGTAAAAAACGGTGCGTTAAAAATTGGATAAAAGTGGAAACAGTTTTTCTTCATAGTAAGAGAGGAATATGTCGAAGGGGGGTTGAGAGAACTTGCACTTCGCGCCTATTTCACCATTTTTTTTTTACAATCACCCGCAACCGCACGTCCGCAATAATTTTTAATACTCTTCCAAATAACGATGTAAGATTACGCCACCCACGTTAAACGGGAGAGAGAAAAAATCGCTTTTCGGTCGAAAAATAATGTGTGTAGAGTATGTTCCCCAGCTTTTTATTTATTTGGGGGGGGGGGGCTGTTTGTAAATTGAAGGGGTGGTAGATATTTTGTTATTAGTGAGAAAACTATTTGTGACTTATAAAAATGTGTTATGAATTATGATCATCTGCATCGGCATATGAACCACTTTTTGAATATTCAAATAAATTTATTTACGTTAAGAATTGAAAAAAAAATTAGGGGGATGTTCGAAATTTTATGGGGGGTCGGGAAATCACTGTGTGTGGTTATTATGAAAAAAACTCTTTTTCATTTCCCCCAGCTTTTTTTGTGTTAATGGACCCTCGCTTGTCTGAGAAATCTGACTTTGTTTAGGCAAACAATTTAATGCTCAAAGCAATGATAAACACACTCACTTGGAAGTAAAGGGGGCTGATTTCAGAGTAAAGTTACGGACAGAAGGGAAGCTACCCAAGTCCGGGTTGTTCCATTGTTACAATTTATCAATTTTTTTCAAATTATCAGAAATAGAATGCAAGAAATGAGGAATTCAACTAAACTGACCAATTCTAAACCAAATTTTTAGGCAATCGAAACCTTCCAATTTATTACTACGTTCCGTAACCCCTGTTCACGTTTAAAATACTGAACAGTTCGAAATATGCAAGCACGACTCTTCTTTGGTTCTATGTATTCTATCGAAATCGTGAGATTTGTGTTTTTGCACTAGTTCTAAAGACAGAAGAGCAGCTACGCGGGTCGGAGTTCAAACCATCCCCTTTTTTACGTATAATATGCTAAACAGTTCAAAATATTTATTTTTGATATTATATTGACACATCCGCTTCTCGGGTCTTGCAATCAAAGTTTGCATTAGTATGCTAGCACACATGTGTTAATAACTGTGTTTTGAAAGTCCAAAAAGAACTATAGATATGGAACTTTGTGTAAAATTGGCGCTCGTGAAGTATGTGCAGTTGCTGGAGAAATTCTTTTGAACGAAAAACGGACAAATACGGCTTAATAATTATACATAAGAACTAATGTCCTTTGAGATTAATATTAAAATCTCAAGAGTTTTATCATAAATTACCAAGCGATGTCTGAGTGGGGATTTCCATACATTAACCCTCTATTTATCAACCTATGTAATATTTAACGAAAAGTAAACATTTCATGACAACGGGTTAAAATTCTTTACGCAATATCGCAACCTGAATAAGTAACCCAACACGAATGTTTGATGTAGCTTTCGGAAGCCGTAAAATTGTGTTCACATCGTAAAACAATTTTTAAAAATAAAATTGAAGTATAAAAACACTCCCAAAAATTCTTTTTTCGCATACATTCGCTACGGATTTATACATAAAATACAATTTTTCTCATATAAACGTTTTTTTTGTGGAAATTTTAATCGCAAAAGACGCGTAATTAATGTTAAAGTGAGCACAGAAATTCGTTTCAAGTGGCGGCCCATTTCCGAAAATCCTTATGTTTAAATGTCTTAAAAGTATTTTTTTAATGAATAACTACTTTAATTATCACCGGCACATGTGTGGCCCGCATGTGGATCTTGCTTTGACAAAGATACTTTGACAGTATTAGATTTATTACTACTTCATACACAGTGCGACATTTTGTGAGTGGCATTCTCAATATTCCAATTTTTTTGTGGGGGGGGGAGGTAGTCGTGAATCGAACTGGGCCTTTGGCATGTTTCCATTAAAATTATCCTCGTATTGAATTGGTAATCGATATTTTTTCAAATTTAATTTTTTTATGGTGATAATAGAAATTAAAATTTTCTACAAAAAACGCCAGTTTCGTACTAATTCAGCTTCTATGTTCTAATATATGTTATAATTTCAATCCAATAAAACTACATTTCGCTATTTTCCTCAAAAAGCGAAGCACAGACGAACCGACACGTGTCGTGAAGAATGTAACTTGATCAAGTAGACACGTGTAATGTAACCAATAGCGAGGGGCGTCTCGTCATTTCGACTATATTATATATCTGGCATGGGGTTTAGTTTTTATCTTAATTTTTGGGGGAGCCAAGGGGTTATCCAATGACGTCATATATTATGACGTCATCGGCATATTGAAAAAGTTACTGAAATTGTAGGAATATACATATTAGCTCGTTTAATGTATTTTAGTCTGTGGGGGGGGGGGGGTATTTGATGACGTCATATATTAAGACATCAGTGACATATTAGGAAAATTACTGAAATTATAAAATTATACATAATGACTCGCAGAGCGGTAGTTTTTGCTCAACGCGTTTATATTTGGGTACTCCCGAAGTATGTGAACCAAGATGGCGGACACCGGAACGTAGTATGAGTAACAGGTTAGGGTTAGGCCATAATTTCAGGTACAAATACTACGGGAGTCACTCGACTAGTCCCCGAACTTGTAATAGAACTACAATAAGGAAAATTGGAATAACATTATGGCCTAACCTCAACCTGGCACACATACTACGTTCCTGTGTTCGTCATCTTGGTTCACACTTCGGGAGTATCCAACATGTCCACTGCTATTTGTAATATATGCAATTTTTGAGTTATCTTTAGTTAGTGGTACCAGCAACTCGCACTCTGGTTAATGCAGGTTATAATGTGTGCAAAAAAATGTATTACAATAATACTACACAATACTAGTAAAGCTGTACCAAAGATCGGGTAATATTGATGAAGTTACCACCCCCCCCCCCCCCCCACCCCCCCCTCCGACCACCAAAAAAGACAAAATTCTTCATTGGTTGAATAACACGGGTCTACGCTCTCTTTTCTAGCGTTTTAAAAAACCAACTTCGCCAAATTAGTTGATGAATAACAGGAAACAAGAGTTTGACAGCATTTCTCAAGTTACCATCATGATTAGCTTAAAAATTAGATACTTGTATAAAATTAGGAAACACCAATCACCGAACAGTCGTTAATTGATTGCTTGAACGGGTCGGGCGTTTGTATGATTCATGGTTTTTAATTTATTAAATCGTTCCAATCGTAAAAGCCAGCGCGGATATTAGCACAGCAAGATTCGTTCAGTTATTAGTACAACAACGGTTTACTAAGAAACACTTCTTAGACCCTCAAGATCCATGAAACACACACGTTTTTCGCGTTCGATCGGGTCCGCTTGCTGTTTCGATCCAACTTTGAAAACTTCTGTCTATTCCCCTGGTAATACTAATCATAAATACGCCTGTCAATTTTCGAATACCTGAGAATTCCCGAATCAAATATTTTTTTCGAATCAAATCTT
Source organism: Styela clava (assembly GCF_964204865.1). Taxonomy (NCBI): domain Eukaryota; kingdom Metazoa; phylum Chordata; class Ascidiacea; order Stolidobranchia; family Styelidae; genus Styela; species Styela clava. The sequence continues at coordinate 23,563,975 of NC_135255.1, forward strand.
GAATACTTGGAAGATAATCAATTGTATGCGACTTTTCTTCATTTTAATTGGTTCTCTCAGCATATAAATTACTGAAAACATAGAATCCATCACCTAGTTAGTTAGCTGAGTTGTTATGCACAGTAAGAAACATATTTCATTGATAATAAACAAGATGGCAGCGATTCAAAATTTTCGTCTCAATCGATTTGAATTATTAACTGTTCGATTCGATTCGAATTTTAAAATTATTCGTAAACTAACCTAGTTAGTTAAGTTAAAAACGGTGATAGATGACGTGTTTTCACTAATTTATGTGCTTGAAGAACCGATTACAATAAAGGGATCTCCCGAAGTACGTGCATCAAGATGGCACACAACCTGAATCCTACCTGGTACACATACTATGTTCAGGTTGTGCGTCTTCCTGGTACACATCTTTCTTGAGCTCCCAATAAAACAGTTAATACAACTACATATCTTTCAAGTGTTTTGAGTTTCGATTTAAATAAAATATTCGGTTCGATTCTCAAATCGTCATATATTCGAAAATGTCCAGTCCTAATTATACTACATACAAAGTCAAATTTCTTTACCTCTTTAGATTCTTAAAGCACGGGCCAAAATTCCCACAAAAATTTAAATTCCTAATGTGTTTTGGTTTGGCAGAATTACGGATTCAAAAAATGTCGGTTCTTTTGTGCGAAATTTGAACGCAGTCGGCGTCCAGCTGAGAGACAATAGCTCGTCTGAGTGGTAACGACGACCTTTAGCCGTCCGCATTATAAGAAGTACGGCGTGTTAGTTTTTTTTTTTTTTTTCAGAAATTGCAAAGGGAATTTATTGATAATATATATATGGATTGATGTATTAAATCAGAGATGTGAAACCTGCGGCCCGCGGGCCGAATGCGGCCCACCAGGAAAAATTGTGCAGCCCGCGGAAAAGTGCCAATTCTAGTGTGCGCCCGCGAAACGAGATTTTAATTCAGTCCAATCTGGTACGCGTGAGTAATTCCAATCCATTCAGCGTTACAAAGCCTATACCTGATGCCTATGGCGTTTCAATCAATGCCCTAACACCCGGCTCGAAAACTTTTGTGCATGCTAGTCTCCTACTACTGGAAAGCCTATGTTAAATAGAAATGCGACCCGCGGTATTGACTAGTTATTTGTATATGGCCCGCCTGTATTAATGGCTGCGCACCTTGTATTAATTGAAGGAAATAAACAACGATTAAAAAAAAAGTAAAGTTGAGATATATTAAGAACTCACTTCATAACAAAATTGAAATTAGGCAATAGGAGGTCATTCAAACAGCGATTCTTCCTAACCTGCTGTCTATAGAACAGCCCAATATCCCTGTATGTAGGGGACCATTCAAATGGTGATTGCGAACATATATCTAAACCCATTCCCTACCTACTGTCTTAATGGTAGCATAATCTATAAAGAGGAGGCCATTCCAATAGGATTGGAGCCATATACCCATCCCTATTCCTAACCTGCTGTCTATATGGCAGCCAAATAGCCTTGTATGAAGGAGGCCATCCAAATGGTGATTGGGGCCATATACCCATCTCTATTTACTAACCTGCTGTCTGTATGACAACTTAATATCTCTCTATGAAAAAGGTCATTCAAATGGCGATTGCAATCATGCATCCTTGCCTATTCCTAACAGTTTAGTGGCCTTCCAAGCGTGCGATAACATAATTGTACGCTTCATTAGGCGGCCATCGTGAGTTAAATACCCAATGACTTGATTAAATAGGATATCCGGGCTGGCGACTTTGTTTCTATTCTTTACATAATTAGGTCATAATGGATGTAATTGTGACTCACAAATTGAATTATTAAGTCATAATAAACATTCCAGGCGCTACACAGGATGACAACGAACACATGAACAACCCTTAGCGAGGTCAGAAAATTATGAACTTCGAATGTAACAACGAATTCAAAACTATACATAGAAACTTGCGCTATCAATTAGATTTCTGCGAGACTTATTACCGGTACTTATCCTTCTTCTATGCTTTTGTGCCGGCGGATCCGTATGCATATAATGCAAAGATGCTGTAGCAAGAGTAAAGATAACTATCCTAAGTGATTCAAGAGTCTTGCTGCACACTAACATAAATATATTTCTGTAACGTTCGTGTGTCAGTCTGAGGTGTGATATATAATAACGGAAATTCTTACCGTAATTATAATCGTATTTAAATTCATTGAATATAAAATATTTATCAGTGCAGATGGCCTGTCAAATACATAACACATGTTTATAAGTTACAAATAGTTTTAACGCTGATAGCAAAATATTCACCACCTAAACATCCTCCTAAATTAAAAAGCTGAGGAACATACTGCATTAACGCTTACACAGAAGTAAATGAGATTCATCACAGAGCAACGTTACGGGCTACAACTAAATACCAACAGCAATTAAAACTATAAAAAATTATTTCGTAGAATTGCGCGTTTGTAAATACCGATCGCGACCTGGCCTAATAAAAGCATAAACATTTCAAATTTCTCACCAAAAATAAAAGATAAACAATAACAAACGAAATCAAAACAAGAATGCCCTGATAAACGGGTAACCTTAATCCGAAATCGCAACTAGGAAAAATAATTGCTAATCGTGTTTGGGCCGTACATGAGATACTCTCAGGTCATCTTTGGCCACGTTTAAAGTATACATGAAATAAGACCTCGTTTTGGCATCTGTTAGTTAAAGGGAAAGTGTCCTACGGACTTCACGACGGAGCTGACCGTATCAAGATAATTTGAATTTTTAGAATTATATGAAGTATTCTTTTGTTTCACGTGATATTATAAAATACGCGAACATTTTCAACCAATCTAAATTACGAAGATTCAAAATTTGATCTATTTTACGACAATACATGATTACAGGTCAAAATTTTTACTTAAAAATGTGCCACGAATGACGATTTGAACACAAATATTTTGAATTTTGCATAAAACCCTAATTTCCGCAACCCAAATTTCTAAACAACCTTTCATATAACCTGAAAATCTTGTTTGAACTATATTATTTAGACAAGCCTACAACTGAGGCGACGATTTATTTCAAAGCACGCCCGCGAGCCGATATATACCGGTTCATCAACAACAAGGCCTAGTTTTCGCATCTGCGAGTTACGAAAAAGTTTACAGACTTTAAAATAACTTTGCCTATATCAAAATAATTTGGTATTCACAATAAATTTTGTGATTCACAATAATTTAATAAAGATATATTTTGCATTTTCTTTCCATCTATTTTACAGTTCCATCAGCAATTCGGTGAATTTTCCGGGCGAGAGTGTGACTTTGCTTCGTACAGTTTTAAAATTTTGCTCTTTTCTTGAACGATTTACTGAAAACCGGACAGGACCTAATTCTTTCGCCAAATGAACCGAATAAAGTAGATGGAAATGCGCGCTTATATACCTTGGATAACTTCAAAAGCAAAGTAAGTGTCTTATTACGTCATTATTAAAAAAATTCTACTACTACGCTCTACGCTCTTGGAACCGAGCCCGACTATTCTTTAAAGTTTAGAGGTCTTCATTATTTGTAAACAATTATGACGTCACACCCAATAAAATTATTACCGAACAATTATAATTTCCTCAATGATCATCAGGGAAGTCCTGAATCCGAAATTACGCGTTCTGACAAAATAAAACATATTTTGTACAAATTTAGGAAATTCATAACATGACTAAAGTCGAACACGCTGATAATTACTATTTATACATAAAATAAATATTATCTAAAAAACGTAGTCTAGTGAGTTAAGCTTCGGACTATGTTAGCAATGGGTTCGGTACTCCCGAAGTTAGCATACCAATATGACGGACATCGGAACGTAGTATGTGTACCAGTTTAGGGTTAGGCCATAATTTTATTCCAACTTTCCTCATTTTAGTTCTATTACAAGTCCGGGGACTAGCCAAGTGACTCCCGTATTATTTGTACCTAAAATTATGGCCCAACCTCAACCTGGTACACATACTACGTTCCGGTGCCCGCCATCTTAGTTCACATACTTCGGGAGCGCCTTGGGTTCTTATCGTATATTCTTGTACAAAGCCTTATTCGGAGTAAATATGGTGTCGTATAAAAGTGGTTAAACATACTGAATTTTGCCTCCACTGCGATTAAAAATCATTGAACCGTGCATGGTCAGAACAATCTCATCCTAATATAAACGTGCCGGTGATGCGATTTTTCGCTTTATTATTATATCTGCTGGATAGTAACATCATACACTAAATTGCCAGGATCTACCAAACCAGAGTCTGACAATAGCTAACTATTTCATAATTAGCAATATTACCCTGATATTGCTCCCCAAATAATTCTTTGGTGTTTTGTTTGATTCTATTTATCTTATGCTAGGTTAAGTTAGGTCATTTATATTTATCACCGTTTGCCCAAAAAAACTAAAATTTGCAACCCATTCTAACTTATCTTAAGAACTTCGGTATTTGAGTATTTAACAGGGGGTGTAGTATCTATTCAGATTTCCAAATATCAAAAATGTTCAAAACTTTCCTGCCACTCTAGGTGTGTTTTAAAAATGCAAAAGCTATAACGAGTAGCCGCGTGTTCATAACTTGTAAGATACAGAAATACAGGTTGTTATATTTTGCGAGAGAACGTTATAACAATTTTATCATGAATCAAGATTTTAAAGCTAGATTTAATCATATCCTTAAGCATCTATTCCATCCCAGAACACGTTTTCAAACTCAAATTACCTGAGCAGTTTCTCGCGCATGAGATTTGCGAACAGAACGCGGGCTGCACTGAACACACAAAAAATTATTGGCATTACTAACCGAAAACAGGGGTCCGGCGTGAACAGTTTTGTGTGGCCCTGACATCGTGACGGACAGAATAATGCCACTAATATAACAGTATGTAAATTCTGCCAGTTACGGTACATTGATTTTCTGGTGAATAGGGGCCAGGTTTTACGTCAGAACTGTAAATACACGTGGTGTTGCTTCACAGTAACGAGCGCTTTCGCTTGAAGCGAGGTTTTGGTATTTTCATGTTACACACTAACCAACTGGTAACTAACTAACACAATGCTAAAATCTTTCCGATTCTACACCCTGCACTTAATTGTTTAATTGATATTAGTATTAATAAGCCACGGCGTTAAATAACAGGGAAACCAAGTCCCTGAGTTCGGTAAAATACGATTTCTAATCGAGCAGTTATTTAACTGACTCGCGCTTGTCGAACAAATATTCACCGGTATTGTCAACAACACGCCGGCAAATGTACACAAAAGTTTCTAGTCTGCGCCGCTATAAAACCCGGTACCCAGCGAGCAAAAATGTGAATAAAGGGGGCTCAAGTTGTATAATAATAAATGTGCATGCTTATTTCATTCCAACTCATTAAAACGCTTTAGTTTAATACGATTTGTCATCAACTGCCGCTACTAAAAACGTAAATAGAGCTTTTGTGTGTGATTCGCAGTTAGGATGAGATTATGCCGGGTGGTATCGCTGGCATAATTTCTGATATTGTAGTAGGTAGCGTGAAATCTGTACTGAACTACATACAATTCCATACTAAATATAGATACGACCATCTACCAGTTAAAAGTATTAACGCTTTAATTTTAAAATAATAGGATAGGATTTACATATTTATCCCGTAAATATACATAATATTACATAAAAATTCTCGTTCCATACAATATAAAGCGTGGTTCTATTCTACACAATGCTGCTAAAAATTGTCTAAAACCCCAAACTTGCCAGAAATAAAAACAAAATACCTCTCAGTAGATTTAAATTGAGGCTACTAACATTTCCACATGCTTTCGAAAGCCCACGCCGAACACAGGAGCTCTTCACAACACTAGCGCTGCGATTGAATGAATGCCGACGGGTCATTTTTTCCCCGTATCTCTCATAGTGACGTAACCTACCCGCCATAGAAAATATACCGGCACTTTTTTCACAGCAATCGTATCGGTAAAGGCTCTGTAATGTTACTTACTGTTCACCTATCAGTAACGAAAGTCTGTCACATCGAAGGTGTGGCCGTGGATGGAATAAGGAACTATGATATTTGAACACATTCACAAGTAGTGGCTAGCTATGTTATATGTTACCGGTACTCTAGCAAGAATTTCGTAATGAAATCACGATTTACATGATTAGAAAATGAAAGTTTCCAAAAAATATTCAAATTATTGAATTTTTTGCCTGTTTACGTCCGCTGATTCAAGTTCTAGAATGCAAAATGGTCTGAACTTTTTTCACATTCACAATAATAACAGACAGTCGCGAAAAACTTATTTGCGGAAGCGCCAACCAGTTCTCGCCGCCGCTAACCGGTATAAAAGTTTCCAAGCACATGGCGATTACATTACGCTACTGGTATTGCAACATCCTAGTATGCTCATTAGCTTTTCATTTCAGGGGGATTCCAAATTTTAGGCGTGGTAAATATTTAGCAATTAGCGATAAAACTATTTGTAACCCATAAAAACGCGTTATATATTTGACTGGCCATTGGTATATAAGCCACTTTCTGGATACTCAAATACAATTATATTCAAAGTTGTAATTTATAGTGCAGTTTCACACCTCGATATTATGACTTAGTGTGTTAAAAATTTTAGGAGGGTGTTCACCCCCTATAAGTGGGTGTAGGGAGATTTGTGCACTGTCCTCCATTGCGCAACATAAGATATTATGCTCTCGCTATCATGATAGCTTATCCATTTATTTTTTTCATATTTTACAATGTAAATATACGGTTCCATTACATTTGAACCCATGACAATTGCACCTGTATGCTATTGCACCTATGGAATTTTTTTTGTTTCACAGATAGTTAAACCCATACTAACCCTAACTCATGGATTTTAGCACCCGCATATAGATTGAACCCGTGGATATACGCATGGGTTCAAATGTACGTGGGTTCAAATGTACGGTCACCTAAATTTACATACACCCCACACGTAAGAGACAGTGTAAGAACTGTAAGGGGGTGAACTTCACTTTCGTACTTTGCTAAACAGGTAACTATAGAAATAAGGTTTAGAACCCATGAATTAGATAAAACAAAAAGGTACCGAAATATGGGAAATCACTGTTTGCGATTCAACTCGTATTGAGTCCAAGCTTCTGAATACAAATAACTGACTGACGGATCCCATACCCGATACGGACTGGTAACCAGACAAGAGGCCGTGGTTCGCCATATGATTAAGCCGTCATATCGGCTTTCCTTTCCCCGGGATAATCGTTCCGAGAGAGGCCCAAACCAGTTCCGGGAAGGCTTGGTGAGACATATCGGCTCCCATAAGAGTCAAAGAAAGAAGAGAGCGATGATCAAATATATGGATACCAACTAGTATGAGTATGAAATCTATCACAGTAAACTACCGGTTCCCGTAGATTTGAACCCATGACAATTGCACCTTCATATATTGCACCTATGGAATTGTTTTGCGGACATTTGAACCCATACTAACCCTAACCCATGGGTTTTAGCACCCGCATATAGATTGAACCCGCGGATATACACATGGGTTCAAATGTACGTGGGTTCAAATGTACGGTCACCTAAGTCCTAAACTACCGTACCGGTACGGCAATCTTCACGACTGCCGCGAACGCGAAGCAAAAACGAACCGCAAGCAGTCTTCACGGCTAACGCAAACATAACCGTAACAAAACGACCAATAGGCCCATTTCGTGTCCAAAAATAGCATAGCTTTCTAGCGACGTAATTGTATAATTAAATACTGGAATTTCGAAATTAATTGGCGCATTATTTCCTGAGAAAAGCGATTTTTCACAAAAACAACCATTTCGAAAAACGACCCCATGAGGGGTCGTCGCCGCGCACTTTGCAAAACGCGCGTACATTTCGTCGGTTGATTCACATCAGCTGATGTTAACGCATCAAACAAAATCTATCAGCTGGGTTGAGCAGGAGTGGGATAATAAAAAGAGAATAAACTCATATTTTGAAACGCGTTCGTTATATCAAAGAAAGAAACATATTTGCCGCCCCGCAATTCTCTCGAATTCTCACTCCGAATTCCTGCGGTTTTTCTCTCTCTCTTTCATTATCTTTCAACGGATAAGTAGAAACACTTCAAATGCCTTTGATGTCGGCCACACACGCTCAGACAATCATTCAAATCTTTTAATCTAACATGGCCGATCATTTTTCACAAATTATTATCTTAAATTTAACTCCGATAAAGCAAGGCCGTTGCTGAATACACCTACGAGCTTTTGACGCATATTTTAACATAATTTTCGATCATATGAGCATTTTATCGCGAGCTGCAAGAGATATAATGGCCCAAATAAGGTCGAATTTCCGAGTGCCGTGAAAGCAAATTCGTCTCGCTTTGTGAATCATACGATTTTTATCAAATGTTTCACATGTTTGCTCAGTACAAGGCTACAGAGCTGACATGGTCAAACTACGATCCGCGGGACAAATCCGGCCCGTTTGGTAATTTAATCTGGCCCGCCTGATGCTGTCACAACCAAACTAAAACCAAATTTTGATGTTTTAGGTGAAAATATTGGCGTACACAAATACGAGGCGTTTTGTTTTCCACCTTTGCTTTGTAATACAGTGAATATTGTTCGTAACATGTAACTTTTTATCAGTATTATTCATCCTTGATTTGATATATCCGGATCTTTCGTACAAAGCCCCCCCCCCCCCCCCCCTCACTAATGCAATAATGTGAGACCCCGTCACGTTTTTAAATAACAAATTATTAGGTGCTCTTGAAGTATGTGAACCAAGATGGCGGACACCGGAACGTAGTATGTGTACCAGGTTGGGGTTAGGTCATAATTTCCAAATATTTTAGTTCTAATACGAGTTCGGGGACCAGCCAAGTGAATCCCGTAGTATTTGTACCTGAAACTATGGCCTAACCCTAACCTGGTACACACACTATGTTCCGGTGTCCGCCATCTTGGTTCGCATACTTCGGGAGCGGTGACCGTACATTTGAACCCATGCGTATATCCGCGGGTTCAATCTATATGCGGGTGCTAAAACCCATGGGTTAGGGTGAGTATGGGTTCAAATATCCGTAAAACAAAAAAAAATTCATAAGTGCGATAGCATGCAGGTGCAATTGTCATGGGTTCAAATGTACGTGGGTTCAAATGTAATGGAACCTTCGGGAGTACCAATTATTAACTATCTAGTTCGGGTTAAAAATGATTTGAAAATTTGAATTTTCCTCGCAATCTGCATTCCTAGCACCCACCCTAACCAAAGTGACTATAAACCAAGTGGAGACACCGTGGGCAATGATGCATATCGGACGCCATTATGGGTCCGGCGAATCGCGGTAACGCGGCAGCCTCGGTTTGTTTTAGCTTCGTCAGTCTGCTCAAGTCACATAGATAATATATATTATTTTATACACTCCGGATTATTAGTTGTTCTTGTAACCTCGACATATACCGTTATCCTCTATTCCATGCATGTAGTATTTTTTTTAATATTTTTTGGTGATGCACACCGTGTTGAAAATTTTATCATGTATAAATAGTTCCGAGTTTTTGTAGTGTAATTTGTATAGTATGTTCTGTCAGTTTGTTAAAATAAGTTCCGCGCAATTAGCGATACTTACATCAGGAGCTCTTGTAATCCGAGCCGAGTTATCTGAGAAACATCTGCGGAAAATTAATTTTTCAGAAGAATGTTCAATTGTTTTGCTTCTGCGAATGTTTGAGTATCGTTTTTTTTATTCAACTGTTTAACGATCGCAGGTTTAAATCACTTAGTTAGGTACATACAGCGATAGAACTCTGGACCCAAAATGGCGGGTGTGGCGTCACACAAGCGCTTATAACGTTACCAATGCATGTCCTCACTTGTGTTATAGCCCTAACCCAAACTCAATAATTACTAATTTTCGTATTTTGAGCGATGGCGGGACTTTGTGCAAAAAAATTCAAATACTATATTATCCTATACTGCCGCCATGGGGTAGTTCACGTAACTGCTGGTCGTCTGGGCTTCCTCCACGAACAAGTCCATGCACACGTCAACGAATAACGGGTCAAATATTCCTATACTCGACACGGACAAATATACCCGGAGGAAAGACCGTAATTCGCCATATTACTAAGCTGGTTGGGAAAAGTTTTATCTAAAACCTCCTATCGTGAAGTGGTTCACGCAGGGGGTCGGGACCTCTCTTTTGAATATAAAAAATAAGCATTTTTCTGTATCATAACATAGCAATATTTCGTAGCTTAAAACGCTTTTCAGATCCTCAAAACTTGACTCTTGAATTCCACGTTGTGGGAAATGTGAGATTTCGTTAGATCTTGTTCTAACTCAGTAATTTCCAATCGTTTTCGCTAAATTCATCCCTCGCTAATTTTGGGACTCTTTATTCCTCCCTCGTTATGCATAAAACTACCTAATGTATTCAATCTTTAATGGAGCCTTAACTAGTTCTATGCGCAAACCGCACCCCCGCTTGTGTACAGGTAAGGTAATTTATAATGTATCCATAACATAGTAACGAGAATATCGGTCAGAGACCGAAGACTTATCGATCGAAATTTAGGGGATCCCCAAAACAGCGCTCTTACTCCATAGTGACACCTTGTGTCCTATCACTAATTAATTAATAACTCGCTAATTATACGACAAATTCATCCAAAATCAACAGGCTTCTGATCCGAGATATGTTGAATGCATATGCAAAATTTGAAGCGGATTCATACTCGTTTTCGTGAGATATCGCGTGCATCTAACAGACAGACAAACAAACGAACAGACAAATACCTATCAACATACTTACTGATCTTAAGATCGATAAGTAATGATAATGAACTGAAGAATATTAGTAATACAACAGCAAATAAGGGGAAAATTACTTCCCCAGAACAGCAAAATTCGTTTGCTACCGTTTGGGTAACGTACATCTAACTTCTCCAGACTAAACTTGGAATTACCAATTTTAACAAGAATAATTGACTAGAAAGTAAACATCGAGAAAGGACCTGCAATTCAACACACTATTCTCTAATACTCTCTGTATTTACAAATAAATATACGTGCTATTCCATGGAAAGAGATTATGCTCCTTTATTTATTGTCATAATACTATCTCATTCAAGAATCTTACGATCTTTACAATTAACGTTCACATAAAGATCCGAACGAGAGAGTAAGCAAGGAAAATGGGTTAGGACATAATTTTATTCCGATTTTCCCTTTTTTAGTTCTATTACGAGTTCGGGGACTGTCTGTGTTAGCCAAGTGAATATACCCCCTGTCCATAGGTTTCAGTCCCTTTACACAACTTAATGTAAAGTAAGCGAACAAAATTAGCTACCTTCATATTGGTACACATACTTCTGAAGCGCCAAAAAAATAAGTCAATGAATTTGTTGTGATTGACATTAAATTTAGTTTTGGCACGAGGCTTATTGTTTTCCATTTTTGCGTTTGTAACAGTGTAATTATTGTTCATAAAATGTAACTTTTAACGTCACACTTGCATGGCTTGCCAGCCTGGGTGAGCGAAATTATTGGTCCTGCCCTTGCATAAGATTCTTTACTAACTTGATTGAATACACATCAACGTCTATGCTTTTTTGTTGAGTGATACAAATTACTAAACGTATACAAACGACTATAAACGTATATGAACTTGTAGAACACTCGTTTCTAACCATCCCTGCTGAGCGCCTGCAAGTTTACCAAGACATCTAGTCTTTTACATTTGGCAATACCCTTGCATACACTTTTCTAGTAACCCGATACACTTTTGTTGAACAGAACCAAATTTCGTGCCCATTTTATTTGACAACACCCTTACAAGAGCTATTCTAGTAACGCAATTGAATACATTTTAGTTTATACGCGCATTTATTGAACATAACTAATTCCTACTAAATTTAAAATTTTTAACAACGGTCGATCTTCGTTTTTAGCTATCCCTGCTGAGCGCCAACTTACTAAATCGCGTCTTATCTACTTGGCAATGGAAACCGCCTTTACTTAATAACGTTATAGAAAGCTGTTGCGAAAGCATAATACATGCATGCAGGTACCGCCATAGCGTTGGCATTTTTCGTACGAGTAATTTGAGAACTTAGACTATTGTTAGTTCATAATGGAACCGGTAAATGGCGCGAAGCCAACAAACGACTACCGTTTGTCATAACATTCAGTATACTGATAAAAATATCAGAAAAATATCGTTGAATTTAACAGTTATTTTTAGGCCTGTAGTAGCGGAGTCGCAGGATTCCGGTTTTTCCTGGCATTCAAATCCGGAAGCTGAGTTCCGCTATGCGAAGCGTTACAGATATACCTTTGTGCTAGTGTGGCGGGGACTCTTGAATCACTTGTATACAGAGAAAATCGTAATTTCAGCGGACTTGGGCAATAATCATGACTCAATTTTCCTCGTGTGAATAAGTCTGACCTTGGTCAGAGGAAACGTCACAAAGATATTTGCGCTGGTGTGCAGCAAGACTCTTGAATCATCAAGAAACATTCCGCTATCGCAAGTTTGTTGCGCACTCTTCCACGGCAGAGACCTTCATGACTTATTACTTATCGATCTTGTTACTTATCGATTTTAATCGGTAAGTATGTTGATAGGTATTTGTCTGTGTGTTAGATGCACGCGATATCTCACGAAAGCGAGGTTTAATCTGTTCCAAATTTTGCATGTGCATTCATCTTAGCTCGGATCAGAAGCCCATTGTTTTTGGATGGATTATGTCGTATAATTAGCGAGTTATTAATTAATTAGTGATGGGACACACGGTGTCACTATGGAGTAAGACCACTGTTTTGAGGGATCCCCTAACCTTCGATCGATAGGTCTTCGGTTTCCAACCAAATTCTAGTTTTATTACTAATTGATCTTAAGATCTCATGTTGATAGGTATTTGTCTGTCTGTATGTCTGTTTGTCTGTCAGATGAACGCGATATCTTTTTTGGCATGTGCATTCATCATATCTCGGACCAGGAGCCTATTGATTTTGGATGAATTATGGTCGTATAATTAGCGAGTTATCAATTAATTAGTGATGGAACACGCGGTGTCACTATAGAGTCATTAATCGAAACCGCAGTTTCGATCGATAAGTCTTCGGTCTCCGAGCGATATTCTCGTTGCCATATTAATTGTCCGCGATTTCAACGGGAGATTTCGAATTACAACTACGCTCCGGCCAGGGGAGGATTGCAGGGGCAGCCACCTTTCTATTAACGAATGGGTTTGATCTCATTCATGTGAATTGATGATTCAGATCACAGGTGTGCAACCTGCGGCCCGGGGCCAAATGCGGCCCGCAAAAAAAAATTGTTAACCAATTTTGAATGGTGTGCGTGCCGCAAAACGAGTTTTTGATTTAGTTTAATCTGGTTGGTGCGAGTAATATCAAGTTAATTGCAAAGCCTATACCTGAGTCCAATTTATTATTCATTCCTATGACGTCACAATACCCTAACATAGCTTGTGCGAAGCGAACAACGCATATCATAAAATCAATATTCAAAATTTTTGTGACTGCGACTTCTAGAAAGTTTAAGTTGAATATAAGTTGGGTCCGCCAATGTTGGACCGGTTTCAGCCAGCTATTTTTATCTGACCCTTCTGTTTTAAAGGTTGCACACTCCTGGTTTATATAATAATAATACGGTGCTCCCAAAGTATGCGAACCAAGATGGCGGACATCGGAACATAACATGGGTAACAGGTTAGGGTTAGGCGATAATTTTTTTCCAATTTTCCTTATTTTAGTCCTATTATCAGTTCGAAGACTAGCCAAGAGCCTCCCGTAGTATTTATACCTAAAATTATGGCCTAACCCTAACCTAGTACACATATTACATTCCGATGTCCGCCATCTTGGTTCGCATACTTCGGGAGCCCCAATAATACAAACATTTCAATCTCATACCTGGCATTTAATTTATTCGTTCTCGTGTATAACAAAATCTATAATTAGTTTATCCCCAAATTATTTTTGAAATTAGGTATAAAAGGCAACATTATCATAAACTCGCCCCAGGCAGCAGAAAAGTTTGGCACACCTGTTTCCCACTCAAGTTATTTTTGAGTCTGTGGGAACGGAGTCTCAGGTAACTGGTTTTTTACTGGTATGTAAATCCGGAATGAAAAGAAGGAGCGTCCGGAGCTGGGCTTCGGAAGTTTTACACACAACCTACAAGGTAAAATATTCGCAAAAACAAAATTGTCGGAGTTGGAGTCGAATATTTTTTCAAACCCGATTTTTCAGGTCCGAAGTAAAAAACGAAGTCGAAGAAAAGGCTTATTTTTTTCACAAGCTTGCGCACTCACTGGGGGGAAAAGGGACTTATTTATGAGCAAAGTTGCGGACCCGGGTTAGGTGCCATATAGGACATGAGTTTTCATTTTTATCAATGAGACGGCTTAATAAATGGCGAACCAAGACCTCTGTCCGGTTAACAATCCATGTCGCGTATAGCTAGCCAGGTGTTTGTTTTCAGATTCATGGATATATATATATAGGATGGAGGAAACCAGCGGTTACGTAAACCACCCTCCGGCGGCGAGGAGTCCAGCAATCCTCTCGCACATAACTATCCCCGCATGGAATTTGACTCTGCGAACACACGCAGAGTAATTAGAGGTGCGGTGACAAGGGTGCTGCCATCGCTAAGGAAAGCCCCAAACGGCGAGCCCAATAGGCCACGAGCAGTACGATTTGAATTACGTCCAATTTACGTTAATTATACAGGTTTTTTCACGCAGCATTGGTTAAATTAGAATCGATTTATATTCGATCGCATTCGGTACGTGGTTAGATTGAACAGGTGAAAGCATTTTGTGACGACACAAACGTTGTTATGGCTCGCCAATCTTCAAATAAAACGGTACTTCAGTGGCACCTAGTGGTTACAAGTAAACCGTTGTCACTTTATTTTATTAAATCCACGGGTGGAAAAACGTTTAGAAAGTTTCAGCCATAAGGAGTTGTTAAAAACGAATTGATCGCTCATCGGCTCTGCAGCACATTTAAGAAAAAAAGGAAAGGAATAAACGAATCAGTCAAGTTGTAGCGTAACCGTAACCTACTATCCAAAACCAGAGCCGTATAGTCGGGTATGCATTTTAAAACTTTCGGAGTCGAAATTGCAGGTTTTCAATGATGTTAAAAACTTCTTACTGACACTCAAAAATTGACTAGTACCCAGTGTTCATAGCAGTCTATGAAAGCGCGCTTTTACGCCAAAGTGTAAAGGTGTTTTGTGATTACTTGGCCTTGTTCGGCCAGCCGGCATCGGCTCTGCAACGCATTTAAGAAAAAAAGAAAACCAATCAATCAAAATGTAACTCAACTTTAGCTAACTGTTCCATACCAGAGCCGCAGCGTCGTAGTTTTCACCGGATTCGTATTTTAAAACTTCCTGGATTCTCAATTGCAGACTTTCAATGATGTTAAAAACTTCTTACTAATACTCAAGAACAGACATGGGCAAAGTAAGACCCGCGGGCCAAATCCGGCCCGTTAGGTAATTCAATCTGGCCCGCCTGATGCTGCCACAACCAAACCGAAAGCAAATTTTAATGTTTTAGCTAAAAATAGCTCAAGGAATTTGTTGAGATTGCGGTTAAATTTAGTTTTATCACGAAGATTATTGTTTTCCACCTATGCTTTGTAACACAGGAAATATTGTTTAAAAGACTTTTTATGTCACACTCACATGGCCCGCCAGTCTAGATGGGCAAAATATTTGGCCCTTGGTATAAAAATCTTGCCCACCCCTGCTCAAGAAGCATGACTTGTACCAGAGATTCTTAAAAGGCGCTTTTACGCCAAAGTTCAAGGGTGTTTTGCGGTTACTTGGGCATTTAGTTCGGCGAGTTTGAGTGAGACTAATTCTGAGGCGGAGTTTGGAATTTTTCAGTGAAGTCGGAGTCCTATTTTGAAACCCACGGATTCCCAACTGGAACTCTTCCGGAGTCTGAATCCGGAATATTAGATCCCAAATGATGATAACGAAGTCGAAATCTTATTTGCTAAACTATATTCTGACAATACAACGTTACCATAAATATAAATTCACGAGGATTACTGGACTCCCCGTCACCGTAGGGTGGTTAACGTAACCGCTGGTGCAAAACAAATACCTAAACTAACCCCATACCGGACATAGACTGGTAACCGGGCGGTGGTTAAAAAATAAAGGTTCTTCAAAAACATAACTGTTTTTATCACAAATACTTGTTTTACAGCAAATTGCTGTTGCGGCGTTTTTCTCTGCGGCGAAATCTGCGTCGAGTTTTCCTGTGGCAAATTTTCCTTGAACTTATTTAGCCTTCTTGAAGACCTCTCCTTGCTAAATAAATGTTGTGACCTTATTCTTATTTCTTACTATAGATCAAACTCGCAGTTCTCAAACTTTTGCGGCTCCTTCCAAAGACCTTCAACACGCCTACATTCCTAGCTTTAACTGGATAAATATTAATTTTTTATTATTCTGAGCGACGTCGGGCTTTGGGGTGGGGGCTTTGTACAGAAGATCACCGTTTCGTGGCCCCTGAGTGAAGCTGATACTCGGTTCGAGAAACCTTAGCTGAACTATTCGGCGAACGCTAACTTTTCCGGCAACACTGAAATAGTCTGACCTGTTGCCGGCACTTCTCTGAGGCAACTGAATCAATTGTGACGCAAGAATAATAGAAACGAAAATTTCAATTCCTCAATTATATCGATTCAATAGATATTTATAAACAAATAAGTAAATTTAATAGGTATTTTGAAATAAATAACATCTTTTTCAAGAGATTTATATTTGCGCGAGACCTGAATTGTCCATCGTGCTAAAATATTTTACATCATAACTTTTTTTAGGGGATATACTATAAAATGTACTCGAATGTTCATGCATTACTAAAAGCACAATATGAAATATGACCCATTATTTCTAAACAATGACATTGACAATTGAACGTAAAACGAGACTATCTGCTCATAATAACATCTGCCGAGACTCAAATTTCGGAAAGGAACCATTATTTTCGAATACCTGATGATTTCAGGAACAAGTCGAATATTTTTTTAGAATCAAATCTTGAATATATGGAAGATATTTAATTGTATGTGACATCAAAATTATCGTTATTGGAATGCCGTTCTAATCGACAAACTCGTTAAGGGTTGAACTCCTTTCTTTTGAAATGTAAAAAGGCACCATTGATCTTTAAATCCGTAAATATTTGAACAGCGAAGTAGAGTGAATGTTCGTTATCTTGACAAGGCCCGATATTCGAATATTTCATAGAGATTTATTGGACACGAAATGTATCTATGTATCGTTTTGTTATTATTACTTATCGATTTTAATCGGGAAGTATGTTAATAGGTATTTGTCTGTCTGTCTGTTAGATGCACGCGATATCTCACGAAAGCGAGATTGAATCTACTCCAGATTTTGCATGTGCATCATCTTATCTCGGACCAGAAGCCTATTGATTTTGGGTGAATTATGTCGTATAATTAGCGAGTTATTGATTGATTAGTGCTGGGACACAAGGTGTCACTATGGAGTAAGAGCGCTGTTTTGGGGGATCCCCTAACTTTCGATCGATAAGTCTTCGGTCTCTGACCGATATCCTCGTTATGTTGTTGTTCGAATCCTTGTTGTTGCATAAAATCGCTTTTCTAAATAACTACTGGACTAATTGCTTTAAAATTTGTTGCTGTGGCTATAAAGCTATTGCTTTTATTCATTTCAAAAATTTCTGTATAACGTCATCAAAACTGAATCGCGCACTTTGTAGCGATTCCGCGTTCGCAATCGTTGATACATAGTGGTCAGTCGAAGTCGTGAAGACAACGATACTAGTATTGTAGAGTATTTGATATTGCAGTTCGGATTCACAGGATATGATATAACTATTTATCCTGGGGGAAAGGTAAACTGAATAAGGCGGTTTAATCATATTGCAAACCACGGCCTCTCATTCTGTACTAGTCAATGTAGGGTATGGAACTAGTTAGTCAGTTATTTGTTTCAGATGCATGGACTTGATGGTGGAGGAAGCCATAACCGTCCCCATACTATAACAGAGAGGAGTCCAGCAAGTCCCGCCGAGGCGAGTTGTGGCTCGAATCATTTGGTTTTGACATCCGTGTCCATATACTTGAGCATCGCTCTCTTGTATTAATTAATAATTGATAAAAATATTATTTGAATAAAAGTCAGCTTCTGAATTCATTTCTCTCAGGCGTCTCCTGACTGTGTATACGCGCTATCGTGCTACCATGTTACCGCATCATCATGTTAGAACATAATGTTAATTTTGTGAACGTCAAAACGTAATTTTACATGAAATTGTACCAATTGTCTTACGTACTTGTCCCGCGAGTCCACTTGTCGCATGGAAAATACAAATGTACCCCCTCCCTCCTGCAAGCCTGTAGTCATGGTAACACATGACATGGGAGAAGGGTTGCCAACCGTCCTTTATTTCAATGGATAATTCTTTATTCAAACTTTCTGTCCTTGTCCTTTTTAGAATTTGGAAAAGATGCTAATTGTCTCTTATTCTTTCCAACGTCGTTCTTACCGTTCTTGAATAATCGCCTCAGTTTATGTATTTGCAAGCTTTTAACTATTTGTTTTTGATTTCGCTTTGGTCCGGCTCAAATATCCGAAGAAATAACAATTTTATTACCATTTCAAATATTTTACATTAATTTTCCGAAAATGGCAACACTCCAAGATTGAGTAAATTCTAGTTCAATAATTGAAAATTCTACGTATAATTACTTGGTCTCTATGACGTCCACAATCCAACAATCCTGTTTTTGTAAAGGCTTGTGTAATCATAGTATGTTATAAAGATAAAACTGCTGGACTTCACGTGGTCGCAAGGCGGTTTACATAACTGGTTTCCATCCACCATCAAGTCCATACATCTGAAAACAAATAACTGGCTAAGTAATCCCATACCCGACATGGACTGGCTGACTGGTAACGGACGAGAGGCTGTGGTTCCCCATATATTTAAGCCGCCGTACAATCTGCGTTCCTATTCTCGGTATAGAAATGAAATGCCCGCCTTTTTCATAATAAAACAAATTTTTGGACTTAGGATTTTGCTTTGAGAAAAACTCGAAACCCTTCGATCAATACTAGTTAAGGGATCGGGGCCTTGCTTTGAGCAAATTTGCAACTCTTGTTTTAGTACTTTTTCCACTTTTAGTTGAGGGCTTGGGGCCTTGCTTTGAGCAAGCTTGCAACTCTTCTATCAGTACTCCTTCTACTTTTAGTTGAGGGTTCGGTACCTTGCTTTGAGGAAATTTGCAACTCTTGTTTCAGTACTCTTTCTACTTGCTTTGAGCAAATTTGCAACTCTTGTTTCAGTACTCTTTCTACTTGCTTTGAGCAAATTTGCAACACTTCTATCAGTACTCTTTCTACTTGCTTTGAGCAAATTTGCAACTCTTGTTTCAGTACTCTTTCTACTTTTAGTTGAAAGTTAACCGGTGAGCCAATCGGTAAAACAAAGCGCTGATGCACTAATTGTCTTGCAACAAATTATATTTGTCATATCACAATGACCTTTATGTTTTAACAATAGCAAAAATCTGTTACATTTAAACAAAAAGATTGCTAATTATTACAACATAATCGCCTTACACGGTATTACGATTGTGGCTTATAAGGTGCGCAATTGTACGTAATAATGAATACTTAATTACTAGTATTTCGTCATAATCTCACGGATTAAACGAAAATCGTTCGCTTCTTCATCTGCTAAACGCCTAGCTACAAAAATCGTAAAATTAATAGAATTTGAACGTAAAATTCGGCATTCATAATTTAAGTTGAAAATTCGATAAGAGCTTTCGTCTTGATATTTATGTGCGAACATGCTTGGGCGAAGTATATACTTAGCTAAATTTTCTTCATGTAATAGTAGTAGAAATACCGTTATATTTACCTATTTTTTAAAAGTGTCGAACCACTTTGGAAGATTGGCAGGATCGATTATCATAACTGGTCATAACTGAGAAGGAGAACGAGCAGAAAGGTGCGTAGTTCAGCTGAGTGTAGACGTTTGAACAGTGGTACTCTCGAAATATGTGAACCAAGATGGCGGACACCGGAACCTAGTATGTGTACCAGGTTAGGGTTAGGCTATAATTTTATTCCAATTTTCCTTATTTTAGTTCTACTACGAGTTCGGAGACTAGCAAAGTGACTCCCGTAGTAATTTGCATCTGAAATTATGGCCTAACCCTAACCTGGTACACATACTATGTTCCGGTGTTCGTCATCTTGGTTCACGCTTCGAGAGTACCGGCATAGTTATAACAGTGGTTCCTTGGGGGCCAAAATTAGAAGCGGAATGATATCCGCGTGCCGGGAGAGGAAAGGGCCCACGAGGGGCCGACAATAATACCGGTACGTATATTTAAAATATCGGTGCAATTGAATTCTTACGAATCTACACGTGCTTAACTGTTACGTAACAATTGGCGGTATCTAGAATGTAAAAAGGTAAAAACATGGAGTGTTAAACTATTTTACTCAAGTTTAAATCGTGACACGGGCGGCGGTTTGGGACTAACTGAGGTATAGTCAGGTATGACCAGTACTGTGTAGCATTAGGGTCTGTGATATCATTTTTATGCAGACCCTGCTGTTGAAGAGAGTTATGAAAGTTTTGTACAACTACATACAAAAAGTAGATTTATTTTTCTTGGCAGTTAGTCCAGTTGATTGAGGCAGTTAGGACAGTCATAGTCAGGACTGGGCAGCATTCGGGCGTGCCATAGCATTCCTATGTGCCCCTGCTGTTTGAAAAAGTTGTGAACATTTTGTAGAACTATATACAAAATGTAGATTTATTTTTTTTTTTGATAGTTAGTCCTGTTGAATAAGGACAGTTGGGACAGTCATGGTCAGAACTAAGCAGCATTCGGGCCTGCCATAGCAATCCTATGTACACCTGCTGTTTGAGAAAGTTGTGAACATTTTGTAGAACTATATACAAAATGTAGATATATTTTTCTTGGCAGTTAGTCTTGTTGAGTAAGGACAGTTGGGACAGTCATAGTCAGGACTGGGCTGCATTCGGGTTTGTCATAGCATTCTCATGTACCCGTGCTGTTTGAGAAAGTTGTGAACATTTCGTAGAACTATATACAGAATGAACCTATGGATTGTTTAGTTATTATGTTGTTGTTGTTCTTATGCTTGGTATTTTTTTCGTATTTGACAGACAATCTGCACTAAAATAAAAATGCCACTTTATAGATATTTAGATACAATTATACTTGAGCTAGGTATTTAAGTGTAGTATCAACCCCTCAAAATTAGGGGTTTGTTTGAAATATCTTTTTTTGAAGGAGGAAGGGGGTGTTCACCTTCTACAGGGGGCGTATGGGATATTACTGAACCGTCACTCCGGGGTCTAACCCTACGCCCTCAATCTCACCCATAGTGAAATACATCTGATAAGAAATGCGGAATCGCCCACTCCAGAAACCCTTAGAAATTCGCGTTAGCACTGATTTCTCATCTCATAAACATTCTCTGATAATGATAGATTTGCTAATCCTGTCAAATCCATTCTCACGGCATAATGCCTCCGGCGTCAGTCATCCATAAATAGCATAGTGAAGTAATAATATAACAAAAAAAATGGCGGGAAAGGGATTATAAACAGTCTGATTCTGCAGATGGTATGCAATGGACGTTTCGCCGAGATTAGACTTCCTTGTTTGCTTCTGTAATATTAGCTAATCAGCGAGATGTAAAATGTTACATGACAATTAAAATTTATCAGTCGATCAGATATATATATATTTTTCTTTCAGACAGATTTTCCAGAATGGTCGTAAACATTAAGTCGTTCTGAACGGAATTTTTTATTATTTTTTTTGGGGGGGTGGGTCTTCCTTCAAAAAAATCGAAATTGATATTTGTCTCTGTACACATATCATTTACACATACACACTGTACACATATATAATAGGAACGAAGATAGTCAAAATCGCACTTCCGCCGCAAAGATGGCAGCTAGAGCGTTTGAAACGAGCAAAGCCAGTAGGAAGAGTCGAGAGGCCACTTCAGATTGCGATATCTGGTCTTAAGTTAGGGTGTGCGAATTGTGAAAAACAGCTGAGCAATAACAAACACTTTTAAAAACGCGCGGAAATATACAGTAATAGGTGTTGTTATGGAAATAGAGTGGTGTACTGTTAAATAACATCACTCACTTTTTAAATATCATCTTACGCAGGACTGACAAACTGGTGCTCCCGAAGTATGCGGACCAAGATGGCGGACATCGGAACGTAACATGGGTAACAGGTTAGGGTTAGGCGATAATTTTTTTCCAATTTTCCTTATTTTAGTCCTATTATCAGTTCGAAGACTAGCCAAGAGTCCCCCGTAGTATTTATACCTAAAATTATGGCCTAACCCTAACCTAGTACACATATTACATTCCGATGTCCGCCATCTTGGTTCGCATACTTCGGGAGCCCCGACAAACTTTCTTTGCTCTATGTCTTTGCGCAAATGCATAATACGAGGATGCCGTAGATTAGTGGTTGGCAACCTTTTTCAAGTGACGGACCGGTAATGCCTGGCCAACATTTTGGCGGACCACCTTTATACAAACGAACTAAGCTAATGTAATAAATTATACGCATCAGGAAATCCATGTTGACATGCTATTTAATGCGATATCTGTATGTGTTTGCTGGCCATTAACTGTTCCCACGTTGGAGATGTGGTAGACATTAACATTTGTAACGTGTTTCTTGCATCTGGCCTATTTCGATATTTCGTTTTTGTAGTTGTCAATATTGAAAACCAGGCCTCACATTAATAAGATCTTGGGAAAGGTAACAATGCATGTAAACCTTCCGATCTTAGTCTGGGCATTGATTGATGTTTGTTTTCCCAAAACTAATTTTTTTACCCGAAGTGCTAACTTTATGATTATCCTGATTCTGAAGTATAGAATTAGCACTGACTAGGTATGACCGCCAGTACCAGCCAGTAGTTTAGTGAGTAGTCACGTATTTAGCAGGAATCATTTTGTTGGAAAGATCTTATTCGACCGATGAGAGACATACTTTTACGGGTGTAGAGGAAACAATTGATCGAGCATTATTGCGACATACTGACATGGCAATTGTTTGTGAAGTCAGACATGATGCTCAAAAGTGTTGTGTCTGCTGTTGGGTGCTGTTTTTAGTCTCATAGGGTTTGTAGTTAGATTGTAGAGGTATTATTACGGCATTGTCCGTTTTTGTGTCACCTCTATGCGGACCGGCAGTAACTTTTCGCGGACCGGCGATGGGCCGCGGTCCGGTGGTTGCCGACCACTGCTATAGAACGAGTGAAAATCCCTGTTTTGTATTAGGACCATAGCCCTGACATAAGCAAACTACGGCTTGCGGCCAAATCTGACCTGTTGGGCAATTCAATCTGGCCCGCCTGATGCTATCACAACCAAACTAAAACAAATTTTTAATAATGTTTAGCTAAATTAAATAGCATAAGAAATTTGTTGAGATTGCGTTTAAATTTAGTTTTTGCACAAGGCTTATTGTTTTACTTTTGTTTTTGTAACACTGTAAATATTGTTCATAAACATCACAACTACAGGGCTCGCCAGTCCAGGAGAAAGCGACGTAAGCTGAGATGTATCTTTGAGTTTTTCGATAAGAATAAAATATTTGCGTTTAAATTTAGTTTTTGCGTAAGGCTCATTGTTTTACTTTTGCCTGTGTAACACTGTAAATATTGTTCATAAACATCACATTTACATGGCCCGCCAGTCCAGGTGGGCAAAAACTTTGGCCCTAGGCCCAAAAACCTTGCCAACCCCTGGCTAGCATAATTCAAGTTTCGAGTTGAAATACGCTTATCTGAGGAGGCGTAGCAGCAAGACAGTAATTTTTGTTTATATTGACGTAACACGCTTACACGCAGTAAACAGTAATTTTTTGTTTATATTGACGTAACACGCTTACACGCAGTAAACAGTAATTTTTTGTTTATATTGACGTAACACGCTTACTCGTGCTACGAACAAGGAGGAATCTTACTACAGGCGTACCTCGCTGTCGAATTTATTCAATATACAATCTTCAATACACAACCCGCAGAATCGCACCCATTGGTATGCTTCTACCCTGGCTCATAATAACTTAGCATAACAGAATAAACGAACGAAAACAATCTAATCCCGTCCTAAGCAGAATTAAAGACAAAAAGTTAGCGATAATAGTATGGTGCAAAAATAAAATTGCCGCTTCCGCGACCCATACATTATAAATACTTCATTTTATTGAATTACGCAGTAAAGTTCGGTAATTTTGCATAGTTTTTTTCATAGCCTGCTACAGCTAAAAATAACTCTTGATATAAGCAAGGCTTTTATTATCGCAATCTCGAGGAGAAAGCGACGTATGTTGAGACACATCTGTGATTTCGATAGGAATTAAATACTTGTGAGTCGCATGTATCGGGGGTGTTCATAAAGTCCCTCAACAATTTCAATTTTGTTATGAAGTCAGTTCTCAGTATATCTTAACCAAGTTTGTTGTTTTCTAATCAGTAATTGTTTAAGTATTTTTACTTCATTTAATACATCTGTGAGGACCAAAAGAATATATGGTATCAATAAATTCCTTTTGAAATTTAAAATTTTTGTAAAACTGCATGGACACCCTTGAGATTTATAAAAGTTGAAAGACGAAGTGGTCTCAGTGGTTCCAAACGTTTTCTCTCAACCCCCCCCCCCCCCCCTCAACTTATTTTGTAACTTTTCATTCCTCTCTCACTTCGCATAAAAATTGCTTTATTTATTCAAGCTTTAATATAACCTTATCTAGTATTATACGCAAGTCGCACTCTCGCTTTTGTACAGTTAATAATGTTTGCATTAATGGGTATTAAAGTGATAATAAAAAACATTACGACGACGATTCCTACTGCGTTACAAGCAGAAAAGCACTGGAATATCTGTGCAAACGTTTCGTTGTCTGAATTGTATATGCGAACCTAATACTGGCAAATCAATTTTCAAAGTGTAGCAAGGTCAATAATAGTGGCAAACCTGATAGTTATTTGATTATATTCGAACGACATACATAGTAAATATAGACTCGTGGAACTTCTGGACTGTACTAAAGATATCCCGGTTGAAAACCACGGTACAATACTCCTGATTCCATATCCCGATCAAACGCGGACGCTTCCGAATGCCGAAGATCAAAAAGTATCAAACTGTGATGTCACAATTTAATATCATTGACTTTCTTTGTTGTAATAATCATTATCCATTGTTACAGAATAATTAACTAGGTCGTAGAATTGTGACATACAAGGGTATGCTTCAATGATTCACAACAAAGATCAGGAAATAGTTTGAAAACATATTTATAGTGGAGACACGGCGGATGGAATTTGATATGGGGATGTTATAACCATAACTTGAGCGTTTAGTCTGTTCGCTTGTGATAATATAGTACAGAGGTGTGCAACCTTTAACACAAGAGGGCCAGATACAAATAACTTGGTGGGACCGCGGGCCGCTCCTTTATTTAACATAGGCTTTCTAGTAGTTGACGGCACATAAAAGGCATTGTAACGTCATAGGCATAGATAATAAATTGTACTCAGGTATAAGCTTTGTAATGCGAAGAGATCGGAATTACTCACAGATACCAAATTGAACTAAATTAAAATTTCGTTTCGCTGGCCCCACGCCATTCATAATTGGCACTTCTACGCGGAATGAACAGTTATTCGTTGTGAGCAGCATTTGGCCCATGGGCCGCAGGTTGCACGCCTCTGATTTAGTAACCAGATGACATTTGTAGTCAAAGAAATGCAGGCCAGTCGGTGCTCCTGAAGTATTTGTACCAAGATGGCGCACAACCTGAACATAAAATGTGTACCAGGTTAGGGTTGCTCAGGTTGTGCGTCATCTTGGTACGAATACTTCCAAAGCGCCGGCCAGTTTTTATTAAGCCAGATATTATTGATAAGACCGGCGTTTCATCAGACTCATGACTGGAAAATAAATTTACTTCGACGTTTCAGTTCGTGGGCATGTGTTATTCAAAAAATAATCCGAGGGGAGCACTGGAAAAAAAAAGGATTGGAAAACACTGGTTTAGTTCATCCGTTTGTGATAATACAGTGCAGTGTTTCCAAATTCGGCCTCATGTGGAGCCATGTAGCTGTTGTTTGGAAGACAGGTCGATTCGATATGGCCACATGTTTGAGTCAATGTTTGAGAGTCTCTGTGAGGGGGCACGAAATATGACAGTTCGAGAAAATGGAAAATTCGATTTTAAAATGACTGTAAACTTATTTTCAATTTCTTAATCTTTTTTTGTATCGGCGTTTACCACTTTTTAAACCGAGACAAAGTTTTTTTTTCGATAAAAAAGTCTATTTTTAAATCCCCCGGTTTAAAATTGGTTGGTGGCGAAATACCTGACGCGCATTTGAGCGAATCAACCAACGAAGTGTTGAAACTTGGAAACGGGAAAATAAAAAAATTGGCAAATTAAAATGGCATTGCAAGGTAATTGAAACCGAACACTACGAGTATAGTAATCTAACATGTGGCACCCGAAGAATATTAACTTCAAAATGCGAGAAAATTTTACTGAATTTGTTACAGCATAGTAATAGCTACGCGCAGGTAATTTTTCTTGCACAGACAGTCTTGCCAGATTTATGACTTCAGTGAAGTTTAGCGAGATAAAGCTAAAAGCTCGGTGTGATAATAGTAAGCAGTACGTTCGCGCTCCAGATAATGTTATGGTGGTAATGAGGGGCGGAAAGATAGCGAATTTCGGTAAAGAGTGTTTTCTAACAAACTTATTTATACTATTTGATTCAAGAGACAGGCATTTTTCTGAAAAAGTCTGACCCCGGTCAGACAAAATACATTTGTGTTAGTGTGCAGCAAGACTCTTTAATCAAATCGGATAGCCATCTTTCTACTTGCCAGGGAATCCTTGCGCTATACGCATCCACGTCCACAAAGGCATAGAGCAAGAAAAATGCAGTTAGTTGTTCTTGCGTTCCCCCAACTGATATTATGTGTATGTATGTATGTATGTTATTTGCCTCAAAAATGTAACAGTATCTGCATAATAGTTAAACGGTATAAAAGAAACGGGATGCATGTATGTTTATATGCTTCAAAATGTAACAGTATCTGCATAATGCTTAAAAAGTGTAAAAGAGATGGGATACATGTGCAAGACCTAACTGGCCTAAGACACAGATGTGGACATGCACCCCAACAAGTATAACTGCAGTTCAGGACTGCTGCGTTATAGTAGGACAACAGACATGAAATATACAAATAAAAATCTTGTACAATACACAGGACAAAGAGATACGGCACAACGATATGTACAATAGGCAGTTTATGGCACGTTCATGTCCCAGGTTCTGATGTGAAGGGTATGAATCGCATTTTGGTGTTTTTTACAGAAGATTGTACGAAACAAGTAAAAATTTATTTACAGTAAAACATGCACAATTAGTCGAATGTTAAAGCTTTCTATAGACCTGTGGTTACCAAAATTTTTAAATTTCACATTTTGTGCAAACAATTAACGCTCAACAAAGTGAAACAGTTTGTGAAATAACTGTATCGACAATGAAACTAGGAAGAATGGCAGGTTTTTCAGTAAAAATAAACAAGTTTTGCGCCTGAAATGGTGCCCCCCCTCCAACTGATCTGTTGGCCACCGATTGGAACCCGCAGGTACAGACATTTGAAACATTTTATTTAGTTAGCTTCTTCGAAAGTTGCCTTTACCAGGTAATTCATGCGTCGCACAATGTAGTTTTACCAATGTTTATATGTCTGGACTCTGGATATGTCAATACATCAACAGTAAAGGCTGTCGTGCCGAACCTTTGTCGTGTGTACAGTATCAAAGTTTTATTTGTGTATTTTCGCTGTTTCATATTCGCAACCAAACCGTATAGTTTGACCGAGAGAACCGCCTTTAGTTTCACCATTTGGCATCGAACATCGTGTTATTTTATGCTATTCGACGAATAATTATATTTCAAGAATAGTTTTGTCAAATTGTACAGCCGTTCTAAAATTTCCAATTGTTTTTATTGAATCGGTTGCCGATGTTGTTTTAGGCCTAGAACTGGCCTCAGGGCGAGAGTATTATGTTGTCACAATCATAAGATGTGGCGGGTTATTATATCACAATCGTATTATGATTTGAATGAACGACTGAAGAATATTAGACAAGTGTTTCGAAGCGGGGAGAAATTTTATTGTTTTAGTGAGAAATTTTACTTTATATCTGCGTGTAGTATTTCAAATATTCTTATTTATTTAGTGTTATTGCAAAGAGAGCTCTAGAAGTATGTGTACCAATATGGAGGTAACTAATTCACTTGGCACAGACACAGACATTCCCGAACTCGTCATAGAACTAAAATAAGGAAAATCGGAATAAAATTATATTGTAACATGGTACACATACTACGAGAGTATCTTATAATGCATATTTATGCACTCATTATGAACTATTCAAAACTGCACAAAAGCCAGAGTGCGAATTTCGTGTATCATTAGTTAGTGATAGATTAGAGAAGCCTTTAATACAGAAGGGCTGGATACGAATAACTGGGTGAACCTGCGGGCCGCACCTTAATTTAACAAAGACTTTCCAGTCACAGATAATAAATTGTACTCAGGTATAACCTTTGCAATGCGAAGGAATCGGAATTACTTGCACGTACCAAATCAAACTAAATTAAGAATTCGTATTGCGGGTCGCACACCATTCAAATTTGACAAAAAATTTCAAAATTGTGGACCGCATTTGGGCCGCGTACCGCAAGTTGAACACCTCTGGTTTAGATATTGGATAACATGATAAAAGTTAGGTTGCGAGGAGGGGGGGGGGGGGGGGGGGGTTAAAAAAAATTGGCAAAGGGAGGAATGTATCGAAACCATATGGCTAAATAAACCGGACTCGCACCGAAAGCACGTCTTTTTTTTATACCAGCATTTATTAACGGAGCGTTTACGTATTGTGACTTAGAAACAAGCAGGATCTGCGACTCGGTCTGCGAACCTGTTGTTAGTAAATTCGATAACAAAAGAGAACCGGTTCTTAAATTTTTGCGAGTAACCTTGCTCGAAGCGAGTTCTCATAAAACAACAACACAGCGAGTTGTAAACTTGTCATTGGTTAGAAACTGTGGCTTCGCTAAGCGCGTGATTTATTGCACACGTTTAGCTTAAGGCAAGTGTTGTCGATTGCTCGTTTTATGGAGCGTTGTCACTCAGAACAAGGCTCTGTATAAGTAACAAAATACTATTTTTGAAATAATCATATTCTTTCAACTCGGGACTGCCTAAACAAGCGTAGCCACTAGTCAGCCCAATATTTTTTTTTTTCTGGGGTTGTATAATGACGTAATACGACGCTTACTTGTGCATTTTGCTCCGAACAAGGCTAGATAAAAGCTGCCACCGATATCTTACAATATCTTATAGAATCACTCTGCACGTCATTCGCTGTCGAAGTTACCCAAGACATATAAGCGCGCATTTTCATCTGTCTCGGCTGGTTCATTCGGTGAAAGGATATTCAATAGCAAGCAAGCCAGGAAATGCCCGGTTTTCAGTAATTCGTTCAAAAATGGATATTTGCTCAAGAATAGGGCAAAATGGCGTTGGAAAAAGCGCAAGAATTTATGTCTTACTGCAAATGTCGCAAAATTGCATTCAAAAAAAAATGTTGAAATTATTTCATTGCGCGCTGGTTTGAAGGATTTTTTAATCGTTCAAACAAACAAGCGTTGCCAGTTTTTCAAAATGCGGTTTCGTTCGCGGTTTTCTATAATCTTACATTTTGCCTGGAGCTTCATAAGTTTGAGATAGATTAGCGTTCTGTGATTTTAATTGTGCGTCGTCGATCAGAGAGGACATGCATTGTTAGTAAGACTGGGCGTGTTAATCGATATTCGTAAGTTTCTAACCACAGAATATTCGAAGAAATAAGAATAGAATATGAAATGACGGTCGAATCTTAGATCTCCATAACTATCGTATCGGATGTACTGGAAATATTGTCGAGCAGGGCTGCCGAATCAAACACGGCCACTTTTTCCCATGCAAGCCTTCTTTAAACTGTTAAGAATACTTAGTCACTCTGATATGCTTGGTCCAGGGGTGTGCAACAGACGGCCCGCGGGCCACAATTAGATCCGCCAAGCAATGTAATGTGAACCAGATTTTTCCCCATCAAGCATCAAATTATAATCCTTATCTCCTAGCAAAATTACATACATGACTTTAGCATGTAATACAGAACTTTGAAAATTATCAAATTGTAATTTGTGTGCCAACAAAAAGCTGTCCGAAAACCAACTTAGAGCGGACAAAACATAACATAAAGTTCTAAAATTCAAATGTTCATCAATCCTTTCGTTGCAGAGTTTATTTTCCTTAACTATAAATCTCGTGGCCATGTCGTCAACCACAGTGCAATTACGAAAACCTCGGAGCTCGGGAGCATCATCTAGCGGAAATAAATTTGGGCGACCAAGATCATGGACAGAATTCAATACCAGGTAAGTTATAGCTAAAATTCCCAGTTATTTAATCGTCTTTGACAGTTAATACGCAACATCTACAAGAGATGATTACTGTGGTGGAGTCACAAAATATATATCCGGTCCCGGTCCGAATAAACCTTCGTTTTCAGGTTAATAGTAAAAACAAATTTCGGTTTTGACTTGTGATATCTAAAACATGGAGTCCGGACAGCCCAAAATTTTGACTCCTACTACCATTCCGGGGAACACACTATAGCACTTGCATTTTTATGTTGCCTCAATTTTACGTGATTGAAAACTTGATTCCCGACCCCGGTTTTATAAATACAAAATTGTGACTCATACTGTGATCGCGCAAAACTCCAAATCAGAAGATATGGCCTAAATAAAATATATTTTCGACTAGCATATATATCACAGATGGTGGTACAAGGGTATTGTATACAGCATGTCCTTTCTCCATGTTTACTCCCTACTTCGGATCCGTATGCAGGGGCGAAGCCAGTGAGGTTGGGTATGAGTTTGAGGGCCGGAACTTCCCTGGAATGCGAAAAAAGTACTTGTATAATGAATAGGATTTTTTTTAGTCTGAATTGCTTTTTAAACTTCCAAAAGAGTCTTGAAAACACGCGTTTTTCGGCCCCGAACCCGCTAGCTCTTACGGTCTAACTCAGGGTGGTCTAAACCCAGGCCCGCGGGCCACATGTGGCCCGCCGCTCCATTATCTGTGGCCCGCGTCGCATTCTGAGAGTAATCAAAATATCGTATTTTAAATTGCTTCTCATAAAATAAATCAGAAAAATCGTTGACATATTGTTGTTATATCACTACTGTGACTGAATTGACTAGTATGATGGCTAGCTGAAGCAACTAGCGAAGTTGAAGATGTGATTGCAGTCAAAATTGTTACCTGGATTTTCTATCGTTTTGGTTGGGAATATATGCTGACAATATAGGCATGATAGAAAACTAAAAATCAAATGCGAATTCCATTAGCGTAGTGTTTACACAATAGAAGTGCTTGTTTTGTGTTGCACTGTTCACCCATTCTTGGTACTATTGTGGCCCGCGAGTCGCGACCAATGCCAAAATAATTTTGTGGCCCGCGGAGCCCACAACCTTGGACCACCCTGGTCTAACTGATAGGCATTTGATAACATTTAAACAACATAAAAATATTAATGTCGACTTTCGGGCTTGAATTTAAAATTGGGGCCCCCGGACTGTACTGACCGAACACTGGTTGAAAACCACTAACTTACCGCGTTGTTCAGAGCTAATGCACAAACACCTTATAGACATTTTTTGTTTCAGATTCCACGCTGTGTCGGTTCCAATCGATTTAACACCTGTTCCGAAGATAAACGATGACGTCATCAAAAGACGTAAGTATGACGTCATAAATTTCTTATTAATGTCAATTTCGTTGCTAAGTGTCCATGATAAGTGAAATATAAAATACGTTTGGAAATAAATTGTTTTCAATTTGCGTTTCAGGCGAACCGAATGAATACAGGAAAATTCGGCCGAAGTCCGCTTCTATACTGGATGGAGCAGACAGAAGTTTGAAGATCGCGGGTTCGAATCCTGCCGAGGGTACAGCAAGACCACCGTCACCGAAATATACATCATTTATGGCTCCTAACCCGTGGCGTACTGTGGTTCCCAAACCCAAGTCACCTAAAAAATCGCCTGAAAAGAGCATAGGGGGTAATTTTACTACGAAAGTGAAAACACAATCAACCAATTATGAAAAAACAATCGGCAATTATGACCGCACAACTAATGATTATGACGTAATAAGAAATGCAAGGAATGCTGAACTAGCAGACGATATTTGCCCTCAGGCTAATGAAACAGTCGGAAATGGATCAAATAAAACGAAAAATAACTCGTACGAGACGAGAGTTGGACACTTTACTAGTTTATCTGATTCTGAAAGCATTGATTCTGCAGTCGTTGTGTCGTCTAGTAGCAGTCTGAACGGTACCGGTTCTGAAAAGTCTCCGAGCCGTTTCGAATCTAGAACTTCAGGTGAATTCGATTCTACGAGTTCGATTTCGGATAAAAGTTCGTCCGATTTCGTAAGTAAAACAGAAGATCAGAAATTTGAAAATATAAATCTGGAAACGCAAGCAACAAATTCGAAAGAAATAGAAAACGCAGCGAAAACTTCGTCTGACGCAGCAAGGCAGGATACAAAACTACGAGCAAGCAATTTTACGCTGGATTTAGTACCGAATGTTGCCGAAAACATTCCACAAAGATCAAAATTGATTGCAGAAAATTCAAAAAGTACCAGCAGGGCGAAAAGTACTACATTGCCGATAGGAAAGCAGCCGCCGCCGACGATTGTAATTTCCAAGTCTGACGAGGATATGGAGTTCTGTGCTGAAGATGAAACATACAGGTTCGGAGGCCGGAATTCAGAACCCAAAACCGGAAGTTACGTTGAAAAATCCTCCGTGCCTTCCCCCCTCAAATCGTGTTACACGCCGGTTGCAATTTATGAAGATTTTGTCGAATATTCGGATTCGGATAATTCTTCTGTTGATGAAAATTCGAATCGTGAAATGTCGCGGAGTAATATTAGTTCACATCTTGGTTACGAAGGAGATAGATCAACGGAAGAATACACACCGAAAACCACGCCCACTCCACGCCTCCGCCAATCATTTAAGCGAACTGGTCATGACGATAATGACATCATAGATGACAACAATAATAACAATCAGGATACCAAAGGAATGAATTATGACGTCACATGCGGAACGTGGCCCAGAAGAAAGGCTAAGAAAAAGGGAGATATCATTGATGTGGAACAGTTAATGAAAAAGTTTCTTGAAACGAGAGAATCTCATTTGGAAAGATTCAAAAATATTTACGCAGATTCGAGAAAAAGAATAGATGACGTAATGAGGGGGTTAAAAGAAACTATGACGCAAAATGGTTACAGGGAATGGTATCCAAGGGTACGTTGATTGACGTGATAAGCCACGCCTACAATCACTTCTAATCCAATGACTGAAGTGTTAAATCCACGCCCGCTTTGGCGAATGGTGAGCCACGATGCAATCCCGATGATTGACTTATATATGCCACGCCTATTTTGGTGATTGATGTACATATACCACGCCCTTCACCAACGACACATTTATGTTAAATAGCTTACCCTGGCACGCAGGACAGTCACACAACATTTTTTATTATGATTACCGAAGCCCTCAACGAAAAGAGCACTGAATGACGTACTTGGTAAAACACAATATTTAATCAAGTCCATGTATATGAAACAAATAACTGGCTAACTAACTCCACACCCGACATGGACTGGTAACCGGACGAGAGGCCGTGGTTCTCCATACGATTGAGCCGTCTTATCGGCTTTTCTTTCCCTCGAGATGAATATGTAAATCCTATCCTCAAACACGATAGAAACAACGCCAGGTACACTATAGCAGAAAAATAACAAAATAAATTGAATGGTCGAAAACTGGAAATCACCACTTTTTAGCATTCCGGGCTTTTAACTTTGCCCAGAGAAAAGTATTTTTTACTTCCAAGTGCGCACTCGGCCTTGCTTCATGTCTACTCTCGTTACTGGCGTGCCATACCCCGCCCTTCAATGTTTGCCTGCTGCAAAATGCTTATATTTCAGCGCTATCTGCTATTCCTCCGCCGCTAATTATTTTCTAATCTGTTTTTTTTTCTGACGAGGTTATTTCCTCATTTTGCTAAATTGTTGACTGTTGTTTTAAACATATTGATTTCAAGTTTTCCGTTCTTGAAGAATTCGCTGAAACGCTATAAGTTTGATTAATACTTAAGTAAATAGGGCCCGATATTTCGCCCAAAATTTTACTGTTTTTATTTTGCTTTGTGAAAAAAAAAACTTTTATATGATATATGGAAACTCTCTTCTATTATGACTATTCGTTTGATTAAACCTTAAATAAATTCTTAAATAACTGTCTTAACAGTGTCTATAAAATCGTTTAATTTGGTTTAAAATAAAAAATTTCACAATACACTCAATTAGAATTGATTCACAATCTGAAGGGAAAAGAATGCTGAGTGAAGGATATGTATATTTTGCAATGTTTTTCCGCACTAACTGAACAAGTCTCTGAGCCAGCAGCATAAGATTGATCACAGGCTTGAAAATTTGCTCACACACAGGCGTTTGACTGCTGGACTTTTTACATTTATTCCGGGGCAGAGGGAAGAAGATGATAAGTAGATCTAAGCTAGGTAGGCAATGAGGCGCCCTAGAAGTATGTGTACCAATAGGTGACCGTACATTTGAACCCACGTACATTTGAACCCATGCGTATATCCACGGGTTCAATCTATATGCGGGTGCTAAAACCCATGGGTTAGGGTTACTATGAGATCAACTATCCGAAAAACAAAAAAAATTCCATAGGTGCAATAGCATACAGGTGCAATTGTCATGGGTTCAAATGTAATGAAACCGTACCAATATGAAGATAACTAATTTTGTTCGCCTACTTTACATCAAGTTGTGTAAAGGGACTGAAACTATGGACAGGGGGTATATTCACTTGGCTAACACAGACAGTCCCCAAACTCGTGATAAAAGTAAAATAAAGAGAATCTGAATGGAATTATGGCCTGACCCTAATCTGGTACACATACTACGGGAGTACCGTCATTAATGGCTCTGGCTTGGGATAGGCTACGAAGGGCCAAATCTGGTTAGTATTGCAATTCTAAAACTCCATCTTGATTTTCAACAAATTTTGATGCAAATTCATGATTAGAGACAAATTATATTTTAAAAATCTCAGATAAACAAGATTAATTGCAAAAATGACAAATCTTCAGGGAAAATTTAAAAAAAAAAGCAGAAACTCATTCAACATAATATAAATATAAGCTTTTACCAAAGCATAGTCGGTTCAGTCAATAGTCAGATATACTGTTACACACTGCCTATGTTTCTTGTTCTGTATTGGGCTATTCCAAGTGACACTACAGGACAATTCCATGTTTTTAGATGCAATATATTTTTACATTTTCAGCTACATGTTTTGTTTCATTGTCCAATCAGTTGCTTTATTGAATATGTAAAAAATTGCACAAAAGTTACAACCAAGACATAGTTAGTGGATATAAAAAATATAGCGTGACACTACAGGACGGTAAGTCCACCATGCATTAACGGCGCGGCGGTGTGGCTCAACGGGCTAAGCGTTAGGAATACGCTCGCCACCGCACCTCTAATTACTCTGCGTGGGTTCGCAGGTTCGAATGCCATGCAGGGATGGTTATGTGCGAGAGGATTGCTGGACTCCTCGCCGTCGTTGGGTGGTTCACGTAACCGCTGGTCGGTTACGGCTTCCTCCACCACCAAGTCCATGCTTCCGAAAACAAACAATACAACTAATCCCATACCCGACTTGGAATGGTAACCGGACGAGAGGCCGTGGTTCACCATATGGATAAGCCGTCTTATCGGCTTTCCTCTCCCCCGGGATAAATATGTAAATCCTATCCTATCCCAACAGTACATCATGTTATGCTGTAAATTTTTGCGATGGTATAGCAGGAGCCCATAATATTTTCTGGTGCAGTAGCTGAAGGACCCTTCTATGTGTGGCTCAATTCACCTAATGTAACAGTGTAAATCCATGCCAATAATGTGCATATTGTATGTGACACTACAGGACGTGCCACCACAGGACATTTTTCCACTTCGGAACAGCGGCCTCTATCATCTCTTAAAATTCTGGTAATAAATTGTTAAATGGGTGAAGAAATGTCCTACAGCACTGCAAACATTTAAACTTTATCAACTTAAATTCAGTGAGTCCATTTCATATGAAATAACTGTATCACACAATCAAACACTTTGTGTCCCAAATCATCACAAAATATGTCAATTATACCAAAATTTCTACATTTTAGGCCATTTTTTGAAAACCATCAAAAACCTAGGTGAAATTTTTTCGGTGAAAGGAATGCAGTCCAACAAAATCCCAATGACATTTGATATAAAAAATACAAAAAAATTACCATCACTACACTTTAAAAAAAATTGATGGAAATTTTTCTTGGAATGGCCCTATTATAGATAGTGACCCATTTAGTTTACGTTCACCTGGCCTAAACAGAAAAAAATGAAAGCCCCAAACTGTGATATAACAAACTTATTAAAGTTATTGAAAATCAAAAAAATTGATTCTACAATTACTGTGAATTATTAATAATATTTTCATGAAAAAAATGAGCAATTGAAGTCATGCAATGCAGTAAGGATGAAATAGATTGAAATTGATTTGAATTCTGATAATTGTTGAAAACAATGTGTACTTTACTTTAACAACATCACAAATTACAAAGTGGCCAGCCTTGTCAAAAATATTGCAAAATACACAATAATAACAGGCAGTTTATTTCTAGCAATTTTTACATGTTAATATCTAATTGTAGCGGTAACTCCTGTTCAGGAATAAAGAATGGGCGACCTCTTAAATAAAAAAAGTTCTCTGATTTAGAACAAAATATACAGGGTGTCTGTAAATTCTCTTCACAATTTCAATTTTGTTATGGAGTCAGTTCCCAATATATCTCAACCAGGTTTGTTGTTTTTAATCAGTAATTGTTTTTAAATATTTTTACTTCATTTAATACATCTGTGAGGGCCAAAACAATGTATGGTATCGATAAATTCCCTTTGCAATTTTGAAAAATTTGAAGACTTTATGGACACCCTATTATAACAGGTGCGGAGTGAAGTTTTTGAACTCATTGGAAAAAATTATTGTGACTGGGGCTGCCCATAGCAATGGCTGCTTAATATAAACTATTGCTCGGAAGCGAAAGAAACAAATAAGCTTTGTGTGGAAAAGTAAGAGGGTATAATTTTCGGTATTCAAAGTGTCATAAATCTGAATTAAATTGGACTAATAAAGAGTCATTTATTTGAACTTATTGGGAGATTAGTCATCTGACATAAAATTAGGCCTGGAAAACAAAAATAATACCGAATTCATTGAAACCACTAGGATTTAAGTGAGGAACAAGCGATGAAAAGTAATTATTTGAAATTAACACAAACCAGTCATTTGACATGGAAACGAAAATATTTTTGAAAACAAACAGATTTCCATAATGCTTAAACTGACAAACAGAAGAATTTCACGTTCCAGTTTTTTGGCCTGCTTATTTTTAGAAATTCTTGGAACCAAGAATTTTGACTGAGAAATAGATTTTTCTCTAAATTTCTTAGAAATGTCCGTTATGCCAGAAATGTACCTGCTTTCAAATATCATCTAGCCATCTGACAATAATTTAACTGAATAACACCACATTTCGGAGATTCATGTAATCTGGGTATTTTGTCTGAATAACAGATTTTTCAAAATTTCCAACGGAATGAGAAAATTGATTAAGAACTCACACAAATGTATTTATGGAAAACATCGAAGTAAATTTTCAAATTTCAAATCAAAATTTGACTGAATAGCAGCAATTTTTCCCAAATTCTTCTATTTTTAATCATTTTCAGAGATTTTTTCT
This sequence comes from Styela clava, assembly GCF_964204865.1. NCBI lineage: Eukaryota > Metazoa > Chordata > Ascidiacea > Stolidobranchia > Styelidae > Styela > Styela clava. The sequence continues at coordinate 23,602,172 of NC_135255.1, forward strand.
AAATTTTCTGAAAATTCGACATTCGATTAAAAATTCACACAAATCGATTCACAAAAAACCTCAAACCCTCAACGCTGTCATCCCGACAAAGTTTTCCCAACTTTTCCGCTAAAATCAGTCGTTCTTTCGCTAGAAAAACAGAAATTTCAATCAAATTTGCCAATTGTTGTGCAGTCAACGACTCACTATCTGTAACTAACGCTACGGTTTGCGTCACAGATTTCTCCTCGCTGTGAGTTTCAAGTTGTATCACAGAAACTCCGCTATCGTACGTTTTCATTCGAACCGGTAGTTTCATACTCTCGAACATCTTACAAGCATTGATCATATCATCCGGAGAAAGCATTTCCAGTCCGCGTGCTCGATTAATCATACAATATGCGTCCGATAGTAAAATGATCCCATCTCGTTTTCTCAGCTCTGGTACGAGAGAATCGCTCAACTCTCGTGCAAGTTGCATGTGATAATGCGTCCCCGTTCCGTGTGTTTCCTTGGTAACAGGATTTGGGATTCCGAGACTCAATAAATATGATTTAAATTTGATCGTTTCGTCCTCAGAAATGTCTCCTTGTTTGTCTTTTATTTTTGATGAAATCGCTTGTGAAAGTTGGACCATTTCTTTCGCTTTGTCCATTAGCTTCGTTAAATCTTGAAACGCGACAGAAATATTTTTCTCGGCTTCTTTATGTCTTTGCTCTATTTTTCTTTCGATTCCGACAATTCCACCTCCTTTTATTCGACCCCCTTGATTTTGTGGTCTAGCTCCCCCTTGTGTTGAAGTTTGTTGCGGTCGTTTTTCCCATTCTCTATTTTTTAATGCGTTCATCATTGCGGAATAAAATTCTGAATCACCATGGTTTTTAAAGCCGATTCTTATGAAATTATTCCGACTATGGGCAACAGGACCTGGTGGTTTGTTCGCATCAGGTCTGGAAAGATGAAGTACAAGTTTAGGGGCTTTCCCTATCCCCCCAGATGTTTTTTCAACTTGGACAATCAGCGATAAACTCAGCATTAAATTGCAGTTTTGGTTTCGCGAATCTGTCCATATTATTTTTGTCGGTGTCAGTTGTAGAATCCCATCCTCGAAGGAAGTACCGTCATCTCCGTCGTAAAGTTTTATTCCGTTTTGACGTGTCAGTATCTGACCGGAGTCATGGCTACTATCCCAGCTCCAGCGATCCATTTTATTAACAAAATCTATATAAAATATAAATTTGAACAATTGCAGAATTGATTGGATTTACATATTTATCCCGGGGAGAGGAAAGCCGATAAGACGGCTTAATTATGGTGAACCACGGCCTCTCGTCCGGTTACCAGTCCAGGTCGGGTATGGGATTAGTTAAGGTAGCCAGTTATTTGTTTTCAGAAGCATGGACTTGATGGTGGAGGAAGCCGTAACCGACCAGCGGTTACGTGAACCACCCTACGGCGGCGAGGAGTCTAGCAATCCTCTCGCACATAATCATCCCCACATGGGATTCGAACGCACGAAGGGTAATCAGAGATGCAGTGGCGTTCGCATTCCTGACGCTTGGCTTAGCACAATGCTGCAATGCGCCATACGGCCAAGATAATATCATAGTTTTTTCCATGCTCAAAGTACCAGAAAGTCCTAGAGTACCGGTACCGTACTTGGATAGACAAAAGTTTACTTAAAGCACAGAAGCAAAGTCTCAACTCTCAAGCCTTCAGCTAAAGGTAGAAAAAGCACCGTACCGGTACCTGTACCAAGAGTTGCAAGCCACCACGAATGCAGTACCGGTACCGATAATGCACAAACAACTGTATACTTATATAGAAAGGTTATATAATAGAACTGTACACTTATACCGGTATACGGTACCCCTACAGGTTTATCAAGCCGTCTTATCACTCTATTTTTCCTCACGAAATAAATAAGCACAAAAGTTTTGCAAAGGTGGGAACACAGGATTCTAGGGTCAGAGGTCAGGGTAATACAGTAAGTGAATTTCAACATGGATCGGGATTTCGGGGCTAAATTATTTATTTGTTTTAATTCACGGGCAAAAAAAAAAAAACACAGAAAAATATGGAAAGGTAAAAACGTATTAAACCAATGAGCCAATATATACATGCCCATTGATCAAAACGCATCAGACGTTTGTAGTCGGTCCTGCACACCGACCAGCACAAAACAATAATCAATCACTGCTGGAATATTTTCGTTATTGTATTATGTTTATAGAGGACTTGCACGGGTCACGTGACTTTGTTACTGGACGGCAATAAAACAAAAACGTCCATTTGGCTCCTGTCAGTTGCAAGTCGGATTATACGTTTCCGTTTTGTTTGGCTGTTGGAAATGGTTATTTCGTATTGTTCCGTTGGCTGTACGTATAGTATAGACAACGAAATGGATCTTCAGTTATATTCCACTGATTTCAAAAGATCCGGAACGTCGCGCAATGTGGCTATCATCTATTGCCTATTGGCAGAACTGCTTGGTGTCAAGTCCAGAAGCCATCTTACTTGTGTTTCACTGTTTGCGGACAGCACTTCGTTGATGGTGAGTGATAATGTGGTGATAGTGTGCCGTTATCAATTTCTTTAAATATTCACAAGCTCCCTCATTTCAATGGAAAGCAGATGACAAACTACTGTTATTATTAGGCCTAGGCGTGGGCCTACTTGCAGTTGCAGACTTGACTTGTGTAAGACAGTAAGGAATTAATAAGGTAATCTATTACTAAGTGTGAAAGGTCGAATAGATAACTAAAGTTTAACACCAGTGGTCATGCAAAAAATAACCAGAATTCAATTGAATTCGCCATCTAGGAATACGCTCGCCACCGCATCTCTGATCACCCTGGTAGTTTCACAGGTTTCAATCTCATGCGGGGATAGTTATGTGCTAGAGGATTGCAGCTCTACTCCCACCGAGGGTGGTTCACATGACCGCTGATCGGTTACGACCATTCTATGTCGGGATTAGTTAGCCAGTTATTTGTTTTTGAAGCATGGACTTGATGGTGGGGGATGTCGTAATCGACCAGCGGTCGTGTGAACCACCCTCAGTGGGAGGAGAGCTGCAATCCCCTCGCACATAACTATCCCCGCATAGGATTGGAACCTGTGAAACTCCCGTGGGGATCAGAGATGCGGTGGCGAGCGTATTCTTAGATGGAGAATTCAATTGAATTCTGGTTATTTTTTTGCATTAGCACTGGCGTTAAACTTTAGTTATCTATTCAACTTTTCACACTTACTAATAGATTACCTGCTAACTAGGGAAACAATACCTTATGGCAATTATTGAGCAATACCTTACACGAGTCAAGTCTGCAAGTAGGCCTACGCCTAGGCCTACCAATAACAGTAGTTTGTCATCTGCTTTCCATTGAAATGAAAGAGCTTATGAATATTTAAAAAATTGATAACGGCACATTATGACTCACCATCAACGAAGTGCTGCCCACAAACAGTGAAACACAAGTGAGATGGCTTCTGGACTTGACACCAAGCAGTCCTGCCAATAGATGATATCCACATTGCGCGACGTTCCGGATCTTTTGAAAACAGTGGAATATAACTGAAGATCCATTTCGTTGTCTATACTATACGTACAGCCAGCGGAACAATACGAAATAACCATTTTCAACAGCCAAACAAAACAGAAACGTATAATCCGACGTGCAACTGACAGAAGCCAAATGGACGTTTTTGTTTTATTGCCGTCCAGTAACAAAGTCACGTGACCCGTGCAAGTCCTCTATAATGGACCTTTTCCCGACCTCTGATCCCCAAAAAATTCTACCTATACTTTACCATTGCAAAATTGTCGGGGCTTATTTTAAGAGTGCTTTTGCGAGTTGGCTGGCGCCTGTAAAATGGTGTATGTGTTTCAAACCATCATTATGATTCATCGCATACAACAATCTGTTTTTTAAAAGTACCGGTAAGGTTGTCACACCTATTCCTACACTAATTTTTTTGCTGCAATTAAATTAGACCTCTTAAGAAGACAGAGTGCTCATTGAATTATCTGATTTATATTTAAGTTTCCGTAACACAACTGAAAACTAACCAATACAGTTCACAAACGCGAAAACGAGGTAATGTTTACGACCACGCCTGAAAATCTGTCTGAGTGAGAAAAGTGTCTGAGCGGATGCGAAAAGGGAGCATTGTTACGTCACTTTTCGCATCTTGCTGATTGGCCAATATTACGGAGTAAACAAGAAAGTCGATGCTCGGGGAAAGGTCCATAGTGTTGACTTTGTTTTTGTGGCAATAAATCCCTCTCTCTCTGATATTGTACGCTGCCTGACTTCCTGCATCTGGACTTCCACAGCGATTTGCCTGGTCCCTGGTCCGAGACGGTTTGTTTGAAATTTCCTTTGCCTCAGTCTCTCAAATGAGGCTGCAAGTCCTGCAACAGAGTTAAAAATGATCGATCCTCGTGAGGAAGACTATATCCCAATTTCAAACGAGCTGCTCTTAGGATATTGTCAATATTTGGGATAACATACGTCTGAGAATCTGTGTTTTCTACCCTGACTTCTTAATGACACACATGTGACAGTACTGCTTCGGTCAGCTACAACGACATACAAGCCAAATTTACAGAGAATTGTTCGAACCAAAAAATGCCGGAAGTCCCGCATCCATAACAATAAATGGCTTGTAAATTTCTGTCATAATCATGTTGGTTAGTGATATTTACAATAAACTAGCAATAAAACAGAGCTGAATAAAGGTATATCTGATGTCCATGTGTGTTCTTGTTTATAATGTGGCTCTTCGCGGGAATAGGGTACGAAATACGGCTCTTGGTCCCTGACCGTTTGGCCACTCCTGCCTTTTCCCTTAATCATTTCGCCTCTGACCGCGGAGCTCACCGCCTTTTTTCTCGAAACTGCATCACAGACTCTCATACATATCCACGTTGTATGATGATCGGCCGCAGTTTCGTCTTAGCTTGTTACCTGCCAGTCTCTTTACTGCCCTTCCTTCGACTGCCTACATTAACAGATTCTTATCAGCTTTTTACCTGCTTAATTACTATAAACTATGCGCTAGTTTGAAGCACATACAATACCTTTTTTCGTATTGATGACTGTTTGTATTTTGGTTGACAAAATAATAAATATCTCGATTATTTCATTTCGGTATTCTCTCTCCCGGGATAAATACGTAAATCCTACCCTATTTAAAGTGAATATAACCTTTATATTCTCTTTGATTCTATTCTACCTACAAACAATCTATCAAACAACAATCAAATACGAAGATTCAGATACTTTGTTGACTTATCCCTTATAAGTATAGTAGTGTACCGTATACAACCCATGTCCCCCACCTTTTGTGTGGCTCGATTTTTCTATAACTGGTCATTCGGTCCAGGATCTCTATTTTACCTAAACGATCGTGACTTTTTTCACCTCTTAATGCCATTGGCATTGTCACCATTTTTCTTTATTGTCCTCACAGAGCACGACCATTATCACTGAGTTTGCATCATTGCCCAAAGTACATGTGGAATGAACTTTTCCCATCAAAACTGTTTTTCCTGTCTGAATTGTACTTATATATTTATTTATTTATATATTGCCGTATCAGTACCGGTACTTAATCCAACCCGGCTTCCCCTGTTATGGTTGCTGGGAATTCCCCTTCAGTTGCTAAGTTTCTGCAGCGTCCTGCCAATTTCATATTGTGATTGCGATCACCCGAGCATGACGCTGCGAGACTGACATAATGATTTATCGTGAACGCGTTTTTTTCTGACTTTTACTCGACACGATGGATATTTGTTCACATTTAAACATTTCTCTCTCGATTCCATTCACATTTCTTTTTAAACCTTCCTCTTTTGACTTGCTCTCTCGATTCGATTTACGTTTTTTAAATTTCCCCTGAGCTAACTTAATTCTAGATTAATCATTTCTTCCCCGACTCTGTTGATTCCATTCATACTTTTTATTTAAACTTTTCTCATTTGGCTTACTCTCTCGATTCGATTTACGTTTTCCAAATTTTTGCCCTGATCATATATAACTCAACCTTAATCATTTGACGTTTTTTTGACGTCATTCAGCTTTAATGGTGTCGCTGACACGATGACTTGATAGTCTTTCGCGGCTCCTCGTTAATTGCAGTCGAAACATTATGTGTCTGTTGTTTTCTTTTGCCTTGATTTACTATGCTTGTGTTGTTCATAATGTTTCTTGCACGACGAAAATAAATTATCTGAATCTGAATCACCGTACTTTTAAAAACTAACAATAATGCAACGTTGTTTTAAAAAAAAGCATCTCTTTTTTAGCCTGTTGTCGCGGTATTAATAGGAAATGCTGGTTCTTGTTCACGCACAAAAGTAAAGAATAGGATTTTCAGTACCGCTAAGAAATAAATAGAAAGTTTTGACTTCAACTGTCAAGTGGAAAACATAAAAAAAGCAAAAGCCCGTAAGGACAGACTATTGTCTTCGAACACAGGCAGGCTCCTAATACAGTAATAAGTTTTTGCTTGTTTTTATCAATTCTTTTATCGCCTTTTATGCCTATTATGGTTTCAAAATATACTTATACTTACGCTTATACTAATCATAATGTAACGCACGCCAAACGACAGCAAAACTAATAGGCCGCGAGCCGAGGCCCTGAAAACCGCCTAGAAAGTGAGTTTCGTAGCGCACATCAGGTAACTACCTGAAAATGATTTTAAAATGTTCCTTAAAAATTTAGTAACAAATATTGCCTTGTTCCCACTTCCAAAAGTTGCACGTTTTACGGAAAAGATGCTTTTACTACAAGAAATATGTGTCACGATCTGTCCTATATTCTCTACATTTTCGGCACTGAACAATGACTTCTGCATGACGTAACAATTGAATTAAACCAGCTGTTAGCGAGCGGATGAATATTAGTTATTTCTGCTCGACCTTGCGCTGAGTTGGGCAGGCTTTCCATAGCCCTGTTTAGTTATTATCAGTTAAGTTATGCTAAGACGTTGTTGAAAAATGTATAAGTAAATTATTAAACACTTGTAGATCCTTACCACGGATATGGGCCGTGAGACGAAACCATGAAAACGCCCAGAAAATGAGTTTCGTAGCGCACATCTGGTAACTAAATAAATTCTTCAGTTTTGTGTGAAAACGAACATAATGAACGCATTACAGCTTGTTCCACAATCCTGGTGCGAAATTGAATATAAGAGGTTCCCGGAAATTCAATAACCATAAGTTTACAACGCATACATAAGAACTATACAATTCGAGAGCCCTACAGCACACTAACACAAATGTATTCCTGTAATGTTTTGCCTGACCAAAATCGGACTTCCTCAGTCAATCATAATTTATTAGGTAGATTACGAAAAATATGGCATACATGTAACCAACAACAAAAAATACTTTAATTGTGTGACAGGAGTCGGGAGTGACCTCGAAAGCAGCGACACCAACAACGCTGATTCACATTTGAGAATAAATTTTATGTAATAACCACAAGCAGTTTACAACAAGAACAGCATAAAAAGCTACATCCATTTTATAGAAGCTATCAAGTATCAAACGTATTTATTTTTAAGCAATGAAGTCACAAATTAACATCGTGAGCACGAAAACACAAATAAATCAGTTATTTCTCACTTAGAAATTTACCGCAAAAGTCAAGAAAATTAAATGAATGTACAATATGTACATAACATAGTGAACAGAAATATTACAATTTACAATTAATCTTTTTTTAGTTTATGTGGTTATGTATTTGAACAAAGGCAATAATATTTCTAGAAACAGGACTACGACACTAACAAATGTCCGAAAAAAACAACAAATGTATGATACTTATTAAATCAACTGTAATATCTAATTCACTTTCTTCTGAATTGTTTTCGAAATCCACAATCTCAGAAATCGACGTTTCCTCTATAGGTGTACTGTGATTTCTGCAGTCAATACAAAAACAAAAATCTGTGCAATTTAAGTTGATTTTGGCACACTTTCATAAATTATTTTGACTATTTTTCTTTGCAGTTTGCCAACTCAAGAACTGATTTGAGGGCCACATGCTTCTTCAGTGAATCATTGTTGGGTGGAGAGTATAATCCTTATGTTTGACAGTGTTAAATAGACGTGCCCTGGTATCATTTACATTCTTCATATCCTCTTTAAATTCCTCAGCTTTATTTATTAATACCTCGTTAACCTCAAAAGATCTTCATAGTCGAGGGAAAAAAATGAATTGAAAATCTCAATGAAGTCTCCAACTTGAATTTGATGGGCAGTTCCAATTGCAGAAAAGTGCTTAAGTATTTCAATATAAATAGCCCATCTAAGCCGTTTGCAACTAATATGATTCTCATATACCTTTAAGCTTCAAGACTTCTTGTTTAATCCATTTTATAGCACTGATAGCAACAGGGATCAGAGCCTGCGTTAGGTCGGATTGGTGGAACATTGCCGTTTTCTTTTGTAGTACAGTATCTAAAATAAGGAAGAAAATAATATTTGGAGCAGCATGATTTTAAAAATACCCCTAAATACTAACTAATACCTTGAATACATAATGCATTTTATCTGATGTACTAAATGAGCGTATATATGCTCATTGCATGTTCTACAGTCCAGCAGTGTTTGCATACCATTACTAGACTATATCTACACTAAATTTTGATATATCACAGTCTGAAATGTCCTATGACAGTATGAGTATGGACTATAGACTATATTTTGAAACATCAACTGTTTGTCTACAACTTCATTTCTCACCTCTCAATCATTTCCAATGCTACCTTTCTTTCCACTCCGGCATAACTTATCATTGCTTCCCAGGTTCTTGTCGACTCTATGAATTTAGATTTAGACCAACCGACATTAGTAAAATTGATTGATTTCTTCTCTTTCACACAACCGTGCATTACAGAAACAGCCATTCATTTCTATTTCCAAATATGCTGTGGCCTATATAGTAGTATAAGTCTGCTGAATAGTCAAGAAGAGTCATTAAATTAATCATAAACATTTCATGCAAGCCAGAAAATATCGTTGTTTGTGACATATTATTCTAGGTCTAGCCTTCCTTGGAGTTACCGCACCGTACCTATTTAACAACGTCTTATGAGCTAGTGCTCAACTAAAATTGCTATTTATGGCAAGGATATACAAGTGTTTAATATCTTACCTATACTTTTCAACACCTCCTTAGAATAACTGGACTAATATTACCGGTAACTGAAAAAAACTATGGAAAGACTACTCAACGCAAAAGCGAGCAGTTGAGTACATCTGATATTCATCCGACCACTGGGGATCCACCTACAGCTGACTAACTTGACTGTTACGTCGTGCAGAAGTCTGCGTTCATTGGCCCATGATACCGGAAAAGCAGAGAAAATAGGACAGATGGTAACACATATTTAGTGTAGTAAAAGCGTCTTTTCTGTAAAACGTGCAACTTTTGGAAGTGGGAACAAGGCAATATTTGTTACTAAATTTCTAAGGAACATTTTAAAATCATTTTCAGGTAGTTACCTGATGTGCGCTACGAAACTGAAAGATAAATGGCCTCGGCTCGCGGCCTATAAAGGCAGAATGCTCTTTCAGACTACAGTAGTCACGTGCCGTCATGACTTAAAACCGTACCTTGGAGGCGCAGCGGTAGTTTGTACCGTAACGCACTATCGGCAGCAGTCGTGAATTTTATTTCACAAAATCGGCATAAGGCGGTACCGGTACCGATTTATAGGTGCCAGGAAAGCAAGCAAATAGCAGAAAAAAACAAATTCCAATTTCATGCTTTTTTACATTAAAAATAGAAGGGCAGGCCAAAACCGACGTTCAGACGTCAGGACGTTACGCAATTCAGCAATTCTTAATAGCTTTATCTGAATTCGAATTATCTGAATTCTTTTGATATGTAGTTGGAAAATTACGGTACCGTGGTACCTGGTCATCTATTCAAATCAATTCTGTCTGGCTGTGGAGGGGATATATATAACTCTCAGGGTCGAGATATATTTAGGTCTTTCTGTCTATCCAAGTTAATCGTAACTCCTTGAACACTAAACAAAATCATAAGGTGAAAGACTGTCTGATGCAGAATGAAATTCTTGCCTGGCAGCCTGGTGCCTCAATGTCCCACGCCCTAATAGGGTATACCGGTAGTTCTCCGTGCGTGACTGACTGACTTTTACTAAAAAAACTCTGGTGAATAGCCTATTTAGGCAAATATTTTCACATCACTTTTGTTTGGCGTTTTTAGCACTCACAGTGGGTACCTACTTCTTATTAGGACTCCAACTATGAACTCAAAGAAAATTTAATTTTTATCACAAAAATTTTAGCGTATGCAAGCTTCCCTCAATAGCCTTTGAAGAATGTGTAGTAAACATTTTTCTAAATTTCTGTCAAAAATTTGACTCCGACTCTAACTACGAAATCTAAGAAAACCAAATTTTGATAACCAAAACTCTGGCTCTGGTTCGCCATATGGTTAAGCTGTCTTATCGACTTTTAAGAAAGACAATTGTTTATTTCACCCGCTCGCACTGACAGTGCGGTGAGAGTAGAGCGATCGGCAACTTTCAGGAGTGATGCGTCGAACCACATTACAGAGTGTGGTTGGATACAGTCGGCGGGCCAGTCAAAATCTCGTCGCGGCCTGCAGGCCGTATGTTGCCCACCCCTGGTTTAGTACCACAAGTACTAATAAAAGTGTTAAGAAAGTGGGATCGAGATTGCATACCAAAGTGGCAACCCTATTTTTTTATTCCAGTATTCCACTGTTATCCACATAGTATAAATAATATTAATGCATCCTATCTACTGATCTATTATGGGTTGCCTCGAGAGTTGTTTAAAGAAAAATGAGGAGGAAGCGGATGAGCGAACATCGTTGCTAGGAAACGGGAATAGTACAATTGCGAACACAGCCCCAATCAATACACAAGTCATCGCAGAGGTAGTGACTTTTTGTTATTTTCATATTATACAATCTACACAAACTTCACCCCTCCGAGTGCTTATACCACAAAGATTAGTACGGAATTTACTGGGGTCCAGTCTCCCTATAACAGTACGGCACATTATACAAATCGGGTGACATTGTCCCGTTTCAGAGAAACCAATTTTACAGATGATCAGACACTCCTCCTTTGGGAGACGTCTGGACATTGTTGTCCTTCATTATCGATAATAATATGGACATTGTTGTCCTTCATTATCGATAATAATACAGTATAATGAAGTTGCGCAAAATATTACAAAAAAGCGCAATCTAGTAACGTCATCATTGAATTCATTAGGAAAAAATAATCAAATTTACCGAAGGAAAAAAAATTTCACCGTAGCATTCAAAAGTCTTTAGCAAAAAACAGCAATTTTGGTCATGTGACGGCCGGGATTAATCTAGATCAGGGCTACTCAACTATTTTTGCTAAAGGTCCGTATACAAAACTTGAAAATTCTTGGGGTCCGGTATGGCCAGAAAATGTATTTCATACTGCGCCTAACTATAATTCAGTGACTCTATCTTTTCGGTTAAAAAGTTAAGGAAACGCGAGTTGTGGAAAACTGAGTAACCGCAAAATATTCCACATCCTTTTACAGATCCAAAGTTAAATGGAGACAATCATCCAAAATAAAAATAAAATCAGACGCGGTCCGAATCGAATACTCGAAAGGTCAGAATTCGGACCGTGGTCCGCCAGTTGAGTAGCCCTGATCTAGATTATTATTTAGACAAGCATGGCGTGATATGAAGCATCAGACGTGGTCCCAGACGTCCCTCTTTTGTGAGACACATAGAGTGTTTGTTTTATTGAGCCAAATGGAGGGAAATTCTTGGAATTTGGATAGTGTGCTGTACTGTATAAAGTACACTGCACAGTTCACTCAAATATTTCGAACCTGGGTTTCACAGAGTTATAAAGTTTGTAGTTCGGTGTTAATAGGGCTAATGCTCTAAAACGTGATAATGGATTCGGTTTGAAGACTTGAAAGGTCCATTTTCGGAAAGCGGTCATACTATGACTCTGAAAAATTTAAAACTGTAACTCTAGCTCTGACTTCCTTCTTTTCATGTCGGTTAGAGATCTTTCCAGATCAGCATTTTTTTCCCAATTCATTCAACCCTGGGTGACATATTGGGCTTGGATTTGAACCCAATATTTCTAGCTAGGTTAAAATTAAGTTAAACTAACCCTGACGTGGGCGAACTACGGTTCATGGGCCAAATCCGGCCCTTTGGATAATTCAATCAAGCCCGCCTGATGCATTCACAGCCAAATCAAAATCAAATTTTGAGGTTCAACTAAAAATAACTCAAGGAATTTGTTGAGATTGTGATTAAATTAGGTTTTGGCACAAGGCTTATTGTTTTTCACTTTTGTTTTTGTAACACTATTAATATTGTTCATAAAATATGACTTTCACGGCCCCTTTGGCCTAGTCTAGATGGGCAAAAACCTTTCCCTAACCCTGCTCTAACCACTTGGCTAAATTTAACAGGAGCATACACCTATTGGAAGCGTATCACGAAGCCAACAGGACGAACAGACGTTACTTAATGGAATTCTAACAAAATATTCATCTGACGTTATTGACGTAACAGCGATAGATTCGAGGATTGACGCTGTGGAATATATGAACAGAGTGACGCTGTATAATAGAAAATTAACAGGTAATTGGAATAGAGATAGTGAGTACTTCCATACAAGAATAATAGCCATTATGTGTAAACAATGCTCAATGCTGTGGTCCCAAACTGTGTATCATTTAATAACATTAAATTTGTTTGAAGAAATCATTTGATTGACCTGTTTCAGACGCTCAATCGAGCACAATTTTGAATACATTTTTATTAATGTCATACGACCCCCAAAATTTACCCAATATACAATAATTATATACCATTGGAAAGGTATTTTAGAGTACTATACGCTAGATGTCACTGGAGGACCGTAAACTAAAACACATCTTTCAAGAGGTCTTTCGTAACGTCAAAAAATAATAAAAATATTTACACTCTCTCATTCTATCAGCTGTTGGACGTCTATCGCTATTGTAAAGCTGAAATGTGACTATACAGTTGACTGCACATTGGTTTTCTCTTTCATATGATTCTAAACGCTTTTCCATAGCGCGTGTTGTTCAAGCGTTTTGGAAATTTTCCGTTTGAGAAGTCACCACATCGAATCAGGCCAGGCTAAGCTTGATAGATCGATCGGTTGTTTGTTTGTGCTTTATCGCGTTGAAAGCTTTTGTGAGTCATAATAAAACATTTATTATGAATCATAAAAGCTTATAATCGTCAGACAAGGAGAATTTGCGAGATAAAACGCCTAACTTTTTTTCGGTGAGGCAGCTGCGATCAAACGACTCGATATTTTTATAACTTCCTGACGTTGTGAGATGTCCACTCTCCTATGTTATGTAGCATATAAAATGACCTTCAAAATAAGACCTTATCATACTAGCTTTTGTTATTGGTTTGCGCGCAACGCCAAGGTTTATGGAATCATTTTCTTGTTGTGCGACGTTTTTATATCGCAGCGGGAAGTACACGCGTGATATGTAAGCGAAATTTTATCACTTCTAAATGTCATATAAGGTTCATTCTCATATCGTTGTGTGGGGAATAAGATTTCCTTTCAAGCAAGACCATAACAAACATTCCAGACCTCATGGTATACACACAGCATTGCAAAACGTCTGAAATTTCGCGCATGCGTCAAACCGGGAGGATTAGGTTAATAAAATAAATATACCTATGCTAAGATTATTTTATCTGATGAAAAAGACAGTGTGAAACTTTTGGCATTTCTTGCATGACTGCTTCGAATAATGTTGATAGCGACAACAATGTCTGAATGACTCACTGTGGTACCAATACCATGTCAAACTCCAAACTTCTGAATTAGTAGTAATTTGAGTAATTTCAAAAAATGCATCAACTTTCAATTCGATGAGTTTTAATACATTTTGGTTCACCTCAACTACCCTTGTATCCAGGCCGGATGGCGACTGTCAAAACAGCGACTGTCATAATGGCGACTTCATAATAGCGACGTAATCAAGTGAGCGACTGTCATAATGGCAGCCGCATTAGAACAGCCACTGTTATGATAGCGACTTTTTGTACAGGAATGACAAATCAAAGTTAGGGTATGGGGGATGGAAGGTGTGTGTGTGGGTTGGGGGGGGGGGGGTGTTATTGGGGGGCTGAAAGAGTGCTTTTGCACTATAGCCTTGGATATAATAAAGGGAGTGATGTCGCTGTTGTGACAGTCGCTGTTTTAAATGAATCGATGTAGTGTAGTCGCTCTATTGACAGTCGCTATTTGGAACCCGAGCCAACTACCCCCTACTCAGGGAGCTGAAAGACACAACCCAGACCCCAATACCAACAAAACCATTTCAAATCCAAACTTACACACCAAATTGTAAAAATGACATCTGACTCCAGCTCTAACACTGATAAAAGAAACCAAACTTCGACTGCACAACCTTTTTTTGATGCAAATTTCAATTCAAAACTGGCCAGAAAAGCATAATGACATCTAGGGAAAACTCTTGTTGCCAGAAACACAACAACAATTATCGTTTAAAATAATTACCGTACTTTGGAACAATGGGAAAAGTCTTTTTGAATATTTATGTTGATTTAGATTCTAAAACAGACCTACTAGTTAGCTCTAGCTTCGAAATTGATAAAATAAAAACAGACTGATCTTTGTCTGTTTGATGCATGGCGTCCACCATCTTGGTTTGCATACTACAGTACAGAAGTACCAAAATAATTACTTTGAATAGATAGAAACATTCGATTTGTTTTGAATATCTTTGTTCCCTAATGTGAAGTAACCTAACTTTAAATGTTTTTTCAGCTCTTGGAGGGAGATTGGAGGTGAGAAAGCCGTCGTTACGGTCCGCTTGCAACAATCCTGCAACGTTACTCGGCGGTCCAATGCCTTCATTTGATGACATCATGCTTATTAATGAAATCAGCGAGAGTTTGGCTGTTGCCGCGGGAGACATACGTGTCATAAGGAAACAAGACTTAACAATTGATCTCGCTCAGCGATGAGAAATCAAAACTCAACTGTAAAAATATGTTTTTTCATAAATATTTCCGTATTTTTATCAAACAAAGCTCCGTGTGAGGAGCTGATAACTAAGGAACACCGTTTTGTGTTATTCGACATTTTACTCCAAATCAGACCCTGTGCAAACAGCCACTGAGAGCCAGAAGTCCCCCTATTTTTGTGTTTGATGTTTCATTCTAAACAAGGCACTGGGCAAGGAGCATTTTGACTTGGATTCAAGCTCAAATATCTGAGAAAAGGTTGAAGCCAGGGGGACGGGTGGGGTTAAGACATGAAATGTTGCTCAAAAAGCATTTTTTGCAGCTTTGAACACGTTTTAGACCCTTATAAGACTCTTTATTAAAACTCGCGTTTTCCAGTTAGCTATCAAGGTCTAACTTAGCAATTATAAATTTCAGAATCCCCCCCCTCCCCCCTCCTTTAATATTCTAAAATAGGGTTCCCAAACCAGGGGTCGCGACCCCAAATTGGGTCAGAGTGATAAGTAGGTAGGGTTGCAAACAGGTCATGGGGTCGCTGAGGTATGGTAGAGGATGAATGTACAAAACATCTAAGATTTGACAAACCATGTTAATTTTAGCTGTTTGTACCATGGCTTACTGTAAAACAGGCCCATAGGCATCACTCTATGCTTATGCTATAGAAAATGTAGGTGCTTATTGTGACATCATTGTTTAGTTTTAGATTGTTTTACTTAATACCACCACATGACCAAACTCAAAAGTCCATTGAAAGAAGCTCTTAAGTTCCATGAAAAATATATGTATTGACCTGGGGTCGCACTGGACACTTGAAAGTTGTCTTTGGGGTCGTCCTGAAAAAAGCTTGGAACCCCTGTTCTAAAATATTCCAAAAGTCAAGAATCAGGGGTCAAAGGTCAGAGAAAATACTCGATGAAATTAAGAATTCAGAGTATCGAATTGTTTTACCGGGGACAACTATAGTTAAATAAATAAAACACTTTCATAGTAAAATACAGTTATAAGAATTATATTTCTAATTTTTGTTCGCAAATGTTCATTTTTCCCATAAACGCAAGATATATATTGTTGTTTCTAATAGTGTTTTTCCATCAATACTTTTTCAGCCAATTAATAAGCTATCTGATTTTTCCCCGTCCTTAGTAATGTACAAAAATATTGTTCAAAATAACTTTCTATTAAGAAAGAATTAATTTCGATAATCCTGTTCAGTTTATTCTTTTCCAGACTATTTTCTTACACAATGCTTATTCGCGTCTTTTTCTTCGGAGAAGGTAATGTCCAAACATCGGCCGATATCTGACGAAATATAAAGAGCTATAATCTCAGTAGAGTCGGACATTTTAAACCGCTCGGCCAGTGGTTCCTGACTCTTTATGTTTGATGCCCCCGCTTCGAAGGCTATTGAGCACTCAAGGACCCCCCCGTTTATCATCCCGGTAGTATTTATAGTGTTTGATCTGAAGATTCCAAATCCCATCATGTTTAAAACAGTTCATGCTCAACAAAGTGAAAACACCATATAAAATATCCTTTTCAGGCAATGAAACCAGGAGGAACGGGGAGTAAACTTGTAAAGTGAAAAGTAAAATCAGTTTTCCGCATAGCATTGTGGCCTTTCAGGGGATCACAGTTGGGAACAGCTGCGCTAGGCCATTACGCCCGAAATTATTTAATTCCATTATAACTGATAATACTTAGGAAATCACACTCATAAGTTTTGTTCACCTGATTTATCTCCCGATATGACCTTTGTTTTATCCTTCAAAGTGCAATTGCAGTATTGCGAAATTTTTCATTCAATGTAATAAATATACCTGATTTAAATGACTGTTGGATTGATGACCGAGGGGGAGCGCGTATTCTGCAACCTGTGGAGGGCCACTGCCAAGTGCTGGGCAGAATCCTTGGGTCCAGGGGTGAAAGGTCGCCCAAAGTCCAGACAGCCGCCAATTTCAATTGTCATTTTAATATAAATCGAATCTTTGATATTATTCGACTCACTTACTGAGCCAAGTCTCACTGGCTGTCAGTTGATTACGAGGCATTCCAATTGGACGACTAAGTAACCATTGATAAATGCGGATCCGACTCCAGAACCTTGAGTTGAATGAGGAGGATTAGCACATATTATCCCAGGGAAAAGGAAAGCCGATAATACGGCTGAACCACGGCCTCTCGTCCGGTTACCAGTCCAGGTCGGGTATGGGATTGATTAGTTAGTTATTTGTTTTCGGAAGCATGGACTTGATGGTGGAGGAAGCCGTAACCGACCAGTGGTTATGTGAACCACCCTGCGAGGAGTCAAGCAATCCTCTCGCACATGATCATCCCCGCATGGGATTCGAACCTGCAATCCCACGAAGGGTAATCAGAGATAGGGTGGCAAGCATATTAACGCTTAGCACAATGAGCCAAGCTGGTTGAATCACCTAGTTTGTGATGAATGGTGACTCTGGTTGACTCTTCGAATAGAGTATCTTCAAATATAAGTCGACAGCCCTAAAACGGTGAATACATAAGAAATAAGACATGCTCGTATCTTGGCAACTTTTTTCATTTAGAGTTTAAACTCGACTTATACGCAAGAAAACACAGTAGATGTGATGGCAAGCTCGTTCTTGACGTTAGCAGGATACACTAACCCAGTGGGCCCACCTTTTTCAATATATTTCTCCATTTGCCTATTTTAGATATCACCTCCGACACTATGATTTTCCGGTATTTGTTTTTAAAAGACCTTCGGTTATTGATTTGCACTCAGGAATTGAATAGTTTGTAATGTGTCTATAGGGACATATAACAATAGTGCCAAAAAGTAAAAAATATTAGTCCAACTGCACCAAATACAAAGTAATATAGCCACTGAAGAAGCTTCGCTTTCGAAGTTATCCAATTCATATAAGCGCACATTTTCATTAATCTCGGTTGGTTCATTTAGTGAAAGGATTATTGATAGCAAGCCACAAAATGCCGAATTTTTCAGTAAATCGTTCAAGAATAAAGCAAACAACTGCTGTTAGAAAAGGCGTAAGGATTCGTGTACTACTGCAAACGTCGCAAAATTGCATTTAAAATTTTTTTCGAAATTGGGGGCATAGCCTACTATTTCCTCCCTGGAAATGGCAAGATTCCTTCCCTCTGTGCTAATCCCAGTTCACAAATATCAAAATCACAGAACAGACCTTTTTAATACAGAAGAAATACATGATGATATAAGAAACACCATCAGGATTGCAAACGCAAAAACTAGTCTCCTGGTTACTCTAGTGTTGCTAGATTTTTTATGAAGTATTTCTATACCTTTACTCTGAACAGGGTAATGCATAAGCAGATACGTTTTGTGAAGAACCGAAAACTTATTTGTGTGGCATTTTCTACTCAATTTATTACAGCGTGGGCGATAATTCTAATATTCTGTATTCGAGAGGAAATTAAAAAAAATATGCCATAATACCTTTTGAACACAAGGGCAGTGGTGTGCAACAGGTTGCAATTTAGTGTGGCCCTTGCCCTTATGTTCAAGAAGGAGCTCACAATCTATGCAAGAACTCGACATTTCAAGTGTCTCACTATAATGTTAAACGAGAATATCGGTCAGAGACCGAAGACTTATCGACCGAAAGTCGAAAACCTTCGATGGATAAGTCTTCGGTCTCCGACCAATATTCTCGTTTACGTATCAATGGCTGATCGGGCTGCATAAAGAAACTAAATTTTTCGTGTGGCCCAGAATAGATGTCATTGTAGAGGTAGGAAATTTTGGTCCCTATTTATATAAATATGGCTGTTGGGGCTTTCTTCAGAGGTAAGGTTTGAATACTTTTCAAAAAAAAACTTGCAATCCTGAGGCGATAGATATAATAGACACAAACATTGATATTACCCTGCTATGGCCCCATAACTAATTTCATGATCTGCTATCTTTGATTATGTTTGAACTAGGTTAAAGTAAACCTTTATTGTAGTTGTTCCCAAAGTTGATTGGGTGAGGAAAATAATGCTCTAATGTGAAAAAAACAAAGGCAGCAGCAAAGGCCGATAAAAATAACGAGAAGAAGTGACTGGGAGCATCTAGCGCCCATCAAAAGCCCAAACCTAAGATGGGATCGCCCGCAAGGGTTGTTACAAAAATATACACATGCCTATAATCTGTGATAATGATGTAACAATTGGAGGTATCTAAAACGCAAAAAGGTGAAAAATTTGAAATGTTAAACTATTTCACCAAGTTTGGCGGGCCATATTAAATCCGTACCAGGGCCGTAATTGGGCCACGAGCTGCGGTTTGGAAACCATACAGAATGGGATAAGGGAAGCTGGAGCAATAACTTATCTTATATATTCTAATCTGCGAAAATGAATAAAATGAAGCCAAAAGCAATCCAGCGAAGCAAGGACCTAACCCTTGCAAAAGTGTCCGCTTCCGCTGAGAACCAAAGATAACAGATCATAATATTAGTTATCGGGGCAAAACACGATAGTACCCAGATAATAAAGGTATATACAAAATAAATAAAGTATTGAAGGAGTAAAATACACAAAAGAGTTAAAATAATAGGCGCTCCTGAAGTATGTGCACCAAGATGGCGTAGAACCTGAACCCTAACCTGGTACACATACTATGTTCACCATCTTGATACACATACTTCGGGAACTCCAACTAATATATTTCTGAAAATGGAGTATTTTTTGAACATGAATAAACAATGTTTGAAGTTACTATATCTGTATAGTTTCTGAAATAATAATTTCTAATGTAGAATATGGGATATACTCGAAGATATGTTTTGTTCAACATAGAAGGGTGCTTCCGAAGTATGTGCACTAAGATGGCGCACAGCCTGAACATAGTATGTGTACCAGGTTAAAGTTATCAGGTTGTGCGCCATCTTGGTGCACATACTTGTGGAGCGCCCTAGAAGAACATAGTAATCAATGAGTTAGCATTTAGAAATGTAGAAAAAGTTGAGGCTTTCCAAAATATCGATCGATTCGGTCACATAATTGGGTCTGCAGAGCTCGTTCAAATCAAGCTAAAAAACGTTCAAGATAAAAGCGGATTTTCGCCTGCGAAGAGTAGTGGTCTGGAAATTTTGATATTCGACTCGTTCACTAAAAAAATACAAAAAATTATGACAGAAATTGGGAAATTTTTACCGATCGAGGCATTTTTTCGCTGCTGCCATGGAAACGAAACATTAATCCGGACTTGGGTGAAACACAAACGATGGCATTAAGGTGACAGGAAAACCCATGTGAAAAATTTCAAACAGATCTGCCCAGCCTTTTGGACGCTACAACTTGACACACAAAACGACTGAGAATATTGTACTTATAGAGCAAAGATCCAATACACTTGGCTTGGGAGCACAAAATTTTTTTCTTTTGAAAAGCAGGGGGTAAACGGCGCCAGCCATTAGAAGGAGGTACAGATTAAGGTGCTGACGAAGTATGCGAACCAAGATGGCGGACATCGGAACGTAACATGGGTAACAGGTTAGGGTTAGGCCACAATATTTTTTCCAATTTTCCTTATTTTAGTCCTATTATCAGTTTGAAGACTAGCCAAAAGCCTCCCGTAGTATTTATACCTAAAATTATGGCCTAACCCTAACCTAGTACACATATAACATTCCGATGTCCGCCATCTTGGTTCGCATACTTCGGGAGCCCCCAAATCAATATAAGTATGAGGACCGCTGGCTTACCCACTGGTCCTAACAGGGCATAAAATTTGTCAGTAACGAAGATTTTACCTGAAAAACTGCGATTAAAATAAGAAACAAAGTGTTTTATCAGAATTGACTGGTAAAATAAAGACTTTGGATAGCTTCGCTCAGAGATTAGTCTCATTTAATTTTTGAGTTTTTAGTATTTCTGTTAAAAAAGTATGGCAAGAGCTTCTGATGAAAAATATTTTTAAATTAAAAAAAAAATACAAAATTTTTAAACAAAAATATTTGATTCAATAGCGCATGCAAGGCTAGCATGTTGGGACTGTATTCCCATTGAAGGGTTTCAGGTTCAAATTCCACGCCTATCACCTTACCCATGGTGTAATGAACCGGTTGGACAATGCTGTACCGGAAAAAGGGGTTTCCTTACGTTTCAGTACAGGGATACGGGTTTACTGGTTATTGAATATCACAAACATAAATAGGTGAGTGGCCTAGCCTTCAGTAATTTGTTAAGAGAGATAAAGTCAAGGCTAAGCCTGAATTGTTGCTGTTTTTCTTCCATAAATTTGCTGATTTCAGACTGAGCCAGATTAGTAAATTGTTTTTTGTATTTTGCCAATCAGCAGCCTGTTGCTGCTGATTTTAAGGCTAAGCCTGAGCCTCAATTGTTCTGTTGTTTATTCTTTTAAAATTTTGCTGATATTTAGGCTAAGCCTGGCTTGATGAGTTGTTGTTCTTTCATAGTTTAGCTGAATTTTAGGCTAAGTCTAAATTCAATTGTTGTTGTTCATATTTTAAAATGCTGCTGAAATTCAGGCTAAGCCCGGCTTGATGTGTTGTTGTTTATCTTTCATACTTATGCTGAATTTAAGGCTAAGCCTAAATTCATGTCCTGTTGTTTGTTTCTTGTTGTTCTTCCTCGTTTCTTCGTTCGACCGTGTTCGCAAGAGCAGCAGGCGTCAACCATTCCTGAGGGAGACATCTTTGAAGTAACGGAACGCAAGCGCTCATGTGTGCAAGACGATTCACCCATTTTGGAATCCGAACTCCGCAGAGGATCTGTTAAAAAATCACAATTACATTTAATAACAGTGGTCGTATAACTGGAAAAAAAAGTTTCGGGCTCAACAAAGGATCGGCTGATGGCCAAGTGGTTGAAGCATGGGTGCGCAACCTTTTTTGACTCAGGCTAAAAGTTTTGACTAAGTTTTGACTTTTGACTAAAAGTTGCAGGCACGAAAATGTTGGTTATTGATCCTATGACAAGCTTGCTGTCAGGGCATTGTAACGTCATAGGCCTAAATTGAATATAACTTTGCAACATGAAGGGATTGTGAATACTCGCAAGTTTTTTTTTTTGGGGGGGGGGGGGTGAAGCTCATCAAAAATAAAAATAGTTGTTAGATTAGATCCTGCCCGCCTGGTTTTGGATATTTACATTTTATCCATGTATGTGTTTTGGAATAAAACATACTTCCATCTTACTACCTGTTATTTGTAGCTTATTGTGAACTAGTTATTTTTGAGGTGGAACGCGAGGGAACCACTGGTTAGGGAACCACTGGTCTAATTCAGGGCAACCGAACTACTCTTGCTGAAGATCCGCAACTTCGAAATTATTTGGGTCCGGTCTTTCCTGAAATTCTATTTCGGCATCCTTACATGTGCACTTCCTCGGCCGGCTATAGCAAATCAATATTGTTGGGTGCTCCCGAAGTATGCGAACCAAGATGGCGGAAATCAGAACGTAACATGGGTCACAGGCAGGGTTGTCCAAAACGAATCGAATATTCGAATATATTCGAATATCATAGTATTCGAATAACTTTTCGGCTGATTTTCGAATAATTCCGAATAGTAGCCACTTTTCGCCGTAAACGTGGTGTTTCGTTTTACGGGAATCTTCAAACGACTTTTTACGCTGTCTCACGTATTGTAATGACGATGAAATAGAATCGGCACTTTGATGTTGTTTATATTCTGTGCGATCGTACGTCGCATAGTGTTGCGACACATTTGCACGTTTGCGTGGGTGGACATTGCCGACATTCGTCTACGAGGCTTTTAATTTACAAATTCATTTCGATCACGTCGAAAAATTGACAATAACAGCTTTTCTAGGCCCAATTTTTCGGCCTGATTTTTTTTTGGGGCGTCTAATTGAGAAAGTATGTTTATTTTATTTCTATGTGGCCTGCTTATTAGTCTTCTCAAGCATGATTTGTGTCTTAGGGTCTGCCTATCATGATATTTAATCGCAGGCCGGTTATCGTTACATTAAAGAGAAACATGGCCACCGAGATAAAGTGATTTGTGACCCTTTTCGTTTTTCCAATTCAGCAGAACACGACAGGGACAGGAAAACACAGCTGTGAAATAACCCGTGGACGTACAGTGTAGTACTTATCACATTCCAAAATTATTTCAACATTCGGGTTAATAGGTTGTCCAAAATGATTGCCGCTTTACAACTTAAATTTACCGCTCAATTGTTAAAAATAGTTAATTCTGTGAGTATGATTCTACCAAACTAACATGATCTGGTTCTAAACATATAAAATTATTAGCGCATATCACAGGGACACAATTTTTGTACCAGTCTTATTGGAGGCCTATATGGAAAAAACCCTTTTTTGAGTGCTAAAAATAGACATCGTCCTATTTGCCATGTGGACTTATTAGCCGGGTAATACGATATTTATAGCCGTCATTGTTACGATATCCAATTAATTGGCACAAGTTTGAAAAACAAGTTGATTTATTAGAAAATAATTTCTGGCAAATAATTTTGATAACATAATTAAAAGTATCGATCCTTAACAGGATGATTTTTTGTTGCGCAAAATAATCCAATCCATGACTGGTACCAGCATTTAAAATGTCATGTCGTATTAATTTAATTCCGTTCAACGTAACTCGTGGTTGTATGGACAATCTGTGGACATAAAATGTGTGGTAAACTGACCGATATTATTAAATATTGATTCCTATTTTCATATTGAGAAAATAATGAAAGTATTAATACCAAATACCACGGGTATTTGTGGACATGAAATACGTGGTAAACTGCCCAATTATATTTAATTTTGGATTCGTATTTACAAAATAATAAAACTATTATAATTCTAAAATGCAACGGCGATCTGTGGCCTTAAAATGTGTGGTAAACTGCCCGATTTACCAACATTTGAGTTATGATAATAGAATTAAATTAACACGGTAAGGCATTTTAAATAGTGGTATCAGTCATGGATTCGAATATTTTACGCAGCACAAAATCATCCTAGTAAAAAGTCCATACCTTTAAATACAAACCAATGGCAACCATTATCCAAATTGGTTCCCAAAAAGCGGAATAAAGTATAAATTCTTTCTCCGACTTGTGACAATTTTTTCGCGAGTACGAAAATAAGAATCAAAAACTAATTATATTCGGCACAATATCACGGCAATTTGTGGACATAAATTGTGTGGCAAACTCGCGATTAATAATAATTTTTGATTCCTATTTTTGTATTTACAAAATACAACGGCGATCTGTGGACTTAGAATGTGTGGTAAACTACCCGATTATGAATAGTTTTTGCTTCTTATTTTCATTTTTATAAAATAATAAAAGTATTATTACTCAAACATACAACGGCGATCTGCGGACTTAAAATGTGTGGTAAAGTTTCCGTATATAAAAAATTTTTGATTCGTATAAAAAATTGTCACAAGTAGGAAAAATAACTCATACTTTATCCCGCTTTTTGGCAAATAATTTGGATAATGGTTGATATTTAAAAGTATGGGCGTTTTACTAGGATGATTTTGTGTTGGTCAAATATTCAAATCCATCACCGATACCACTATTGCGGTATTAATTTAATTCTGTTAACATGACTCAAGATATATAAAATATATACTGCAATAATCTTCAAATATGAGATGCCTGGTAATATAACTAGGTTGTAACTTGTAGATAGCAGTTATTCCATTGCTTATTGTATGGAAATTCCTACATACATTTAGATAAGCTTCAATTAGTGAATTTTCTTTTCGAAGTATTCGAAATTTCATATTCGAAAAAAATAATTTCGAATGTATTCGAAATAGTGAACTATTCGGTATTGGCCATCCCTGGTCACAGGTTAGGGTTAGGCCATAATTTTATTCCAATTTTCCTTATTTTAGTCCTATTATCAGTTCGAAGACTAGCCAAGAGCCTCCCGTAGTATTTATACCTAAAATTATGCCATAACCCTAAGCTAGTACACGTATTACATTCCGATGTCCGCCATCTTGGTTCGCATACTTCGGGAGCCCCGATTGTTTATTATGTTGATATAGTTCTTTTCATATATATTCAAAATTATAAGTCATTTTATAAAATGAAACTTTAAAATTGGGGCTAATGATCCAAAGTAAAGAATTGGGCGCGGTCCTAATAAAATACTCGGAAGGTTTGGATTCAGACCATGGTCCACCAGTTGAGTAGCCCTGGTCTAGTCTAGTTCATAGTTTAAAAAAATCCTCACCACAGAAAGAGCGTGTGTAAAATGGTTGCAATTCTTGTGCATTAGGTGATAGGCGTTGCCTTTGTACTCTTGTCCGAGCTGCTCAATTATCATTTCGATGTCTCGCTCCTGGAAATCCGTCGTCCCAAGAACTACGCTCTCTCTGTTAATAAAATAAATGTTCTTATTAATTAGAAATACAGTATATCCTCGAACATCAGTTTAAAACTAAAAAAAAAATGTGGCCAATCTAAGGTATTGGCTTCTACGTGCATAACTCTGACTGCACTATTTCTCCCCTGCAACCATTTACTGTGATAGGTGCATACGGCGTGTTACGATTTGTGGGGTAGGCTTGTATGCAAATTTTTATATAGTCACCGTTTCAGGTCCGTTTATGTGGCTTATATGTGAGGATATATGAGTAGATGATATTATCCAGATTTGGGAGGTCGAACAGGAACGTTCCAAATGATTGTGACTCCCTGCATAACGTTAGATATGGGGTGAAAGGAGCTTGCTTGGAGTTTTTATTAGTTCTGAGTACCCTTAAAGCCGTGGTTACCAGCGGGGGCCCTGAGACCCCAAGGGCAGAGCAGTTGGAGAGGGCCCTGATACTATTCGCAAAATTGATTTTCTATTTTTGCAAACAATGGGACGACAATTATGCTGCTTTGACTTCACCAAGGTAAATCGAGATGGCTCAATGCTTGCGTTGGTTGTATTTTAGGGAAGATAAACAAGGGGGCCCCAAGTGCCAAAATAATCTGGAAAAGGGCTACAAGCAATAAAATGTTGGGAACCATTGCCTTAAGACATCTCAACCATTCAATAAGAGTTTCGAATAGTTGTTGGCATTTCATTTTTTGTCCGTAACTCAGAAAGTAGTTCCCTTTATTTGGAGTGAGTGTGTACAATGTATCCCCATAATCCTACTTGCCCGTAACTTTGCTTAGAGATACGTCTCCTTTACTTCTGAATGCCCATACCTTTGCCCAGATATGAGTCTTCTTTACCACTGAGTGAGTGCACATGAAGTTGATTTGAGCAAATTATCCAGTCATAATATTTTCCAAAAAAAAGTGAGTCTTACTTGAATTTAAACGTTTCTCCAAGTTCCACAGAGTCCCCTGGTGCAATCTCAAATACGCCTGTGAAAGGGTACGCATGCCCTCCATAAGCAAACTCTGAAAATGTGACAAATAACGATTAAGAAAATAAGTTTGCTTGAACCAAATTTTGGATAAAAACAATTGCATGGGAAGCCACGAACCCTTACTTTATGATAAAATGTGCTGCTGTTCTCTGTTTGCTCTCAAAACAATATGTGCCTGCTCAGATCAGGGGTCATTTATAGGAATCGGCTATATAAAATAACGGATACAAAGGATTCGAATCCCAAAGTATTTGGTGATTAAAAAATAATTTCGCTCAAACTTTTGATCGGTATATATCTTTTGTGTATTTAAGTGTGGTCCTGTTTATTTTGACAGCTCGTTAGAGCCATGCGTAGAATAAAAGACGTGTTCTAAATCTGATTCAGAGCTAGGGTTTATCATATTAATCCCTAAGGGGAGAAAAAACAGAGACAAGCTGATTGGGCCTCTTTTTTAACCCATCGATCATTGTTGATAAATTTACATCCACACTCGAGCCCGCGTGGACCAGAAAGTTTGGTTCAAAAGTTGTCTTATTGGATGGCTACGTATATATTGTTTTTTCTGGGATCAGCTTATGAAAGGGTCAGATCTGAAGCGTCCTTGGGAGGAAGCGTCCGTAAGCCAAACAAAGCCATGTCTCTTTAAAGTACTATGTAAAATTGTATTTCTCGCAATGGCTTATTTTGTACTGGACGCGGACTATACCCCATCCATTGGATATTAATATATGATATTTTCCATTATAGTATGGTATATGGCCAACTCAACATCTGGTTCGCCTAAGACAAAGTTGCGCAATGTATGCCCCTCGTAAATATACAAATATAACAGGAGTTTGAGACATCTATGTAGTAAAGGAACAATATTCAAGGAATGAAAAAAAAAATATATAGTACAAGGAAAACCCCTGGATACTTACCTCTCTGGTAAACCTGCAGTCCAGAATGGTAAACTCCGATTCCCAATGATGACGTGTATTCATTGGTCCAGAACTGAGAAAAACGAAATAAATAGAGTATATTCTGAAACTGGGGGGGCGGGACCAGCAAGGGGGCGCACAACGAATTTTCGGGGTCACAAAGAGCGACAACAATTTCACATAAAGTAGTACATCAATTGTCCTTTTAAAACTTTTGATTTGAAACGCAGTTATTAAAAACTAGTGAAAACACAAATATCACAATTTCGAAAGAATACATAGGATCAAGGAAGCTGCGCACTTTCATAACAATGCTGATCGTAAGACCGGATAAGAGATGCCACTCGGAAAAGGAGGTTGCAAAAAATTTCAATATATTTTGGAAGGGGTCGCGACCCTAAAATTTAGGAACATTTAAATTAAAGTAAATACTGAACAATGCGCTCTCAATAAGAATAGATGTAATAAAATATGGATGTCATACATTGTACAACCATCTATTTTACAAAATATAAAGAACAGTTAAAATATTTTTCTTTTTTCAGAAATTGATTGTGCGTCTTATGAGCCAGCGTACCAAATGTATAGTTCAGGTTTTTTTTCAGTACTTTATGCTTTATTACACCTAAAACCTGCCGGTACCTGTGGAGTCTTATAGGTCGGTGAATCTTATGTACGAATAAAATGACAATCTAAGCATTTTACAGAGCGTGTCTTATAACTCGGTTATGGTACTTAAAATACGGTATAATAATATACAAATAGTTTCAAGCTTTGTAGTTTATGTCTGCCACAGCAATATTTAGACATCATTAACGTGCCACACCTTAAAAAGTTTGAAAACCAGACTGGTTAGCGTTGATATCTAAATGTGAGTTTCCAGATACAGGTAATGGATTTTTACATGCTCTTGATAAACCGAATAACGCACGATTTCTATTAGAATTTGTCATCACTCTTTATGGGAACCTGTTTTATTTCACCAGCCTTTCAAACTGGCAGAAATAACGATGAGCAATTACGAATTTTCTAGTGTGCAAAATGAATTTCATCGCCATAAATTTTGACATGCTCATGAGAAGCCGAAAGTTGCATGATTACTAAAATCAGTCAGCTTGTAATAATAGAATTTGTCAGCACTGTTTATTAGATGCTGTTTTATTTCACCAGCCTTCAAACTGGCAGATATAATGATGAGCAAATACGAATTTTCTAGTATGCAAAATGAATTGCATAGCCTGGTATAGTTTAGTATCACATCTACTTCTAGTTACCGAGGCTCAACAATTTATGCCTATGTCATACCTAATCTGATTACGTCATCCAAAAAATATGTCATCGCGACATCACAGTGACGTAACACAGATGGTCGTGCAAAATTGTGAGATGATCACCCAAAATTGAGCGAGCTAATTCTCTCATTTTCTGATTGTAACGATTTTGATATGAGAGAGATAGCTGACACTAATCAGTTCATTACCTTTAGTGCAGATGCCATTTCGGACAATCATAGCTATACTTTGGCAAGGGTTATAATGTGTGGTGTCGTAGTATGAGAGAGATAGCTGGCACTAATCAGTTCATTACCGTTGGCACAGATGCCATTTCGGACGATCATAGCTATACTTTGGCAAGGGTTATAATGTGTGGCGTCGTAGTGACGTAATTTTTGGATGGCGTGATCAGGGGAGTTAAGAATAACATATGCAAAAATGGTTATGACAAGCCCACTGGTACTTGTGGTACTGAACTACACTGAACCGGTATTTCGGTCGTGACATGCATTTACCACCAAATTTAGACTGGGTCATAGACCATTTAGATGTGCGTAACAAAAAAGGTTTTCTGCTAGGCTTGTTCAAGATTATTCCGCCAAGTCGTGAATGAGTGATTTTTAGTGGTAGAGTTTTAAATTTCGAAGTTACTAAAACAAATCCTCACCATATCATACACGTTCAGTATGACGGGTTCTGAAGACATATTTACGATTTGTCCTCAATATTGTTCCAGCGTCGATACAGAAGTGAAAATGTCTTGAAAGGTCACTGGGTCAAGTACATTCCAAGTAAAACCAATCAAGTGTGACTGAATAGATCAGTGTTACTATGACAACCATGTAGTCTCAAATCACCAGCAGAATCAATAAATCACCAGCTGGGATAGATGACTGCTGTGTTTACATTATAATCAAAATCTAAAATAACTTCAAAGATAAGAACATTTTTGATAGAAATTAATTGAATATACAAAATTAACATGAAGGTCCTCCTACCATAGGCTGGTTCACATACCCACAGGTCGGTTAGTATAAGTATAACGGTACCGTAAAACCGGATAATTTCGGGTGATTTTTACTATATTTGAACAATATCTCTGAGAAAGGGATGAACAAAAATTTAAACAATTAAAAATAAACGGATAAATTGACGGAAATGCAGGCAAAATTAAGAATTGAAATAGTTCCCACATGGGTTAGCACATGGGTCGGTGCAACAGTTCTCGTCGAACCAATGTGTTTCGCAACCGACCCATCCATTCTCAGTTTCAGCAGTGCCACTTAGATTTTTCCAACATCCGTTGATCGGTGGCCAGAGGTTCCTGCCCGTTGTGATTTTCGATCCTTGCGTCCGTTTCACTTTATTTGTTCTTGTGGAATGTAAAGATTTTATGTAGGTAATGAGAGTAGACGTGGCCTGATCTTCCACTTCTTGTCTATTGACGACTGAAGAATGAAATTCCTGAGGTGGTAGATTAGACAACACCGCAGTGGGATTAATTGGGTGGATCCCACAAACTCAGAATCCCGATTTCAGATTATGGGCAGATGTTGCGGCTGATTTTTAAAGAAGTCTTTGTGATAACAGAGGAAAATGTCCATTCGGGAAACCCCGAATTCGTGATTCTACTCTCCAGTCGGCTACTATTTTTATCCCTTTTGCTTTGAGTCGAGAGGCTGGAGCATATGAGTGCTATTGGGTAGCAGGCAGGTAAAATAAACATTGTGTTTGTCCCCTAATTCGATAACCTCCATGGTTAAGTGCGATGACAAATTGTCACTTACGAGCATTTTGTCGCCGTCAAGTTTGTCACATTACTGGACAAATACCTCTTTGAACCAGCGGATGAAGGTTCTGGTGTTAAACCATCCGTTGGGTGTGGCGCCATATATTGTCCCTTCAGGGCTATCGGTGGTCCAGTACTCGTAGATGTTTAACGCGGAATATACAACCATAGGGAGCAAAAGTCTTCCAGCAGCTGATCCACAAAACATGATAGATATCGAGCTTCGTGAGAAATCTCGAATTGGAACTATTGAACGCTTTCTGCCCGGATCGTCACGAAGATTCGTTTCATCGTAGTTGAAGATATTCGTTGCGGGCAAACGCGTCGCTATTTCTTTAATTTCGTTGAAGCAATTCACTATTTCTTCTGGTCCCACGGCTGCACGTGAGAGCATATTCCCTTTGCATCCAAATCATTTTGGACAATGCTGCAAATGTCTTCCGGCCCAGTGGGATATCCCCAACATGCAAAGATTTCGGGGCTCTTGGCAAATCGCTTCTTTTCTTCATTTGTTAATAAACCGGTCGGTCGATCAATACTTTTAGTGTGAATCTTTTTCAATTTGTCGAACTTTTTACGGCATGGCGTTCAGCAGCTTGCGAATGCGACATCCCTGCTCTAACATCAGCCATAGCTTTTTGCAAGTTCTCGCTATTGCAAGAGTTGTAAGTAATTTCTGGCATCGTTTTGATAGATCAGATATAATATGTTCGCAGGTAGATAGACAAAGTCAAATGACAATAAACGAATAAAAACAACAAAAAGAAACTTCGCCTCATTTTTTCATTTTGCGACTTAACTTTATGTGGTCTAACCTCCTGCTGTGTGCACCTGTGCAGAGTTCTACGCTCATCTGTTAAATGTACCATACTAGAGATATTATTATCATCTGCGGATCGTAAACAGACATATCTAATCAATATGATCGTATAGATACATGTCTTAACTGGATAATTATCAGCCTAACGTATTACCAATTGCTATCTATCGGTGTCAGAGAAATGCAAAAACAAAAATCGATAAATTTCATATGCATTAAGCGTGTGCATACGCATTCTTTTTGAATAAACAACGTATGACTGAGGCGATAATGGTGATTTTGTAGGATTTAGTGACTGGAATCATGGATAAGCTCAAATTTTAGGTTTCACTATACTGCGCGCCGCGATGTTTGGCGTTCAAATGTTGCAGCGAGTTATGCACGAGCTACGAAAATGGACGTTAGCTATACAGAAAGAGAAAAGGATTTGCATCAATGACGTCACGTTGTACGTAATCATCAAAACGTCGGTATTTTGATTAAATTTTAAATCGTCAACCAAAATAAAATAACAGTCATCGTAATAATAATAATAAGGAATAAATTAGTTTGGTATAGACAGGAGGGAGTGATACAACCAGACATTCATCAAAGTCAACTCCCCCTCTTCAAGCTATTATGTTTAAGATCCACAGTTTCAGATTACTAAAATATTGTGGAGGAACATTCTAGAATTTAAAATTATATTCTCAAAATGGAAGAATAAAATTGGGGAGGGGAATGCTAGAGTAAATCATTTTTATTTATTTATGATTACAAAATCTGAAGAGATTCCAAAGGTTACTGAATGAATTTGAATAATTTATACACATATGCGATGAATAAGCAGAAATGCTTCATTTCATGGCATACGTACGAAGATATAACAAACATAATCTGCATTGATTTGTCTAGTTAAGAAAAAAGAAAAAAAAAGCTTATCCGACCATCATGTCCATGCTTCCAAAAACAAATAACTGGCTAACTAATTCTATACCCGACAGGGACTGGTAACCGAAAAAGAGGCCGCGGTTTGCCAATATTTAGACAGTTCTAAACACTTTCCTCTCCCTCTGGATAAATATGTCAAGTACGGTACCGGTACCCTAGGGCAGGGCTACTCAACTGGCGGACCGCGGTCCAAATCCGGACCTTTCGAGTATTGGATTTGGAGCGCACCTAATTATTTATTTTGGATCATTAGCCCCACTTTTTGAATTTCCTATTATAAAATGACTTTCATAGTTTTGAATATATACGAAAAGAACTATAACACCATAATGAACAATTTTAATTTGCTAGTAATCATTAGTCGGTCGAGGAAGTGCTCGTTTAAGGATGCCGAAATATCATTTCTGGAAAGACCGAACCCAAATAATTTTGAAGCTTTGTTTGCGGACCATAAAAATAGTTGAGTAGCCCTGCCCTAGGGTTCTCTGCTGCAATGACAACCACTAAAAGAAACCATTAGAACTGCCTAGAAGTGACGTATGTACCACATGCTTTGTTTCGTCCACTTTGCCTATTCTAATATAGCAGAAACGGCGCCGCCTTTCCCACTGAGATGATATCAGGACGACACCAAAACACACGTACAAATTTGTAGTGCAACTTATGGCCATATCAATGCGCAACATTTTTAAACATTCATTTAATGGCATATTTTTGATTTGTTCTCTCTGTGTGTATACCGGTACTGTTTTAACAATGTCTGAATGTAGGCCACGTCAATGTATTAATTAGGCTACAGACCTGCTCACGTGTGATTACTAGTGTTTTTCCTGATAATTGCTTTTATGAGTGTCCGCACACCGAATTTGCCGCCATGGTTTTTGCGGCAGGCACATGAGATACTTCTCATGTTTTAAACTTTTTTATAGGTTTTGCTTGCTCTGCAGAATTCTCCATTTTTAATTTATGTTTGTTATGGAGTTTTCGAAATAAACTATCTATCTATCTCAATCAATCATTTATTTCGGTACTCTGACATAAAAACAACATAAAAACTGGACAAACAAACAAAATGCAGAGATACCTGGAAGGCGAGCATAACTTAAAATAAAGTTAAAAAACGTAAAAGTACGCGCCCGCCCACCGAAAAAAATATTTATACAAGAATACAATATCTATCCTGCAAATCAGTCTGTTGCCAAAAATCTACTCCCTACCGTATATTGCGTTGACGTCATTCACCTGACTATTGACTTTTGACCCGACAAAATTGAGAATGAACTTTGGTGAGTGAGAATGTAGTTTTGCGAGAATGAACTTTGGTGAGTGAGAATGTAGTTTTGCGAGAATAAGTATAAGTATAAGTTTATGTAAGTTTATTTCAACTCCATAATCAGCATAACAATACATTTGACAGATAAAAACAAATAAATAAAAACTGATTATGAAATCAGGGGAGCAAACAAAACCTTAGATAAGGTTTATAACGTACAAAATATAAGATGGAAGGTTTTGCCAAGAGGAAGTGGTACGTGTTTACTCACCTAAAATTATTAAGATATTTCACACACGCTCACATGCACCCACCAGCCACACACACACACAACCACTGAGAAGTTATTTAAGTAAGAATAAAACGCGATAAATTTAGGGTATACTATACAGTAAACAGTGAACAGTGAACTTTGGTGAGTGAGAATGTAGTTTTGCGAGAATGAACTTCGGTGAGAATGTAGTTTTGCGAGAATTAACTTTGGTGAGTGAGAATGTAGTTTTGCGAGAATTACCTCTGGTGAGTGAGAATGTAGTTTTGCGAGAATTAACTTTGGTGAGTGAGAATGTAGTTTTGCGAGAATGAACTTTGGTGAGTGAGAATGTAGTTTTGCGAGAATGAATTTCGGTGAGAATGTAGTTTTGCGAGAATTACCTCTGGTGAGTGAGAATGTAGTTTTGCGAGAATGAACTTTGGTGAGAATGTAGTTTTGCAAGAATTAACTTTGGTGAGAGTGCAGTTTTGCGAGAATGAACTTTGGTGAGTGAGAATGTGGTTTTGCAAGAATGAACTTTGGTGAGAATGTAGTTTTGCGAGAATTAACTTTGGTGAGAATGTAGTTTTGCGAGAATGAACTTTGGTGAGAATGTAGTTTTGCGAGAATGAACTTTGGTGAGAATGTAGTTTTGCGAGAATTAACTTTGGTGAGAATCAAAGTGACTCACTTTGGTGAGAATGTAGTTTTGCGAGAATGAACTTTGGTGAGAATGTAGTTTTGCGAGAATGAACTTTGGTGAGAATGTAGTTTTGCGAAAATGAACTTTGGTGAGTGAGAATGTAGTTTTGCGAGAATGAACTTTGGTAAGAATGTAGTTTTGCGAGAATGAAATTTGGTGAGAATGTAGCTTTGCGAAAATGAACTTTGGTGAGTGAGAATGTAGTTTTGCGAGAATGAACTTTGGTGAAATATAGTTTTGCAAGAATTGACATTGGTGAGAATGTAGTTTTGCGAGAATGAACTTTGGTAAAATGTAGTTTTGTGAGAATGCATATCGACCGGCAAAAACAATAATCAATCACTGTTCACTGCTGAAAATTTTCAGCATACCAGTATGTAATTTATCATGTTCTTCTCACTTTATAACTCCTCTATGGTGTGTGTGCGTGTGTGAAATATTTCCATTATTTTATGTGAGTGAGCACGTACCACTTCTTCTTGCCAAAACCTTCCATTTTATATAAAATATGTACGTTTAAAAACCTTATCTACGGTTTTGTTTGCTCTCCTGATTTCATAGTCAGTTTTTATTTATTTGTTTCTACCAATCATTTTATTGTTATGCCGATTATGGAGTAGAAATAAACTTATATAAAATTACAACGTATATCAAATTTGTCAGCCCGTTCTGTTACAAGAAGTCATATTTTTTTAGCAAATAAACTGATTATTTTTAACTACTTCCAATCATCATTTCAAAATAATGGTTAAATAAGCATCATTATTTCAAAATTAGCTTAGAAATTTTTGTCAGTCAGTCAGTCAGTAGTTTTTTTATTACATACCAAAAGTACACAGTAGACAAAAATAAATACGAATCACATATAAGACAATACTTTCAGTGTGAAGGGAGGCGCGATAAACCAGAAGAGGTTATTATTTTGATGATGTTGAGGATCGTCTTTATTGCTGTATATATTATATACTCATTGATAATGAACTCAAAAACCTGAAGGTGTATGATCTACTGAAAACACATGCCCAAATGTTGATATTCTATAAAAATGCTGTTAAAAAAATTTAAAGAAAATACATCAAATATTTCCAACTGGCTCTCTGATCTCGTAAAATTCCGTGAAACGGTTCTATAGAACCGGTGCGAACCGGCTGAACACCACCACTGCGTATATCCCATTTCAGGGCGAAGGGAAACGCGGAAAATCATGAATCATAAATCCTAGCCCAAGCAACAATGCGTGCAAATAATCCCCACTCTATGAATAATTGTTATACCTGGAAAAACCAGAATCTCTACGTCAGGGGGCGGCAACCTAAGGCCTTCGGGAGTAATATAATCCGTCACACTTCACTGGATTATAGAAACAGAACGGTGCTCCAGAAGTATGCGCACCAAGATGTCGCACAACCTGAATCCTAACCGGTACACACTTACTATGTTCAGGTTGTGCGCCATCTTGGTGCGCATACTTCTGAAGGTCCCAACAAAACAGCTGTTTTGATGATATTATTCTTTATTTAGCAGAATTTAGTGTGCGAGACTTGTTGACTAAATTATATCCTAAGTAAGTAATTCTCAATTACTCGTTTAATGAGCTATAATATTAACTATAATTAGACAAATGGCCACAAAACGCAGAAAAGTTAGAAATTAGAGAAATGTATCACTGCTTGATTTTCATTATAAAAAGTATCATTCGTTCGGTTTTACAACTTTCTAAAAATATGTGCGGCACACCGATGACTTGCAACCCTTAATTTTGGCCCGCGAGCGAAAAAAGGTTCCGACCCCTGCTCTAAGTCCTCGCCAGATATTTCCCTAACAACTTGAAAATCCCGCAAAAAATCCACCCTTTCCCAATGCTAAGAAATCATATTAAACTTTTTTATTGCATCACAATAGAGAACAATGGATGAAAACAAAATATAAAAGAAACGAGAAATACCTGAAAGAAATTTTATTTGGGCCGCGATTGGCCGTGTGAGAACCTTAATTTGAACTGGAAATAACCAGGAAAGCGTGGGGTAGGGGGAGGGGGAATTACCACCGGCCACTAAGCTATTTATAACAATAGCCCAATATGATAGTGAATGCATGAAAGGTATCTACGAAAAACGAAAGATCTTTTTTTTACAAGACAAACAACCCCCCCCAAAAAAGTCTGAGTGCGAGCTGCCACGACAAAAAGTTGCTAATTTTGAAAGTACAGACTTTTTGGTACGACATTGCCTACTAAATTTACCCTGCGTATCCCACCCATGTGTAATCGGTGACGCTGTTGCCAGTGCTTGAAAAAATGCTACAGCCAGTTTTAAAGACGCTATTGTAAATTTGAAAGCAAAACTTTAAGGTAATTCTGACAAATTTTGGGAAAGAAAAAACTAACATCGTTCACAATGAGAATCTATGATACAAAACGACAAAATAAAAACAGAACCCATGGGGTTAAAGTTCATGTCCAATGTCAGGAAATCAACCAGGAAGTCTATCAATGCACTTTTGCATAAAACAGCTTTCATTCAATTGTGATGTCATATTATCTTTGTGACTAACAATGCAGATCAAATTTGAATTCAGGTATTCAACCAATCCGAACAGTTTCTGATTTAGGAAATTTTATTTTCAATTTGCTGATATAAAAGTAACCACAAATGGTAGCTTAGTCTTGCATTTCCTCGGGTAAATCGTGAGGGTTGACCATACCCGGTACAGAAAGTTGAAGTTTTCGTTTTTCTTCTTGTGCGTTCGTCAACGCTTGCTCGCGCTCTTCAAGGAAAAGATCAGAAGTGTCTTGGCCGGAGAATTCCTGTGAGAAGAGCGAGTTTAATTTGATGTTAAAATTTCTTCACAATTATTAGATATATAGAATTGAAAAACTTTCATATTGGTTTTACTAATGAATTGAAACTGCTTAGTATTTCAGTAGGCAATGAGGCGCTCCAGAAGTATGTGCACCAATATGAAGGTGATTAATTTTGTTTGTCTATTTTACATCAAGTTGTGTAAAGGGACTGAAACCTATGGGCAGAGGTATATCGACATGGCTAACACAAACAGTCCTCAAACTCGTAATAGAACTAACTAAAATAAGGAAAATCAGAATAAAATTATGGCCTAACCCTAACCTGGTACACATACTACGGGAGTACCAGCAATGACATCATCATGTGGGTGATGTCATCAGACTTGGGGTTTTAAAAGTTACAGAAGATTTTGACATCATAAGTGGTACCGGCAATGACATCATCATGTGGGTGATGTCATCCGACTTGGGGTTTTAAAAGTTACAGAAGATTTTGACATCATAAGTGGTACCGGCAATGACATCATCATGTGGGTGATGTCATCCGACTTGGGGTTTTAAAAGTTACAGAAGATTTTGACATCATAAGTGGTACCGGCAATGACATCATCATGTGCGTGATGTCATCCGACTTGGGGTTTTAAAAGTTACAGAAGATTTTGACATCATAAGTGGGTTTGGTTTGTTAACATGGGGAGTAATATTCGTTGCAGAAAAAAAAAATTCGACAGTATTCTATTCTATATAGATATGACA
Organism: Styela clava; assembly: GCF_964204865.1. NCBI lineage: Eukaryota > Metazoa > Chordata > Ascidiacea > Stolidobranchia > Styelidae > Styela > Styela clava. Next base: position 23,640,091 of record NC_135255.1, read on the forward strand.
TCATCAAACTAATGCGCCCATCTTGAAAACGCATGAAAAAGTATTTGATGATTACTGGTTCTCAACCAATGGGCCATGGCCCACTGCTGGGCCATAGAGGCAATTTCAAGTGGGCCACAAGTGTAAAAATTACTATGGTTATTGAAATGTTTAGTTTCATCTGCGTCATTATAGTAGTATTGTAGTAGCAATGAATGATGCTGCTTCTCATTTTAATTATGAAAATGAAAGTATTTATTTTTGCAAACAGAGTCTTGTTTTTCTTGTAGTTTTTTCCTTGACATGAGAAAGTTAGTTGGCCGCAGATTTTTTTATGCAACGAAAGTGGGTCACGAAAGAAAAAAGATGTAATCATTAGGCAATGACATCATCAAGTGTGTGACATCATCAATTCAACATGTTTCTCACCTTTATTTGAACAAGGAAATCCCTCAAATGATCTTTAAACAGCGGGATGTCGTGATTGAGACTGAATAAACCTTGCACGAATATCTTGATTTGAGCACTGAAACAAAAAATATAGTTAGATTGCGTCCCTAATGGAAGTAGTGACAATTATATTAAAAAAGCGGCCTTATGTTATCGATCACAACTTCCTCAGTACTCTTTCCATTCCTACTAGAGAATTTTGGCAAACTTAAGAAAGCTCACACAAGTATTTGAGATTTGATTCGAAAAAACAATTCGATTTAATTCTGAAATCATCTGGTATTCAAATATGCCCTGCTCGATTAGCGAGTCAGTTGCTGCTTGCATTTATTCTATAAATCTATTCTAAAAACAAAGGCACTCACTCTTGTAAATGCGGGAATGCAGTTTTCAGTAAATTTGCGACGTAATCGTGAACGAAAACAACATTATCGGTTGCGTCCGGGTGCAGTGGAGCGGTTATTCTGCCATTTTCCACAAGACTGAACATGTAGGCTAAGATTGTTGCATGCATTGTGAGACCTGTGGGAGGATATGGTTCATTAGTCACAAAAAATCAGTATCAGGGGAGTAGGTAAGGCGACTTGATTATACGATAAGATTGTAGGGGGGGGGGGGGGAGGAAAGTCAGCAAGGTGATTTGTTCGGGGGGGGGGGGGGAGGGAAGCATATGAAATGGTCACATAATTAACATAATCACAGTGGCTGTTAGTACAGGGACTTAGTAGGAGGAGTAAGGTGATAAAAAATGCCAGTACCTGTATGGGAGGAAAGTAGATAAGGTTGTCCAATCATAGAATAGGATTTTTAGCGGGGGAGAAAAAGTCAGCAAAATGGCAAAACACTTAATCATTGAAAAGAATTTTCAGTTTTTTCATTTATCTCAGGAAAGACGATAAGACTGAGTAAATCGTATGATGAACCATGGCTTCTGGTCCAGGTACCAGTCAATGTTGGGTATGGAATTAGGTATCCAGTTATTAGTTAAAGAGACCTAAACTTAACAGAGGAAGCTTTAACTCAGTGTATCCCAACATTTTGTGGCTCGGGCCCCCCATCCGGAGGTTTTTGGCCCTCATGGCCCCCGTTTATCATTCAAGCGGTATTTATAGTGTTATTTTGATTGGTGGATTCATAATCCCATTAGGTTAAAACAATTCATCCTCAACGAAGTTAAAACACCCTGTGAAATAACCTTATCAAGCAATGAAACTAGTAAGAACAGGGAAATTTTCTTGTAAATAAACAAAACAAAATTAGTTTTGCATCTAGCATCAACTGCACTGGGCCCTTGGTTGGAAACCGCTGGCATATAAAAAACAAAGTTACCGGCAGTATGCGAAGTGTCCGTTACAACGCTGAACACATGTTGTAAAATGTCTGTGAAATAGGTTTGGAAAAAACTTTGCGACGCTTGTTTCTCTTGCGAGATGTTCTGTAACAGCTGATGAAGAATATTCAGGCCTGGAATAAAATAGTTTGTTTCAATTATGAAGAAAGCTATAAACCAGTATTCTCAAACAGGGAGGCGCGCCCCCACAAGGGAAGTATGTGAAACAAGATGGCGGAAGTATAGTATGTGTACCAGGTTAGGGTTAGGCCTCAATTTCAGGTACAAATACTACGAGAGTCACTTGGTTAGTCCCCGAACTCGTGATAGAACTAAAATAAGGAAAATTGGAATAAAATTATGACCTAACCCTAACCTGGTACACATACTACGTTCCGGTGTCCCTTGGTTTGTATACTACAGGAGTACCCACATTTTTGAGGATTTGATTTTGGATATTTACTTCCATCCACATATTTTTGAAGTGATTTTTGAATAAAACATAATTTCACCTTACTATTTATTATCTAGTTTATTGTTAGCTAGTTATTTTTGAGGTGGGGCACGAGACTTGACAAATTCTAAAATGGGGGTGCAGCTTGAAAAGTTTTCGAAAGCACGAACCATATACATTCATTTTCAGATGCGTGGGCTTTATGGCAGAGGGACCAACCAGCGGTTGCGTTAATCACCCTAAAACAACGACGAGTCCAACAATTCTCTCGCACACAACTACTCCCTACAGGATTCGAAACTGCGAACTCACCCACTCAAGAGTAATCGAACATGCGGTGGCGAACGCATTCCTAATGTTTATCACAGTGTGACACATCGCTTCAAATTCAAATCAACCAGCGGTTGCGATAACCATCCTATGAGAACAAGGAGTCTAATAATTCTCTCGCACACAACTACCCCCTACAGGATTCGAAACTGCGAACCCACCCACTCAGGGTAATCGAACATGCGGTGGCGAACGCATTCCTAACGCTTATCACAGTGTGACACATCGCTTTAAATTCTCTTTTTTCCCGGGTGAATTAACATGAACTAACCTGTGTCGGCAACATTTCTCATCGTATGTTTGAAAGCCCAGATGATAGAGTCCAGAACCAGTTTAAATTGTGCGGGGGGAATTGAAAGCAAAGCAGGAAAGCAGTGGTTGTTTACAGCCTGCAAAAAAAAAGCAATATTGTAAATGGGGGGAATATTGTAAATGGGGGGAGGGGGTCAAAAAAAAAGAAGTAATGAGGGTAAAAAAAATTAAAAAGTAAGAGAAATAAAAAGTAAAAAGAAATTACATATAAATGGGGAGTTAAAGAGGGGTGAGAAAAAAATGAAATATTGTTTGTTATGTAATATCGATACTATAATTGCCTAGTGTAGGAAGAAATACTCAAACTCAAATCTCCCAGAAAAATTTTGTTAGCCCCCCCCCCCCAATGGGAAAATTCTTTCAAAACTTTCAAATTTTTTTTTAACACTCCCACGCAAATTTATTTCTGAAACCCTCTAACAGTGAGTTTTTTTGCCAACCCTCAAAGTAAAATATGTTTTGAATCCTCCCAGCCAATGAAAAATATTTCATGAAATCTTCCCCAACAGGAAAATGGGACCTCCTGAAGTATGCGCACCAAAATGACGCACAACCTGAATTCAGGTTGTGTACCAAGTTAGTTTTCAGGTTGTGCGACATCTTGGCGCGCATACTTCAGGAGTACCGAAAAAAGTTTGAGCCCCCCAAAAGTTTTTTTCTATAACTCCCACGATTTGAAAAAATAAAAAAAAATTTTTCTACGCCCCCTACAATAATTTTTTTTATAATCCTCCCATTACCAACCTGTAATAGTAAGAAGAAATTGGTTCTGTATTCTGGAAACTCTTCGAAATCCTTGTTAATCATTTCTAAGGTGCATTCAAAAACTGCGTCAAATATTTGCGGAATTTCTCTCGTCAGCGCAGCCTAGTGGATAATAAGTACGATAATAAATAAACAAAACCTTCACTCAAACTCGAGTCTAATTTCAAGACCTAATTCTCAAACAGGAATGAAGAATGAATTGGACTTGTTAACCACATACGTCCATGAAGTCCTTTTACAATTTCAATTTTGTTATGAAGTCAGTTCTCAATATATCTTAACCAGTTTTTTTTTTTTTTAATCAGTGATTGTTCAAGTAAGTTCACTTCATTATATACACCTGTGAGGGCCAAAACAATATATATTATCGATAAATTCCATTTGCAATTTTCAGGACTTTATATTTTAGCTAAAATTAGCTCGAGGAATTTGTTGATTGCGGTTAAATTTAGTTTTGGCACGAAGATTATGGTTTTCCACTTTTGCTTTGTAATACTATTAATATTGTTCTTGAATGTAACTTTTTTTATCACAATTAAATGGCCTGCCAGTCTAAGTGGGCAACATTTTTGGCCTCTTGTTTAAAAAACTTGCCCACCAGCGCTATATATCATACATTTTGCTAAAAATAAAATATGTTGAAACTTTCAAATCCCTCTAGTGGCCAACTTACCTCTAACTTATGTACAATGGTTGCGATTGTGCTCAAAACTTCCGGTTCACGAGCAGCGGGCACGTTCGACCGATAATCCATCAGAACTGCTTCTAACAAGGGAGGGACAAAGTTTTCACTGACCTGAAAATGGAGAGTTATGATTGGTTAATATTTTACCATGGCAACATAAAAAATTACAGCTAAAATTAAAACACTTTTTAATAGATTTGTAATTATTTTAAAACAGTGTGGAAAATTGGAATTCGGGCATTCTCGCTTTTTCTCCTAGCATGAGCCGATGCAAGCAGGTAGATTAGATTATTATTGGACGCAATGTGGAAATACGTATTGTTTTGTTATTATGTTGATGTTGTTGTTAAAGTACTTGTTCTAGTTGTAATCGCTTTGCTTTGAAATTTTCAGAGGTTGAAGATTATATTTATCGCTAAAGGCTTTTATTTATTTCATCCGTGGGCTTTATGGTAACGTTGATGACGTCATCACAAAAAACAAACAGCCAACAGAAATTTTTGAAATAAATAAGGATAATAGCCTTCTAGCGAAAAATGCAATGTTTAATCACTAAAAATTTCAAAGCAATTGGTCCAGTAGTAAATGAGAAAAGCAATTTTCTCCAACTAGAAAAAAAAACGGGAAACAGACTGTGTCCAAAACTCACCATATCGGGGTCATTAGACCTGCTGACCCATCCGGAGATGAGTTTTAGCGTTTCTTTTTTAACAGTTCGCATGCTACGGATGAGTGATTGCTTCATGACCCCTTCACCTTGCTGCATTATCGCCGCGGAAATATTCTCGCTAAGACATTTGTAGACGTTCAACATGTCCAGGTAGATCCTCCCCAGCTGAAAAAAAAAGGAGATTTATTCAGAATGAGGATTTTTAATTTGAATGAATTCTAAAATGATATTATCGAATACGACATCGCTGAGCGCTTCCAGTATGTGAACCACCAAGATGGCGGACACCGGAACGTAGTACGTGTGCCAGGTTAGGGTTAGGCCATAATTTCATTCCAATTTTCGTTATTTTAGTTTTATTACAAGCTCGGGGACTAGCCAAGTGCTCCTGTAGTATTTATACCTGAAATTATGGGCGAACCCTAACCTGGTACACATACTACGTTTCAGTGTCCGCCATCTTGGTTCACATACTTCGGGAGTACCAATTACTGTTTCGCAACTTATGTGTCCCTGGTACCGTTAATTATTTTTAAATTAAATCATGTTAAATATACATTGGCCCGTAAAGAAAATGAATTACACTAGAAATAAATATGGTATTACATATTCAAAAAACTTAATATTTTTAGAAAATATTTAAAAAAGAGATACCATATCTTGTTTTCGCCCTCACAGATGTATTACATAAATAAGGTAAAAATATTCAAAACAATTACTGATTAAGATATATTGAGAACTGACTTCATAACAAAATTGCAATTGTGAAAGGACACCCTGTACGCTATTATCCAAGCAAGGCATTGAAATTGTTTTATCAAACTTTCTGTGGCCCCAAACCCTCCGTCCTAGAGGGTCTCGAAGGCCCAAATCTCACCTGAAGCACGAAATAATGTCCGACACTTTTGCAGGCTCGTACGTTTGTTTTTAGAATACTTCCGAGCTGTTTCACCGTTGCTGGATCTTTCAAAACATCAACGTTCTTCGTAGCTTGCTGGATGATGCTGTCCCAAACCTAATAGAGCAAATTATAAGTCAAGTCGTGCTTTAATTAATCAAAAAATGAAAAATCATGAAATTTGCTGAAATATCCCAATAGATAATAAATGTCAAGTTACATAGACGAAAAATAAAAATCAAAAAATTTGACGAAAATCTTCAAACATAATGGTCCAATTTTGGTTCAAAAAACTAGTTTCAAGATTTTCCCAAAGCCTAAAACTGGGTAAAAAACTTGAGAAGAAACCTGAAAAATTATTCCCCCCCCCCCCAAGTAAAACGTCGCGGGGGTGGGGGGAGTATTAAAGTTAAGCTACACAGAAGATTTTTATTTATAAATTCTAAGCTGTTTTTTATTGTCGACATTTACAAAACTGTATGAAGCTTTGTTCTGAAAAAAAAAAGCTAAATAAACGAAATTTTCCAAACCTAATAAAAGAGTTCAATTCTGATTTAAAAAGAGAGGTGTTGCCCCACAAAAAATTTTTGAATAAAAAAGTTAGTTTCAAGTTTTTCCCATAGTTTGAAATAGATAAAAAAAACTTTCTTGCAAATATCCTTAAATACAGATTTTCTAAATTAAAAACCTGACAAAACAAGAGCAAGTCAAAGGAGGGGGGAGTATTGAAGTACAAAAAATTTTATTTCGAAAATTTCTAATAACTGTCATAAAATTTTAACCTGGTTTGGCAGCATCATATATTTCTCGATGAGATGTTCCTGTACGTTTGTGTCGGTCTGCGCGCTTATCATGTAACCGACTGCCTCGTAGAATGTGTGAACCTGGGAATAAAGTCTCAGAATAAGATGCCACAGTCACGACGTAAATTAGATGCCACCTGCTGTGACACCATTGATATGCCACATCAGGTAATGCCACACAAAAATGACAAATGCTATGGCACTTTTGATGTGACACTAAAAAGTAACAAAAAATATGCCATGACACTAAATATATGTCACATGTCAGAATATAAAAAACATGGGGCACGTTGTGGCACAGAAAAGGATGTCACAAAAATGTGTTATATGCCGTGACAGTAAAAAATATGTCACACACCATAAAAACTAAAAATATGCCTCGTTTATGACATAAAAGACATGCCCAGAGTGACCTGATAACATCTGTGACACCAGAAAAAGCCACCCACCTGTTGCGGCTGAAGATCACATATAATGGTGCTGATGTTGTTCAGTATTTCTTCGATGAAAGGCATGACCTCCCCGGCCTGAATTTGTACGAAATGTCGCCGACATTTCTGAGCGATTTTTATGAAAGTGTCGCAGGCCATGTCTTGGACTCCGTCATGAGTTTCTACAAAAAAAAAGAAAATTGAAATTTTAAAATTGGTCGCAGAGATGTTGTTCTAAGGACTATGTATATGGCTGACGCAGAGTGTATGTAATAATTTGGGTAAGCAATACGAAACTAAAAATATCCCGGTTTTTACAAACACAAAAGTAGTTTTTTACATATCATTAGATATCAGCGGCTGCTGTATAACAGTTGTTTCCAACCTTTTATTGGCTTGTGCGCAGCCCCCTTTCGAAGGCTATTAACACTCATGACCCTTGTTTATCATTCCAGTGATATTTCTTTGTTCTTTGTTTCCGAGTTATTTTGATTGGTAAATTCCAAACAATTCATGCTCGACAAAGTGAAAACACCCTGTGAAATGACCTTATCAAGCAATGAAACTAGGATTTTAGGAAATTTAGGAAACTAAATTTTTTGGTAAAGTGAAAAGTATAATCAGTTCTGTGCCTAGCATTATGGCCCCCCCTCCAACTGCTCTGTGGCCCTGGTTGAGAACAGCTGTTGCATAAGGCCTTGTACGGAGCAAAAAGTGATGGATACGCTTCATATAAAGAAAACTGGGCGCTCCCGTAGTATGTGCACCGAGATGCGGACACCGGAACGTAGTATGTGTACCAGGTTAGGGTTAGGCTATAATTTTATTCCAATTTTCCGTATTTCAGTTCTATTACGAGTTCGGGGACTAGAAAAGTGACTCCCTTAGTATTTGTACCTGAAGTTATGGCCTAACTCTAACTTGGTACACATACGACGTTCCGATGTCCGCATCTTGGTTCACATACTTCGGGAGCACCCAAAATTGTCCTGGTGAATTAATATCAGTAGGACTTACCGTGCATGAATTCAAATAATTTATTAACGACGGTCTTCAGAAACCTCCAGTGCGCTCGTAAAAACCTCGGGTATTGTCCGACTACATACATGATGTTCGACGCGATGATCGCTTTGTTGTCTTTTCCGCGTTTTTGTTCACAAAGTCCAAGCAAATCTGAAATGAGAAAAGATTCAAAGTTCTAAACTAGGCATTTTTTCATTAAAAGTATTCAAAAATGTATATATTTTCTGTTTGAGCACGAAAATATTACTCCAAATATCAAAAACAGTGTCAAACACTTGACAATAATTTCAGAAAAAATATTAACAATAACAAACATTCAAAAACAATTTCAACTTTCGCTCCCTGGCGCTCGAACAGAAAATGCCACAGACTTATAAAAATTCTAATTTCAAAAAATTACCCTAATTATCAAAAAAAAACGATACCGACTCCAATTCCACCCTTCTTAAAAAAATGAATAAATAAAATTCAGAATGCAAGTTTTCCTGAATACCAAAAATATCCAAGTTAAAAGCACTGAATCCAATCCCCACCATGGCCCAACCCTCTCAAATAAAAAAATTAAAAAATTTGTCCCAATGGAGGACCTGATCAATATTGCAACTCCTCTAACATCCCCCCTCAAAAAAAAAAAAATTTTGAAAAATCAAAAATAACCTGAATAAAACAGCTCACACCCAAAGAAAAAATTAAAACCTCTCCAAATCCCAACCTCAAATTCCCCCTACCTCCCTCACCCAAAAAATAAATAAAATCTAGAACATTCCTGACTATGCTGATTACATCCACATACCTCCCCCCCCAATTCTCAAAAAAAAATCAGAAACACCCCTGACCACACCCACATATCCCCCCGCCAAAAAAAAAAAAAATCCGAAACACTCCCACCTCTTATCACTGTAACCAGGAATCTTTTTTCATCTTCTTCGTGCATCGCTCCACTGATGCTTCCGATCGCCCAACACAAAGTGTTTAAATTCTTCCACGACCATTCCGTTCCGTTAACTTGGTTGTGTAGTTTCTCCGTCATGATTCGTTCAGTATCCATGTAGTCAAGATGCGTCAAATAAACTGTAAAAAAGGTAAAAAATATAAATATTTACTCCCATTTTTATAATTTCCTTTCTTTGTAGTGTGTCAGTGGTAACTTGTAAACTTAAACAAAACACTATGAAATCAGTTGTCTGAAACGCAAAATAAACTGAGAACTTAAAAAAACAAAAAGTTTACCCCCCCCTTATTTATTTATATATTTCCCTTTAATTAAGCATAATATATCATTGCTCAACCGAAGACTTAGCGATCGAAAGTTAGGGGATCCCCCAAAACAGCGCTCTTACCCCATAGTGACACTTTGTGTCCCATCACTAATTAATTAATAACTCGCTAATTATATGACATAATTCGCCCAAAATCAATAGGCTTCTGGTCCGAGATATGATGAAAGCACATGCAAAATCTGAAGCAGATTCAATCTCGCTTTCGTGAGATATCGTGTGCATCTAACAGACAAACAGACAGACAAATACCTATCAACATACTTACCGATTTAAATCGATAAGTAAAAAGGCTGCAAACACTCACCCAGAGTTTCTCTCATGTTTTTATATAAGTTGATGGAATCCGTGTCTTTCATAAACTCGCGAACGACCTCGCCCTGTTCGTTTTCAACAACTAATACTTCTTCCGGTTTTGCCATTCGACTAATCATAACCAAGCGAACCTAAGAAAAAAGTAAGGAATTTGAATTGTAGAGAGCAGGGTTATACATACATTTCAACGAATATACACTGGCACATAGACAATAGACATTGGTTAACGTGATCAGGTCCACGCAACTGGAAATTGTAATTGTTACGAGATCCTTAACAATGGGAGTGGTGAAGTTGTGCTAGACACTATAGTACAGGGGTGGGCAACTTCTCTAGTCGGCGGGCCAGATGTGGGAAAATAGGTTCTCGGTGGGCCGGATTATAACATGAATAGTATTCAATATCTTAATCACATATTTATTCGCAAATGCAAGAAAGAAAATTATAAATCGCGTTTAAAGTAAAGTTCAAACTGCAAAAAAATAGAGATCAAAAAACACATAAATTTATGCTAATGTACTAAAAGTGTAATAATGTAATATCATAATGTACTGATGTACAGTCAAGTTGGCTCCAAGTTGTGTGCTTTTTTGACCAGTTGTGAAATAATCAAATCCTGAAAACACAAACTGGCGTAAGAAAAAATTATTTTTAACATACCTTTGATAACAACGGCAAATATATTTGTCTTCGTAACGCCATGTTTGAGTCGCTTCCCATAATAGGAATCGATGTTCCGGCGGAGAATGGGCTTCCGCGATATAAATCCGCTGAAATCTGGTTCCAATATTCTAAGCAGATCTTGAAAATTTCTGTTTCTTCGACTTCTGAGATCAAAACGAGATACTCCAGGCCCTGTGTGTGAAGGTTGTACCCAGTTAGAAACAGGCTGTGCGACCTTTAATACATGGGGGGCATACACAAACAACGTGATGTAACTGCGGGTCGCACCATTATTAAACATAGGGTGCTCCCGTAGTATGTGTACCAGGTTAGGGTTAAGCCATAATTTTTTTTTTGATTTTCCTTATTTTAGTTCGGGAACTGTCTGTGTTAGCCAAGTGAATATACCCCCTGCCCTTAGGTTTCAATTTCTTTGCACAACTTCCTAGTAGTTTTCTAGTAGTATAAAAACAAGCTCACATCAAGCAGTAGAGAATGCAGTTCCGATTTCTTTTCCACCAATGCCACATGCTCTTTGAAGAATATACAAAGGAATAGAGCGAGATTTTGGATGAAGTTTTGATCGTCGTTTGAGCCACTCGCGTAAGCCGACTTCATGTTTATTGTTGTCGGGAGCATCTGAAATAATTTTAAATTAATTTATAAAATACAATTTAAATATTCAAGGTAAGTACTGTTTTATTGGAGACAAAATGCCAATTTGTTTATAAATTTCTTGTTATGTTTGGCGAAAGTTCGATTCAAAATTAAATTTAAATTTTTGAATTTGAATATTTAAAAAATTTGGGCCGATATTTCATGTCAGTCGCCATCTCAAAAACATAGATGACTGAAGTTTAATAAATATAGGGCGTCTATAAAGTCTTAATATTTTTTACAATTGCAAAGAGGATTCATCGATTCCATATTTGTTTTGGCCGTCACAGATGTTTTATTAATTAAATGGAGTAAAAACACTTAAACAATTACTGATTGAAAAACAACAAACCTGGTTGAGATATATTGAGAACTGACTTCATAACAAAATTGAAATTGTAAAGTGACTTTATGGTCACCCTGCATACTGTTGAATACGGGTCAAATCTTATACTTTTAACAAAAACTAATAACTTAATTTCCAAATTTGATAATCATGATGATAAGTTGGAATAAAAACTTAAAAATATTTTATCAAGACAGAACTTTCAAAATTCAAATCAAACAAAACCAGAATAAACCTGTTCTAACCTGTTTCAGCTGTGTCATTGTCAGTGAAAATAATTTCGTGAATTCTTCTTCATATTTTTGCACGTTTACTCCAGCTGTGAAAAATTAAAGGTTAGTTAATTTAGTTAGCGTCGGTTTCTGAGAAGAAAGCTGATAAAACTGCTTAATTAAATGGTGCAGAAAATAAACCATTTTATGAAAAGTTGCTTATAATTCTTCCAACAGCACTTTTTTGATTTTTACGATTTACAAAATATAAAAATTCAAAGATCCGTAATCACAAGATACTCACCGATCTCCGTTAAGCATTTGAGAGTAATGTTTCTAAACATCGGCAATCCAAGAAACTTATAAACGAGGGTTGTTATGAGTTCGGTTTCAAAAATATATCCGAGTGGAATCCAGTTTAGGAAAAGCAGTAGAGTGTTGAGAGTGGCGTTTACGAGGGGAGCGTTTTGAGAATTATCCTGTAAAAAGGAGATAACTTCGAATTAGAAAGGTCGGCCAAAAAGTACTGCATGCCAATGTTGTTTTTATATACCAAATGTTCATGCCATTCGCTTTCGAACAAGCACATCTTTATAATTGTTGGAAATTATTTAAGTTAAGTTAACTGACGAAGACTCCAAATGCATTGGTAATTAGACAGCATATATCCTACACATTTTATTGGGTCTCTACGGAACTAACCAATATATTGTGATTGTGACTGCAAGAAAGTTGAGGAGCAACTCTTCAATCAGTTACATGCGCATTCTGTTATCAAGATTTTAGATTTCAAGATCTCGGGAGTTCTTGAGTTGGGGTCTGAGTCGAATTTTTTTGTCATATAAAATATCAAATATCCATGGGTATCAGAAAATTTCTTACAAAAAATGTAGAAGAAATAGTCTTATATTGGCTTCAGAGATCTTGAAGTAGTAAAAATTTGAAATATAATAGTCCATTAGTTGCAGAGAAAAGAGAACAAGAATAAGGCAACAACTTAGAAAAATGACACGTATGTCCGTTTTATCTACAAAAATCAGTAACAAACTGGCCAAAATGAAAGAAAAATAAAGTAATAGCTTTCTTTTAGCATCTTCTCCTATCCTCAATTGGCAAGTTGACAAGAAAAGCGTTTTTGCTACAATAACACAAGAAGAATTTAGCAAACAGTTGACATTTTGTGTCCAATGAATCATTACTTACCATAACAAACTGGCATAGCTGAAACACCTGTGCGAATTCATTACACATGCTGTCTTTAAGATGCTTTGCTTTTGCTTGCGTCATTTGCCCCTGGGAGAAGTCAAATACTTCCTCGCTATAGAAAAAAGGATTTGAAGTTGTGAGTCTTAGAATAAGATTTATATTTCTACTGGGATAGAGAAACGTCAATAAACCAGCATAATCATAAGGATTACCTCGAACTCTCGTCCGGTTACTAATCCATGTCGGGTATGGGATTAGTCAGTTATTTGTTTTCAGGTGCATGAACTTAATGGTGGAGAAAGCATAACTGACCAGCGGTAAACCACCCTACGACGGCGAGGATTTCATCAATCCGATCTCTTGCGGTTTCAGATACCCAGTCTACGTACAGGGGGCGGAGTAGAGTAATCTAACTCAATCAATAAGTGTCACTGTGGCACTCACTTACCGAGATTGAGAACAAATACGAGTCCGTTCATTCGGTGCTACTCAACTATTTTTACCAAAGATCTGCATACAAAACTACTGAAGTTCGGTCTTTACAGAAATTATGTTTTGACATCCTTAAATGCGCACTTCCTTTAACAATGATTATTCGATAATCAAAATAGCGGTAATCGCATTGTTACTTATCGATTTTAATCTGTAAGTATTTGTCTGTCTGTTAGATGCACGCGATATATCACGAAAGCGAGATTGAATCTGCTCCAGATTTTGCATGTGCATTCATCATATGTCGTACCAAGAGCCTATTGATTTTGGATGAATTATGTCGTATAATTAGCGAGTTATTAATTAATTAGTGATGGGACACAAGGTGTCGCTATGGAGTAAGAGCGCTGTTTTGGGGGATCCCCTAACTTTCGATTGATAAGTCTAAAATATAGAATTAGGCACGGTCCGAATCGAATACTCGAAAGGTCCGAATTCGAACAGCGACTGCCAGTTGACTACACCTCGAGTCTTACTCAAGTCGAGTTGATGACCCAAACATTCTCAACACAGATACAAAGTAATTTAATACGGACACTTCTCACCTTAATAATTTCAAGATGACCATGTTATTCTGGCAAAGACTTTCGTTAGTTCTGCTCGCCCCAACAATATCGCTGATGAACGTTGGCCAGTTCTTCGGCCAATCTTGCTTCAGAATTTGAACCTGTGAACGATAGCATGCATTGAAGATATTTGCAGTATGAAAGTGTTTTGTGGCATACCTCCGCCAAGTGCAGTGGCGTGCAGTGGAAAACTTTCCATGATATGGGGCCCCTTTTTGAAGGACTCCCGACACCTGTGCCCCATCCGCTGTTCTTTAAAAATATCCAATTACTTAACCTAGAAAACTTACCAGAATCACGTTCAATTTTCCTAGATAGGTTTTTTCTTTATCGGCCAGCCCTGGATCGGAGGACGTCTTGATAATGAGGGCCACAATGTACTTCTTTATGCCTGAAAATTGATTCAAAAATATGAAAGTGCAAACTTAGCGTTGGGGATATAGAGTCTGGTTAACTGTACAATCAATTACACTTCGGCATGGAAAATTGCCGATCCAGAAGTACGTGTACCAATATGGAGGTACCTAATTTTGTTCACTTGCTTTACATTAAGTTGTGTAAAGGGACTGAAACCTATGGGTGGTATATTCACCTGACTAAGACGTACAGTCCCCGAACTCGTAATAGAACTAAAATAAATAAATCGGAATAAAATTATGGCTTAACCCTAAAAAAATACCTTCGCACTGATTTCTAGGCAAAACCTTCCATCTTGTCTTGATCACGTTTTCCAATATTTGTAGAGCGTAGTACTGAAAGGAAAAAACAAAACTGAGACTGATAAGTCAAAAACGGTCAAAATAAATTTTACATCATTTTGTATGCTCTTTTATAACAAGGCTCTATCCCAGCCATTCAGTAGTTTTCAAACTGTGTGTCGCTACTAGTTCGTTACAAGATGATTTTGATAGCACAGCAAAATATTAATTCCTTCATATATAATATTTCTCCTCCGAAAAACACTTTGAGGAAAAACATCAAGGATAAAACATTCTTTGGTACTCCCGAAGTATGTTATTAACCAAGATGGCGAGCATCGGAACGTTGTATGTGTACCAGGTTGGAATTATTCCAATTTTCCTTATTTTAGTTTTATTACGAGTTCGGGAAATAGCCAAGTGATTCCCGTAGTATTTGTACCTGAAATTATGGCCTAACCTTAACCTGATACACATACTACGTTCGGGTGCCCGCCATTTTGGTTCACATACTACGGGAGTACTGAATTAAAAGATATTCGGTTGGGAGGTAAAGAACTGATATTTATAAAAACAGAAAGTATTGTAACCCTATACGACCCTTGACACAATGACCCTCATAACTCCCAAAACAAACCGAATAAAATTTAATTATTTGTGTTGTTTCTTCGCAAATATATTAGACAAACAATTAAATTTTATTCACCAAATATTCCCTATTCACAAAAAACTTTAGTAGAACTGTAAATGGGGTTTATTTGAGCTGGAATGATACAGGGGACAGGAAATTCAAAAGCACGGATAAAAATTTATTGAACGACTCGCGCAAATTTTAGCTTGTTTTGTAATAATGCAAAATAGATATGTCAATACTTTAAAAGAAAAATATCTGGCAAAATGAAATTTCAGAAAAAAAATAATCAGTACCTGTACGGTCTTACTTGAGCACGGAGTTTGCTGGGAAAATTAAGAGTGATAGAGGCAGAGAAAAAAAGGGATGAAAAAAGTGTTCCCATAAATAAAAATAAAACAAAATTTTGAATGAAATGTTTGGGCCTAGGAATCAAATCGAAAAAAAAGCTTTCTAGTCTTCAAGCTGCTCTATAAAGATTTTTTATATAAAGAAATTTGAATAAAGCGAGTGACTCACTCACTCAAAAATAAAGGAGGTTGACAGCAGAGCAAATTTTCAGTTTATCACAAAAGTATCAGGAGCTACTGAGACTATATCGGACTATAGTGTAGAATTGCGAGCCAGTTAATACAACCACAGGAAAGATTTCAATTACCTTCGTTTGCTGGTTGTGTGAGAATTCTAATATTGTGTCAACTCTAGTCCATGCGTCTGGATGTTCTTTTAATGCTTTGAGTATTTCCTCTGCGATTCGTTGCTGAAAATAAATTTTAGTGAAATTGTTTTAAAAAAAACTTACACACAGAATAGGATTTACATATTTATCCTAGGGGAGCGGGAAACTGAATTTGTTTTCGGAAGCATGGGCTTGATGGTGGAGAAAGCCGTAAGTGACCAGCGGTTATGTGAACCAACCTACGGCGGTGAGGAGTCCAGCAATCCCTCGCACATAACTATCCCCGCCCGTGATCCCACGCAGGGTAATCAGAGGTGCGGTGGCGAGCAAATTCCTAACGCTTAGCACGATGCGCCACACCACTAAGTTCACAGTCATACCTGTTGCCCTAAACTTTGCTTAAATCAAGGCCACACTTTCTCACTCATAAGGAAAAGGAGACTCATCTTATGAGCAAAGTTACGGGCACTCACTCAAAAATAAAGGAGACTCATCTCTGAGCAAAGTTACGGGCACTCACTCAGAAGTAAAGGAGACTCATCTCTGACCAAAGTTACGGGCACTCACTCAGAAGTAAAGGAGACTCATCTCTGAGCAAAGTTACGGGCACTCACTCAAAAGTAAAGGAGACTCATCTCTGAGCAAAGTTACGGGCACTCACTCAGAAGTAAAGGAGACTCATCTCTGACCAAAGTTACGGGCACTCACTCAAAAGTAAAGGAGACTCATCTCTGAGCAAAGTTACGGGCACTCACTCAGAAGTGAAGGAGACTCATCTCTAAACAAAGTTACGTGCTACGTGCACTCATTCAAAAGTAAAGGAGACTCATCTCTGAACAAAGTTACGTGCACTCACTCAGATGTGAAAGGGACTCATCTCTGAGCAAAGTTACGGGCACTCACTCAGATGTGAAAGGGACTCATCTCTGAGCAAAGTGAATGCCAAGAGCTTTTTAAACTATCCAGAATTATGCTAGAGCATTTAGAACAGTGCTTTCCAAAGTTAATTGAATTGGGAGGCAAAATTAGAAGCGGAAGAATATTCTCACACCCAAAGGGCCCATATCAGAACCGTATAATAAAATATCATTATAATTGAGTTGTCGCAAATATACACGTGCTTAAACTGTGATAACGGCGTAAAAATTGGTATCTAGAACGTAAAAAGATGATAAATATGAAGTGTTTAATTTTTTCAAATAAGTTCGACGGGCCATATTAAATCGTTGCGCGTGCCGTAATTGGCCCGCGGATAGAGAACCACTGATCTTGAACAGACTGAATCGAATAAACTTTTTATACAGACTTCAAAAATAATAATTCAATTTGAAAAACATCTTACCGGTTGTCCAGATCCGTCGTACATACATCCTACGACATTATCAAGGAGTTGAATATCCAATTTCTGTGAGAAGTCCAGCAACTGCTGGCCGACTTGCTGAGTTAATACCGTTCCCATGGAATTAGTATTGATTGGTGGCGTCATTTTGTTGGATGCCTGGAAAAAGAAATATTTCAAAATTTTAACTGATTAATTCATTAATACTGTCACACCATGACATGATAGGATTTTCATATTTATTTCAAAAGGGAAAAGATGATAATTTTTTGGCGTGGCAGAGCCTTGTATCAAGTTATATGCTTTTAAACTTATGCTCTAACTTATTTTAACTTATGCTCGCCTCCCAGGTATCCTTGCATTTTGTTTGTCTGCTTACTTTTTGTGTCATTTATGTTAAAGAACCAGAATAAAATGATTGATAATGATAACATGGCTCAATCATATGGCAAACCATGGTCTTTCATTCAGTTACCAGTCCATGTTGGGTACGGAATTAGCTATTCGTTGAGATGCATGGACCTCCTTACAGCAGATATTTTGGGTACCACCGTAGTATGTGAACCAAGATGGCGGACACCGGAACGAAGTATGTGTACCAGGTAAGGCCTTAAGTACAGGTACAAATACTACGGGAGTCACTTGGCTCGTTCCGAACTAGTAATAGAACTAAAATAAGAAAAATTGGAATACAATTATGGCCGAACCTTAACCTGGTATACATACCACATTATGGTATCCGCCATCTTGGTGCACATACTACGTAGCGCCAATATTTTTACAACAATAACCTGTTAACTATAACCAAAACTAAACTGTATCGGTATGAGTTTGTAGTTCGCGAAAGGATCAAACATCTCAAAAAATAGGGGAAAGTTGATAAGATGGCTTAACCATAATATGGCAAACCAAGGCCAGTTACCAGTCCATATTGGGTGTGGGAATAGTTATCCAGTTAAAAACAATAATCTGGTTTGATCATATGACATAATATGGCTCTCATTACCAATTTATGGTATATAACAACCAATAAATTTGATTTTAAAGCATAGTTGACATAGTAGGGCAGAGTGAATGTCAATTTAATTTTTTCAATCAATAAAAATAAATTGTAAATTTGAGAAAAAAGTGTACACGTTGTTTTACTCTAGAGAAGAAGCGCAGCAGGATACAGCCATATACCCAACACTACGCTCCAGAAGTATGCGTACCAGTATATACGCAACAAATTTTGTTCGCATACTTTACATCAAGGGACTGAAACCTATAGGTAGGGGGATATTTACTTGGCTAACACAGGCAGTCACCGAACTCGTAATAGAACTGAAGTGAGAAAAATCAGAATAAAATTGTGGCCTAAACCCAAGATGCTGACATGGTACATACTACGGGAGGTGACCGTACATTTGAACCCATGCGTATATCCATGGGTTCAATCTATATACGGGTGCTAAAATCCATGGGTTAGGGTTAGTATGGGTTTAACTATCCGTGAAAAAAAAAAATTCCATAGATGCAATAGCATACAGGTGAAATTGTCATGGGTTCAAATGTACGTGGGTTCAAATGTAATGGAACCACTACGGGAGTATGATAGCCTTGTAACAGTAACATGGCCAGTGTCTTATTAACAAGGATCCATAGCCTTTCCTCCACCCTTGAGGTTCCTGTATTAGTCTTTTAAATTCAGTTGGCTCATTTTAATCATGCAATAAGTCTTTTGGGCGTTTCTACTATAAACAACACCTACAAAAATCATTTCCATTAGGTTAAATGGAAAATTCCTGTATGAAAAATACCCTGTGAACAAGTGGTCACAATATCTGTGATTAATATGAATTTATTTGTATATATATTTTATGAACATTGCGATATATCGTTTCAATATGTTGTTTCACATAATTAAAATTCTTTAACAAAACAAAAAGACGGTAAAATCACCCCCAAACCGTCCAAAATTTGATCGAACCGGCCAGCACTGGTTCGCAACACGGAAAAGTCATCTGCGCGTGAATCCACCTCGAGCGCGTCGCGCGTGTTATTAAACAAACCAATCTCACGCGCGCACACACACCATCGTGTAGTTTTCCACTCATCGTGGGAACCGTGAGAAAATTTCCATGACGTCACGGGCATTCAAAAGCGAGCGTTTCTATTTTCATTCGAAGTTGGGTGTTTCCCCGACTTATCACATACGATTTTAATTTCTTATATTATGTCCTCCCCACGAAAATAAAAATTGCCAATCGAGGATAGGCCTATAACCAGAAAAAATGAAATTGTAAACACATCATGGGGAAACCCCGCGAAACATTACTACATCTTTATGTAATTTTCCATTTGAACGTACGGTACACGGTACAGATGTGCCAGAATTTTGGAAGAAAAACACAATTTTACTAGTTTCTGACTGAATTTTGTTACAAAAATTTCGTAAATAGATTATAATATACTCACAGATTGCAAATCCGAAACGGATATCGCTGTAGCCGCCGTTTTGAAGGTTAGATTCGTTTCAAATTTCTGTTAAATACGTATTTAGTATTCTACTAGTCTACGCTTTCTTCTTGACGACTTATTCAAGTTATGCCTTCTTCAATATAAGCTTTGTAAAGTAACTGCTTTAAAATTTCTTTTACGACAAGTAACTCCTCCCTGCGAACAGTCAATTTCATGAAATGATATTCGAAAAGCAATTTACAGAAGAAGCGAGTCGAAGCTGCAACCGGTTTGATCTGGTTTTCGCAATGCGTTCGCACTTTTTCGTTTTTCATCGCGCTGGATTTATGACGTCATCGCGTTTTTTCGTTCAGTTATTTAGCTCTCTTTCGTCCAGCAGTAAACAAAGAATAGGCAAACTTCAAAACAAAATATAATTTCACATAACGTTAGCTATATCATACTGAAGTATAAAGATTTAATCAGTTTAAAAATGGTTCCGCAAGACTGATTCTGTCTAGAAATTTTGAACCCGCCATTTTTGAATCCGGAATTCACTTATCCGTGCGACCTGAAGTGGGCTGTTCGATTGCGGGCACCGTTTCGGTACTGTTGTACGGATTACCGGTACGAAAATGTATGTTTATTTGCCTAAAAATGTAACAGTATCTGCATAATAATTAAACGGTATAACAGAGACGGGATATATGTTCAAGACCTTACTTTGAATTATGCCTGAGGTTGCCAATTGTGACACATTTACAATTCTAAATGAATTAAGGCTAAACTTTAAATAGGAAGAAAAATTAAAACGTATCGATACTATTTGTTCTAGCCCTAGGTCTTCGCCGACTTCAGCAACTGTTGGGCACGCCTTGTACACAGGTAGGCTGATGCTCCGCGTATATAAACGCGTTTGTAACGAACGATTCGACACGACAATTGAAATTGTTGGACACGTGGTGGTGGATCGTTTTGCTGTTATGTTGATTTTGTTGGTATTTTTTTTCATGTTGTTACAAAAAAATCGTTTTTCTCATATACTAATGGACCATTGCTTTGAAATTTTCAATGGTTGAAGATTGTATTTTTTGCTAGAATGTTATTACTTTTATTCCTAAATTTTCAATGAGATCTGATATTTCATCCAAAATGTCGCCATATTCTTATATTTTCATGTTTTAATCCGCCAAACGCGGCGGCGAGATTCCGATTTGACGCGACGCTACGCGAGACTCGGAGATTAATTGATGCGGGTCGGAACTGTACAAAACGGAACCGTACTTTATTTTGGATTTCGTATAAATATATTTTCGCATTGCTTTTTTTAAATTTACGCTCTACAGTAATTTTTTATTACCTTTTAGGAAGTTTTGCACCTCTAAAATTTTGTAAAACCACAGGAAAACGTCTTTGCGGCAATGGTCTGAAAGTATCCTTATCGTAGGTCACAGGACTGGGCAATATCGCGTACTTGATGATTTAAAAATCTAATCTAAAAATTTTCAAATCAAATTCGAAATATTTTGAAGATATAATCGTATGTGGTATTTTCACTGTGATACATGGGTTAATAAGTTAAGAACTAAATGGATGACCGATGAATCACATTTTTTTCACACCGATCAGAAGTTGGAATTCTAGATTTTAAACAGCGCGTGAAAACTCGTGAACTCAACTCAGTCGTCTTACTAAGAGACATAAAATTACAAATGACATCTAATACGTGACACGTGTTGTTGCATCACTCTTGATAGCTTTTTGACATCAGGCGGCATGTTGCAACACACATCTCTCGAATAGAAAATGGATTTCATTTCCTCATTCCATTGCATCTTAAGAAGTTCCATCCGAATGTTTTCTGCAACCGTATCCACGTTGGCATCAAACGGAATACTAAACAGCCTGAATTCGTTTTTAAGACGGAAAATGACGTCAGCATGCTTTTGACCGCGTTTCACATCCTTTAACATTTCTTCTATTAGCCGAGTCAAGTTTCTAGCAGAAAGGCTGATATAGGAGAATAAATTTACTTTTTTTAGGGCCTACAATACCGACTGCAGTCATCAATTACTTTTTTACGAAGTGTTAAGCAAATTCAAAAACTTTTCGAAACTGGCAACAGTATTCTGTTCGTTTTCGTTGTAAATTGTTTTAGGAAGAAAGAGCTTTGTTTTGTTAGACCTACTTTGAATTGTTTACTCCTATCTTCACGTCTTTGGCCATCTATCCTCCTTTCTATTGTTTTTCTAAGCCGATTTTAAAATGCTTCGTTTCATAGTGACGTATAATGTTCTATTCCTTTTTGCCCAAGTGTTCTGCGCCTTTGAAACCTTTGCACTCAGCATCAACTTTTCTGCGTTGTTTGCCATTTTTCTGATTACAATTAAATTGAGGCTCATTAAACGAGTGTTCACTAAATTGTTAGATTATAATATAATTTAATCTAAACATATCTTACTATAAATTTTGTTACGCAAAGATAATACTGAACTACCCAAACGTAGATCGTAAAATTAATTCATCGTCTAAACCAGGCCTGGGCAAACAACGGCACTCGGGCCAAATCCAACCCGTTGGGGACATTGATTTGGCCCGCCCGATGCTGCCACAACCAAAGTAAAACCAAATTTTGGTGTCTCAGATAAAAATTAGCTCAAGGATTTTGTTGAGATTGCGATTAAATTCAGTTTAAGCACGAGGCTTATTGTTCCCCAATTTTTCTTTTGTGACACTGTAAATATTGTTCACAAAATGTAACCTTCCACGTTACACCTAATGGCCCGCCAGTCTAGGTGGCCCGCGGTACAATAACCTTGCCCACCCCTAAACCGTCGTTTTGTCGCCATAATTCACGGAAATGTCGCGAGCCGAATCAGGACCGCGGGCCGTAGGGTGCCGACCGGTGCTTTAGTACTCCAGGTACATTAATATCATTTGAACAGTTCGCTTCGCTTTCGCATCACAATAGGAAACTTATTCCATCAATAACTCACTTGGAAGACAGAAATAATCAAATGTCAGAATTGCTTTTAAAAAATTGAAGGATACACCTTGACTTCGCACAAAATAAACAAGATGGCGGCGATTCAAAATTTATGGTTCCATTATATTTGAACCCACGACAATTGCACCTGCATACTATTGCACCTATAAATTTTTTTTTTGTTTTGCGGATATTTGAACCCATACTAACCCTAACCCATGGGTTTTAGCACCCGCATATAGATTGAACCCGGGGATATACACATGTGTTCAAATGTACGGTCACAAAAATTTATGTATGCGAACAGATACGCATAATTCACTGTCAGATTCGAAATGCCCAGCTCTAATTGTATATATATACGCTTGTTAGATGCAACCGCGAAATGTTCTATAGGTAGGCTTACAGTATGTCTGACGCAAAAAACGAGACTGTGCGGATAGGACAAGCCGATCTTGGTTCGATCCCTTAGCTTAGTAATAATTGTGAATCAAAATTAGCTGTAAACCATACTAAAATGTCCTCTATTGGTCTTTGCTTCAAATAATGGAAATCGCTCTTTAATTTATCAGAAAACTTGCACTTTGTTTTTTTGCATTTTGATGATTCAACGACAGTACAGTTGGGTGTTGAATTAACGCATGGTACATGGTACTTCATAACATAACTATGACATAACAATCTGAACTAGTAAGGTGAGTTGTAAACCAGTAGGAGTTCACCTGCGTCCGGTAAAAAACAATTTTGTATGAATATCAAATAAAAAAGGCATACTTTCATACTGCATAACCGGTCATTGAGGTCTATCGGCCGGGACGGCGCAACAACTATAGCTAAAATCGGGATTGCCCCGACTATACCGATATGTATGGTAAGCCTTCTCGGCGGTATGGTGCATTGTGCCAAGCGCTAGAAATACGCTCGCCACCGCACCGGTTATGCAGTACGACAATTGTAAAGATTCTTTTATTCGATATTAATACATTTTTTTAACGAAGGGAGCCGATTTTCCACTGATTTTCAACTCAAGAAAAATCCCCAAAATAATACAGTTACTTATTTCAATTTTCTTCGAAAAATAACACTAGGGCTTATTTTTTGGGGATGTCCTTTATTTTCATATATCAAAAACAAGATTGCAAAGTAGAGAATTACCAGATTTTCAAATATATATACAAAATATAAAAACCGATATCCATTTACTTGTGAAAAACACGTTCATATTTAACCTAGATTATTCAGGTCATTGAACCCTTTTCTCTCTCACAAGTTTTAGAATTCGTATTATTCATTTAAAACGTGTAGGAGAGATTTTGGTACTCCCGAAGTATGTTTACCAGGTTAGGTTTATGCAATAATTTTGTTCCAATTTTTCTATATTTAGTTCTGTTACGAGTTCGGTGACTAGCCAAGTGACTCCCGTAGTATTTGTACCTGAAAATATGGCCTAACCCCAACGTGATACATATACTACTTTCCGGTGTCCGTCATCTTGGTTCACATACTTCGGAAGTACCGAGATTTCCTGCTATTGACTAGGTCCAAATAAATTTTGCGCTATCGACTAGGTCTTATTC
Source organism: Styela clava (assembly GCF_964204865.1). Taxonomy (NCBI): domain Eukaryota; kingdom Metazoa; phylum Chordata; class Ascidiacea; order Stolidobranchia; family Styelidae; genus Styela; species Styela clava. The sequence continues at coordinate 23,664,304 of NC_135255.1, forward strand.
TGAGGGGAGAGCTTATGTTGAAATCATTTTTATAATTCAGAAAAGACCTTATTTTAGGGGAAACACGGTATATCATAGTTGTGATATTTGAACCCATACGTTATTTTAACACCCGACTGTACTGTCGTTGAATCATCAAAATACCGAAAACAAAGTGCAAGTTTTTAATAATATTTACAGCGTCATGCCCATCATCTACCCACAATGTTATGGTTAAAGTCAAAACTTCCACTAAACCTTAGTGTTACGGTAGCCAAAGTCCAACTTAGTTCAATAGCCCCGCAAATAGTCTATGACTGCAATGCATTTATACGCGCTCCCAAAACCTGTCTTGCTGTCTATGATACACTGGAAATATGCAGCTCTGATGTTGTTGTTTGAAATGATATTTTAATCCAAGTAAATCCACAGTTAAACAGAATATCCAGTTATTAAATGTAATCCAATAAAGCAACCATACAGGAATTGATTGCGGTAAATGACAATTGTGTCTATCCAACCAATAGTTCTACGATAAACAGATAAAGTAGATGAGCAAATTTACTATGTGCGCTCCCGGTTTCAGGTTCTTGCCGAAGAGGCCTTGCGGTAACTAAGAATACACATCAGTGAACCACTGCCCACTAGCGGTAATACACAGAAGCTAACTTTGAAAGGGGGTACACACAATACAAAAACTAACTATTGGCCCCAGTAACACTTAGGATCGAACCAAAGTTGTCTTGTACCAAAGTTGTCTTGTCCAATCCGCAATATCCCGTTATTTTTTGCTTCAGATATACGGTAAGCCTACAGTAAGGTCTACCAGGCGGGACTGTCCCGGCTAAATCGAAGTGCATGTTACGCTTTTTTGAACCAGCTGCACTTCAACGATCATTTTGTTATGCCGGTATTAAGATTTGCTTATTGGACACGTCAGTGGACATAACGATCGTTTCAATATTATGTTGTTGTTCTTGTTTTTCTTCTCCTTCGTCATGATAGAATCGCTTTTCTCTTCGAATACTGGACCAATTGCTTTGAAATATTTAGTGGTTAAAGATTGATTTATTCTCCAGAAGGCTATTACTTTTTGGTATTTTAAAAATTTCTGTGAACTTCAGGAGATTCGTTTTTTATGTGTCAGAATAAAAAATACCGCCACATTGTAACGTGTCCATATATTTGCGGGATTCAATTTTTTTGTCAGCCGGTTCCATCACAGAAATTATATTTTTTGGCCGGTTCTGTTATATGTTTTTTAGTAATGCTAACCGGTTTGCTGATCTCATAAAATTCCGCGAGACGGTTCCATAGAACCGGCTGAATCCCACTATTGAATATATATTGCTTTATTTTATATATTTATCTGCTTATATACCGTGTTTTTCTGAAAATAAGACCTAGCCTGAGGTTCACAAAAGATTTAAATATAAGCTCTCCCCTTAAAATAAGACCTAGTCGATAGCAAGGAATTTTTCCTACACGTTTTAAATGATTACCTAATTCTAAAACGTGTGAGAAAGGGGAAACGTGTTCTTTAAATAAATAGATAGGATCTCATGATTGTCTACTTTGTAATTTTGTTTTTGATAAATGAAAATAAAAGAAATCTCCCGAAAATGAGTCTTAGTATATTTTACAATTCAGGCGATGAAAGACCACTACTACACAAATGTAAATTACGTTGTAACTTGCAAATCTGACGACTTTAAATTTCGGCTCTTTGACTAAAAAGTTTTGATGTTGGAATAAAATTCAACATTGGGAAATTATTCAGAAATTGAAGAAGTTCCGACTAGTATACTTTCGGGTAGCTCAGCTTTGCGATCTCCTCTGTCCTATCTCGCTCAGCATTCCTATCTTCGACCACCGCTGTACCTCCCTCGACCCACTTCCCTATTATATCCTTCAGCCTTCCTATCCTCAACCCCCAGCGTTCCTATCCTCGACCCACTGCCCTAGCTCCCCCAGCCTTCCTATCCTCGACCCACCGCCCTATCTCCCTCAGGATTCTTGTCCTCGACTCTCTGCCCTATCCCCTTCAAACTGAACCACTGTCACCTTAAACGCCATTCTGTAGTTGCACTCTACACGCGTCTCGATTACCAAACTCTGATTTTTTTTCCTGAATCGGCAAAGTTCCAGGTTTTGTGCGGTTCAACTACGCCAATGATATTATTGAAGCGAACCTCGAGGAAACATGCCAATAAGGTTGTATGCATTTAACGTAGGTTTATTGTATGGAATCGCAAATGTTAATTGACCACCATTATTGGTAGCTTAAAAATATATTTTGATACGTCTCGAGAATCTGGTTTGACAACAACACCATCGTGTGTGCCATCCTCTGCTAGGGAAGAGAGAAGATAAACTAGAATACTATGCCGATCTTCAAAGCCTCTTCCTATTTTCCATTGGAACACATTTTCCGTGAATTGGGGCAACACCCAGAAGCAACGGGGCAGAAGGTCAATCCGGATAATACTGAGATTCTCTGCATTACACGTCTAGCTGGGGTCCAACTAAAATCAACACCACATGCAAAATTTGAAAAAGCAGTATAAAAATTCTTGGAGTATACATTGGCTGAGGGTCTGCCGAATCCAACGGAAATCCGCCGCAAACGTTTTTACCAAACTTAAATACCGGCCTAGTTCCTATTTACGTCAGAATTTGAGCGTCGCTGAATCAAACGCCTGGTTTGCACAGCACTTTTGCTGATTTCTGAACACAAAGACCGCGAACCATGAAGTTCAAGTTCAATAACTTTGAAGCAATAATATACATTGGCATAATAAATGGAAAAAAATGAAGTCAGCAATTTTTTTTCAACCAGAGTGCGAAACTCGCTTTTGAATATCAATGCTCAACTTTTAATAACAACGGGTAGTTTTGATACTGCACAATTTTCGTTCGTCAGCTTACCCCTATGTTTCGACTTCATAATTTTCAATTTCGAAAAGAAAGATTCCCACAAATATGTTCTTCCTCAGGGATTTTTTTAACATTTTCAGAATGATTTGTTTAAAGCTGACTTTACTTTTTACAGCTGTGCCGCAATTTCTTTTTATTCGCTCAGAGTGCCGCGAGCAAAAAAAGTTTGAGAACCACTGGTCTATGTGATACTAAAAACCAATGACGTCCAGGAAGAATAGTTTCATGTTAGCCATATTGTGATAAAAAAGCGAGTGATTTGAGCTAAGATTTGTGGTAGCTGAAAAAATTATTACCACAGAAAACCGAGAAACAATTTTTACTGAATTTAGATTTACAGTATATACAATAATGTGATCAGAACGAAGGTTTATTTTTCCTTTTACCGGTTTTTCCTCTTGTTTGATCAAAGGCTGACAAAGAAGATTCCGATGAGGCAGTCTCTTCCATGTTTCGTTTATTGCGGTAATCGGTATTGTCCAAGTTTGCGTTATTTAAATCTAAGTCCATTTTGGGTAGGTGTGTATTATTCTCAAGGTTAAAAGGCGCTGATAATATTTTTTGAGGTGTTGCGCTAAAAAGCGAAGCCGCTGTTGGGTCTTGGTCCTCAAAATTACGCACCATTACCGGTAACATACGACCTGCCCCTTGGTGGCGGGCGGAAGGGCGTGTTACCAATTGTCGACGTTGTTTTTAGACGTGGTGCATGTTTGTTCTTCATTTCAGGGGGTGACTTTTTGATCGGACATCATTTTCAACTTTCTAGCATTTTGATCAATCCTGTAACTCCTTTGAATAGTTCGATGAAGATTCCATTTCTGGTGATAATAACTCAGTTATTACTTATCGATCTTGATCGGTAAGTATGTTGATAGGTATATGTCTGTTTGCTTGTCTGTTAGACACTTTCGTATGTTAGTATAAGTATAAGTTAGTATAAGTTTATTTCTACTCCATAATCAGCAATAGACGATAAAATAATAGATAAAAACAAAAATAAAAGTAACTGATTTTAGAATCGGGAAAGCGAACAAAACCTCGAGTAAGATTTGAAACGTACAGATTTAGATGAAAAGGTGTTACGCGATATCTCACGAAAGCGAGGTTGAATCTGCTCCAAATTTTGCATGTGTATTCATCATATCTCAGACCAGAACCCTATTGATTGGATGAATTGTCGTATGATTAATTAATCAATTAATTTTTTGCGGAAGATCTTTAAGTCGGCGGTCTGCGTTCGCTATCTTGTATTGATAGTTGTCCTGTTTTTATTGTCTTCCACCCGTAGTAATTTAATATGTTTGTTTTTTGCATTCGATTCATCTGTATTTGTTTTTACGGGGTTAGTGGATTCACTTGTATCCCTCAGAGGCCTTTCTCAAGTTTTTTTGGTTGTTACAGAGTTTTCGACGCTCCCCTGGTATTTGTACCAAGATGTCGCACAATCTGAACCATAACCCGGTACACATACTATGTTCAGGTTGTGCGCCATCTTGGTTCACATACCACATAAGCTCCGAGTTTTCGGTGTTTTTTAGTTTTCTTGTTCGAGTCTAAAATCGCATGCGTCTGGGTGTTGGCCTCCCTTGGTAATTCCTTTTGCAGAACGGATTGCTGTACACTGGCTGGTAGAATGTTTACAGAGGGCTTATCAACAATTGGAATGTATCTATTTCCTATTTGGTCACAAATCATGTTGTTGCCGAGTGTTATGTAGTATGTCAATAAAACCTCACAGTCCAAATCTTTGTTTGTCTTCAGATACACAGTCCGGGGTCTTGAGGTTGATGTCGAGTACGTGAGAGGTATTGTCGAAGCAGAAGCAGACTAATCCATAGTCCAATAAAATGTGGGGTTAATCAGATAACTGTTCTACTCGATCGAAGATCTTTAAACTCTTATCTCGACCTTTTAAAACGCGACGAAGAGACCAGTAAAGATATCACGGCGTGAAGTGCTGCTCTAAGCAGCGCTGGGCTGATAACCCCATACGACAACTACCGTTTGAGAGAGCGTGATTGCCATCATAATGCTACGTCTCGTAGCGATATATCAAGGTAAAAGGATCATATTTTTAAGCTAGCAATAATGATGGTCGATTACCATTTTCGATTCCAGACATTAAACCCACGTTAAATGCATACAACCTTATTGGCATGTTTCTTCGAGGTACGCTTCAATAATATCATTGGCGTAGTTGAACCGCACAAAATCCTGGGAATTTGCCAAGTCGCAATCAAAGTGGGTAAGGCGCAGCTAGGTCCGGAATGCAGTCGAGGCTATCAGGTGTGTAGAGGAAAACTGGGGAGAAGGGGGCAGTTGACGGGTGTTAGGGATTGGGCTTTGGGTCGAGGATAGGAAGGCTGAGGGAGATGGGGCAGTGGGTCAAGGATAGGAAGGCGGAGGGAGTTAAAGCAGTGGGTCGAGGATAGGGAGGCTGAAAGAGTTGTGCAGTCGGGTCGAGGATTGAGAAGCTGGGGGAGATAGGGCAGTGGGTCGAAGATAGAGAAGCTGTGGGAGACTGGGAAATGGGTTGAGGATAGAAGGGCTGAAGGAGATAGGGCGGTGGGTCGACGATAAGAGGACTGATGAAGATAGGACAGTGAGTCAGGTTTGGGAAAGCCAGAGGAAATAGGTCAGGGAGTCCCTCATGGATGAAAAGGCCGAGTGAGATATTAGAATCATTTTATTCAGGAGAGGATTTCACGGCCCCGTTACTATTGCATGTGTAAAGGTTTTCTTGTGACCAAAACAAATAAACTCTCTCTCTCTTCTCTATTCTTTCCATGTCGGATATGGGACAGTTAACCAGGTATTTGTTTTTTTTTCTATTCACTTGGTGGTGTTTGATATGAAGTTTCGTGCGTAAATTTAACTGACGTAAACCACCCTACGGCGGAGAGGAGTCCAACAATCCTCTCGCACATAATTACTCCTCCCCCTCCACAGGATTCGAACCTGCGAACGCCGCAGGGGAATCAGGTGCGGTGGCAAGCATACAGTATTTCTAACGAACGCTTCGTCCTCGAGCCCTATAGTTACGGTTACAAATTGATTATCGAGTAATGTTATTGTGCAAATAAAAAAGAAAAAGAAGGAAGAAAATTAATCAGCGATTTATTACAATGCTTCAGAGGGAGATGGAACGAAGGGATAAAGCGAGGGGAGATGGAACGAATTTTCATCTTGAATTTACCCACCTTCATGGGAGCTGATGACTCGTGATGCTTGACGCTACATCACGTGATGTGCTCAACTTTTCTCCTATTTTGTATTATTTTTGTTGGTAGCGTGGGTCTGTTTTCTTATTTGAGACTTTATTTATTTCGGATTTCTTCATTATTCGGTCAGATTATGGGATTTTAAAATTGGTTACCGGTAATTCAGTACAAGTACAGCTACTTGGTACAGAGGCACCGGTGATCAGTACCGGTAGTTTATTTTCTCGAAATACGGTACCGTACGGTACGGTACCTACCGGCATGTCTATGGTACATGTCTGCATGTACTATAATAATAATCAGCATAACAATACATTTGACAGATAAAAACAAATAACTAAAAACTGAATATGAAATCAGGGGAGCAAACGAAACCTTAGATAAGGTTTAAACGTACAGAATATAAGATGGAAGGTTTCGCCAAGAGGAAGTGGTGCGCGTTTACTCACCTAAAATCATTAAGTTATTTCACACACACTCACATGCACCCACCAGCCACACACACACAACCACTGAGAAGTTATTTAAGTAAGAATAGAATGCGATAATTTAGGGTATACTATACAGTAAACAAAAAAAATAAATAAATGCTTGAAAAGAAAAAAAAAATTATTTGCCACACCCTATTGATATTTTTGTAATGGTTGCCATTGCCAAATTGATCAATCTTCTAATCGTTAATTAAAATATAAAAGGAAGATTCTATTGAAAACATATTGCCAAGCTGATTATAGTCGGAATCACACTAAAAGCACACTCAACAGCTTGATGTGCAAATTGCGGGTCTCGTGTAGTTTCGTACGTTCTCGTGTACGTTCGTTTTCAATGTGAACCATAATCACATCAGCAAATAGGGTAGGAGTTGACTTCGATAGCCGCATACCTCATGGTCGTATCGCTCCCTCCATATCAAAGCATTTTTTAATTTGCCAAATTTTTTTCGTACAGTTGGCTGTTTGTATTTTGGTCTGATCGCTATCTCTTTTTTTTCTCAATATTTAAAGGTTAAAGTGATAGCTTATCGTATTAATGTTTTAATTGGGGCTAGTTCACTAAATGCAGAAATGTGGTCAATTACTTCTAGTTGGCGCTGCCGAATCATTACGCATATGTCATTTCTAACCCCTGGCTGATTATGTCATTCAAAAATTATGTCACTACAACACACATTGACAAAATAAGGCCTGTCTATGTATACAAATTGTTGTCCAAAAAACGCAGGCGATCCCCTGAAATCAACAAAGCTATTTTTCTCATTCTCTGATCGTAATGATCTCGATATGAGAGAGATTGCTGGTGTTAGTGAGTTCGGTATCGTGCAGATGCGATTTCGGACGATCGTAGCTCTACTTTGACAAGCTATATGATGTTAGTTGTGACGTTGTAGTGACTTAATTTTTGGATGGTGTAATCAGGTGGGGGTTAGGAATGACATTCGTATTTAGTTCGGGAACTGAGTGATAATCCATTTGTACCATTCATTGAAACCATTTCTTGTTTTTCTTTCAATGAAGTAACATTATTCAGTACTTCGGTTTGTTAGCTAGACTCAGTCACGTATTCAATTGGTATTAAATCCGATTCATATAACTTTCAGTTGACATGGATTCCATCCATTGCGCAATTTTTTCACAGTTATCATTGTTATTTACTTGATCTGGTAGATTTCCTGTTGAACTGCAGTTTGTTATTTGTGAGCTAGAGATGTCTGCGTCAGCCTTAACATTTCGATCTGCAAGTTGATTATAATAGTCCAAGCCTGCATTAGGCATAATTGTTTCCAATAAAATTCTTTGATCATGTATTGTAGCAGCGACATCTAAATTGTTTGATATCACCTGTAAATTTTTCATTTGTTGTACCTTCGACTTTTCATCATTTTTAGATAGAATAGATCCTCTGTGCTATCTATTCCATTCCATTATGGGGTCTGGTATAGTTTGGTACCACAAGTACTTCCGGTTGGCGTAGCATAACAAATTTTGTACATGTTATTCCTAACCCTCACCTGACTATGTCATCCAAAAATCACGTCACTACGACGTCACAATCACGTCATAGAGCTTGCCAAGTATAGCTACTATCATCTGAAATGGCATCTGCGCCGACAATACCGAACTCACTAACGCTAACGGCCTCTCTCATATCGGGATCGTTGCGACGAGAAAACGAGAGAAATAGTATGCTAGATTTCGGGTGATCGTCTGCGCGTTTTGGGCGACCATCCGCATACTTCGGTGGGCCTTATTACGCCACTGTGACGTCGAAATGACGTAATTTTTTGGTGACATAGTCAGGTGAGGGTTAAGAATGACATATGCGAAAATTGTTGAGCCAGACCAACTAGAAGTGCATTTGGTACTAAACTATACCAGACCACCATTGTGCATATTTGAATGTTCGCTGGACGTTATCCTATGCCCACTAGAAGTACTTGAGGTACGAAACAACTAAATCTTTTTATCCTGATATTTGAAGGGTAAAGTAGTCACTTGACGTATAAGTGGATTTTTAAAAAGTTGTTGGTTATAGGATTATCATACTGAAATAGATTGAACATGGATAAACGTTGCAGGGTTTGCACTTCTAAGTTTGGGATCTTCAGAAAGGAGGTAAGTGATTACAGCACATCATAATTTTCTGATATTTGTTATCAACTAAAAAAATGTGAAACAGCGGCGGTGTGGCGCATCATGTTAAGCGTTAGAAATAGGCTGCCCTCACACCTCTGATTACTGGATACCCTGAGTGTGTTTACAAATTTGGAGCGTGTGAAGAGGTTGGCAATCATTCACCGAGCCCCTCAATAAATTTATAAAAATAAAAATTTTCTATTGGAACTTACAGATATTGTCATATTTGCTGTAATTACCACCTTGTTGCCACATTTTGACGCTACCTTTGTCAAATTTCATTAATGACGTTGTTGGTTATTTGGACAGTTACAAAATTAGCCAAGTCAGTATTTCAATAGGTAAATGAATAGTTTGCGGAGCCTCCTAAGTTTATTTCCCGGAGCTCTGGGCCTTCGTATAGAGCACTTTGTGAACCTATGGATTACTGGATACTCCAGTAATTGCGACTCCACTTCTCTGCTGTACAAAGATCGATCTTCATATCGGCCAATTCATTACATTTGTTTGTTTATGCTATTTCTTTGTAAGAAGGATTGGGGGCTTCCCAGTTTGATATTTTTCACCTAATTTCTGCCCCTTGGGTGAGGTGATGTCATGGAATTTAAACCTAAGAATCTACGATGCCAGCACAGCTAATTTTAAATCCCTAACCACCTTGCCAATTGACAGGTTGAATGTGAACGATGCCGTATTGCACTTTGCAAAGAATGCCGATCGTGTACATTGACCGACCCGAAAGAGCAGAAAACACTTTCCGTTTGCAAGAAATGCCACACCGCTGTGACGTCTGGGAACACAAAGCCTAGACCACGGTCGCCTCCAATGAATTTCAAACGGTATGTAAATGTGTCAACATAATATATTTTTTATGCTTGTACAAGCAGCCAGAGATATGTGAGAATAATAATCCAGCGGTTCTCAACCTTTTTTCTTTCCTGGCCCATTTCTTTCTACGAAAATGGGCGCTTTCACTTGATATTTATAATGAAATTTATCACTCAGTAGCAGAAAACATCATCATCAATCATTGTTACTGCAATTAAAATTAAGGATTAGTGATACAAATCAAACTAGCTATTTTTAAAAGTTTTGTGGCCCATTTCGAAATCTTTGTGGCCCAGCAGTGGGCCATGATCCACTTATTAAGAAGCAGTGATCTGATTGGTTCAGCATTGCCCACTCTGTTTCTGAGTGGGGGTGGTGAGTGTGGGATTATCTTTGTCATTTATTTTATGTTACATCGTGTCTGCCTCTATTGTTACATAACTGTTAATAAGTAGCAATAAAAGTTGACACTACTTGCTGTAATTGGGTGTCTGGCAGTTCATTTATCTTCCGAACCGAGTTTAAAACTAGAATATCGGTTAGAAACCGAAGACTTATCGATCGAAGGTTAGGGGATCCCCCAAAACAGTGGTCTTACTCCATAGTGACACCGTGTGTCCCATCACTAATTAATTAATAACTCGCTAATTATGAGACATAATCCATCCAAAATCAATAGGCTTCTGATCCGAGCTATGGTGAATGCACATGCAAAATTTGGAGCAGATTCCACCTCGCTTTCGTGAGATATCGCGTGCATCTAACACACAGACAAACAGACAGACAAATACCTATCAACATACTTACAGATCTTAAGATCGATAAGTAATAATCCGGCTGATATGAGAAAGAGAAATGCGCTCCTGAAGTATGAGTACCAATGTGGATGTTACAAATTTGTTTGTTCATTTTACATCAATTTGTGTAAAGCGACTAAAAACCTATGGACAGGAGGTATATTCACTTAGCTAACACTGACAGTCCGAGCTCGTAACAGATTAAACTTATGGCCCAACCCCAACCAGGTATGCATACGTTGTGAGTACCCAAGGAATTTAACCCTTTTGTATTTATTAATCAGACCTACCTGATTGCAAACTTTAAAATGTCGCACTTTAGTTTAAGTCCTTGTTTTTCAGTGAAATGGAAGCCAAAGAAAAAATGAACGCACAAAAACGTCATCTGCCCAAACAAACAGTCTCTGTGGAAATGTCAGACGAAGATTTGCAACTTGCGGAACGTTTTCATGATCTTATCGATGAAACTTCAAAATCAAAAGGTAAGAGTTTCAATTTCATTTGTTTCGCTTGTCCCTTTCATCTATTGAAATAGTAGTCTCCCTGCACCTCTTATACATACTTTTCAGACGACCTCCATCACATATATCGCTTCCGTGTTGCAATCCACAACATAGACTCCTACCACATCTTTTATTTACTTCTCACACTCTTTCTGCCACACTTATTTATTTTTAGACTCCCTTCACCCCATATAATCATTTTTAGACTCCTTACACCTTTTTAAATTTCTTTTAAGGTTTTAAAGCCAAGGCCATAAGATTGAGCCATTATATCAGTTTTCCCTTTCTAAAGGAGATCCACAGTATATACAGTATGTGCTCGTTTTGTAGCCCGGGCTTTTTTTTTTTTAACCAAACTCATTAACCGGGCCCTTATTCAAACCGGCCTTATTCAAGCACGAGCGCTTGTTATTTTTAAAGTAAAATTATACACAAAAATATATAAAAAAACATATATATATATAGATAAGATCGATATTGTCATTTCCAGTTCTCAAGTATGATTTAAACGAGAATAACGGAAATTTTGACTCTTTCTACACATCGCAGGTACAAATCCACAAAAGAAGAAAAGTTTCGCGACGCCCTATCAATATTGAAACGCCGCACTTGGATGTCGCGACACCCAGTTTGAGAACCATGGTGTTACGTAATCAATGCTATCTGTTATGTAATTGGATGCCTCAGGCGTGAGTGTTATCTACCAGCGCTCAAATTTCAACAGCGTTGTGACAAAAGCGCTTCTTATTTCCTATCGTTCTCTACCACTGAAAATTCAGCTTTTACATCAAGCGGGTATTCAAACACCAGCCTTTATTTATTTTTTCGTTCTGTTCACACGGGCGGCTATTCAAACGGGCCTTAATCAAGATCGGGCGGTAAAACAAGCATATACGGTATGTGTAGCTCAAAAGTCATGTTCCCAAAATTGAATTTATATGCTGTAAAAATGGAAGTGAACACTGATTAATACTGTGTGTTAAATAATTTATATTCTGGCAGATGTGACTGTCGCTGATCTTGAAGCACGACTTAGCAAATTAACTGCGGATGAAAAAGCGATAACTCAACAAGAAATTGAATATAGACTCGCAAAATTGAAAGGAAATCGACCGCCTGTCGTAAAAGTTCATAGTATAAGAAAATCAGAGTCTGATCAGGTATGCTATCTTTTTTTTTGTTGGGGGGAGGGGGGGGGGATTTTTGTACTCCTAACACCACATACATTTACTTTCTAGACCTGGGTTTTCTAAACTGGGGTTCGCAAACCCTGGGGGTTCATGATAACTGCACAGGGGGATGCATGAGGTGGAATATTCAGATATACTGGTCTAGACTTGCTGTAGAGGGGAACCTTTGCTTGTCACAATGTATTCCGAGAATTTATAAATTATGCAGTGAAAAGCGACCTCAAATATCATAATAATGTGGTTTGTGTTGCGAAGAAATATTATCTTTCCTTGTTGGTTAGAAACAGAAATTGATAAAGTATTGGAGGGGGGGGGAGGGCGTCAAAATGGGGTCCGCGGCCAAAAAAAATTGAGAAACCCTCTTCTAGACCACCGGGCCAAACATTTAAAGGTGGGCCACACCCACTAATCTAATAAAAATTGCTAGACTTATTGGGCACATTTTTATTGCATTGGGAATGAATGATAATTCTATTTGCTATTGAATGGTTATTTTCTTTTTAATTATTAAAGTGAAAGTGCAAATCTTTGCTAAAAGAATTGATTTTTTCCTAGTTTTTAGTTGTGTAAGCTAGTTAACCGGCCCGCAGAATTTTTTGTGCTGCAAAAGTGGGTCACAGAAGAAAAAGAGTTGAGATACTTTCTTCACCACATGATTTCAGTTAAGACTCCTTCCACCACATGCATTCACTTTCTAGACTCCAACCCTCAGGGCTTGGGAGCTGACTTGAAATCAGTATGGCTGCAGCTCCTATTCAAGCTATGGCTTCAGAGCTTCCAGAGATTTTTTTGGAAGGAGCTTCGGCTCTGCATAAAATAATGTATTTACCGGTAATATATAACGCTGTGGTTAGATTACAAGGAGTCAAGGCCTCACGGTTTATATTTTATTGAATGTTTTTTTCGGTACTCCTGAAATATGCGTACCAAGATGGAAGAAACCGGAACCAGATTGGGGTTAGGCCATAATTTCATTCCAATTTTCCCTATTTTAGTTCTATAACGAGTTCAGGGACTAGCCAAGTGACTCCCGTAGTATTTGTACTTAAAATTATGGCCTAACCCTAACCTGGTACACCTACAACATCCCGGTGTCCGACATATTAGTATGCATACTTCGGGAGTACCGATTTTGTTACACACTGGTGAGGGAACGATATTATCAAAACTGAAGTGAAAAAATTAGGCAAACACAAAACTTCGTAAGTTTAAATCAATAACTTATATCATGGCTATTCAACTGGCAGACCACGGTCCAACTCGGACATTTCGTATTCGATTCGGACAGCAAATAATTTTTTATTTTGGATTATTACCTCCACTTTTAAAGTTTCATTTTATAAAATGACTTTCATTGCTTTGAATATATATGAAAAAGAGTATAAAACCATAATAAACAATCTTGATAAGCTAACAATCATAAGCCGGTCGAGGAAGTGCGTGTTTAAGGATGCCGAAATATAGTTTCTGGAAACACCAGACCCCAATAATTAAGTTTTGTATGCGGATCTTCGGTAAAAATAGTTGAGTAGGCCTGACTTATACTAAACCGAATTACTGCATACTGGCACACACTATATCACTGAGTCAGTCAGGACTGAATTTAATTTAATGCAAAACAGACATTTCTAGCGGTAGTGAAATGTCAAGATTTTGACAGTATTTTATTTTAATTGCATGAAATTTTATCGATATATATTAATGTTCCAAATTAAGACTCACTTGGTACAATTTGATAATGAATGTCCAGGTATCGTGCAACCCCGTTACTGCTTGTAGTTCTCAAGCATAATATGTATATTTCACAGAATATCAGAATGAATTTGCGCCAATGATTTGGTTACTGCGAGACTACTCCTGCCACCACATGCGTTTATTTTTTAGACTCCTTCCACCACATTCATTTATTTTTAAGAATCCTTCCAACACATGCATTTTTTAGACTCCTCTCACCATATACTTTTATTTTTGAGACTCACCAGCTGCATTTATTTTTTAGACTCGCTCCACCACATACATTTATTTTTTTAGACTCCTTTCACCGCATGCATTTCATGTTTAGACTCCTTCCGCCACATGCATATTTTTCAGACTCCTTCCACCACATGTATTTACTTTCCAGACTCCTTCCACTTCTTCAGCTGAAACTCCTGATCACCAAATGAAGAAATTGATAAGACAATACACAGAGGAGGTTGCTATGGAAACGAACTATGACCCCTTCCCGAACTCTGATGATACGTTCGATCCCACACAAGTTCCAGAGGGTACGTAATCACTGAATTAAGTGAGTTATACTCAATAACAGGGGTTCCCAAGCTTTTTTCAGGACGACCCCAAAGACAACTTTCAAGTGTCCAGGTCGACCCCAGGCCAATATATATATTTTTAATAAAACTTCTCAAGCTTCTTTCACTGGACTTTTGAGTTTGGTTTTGGGGTGGTATTAAGTAAAATAAGCTAAAACCAAACAATGATGTCACAATAAGCACCTACATTTCTACAGCATAAGCATAGAGCGGTGCCTATAAGCCTGTTTTATAGTAAGCCATGGTACAAACTGCTAAATTTAACATGGTTTGTCAAATCTTAGATGTTTTGTACATTCATCCTCTGACATACCTCAGCGACCCCATTACGTGTTTGCGACCAAATCACTCCGACCAAATTTGGGGTCACAACCCCTGGTTTGGGAACCCCTGCTCTATAGATTAAACAAGGAAGCAATGCTCAAATATATGGAGCATTGGAAAATATATACGAAGCCCAAAATGATGCAATATCAAATCTTTCACAGTACCGGTAGTCTGGCCACCAGATCACGTATATAATCACAAAACCATGGCATGTAATTTTAAATTTTGATGACAAATTTCGAAGTGAAAATGGAGACCACAGATGTTTTTGGAATAAATAAAAATAATAGCCTTCTAGAAGGGTAGGATTTACACATTCATCCCGCGGAAGAGGAAAGCCGATAAGACGGCTTAACCATAGGGTGAACCACAGCCTCGTGTCTTGTTATCAGTCCATGTCGGGTATGGGATTAGTTAGTTAGTTGTTTTGAGATGCATGGACTTGATGGTGGAGGAAGCCGTAACCGACCAGCAGTTATGTGAACCACCCTACGGTGGCAAGGAGTCCAGCAATCATCTCGCATATAACCATCCTCCGCAAGGGATTTGAACCTGCGAACCCTTGCAGCGTAATCAGAGATGCGGTGGCAAGCGTGTTTCTAACGCTCAGAACGATGAGCCACACCACCTCGCTAACAACAACAAGCTTTAAATACTGAAAATTCTGAAGCAATCGGTCCTGTAGTTGAAGGAAACAATACAATAAAACGAGAATATCGGTCAGAGACCGAAGACTTATTGGTCGAAAGTTAGGGGATTCCCCAAAACAGCGCTCTTACTCCATAGTGACATCTTGTGTCTTATCACTAATTAATTAATAACTCGCTAATTATACGACATAATTCATCCAAAATCAATAGGCTTCTGGTCCGAGATATGATGAATGCACATGCAAAATTTGGAGCAGGTTTAACTATGCGTTCGTGAGATATCGCGTGCATCTAACAGACAAGCAGACAGACAAATTCCTATCAACATACTTACCGATCTAAAGATCGATAAGTAACAATCCATTGGTTCACTTTGTGTCCAATGAAATCTCGTCTTTGTCATTTTTCGATATTGATTCCCCTTTTACAAACTGCAAAAATAATTTGGAGGTTGCAGCCCACAAAGAAAACTTGTGCGGTCTGTGAAGAAGCGCCATATTTGAATGGTGTGCGGCATGCAAAACGAGTTTCTAATTTAATCTAGTATGAAGAATAATTCCAATTCCTTTGCATTGCAATGGCTATCTATATCTGAGATTGTGCAAAGCAAACAACGCACGTTTTAAGATCAATATTCAAGTTTTTGTGTCTTCAACTCTAGCTAGCCTATGTTAAGTGAAGGTGCGGTCCGTGGTTTCACTCAGTCATTTGTATCAGGCCCTCATGTAATATTATTAAAGGTTGCACACCCCTGATTTAAATCAATAACAAATCTCACCTTTATAGAGTGTTGCCCAAGGCGACTACCCCTGTGACCCGCCTCTGGACATGCCCCTGCAACACAATTACCTTTATGGAATCAACTCAACACTGCTCAGTGCGAACTATCTTATGAACTTTCATTAGGAAATACTATTACAAAGGTTTCACTTATTTTCAGCTGTGACTGCCGATTCAATGATTCTCCTTGCACAAGAAGAACTGAAGAGACAGAAAAAAATAGGAGAAATCGATGAAAATATGGAGGGAAGACTGAAAACATTGCAAGGAATGTCACCTCAGATCGGTGAGTGAACCAAAGCCTAAAAATGATACTGGGAGGGGGATTTCCCTGTTTGTGTTTACTCACTATCTTTGCAAATCTTCCAGATTTATGTGCGCCGATATCGAAACCTCGTACGAACTTGGATGACCTTTCAGACGAAGAGGAATTGGAATTAATTAAGCGACTGACGGCGGAAGCCGGATTAGAAGTTTCGCTTGCTAACAGACTAGGTGGCAGCACAGAGCAGTATGACATGAATGTGGCGGATAAAGGTGAGTTATGATAGTATAGATATATGATAGGATAGGATTTACGTATTTGTCCAGGGGTTGAGGAAAGCCGATAAGACGGCTTAACCACATGGAGAACCACGTCATCCAGTTACCAGTTCATGTCGGGTATGGGATTAGTTAGTTATTTGTTTTGAGATGCATGAACTTGATGGTGGAGGAAGCCGTAACCGACCAGCGGTTACGTGGTATCACCCTACGGCGGCGAGGAGTCCAGCAATCCTCTCGCACATAACTACCCCGCATGGGATTCGAACCTGTGAACCCACGCAGAGTAATCAGAGATGCGGTGGCGAGCGAATTCCTAACGCTTAGCACGATGAGCCACAACGTCATGCCATTGTTATATATATATAAGCAAAAACTTAAAACTAGAAAACAAAATGCTTATCAGCAAGCTTAATAATAGTGGCAGACGTAATAGATATTTGAATAAAATCAACATTATGGATATATTAATATGGACTACAGGATTTGAATGCCATGTTAACCAGAAAACCTATCCTGGTAACTTAACATTTGTCAAATTTCCACTTTTCCAACATTTCTCTTTTGAAACAGGTTACAAACGTTCTGAGAAGGAATCCAGTGATCTGCCATGGTGTATTATTTGTAACGAGGACGCATCACTGAGATGTCACGGCTGCGAAGGAGATCTTTACTGCCTCCGGTGTTTCAAAGAAGGACATGACAGTTATGATTTGAACGACCATAAGACTTCAAAATATTCGGCACCTAAGAATATGGACTACGACTGAATTCAGGGAACAGGATTAATTAAATCTTGAACAAGTTCGGAAAAATAATATCGAACTTTTTGAATTCATATTTAACAGAAAACACATAGATGTCAAAAATGTCTAAATTTAACATCTATTACTGGGAAAATAACAATTCGGTAGTTGACCAAAATATTCTAGTTGAAAATGCTGCGGTATTCGAACTGAAATTTGGTGCTCGAACACCTGAGTGTGCCATTGAGTGAGATTTCGTCACCCGAACCACGCATCTCGGTTTCCTCTTGACCATTCAAATGAGCGATGCTCAAATACGGACACAATGGCCAAAACAAAGTAGTACGTGTATGCGATCTGTCACAGTAAATCAGAGTTTCCCAAACTGTGTTCCGCGGAACACTAGTGTTCCACGAGCTTCTTCCGAGTGTTCCGTGGAAAAGAAATCAAATACGTCTAAATTGGTCGCCACGGCGATTTGAGGATCGTGAAATTGTCACCCATCTGACCGTTCGATATCGCTTCAACGTCGGCCCAAAGCGGACTATCTTGGGTAGGGTAGTGGCATTTTCGTTAACCATCGACTTTGCTTTTTGACTGTTAAGTTCATTATCAAGTTCACAGCAATCCTTTTTGCTATAGGCAAACAAGTTGGTCTAAATAATAATGGTCTACTCTTCTTCCTCCACCTCTGCCTGGTTTTACTTTAACGTTGCTGAAAA